>NC_090922.1:1306822999-1307463530 GCF_040938575.1 Ambystoma mexicanum
AATTTACCGCCCCTCCAACCTTGGAAGTAATGAGGCTCTAAGACTCTTTAATGCATAGTCTAATTCTGGGCAGTGTTCTCCTTGCCTCTCATGGTCATATTGATAATTTCCGTTACAGCACAGCAGAATGCCAGAGCCATGTGGCATTTGCATAAGGCATTCTACTATGAAAACAAGCATTGCAAAAGCATGTGAGGGGCATTTTCCAGGCACTGCCATAATGATCCTACCTGGCCATAATATGGCACCAGCTGGAAAGTTGTCTTAGTACCGGGGGTCTTTATGTCAGTGTGTGGCAAACACCCATCTACTACATATACATGTGCTTACACGTTTGGCTTTTTCAATGCTTGTTATTAGCATGAATTCAGTGCAAGGCACAGATGCAAATGTAACAACACACATATTGTTGCAAACCAGGTGGCAGAAGCCACACATGGGTAAGAAATGTTTATTTCACAACAAACTGCTTCCAGCTGCAGCTGAGCCACTTCCTTCCTAGAGCCTGGTTTGAAATAACAATTGCATCCACTTAACAACACAGAATTAGCTCAAATGTGTTATGGGCGGGAAGGAGCAGGTAGTGTGTATCATAGCCACAGGTGGGAGGTGGACAATAGGTGGGTAAAAAGCCAAACAACATCCACAGGCTTGGTTGTCTCGCCTTATATGCCATTTCTCTACTACCTCCACTTCCCATACCAATAGTTTCTGTTTATAGGCAGTGCTTAGAGGGCCATCTTAAAGTCAAAACTAAAAAGCAGTATGTGCCATTGGACAAAGTTGAGCAGTGTACTCCGCTGGCAAGGATTTTCTATGAGAGTTACACACGGGTGCACTCCACTGAGGGGCATGTAATTGGGAGTTTACCTCTGCATATTAAATATGTTTACCACCCAGTGGTAGCAATATTGATGATTAACTAGTGGTAAAGTATACTTGCGATTTAATGAGGACTCATTTTTCAAATGTAATTGGAGAGCTAGTAACATGCTACTTCTTCAAGCGCCTATAGAATATTATCTCTGGCCCGATCTAGCGCCCATCTTGGCATTGAGGTTGCCTGCAAAGCCTATAATGCACCCTATCCTTCTCTAAATGATCTCCTAAGTTTCAGCAAGTTTAGTGGCAAAGAAACCTTTCACTCTGCCGCAGAGACACAACCTGCAATAAGCATCCTAGAAAAGTAGGGACCTTCTATCCACTGAATACATTGGCCCTTCCTATAATCCAACTTCTTATAATGCAACGGGAAGGTCGATAGACCCATGGTAAAAGACCACCGTGAGGTTACCCAATCCTAGCCTAGCTCCCAGCAGCCCTTCCGAGAAAAAATCCTGTGTGACCATTTCCAACAAGCAGTGGCAATCAGATCCCTTACCTGTGGCAGCCTGACCCTCCAAGACTCCAGAGATACCCACAGTATTCCATTCTGCCCAATGCGCGGCCCTCCTCATCGCAAATCTGTAATCTAGTTAGAAGATAGATTGACTTTGCGGTGGGTAGTCAATACTTTGCTTTTGCCACAGCCTTTCCAGCGTGCCCTCTGTAGACTGTTGCCCTGTATGGCCAATGCATCACAGCACCGTCTATTTGCCAATTGCATCCATTCCGAGGGGGGGGTCTTATGCATTTTAAGCACTGAGCTTGATGATGTGTTTACAGCCTGCCTGCTGACGCAAACATTGAATCTTGCTTCTCGCCATTTCTTATAAGACCAACACCCACCCACCTTCTTGCAGAAGTGACACATGGATCCTGAAATAGTGGCTGTTATGCTTTGGAGGCAGGGCACAATCAGGTGAAACCCAAACTTTCCCCTTGGGGGATGTGTACGGAATGTTCCCCCACTGCCCCATGGGGATATTGTGGACATATAGGCAGCAATCCCCATCATAGATTTTATCGGTAGGCCTCAAGCCGCAACACTGCGTAACCAAGATGTGGCTATCAAACAAAATGTTTTGCCAATGTTTGGCTCTTGAAACTAGTGCAAGACATCAATTGTTAGTCCAACATAACATGCACAACATTTGTCTTGGGGGCTTTGTACATTGAATATCATTTTAAATGCATCCTTTGAGTAGCAAGCGAATGGAGCAGCCACCAGTTCAATACAGTCTCAGTAAGTCTGAAGATGAATTAAGCTCTAGAGATGGCGGCCACTAGCACAGGCTGGGGTTGGTGAAGCACACATAGGGAAAACTAGCTTCTTAAAAGCACCCTCTTAGAAGCAAGTTTCAGGTGGCAGCCTTCAATTTAGTGGGCAGGGGGTAAATAAACCGCCAGATGAATACGATGCATATCTTGTCCCAAACCCAGTCTCTCAAAGTAGAAAGACGGCAGGGTCATAGAGACTGTGTTTGCGTGAAATTCTGCTAATCTGTTCTTCTGAATTTTTGCAAATGATTCGGGCAAAACGGACCCATGTAGCCACATTTTGCCACGCTCCAAATGAGCGCGTCTTGCACAAATCATCTCTCATTTTTCATCGTGTCGGTTTCACGGTCAAAATTGCAGCCAAATTATGATGCCCGAGTATTTTTGTCCACGAGAAATGTGAACTATTCAGCTTTCGGGCAGCTGAAATTCCAACAAAATCATTTATTTTCCCCTGCGAAAAGGCAAAAGGGAAACATTAGGCAAACCTCTCCAATTTCTCTGTCAGTTACACTCCTGCCCTCCTGCCTCGCCTACTGGATACTACCACGAGTCAGTATGAGCAGTGGTAGAAGTGCACCGAACAAAGTAGTGGAACGGTGGCCTCGGCAGGGGAGTAGGTAGGCGGATGCATAGTGCAACATGTGACATGGGGCCTCATTCCGAGTTCGGAGGTAACCACGCCGCTATTTGCGGCATGGCTGCCTCCGAACTCGTCCAAACTCCGGCCTGGTTAATGGAGTAATTACCAGTCCATTCTGAGGTCGGAGGGACCGGTAATTCCCCATTCACCAGGGCCATTCCCCATTCCCATTTTAGCCCCCATGGGGCTCAATGGGAAGGCGGCAATAACGGTACCGTAAGTTACGGTACCGTTATTGACCCCGGAGTCCCTTTACGGGTCCCGTCCTTAACGCCTGCTAAAAGCAGGCGTTAAGGAACGACCCGCAAAGGGAACTCGTAGTTGGGCGGTAAGGGTTTAACGGCACCGGTCTCGTTACCAGTGACCATTAACCCTTACCGCCCTACTCGGAATGAGGCCAATGGTGTTGTAGCCAGGGGTGTTCCAATAGTCTAAGCGACTAGTAACTAAGGCTCCTATTACAACTCTGCACTTGCACAGGGACATGAATGGACCAATCCTCTACATAGAATGGTATATATGGTCGTAAAAAGTAAAGGAATGGTAAACCGAAAAAATAAAAGTAGTGGAACACCGCTCCCGACCGTTCCCGCTCACTTCAATCACAGAGTATGAGAGCAGGTGCGCCCCTGATTTCATGGCCTATAGCCTGCAAAAGGGTGAGATTGAAGGAGGCGGGGAGGATGGAAGCGCAATGGACGTGGTAGAAAGAAAGATATGGGACACGCTAACGCACGCCAGATGTTCTCATTAGAAAGAGGACTGGATGATAGGTCACATGTTAGCCTATTAAATAGCAAAAAAACCTTTTAGAATGGTGCGGTTAAAATGATGTTTATTTAACAGAGAGAACCAAAAAGGCCATTAGTATCAGTGAAAATTTAAAAAAAAAAACCCCATCATCCACAGTTTACTGCCTAATAGTTTTTACTGAATTTACTTTTTTTTTAAAATGAAATCCCTGTTTCCTTTGTTTTATGGAACAAAAAGTACTTCCATATTCTGGCATTTAACTAGGCAAATTAAATAGCATTCAGAAAACAAAGCAAGCATTAAAGCCGTAGCTGCACATGTGTGGAATAAATACATAATTTTTGGCAAGCTATTTATTAGAAGCACACTTTGCATTTAACATCGGTTTTTACTGCAGTGGTGACAGATCCTGGTCAGGGCTAAACTGTGAGCTGCTTGTGCCCCGCTCTTTCATTCGCGGACAAAAGTTTGACGCTCCATGGTCTGGAGGAAAGTCTTAGCTCACTGGGCCAATTTTTGGGAGCCGCTTACTGTAAGCAGTGTTACCCGTGGTATTAAAAGCGCAGCGAGAAGGAAGTGATGTCATCCGATGGACGGTTATGAACTGCGTGGCAAGAGGTAACTTCTTCATTTTTAACTAACTGCCCGAATAAACTTTTTTTATGTTCAAAAGGAAAAATACATAAACAGCCACTTGTTTCAGTGTATACGTGGGCGCGTGCTGTTAGCGGCTTTAGCCGCATGTGGCTACCGTGAATGGATGCATACATGTCAGATTCATGCCTAGCCCTGAAAACGCATTTTCATTGGGAACCAATCCATTATTTGAGCCCACGGCTTAGTTAGCCCCGCCCTTACTTATACCCACCAAACATCTGTCAATGTGCATTGCCGTGAGTGCCGCTCCTACATACCTCACAGCTTCTGCAATTTGTTGTTTTTCAAGATGATATGTCATGAAAAGGTCCCGTCATCCACGCTAGTGGATTCATGGCCCGAAAGGTTTTTGGGACGTTACGTTAATGCTGGATAACGTGCAATTGAGCCTGTCGGTACGTTTCATTGCCTAGAAGTTTGCTTCTTCCAAGTGAAGAAAAGCAAGTCAGGAGATAGCTACTAGCAGATCTACCCAGTCCCTGACAAGCCAGGAGACAGCTACTAGCAGATCTACACAGTCCCTGACAAGCCAGGAGACAGCTACTAGCAGATCTACACAGTCCCTGACAAGCCAGGAGAAAGCTACTAGCAGGTCTACACAGTCCCTGTCAAACCAGGAGACAGCCATTAGGAGATCTGCACAGTCCCTGACATGCCAGGAGACAGCCATTAGCAGGTCTGCACAGTCCCTGACAAGCCAGGAGACAGCCATTAGCAGATCTACACAGTCCCTGACATTCCAGGAGACAGCCATTAGCAGATCTGCGCAGTTCCCGACAAGCCAGGAGACAGCCATTAGGAGATCTGCACAGTCCCTGACATGCCAGGAGACAGCTACTAGCAGATCTACACATTTCCTGACATGCCAGGAGACAGCCACTAGCACGTCTACACAGTTCCTGCCATGCCAGGTGACAGCCACTAGCAGATCTACACAGTCCCTGACATGCCAGGCGACAGCAACAGCAACTAGCAGATCTACACAGTCCATGACAAGCCAGGTGACAGCCAATAGCAGATCTACACAGTCCCTGCCATGCCAGGAGACAGCTACTAGCAGATCTACACAGTACCTGACAAGCCAGGAGACAGCTACTAGCAGATCTACACAGTCCCTGACAAGCCAGGAGACAGCTACTAGCAGATCTACACAGTCCCTGACAAGCCAGGAGAAAGCTACTAGCAGGTCTACACAGTCCCTGTCAAATCAGGAGACAGCTACTAGCAGATCTACAGAGTCCCTGACATGCCAGGAGACAGCCATTAGCAGGTCTGCACAGTCCCTGACAAGCCAGGAGACAGCCATTAGCAGATCTATACAGTCCCTGAGATGCCAGGAGACAGCCATTAGCAGATCTGCGCAGTTCCCGACAAGCCAGGAGACAGCCATTAACAGATCTACACAGTCCCTGACATGCCAGGAGACAGCCATTAGGAGATCTGCACAGTCCCTGACATGCCAGGAGACAGCTGCTAGCAGATCTACACATTTCCTGACATGCCAGGAGACAGCCACTAGCACGTCTACACAGTTCCTGCCATGCCAAGTGACAGCCACTAGCAGATCTACATAGTCCCTGACATGCCAGGCGACAGCAACAGCAACTAGCAGATCTACACAGTCCATGACAAGCCAGGTGGCAGCCATTAGCAGATCTACACAGTCCCTGACATGCCAGGAGAGAGCCATTAGCATATCTGCACAGTCCCTGTCATGCCAGGAGACAGCTACTAGCAGATCTACACAGTCCCTGACAAGCCAGGAGACAGCTACTAGCAGATCTACACAGTCCCTGACATGCCAGGAGACAGCCATTAGCAGATCTACACAGTTCCTGACATGCCAGGAGACAGCCATTAGCAGATCTGCACAGTCCCTGACATGCCAGGAGACAGCCACTAGCAGATCTACACATGTCCTGACATGCCAGGAGACAGCCACTAGCACGTCTACACAGTTTCTGACATGCCAAGTGACAGCCACTAGCAGATCTACACACTCCCTGACATGCCAGGCGGCAGCGACATCAACTAGCAGATCTACACAGTCCAGACAAGCCAGGAGACAGCCATTAGCAGATCTACACAGTCCCTGACATGCCAGGAGATAGCCATTAGCAGATCTGCACAGTCCCTGTCATGCCAGGAGACAGCCACTAGCAGATGTACACATTTCCTGACATGCCAGGAGACAGCCACTAGCACGTCTACACAGTCCCTGACATGCCAAGCGACAGTCCCTAGCAGATCTACACAGTCCCTGACATGCCAGGCGACAGCGACAGCCACTAGCAGATCTACACAGTCCATGACAAGCCAGGATACAGCCAGTAGCAGATCTACACAGTCCCTGACATGCCAGGCGACAGCAACAGCCACTTGCAGATCTCCACAGTCCCTGACATGCCAGGAGACAGCCATTAGCAGATCTGCACAGTCCCTGTCAAGCCAGGAGACAGCCCCTAGCAGATCTACACAGTCCCTGACATGCCAGGAGACAGCCGCTAGCAGGTCTACACAGTCCCTGACATGCCAGGAGTAGCCACCAGCAGATCTACACAGTCCCTGACAAGCCAGGAGACTGCCACTAGCAGATCTACACAGTCCCTGACAAGCCAGGAGACAGCCATTAGCAGATCTACACGGTCCCTGATATGCCAGGAGACAGCTACCAGCAGATCTGCACAGTCCCTGACAAGCCAGGAGACAGCCATTAGCAGATCTACACAGTTCCTGACAAGCCAGGAGACCGTCGCTAGCAGATCTACACAGTCACTGACATGCCAGGAGACAGGCACTAGCAGGTCTACACAGTCCCTGACATGCCAGGAGTAGCCACCAGCAGATCTACACAGTCCCTGACAAGCCAGGAGACTGCCACTAGCAGATCTACACAGTCCCTGACAAGCCAGGAGACAGCCATTAGCAGATCTACACGGTCCCTGATATGCCAGGAGACAGCTACCAGCAGATCTGCACAGTCCCTGACAAGCCAGGAGACAGCCATTAGCAGATCTACACAGTTCCTGACAAGCCAGGAGACCGTCGCTAGCAGATCTACACAGTCACTGACATGCCAGGAGACAGGCACTAGCAGACCTACACAGTCCCTGACAAGCTAGGAGAGAGCCCCAAGCAGGTCTACACAGTCCCTGGCAAGCCAGGAGACAGCCGCTAGCAGATCTACACAGTCTCAGACAAGCCGGGAGGCAGCCACTAGCAGATCTACACAGTCCCGGACAAGCCAGGAGACAGCCACTAGCAGATCTGCACAATCCCTGACATGCCAGGAGACAGCCACTAGCAGATTTACACAGTCCCTGACAAGCTAGGAGACAGCCACTAGCAGGTCCACACCGTCCTTGACAAGCCAAGAGACAGCCACTTGTAGATCTACAAAGTCCCTGACAAGCCAGGAGACAGCCACTAGCAGATCTACACTGTGTTTGCTCCTCTGAAATATACGCCATTGTCTAGCTCTGCTGTACATTTGGGGTTTGAAGGTATCGACCACTTATTATCTCTTCAACCAGTTCTTCTTTGGGAACACATGTCGGCAACAACATGTAGAAATTCCCACAAGGACATTTTGAAGATTATATTAGAATTTATTACGCTTTCGGCCGATTAAGTCTTTAATGACAGTAAGATGAAATGTTAAAAACACAGATGGAAAACGCTCAAATTGCAAATAGATACAATGATCATGACATAAAATACTATAAAGTCAAATGCAAAATAGATCTAAAAACAGTGACAACCTCAAAACGAAGTTAGAACATTTCCAAGCTTGTCCACTTCAATAATACCAGGATCATGAGAAGTTAAGTAATTTACCGTACCTCCTGGGCAGACAAAGGATGAAAAAGAGAGACTGGACTTAATTGCTTGCAGCCCCAGATAGCCGAGGCACCGGTATAACCAGGGCACAGTCCCTGACATGCCAGGAGACAGCCACTAGTACATCTGCACCCTGGCAAGCCAGGAGACAGCCACTAGCAGATCAGCACAGTCCCTGACAAGCCAGGAGACAGCCACTCGAAGATCTGCACAGTCCCCGACAAGCCAGGAGACAGCCACTAGCAGATCTACACAGTCTCTGACAAGCCAGGAGACGGCCACTAGCAGGTCTACACAGTCCTTGACAAGCCAGGAGACGGCCACTAGCAGATCTACACCATCCCTGACATACCAGGAGTAGCCACTAGCAGATCTACACAGTCCATGACAAGCCAGGAGACAGCCACTAGCAGATCTGCACTAATAGATCTACACAGTCCCTGACAAGCCAGGAGACAGCCACTGGCAGATCTGCACAGTCCCTGTCAAGCCGGGAGACAGCCACTAGCAGATATACACAGTCCCTGACAAGCCAGGAGACAGCCACTAGCAGATCTGCACAGTCCCTGTCAAGCCGGGAGACAGCCATTAGCAGATCTGCACAGTCCCTGACAAGCCGGGAGACAGCCACTAGCAAATCTACACAGTCCCTGACAAGCCGGGAGGCAGTCACTAGCAGATATACACAGTCCCTGACAAGCCGGGGACAGCCACTAGCAGATCTGCACAGACCCTGACACTCAGGAGACAGCCACTAGCAGATCTGCACCGTCCCTGACATGCCAGTAGACAGCCACTAGCAGATCTACAGAGTCCCTGACAAGCCAGGAGACGGCCACTAGCAGGTCTACACAGTCCTTGACAAGCCAGGAGACAGCCACTAGCAGATCTACACAGTCCCTGACATGCCAGGAGACGGCCGCTAGCAGATCTACACAGTCCCCAACAAGCTGGGAGACAGCCACTAGCAGATCTGCACAGTCCCTGACATGCCAGGAGACAGCCACTAGCAGATCAGGGGATTAGCAAGGTTAGACAGATACGGTTGGTGACCCCCACAAGCTACATGTCTGCCCAAACCAGACACACCAGCTCACCTTCCTCAGCTCTCTCTGTTCTTGACCTGCGGACATCTTTAAGTTTTAACAACAGGGACCTATAGGAATCTGTGGGATGGTGAAGAGGGTCCATGATGCAACTCAAACCCAAGTCGATACAGTGTTTTAGCATTTGCGGACATTTCAAGAGATATTTTGCACCTGGAAGGCCGTTATTACTTAAATCGTTTGCTCATGTTTTTTTAAGTACTCATGTCCATTGGCTTGACTACGTCATGTTAAAATCCTTTGTTTAAAATTTGCAAGCAACCAATTATCTAAAAAGGGGAGGGGGTGGGTTATGCTAAATCAAAGTCTTCCTTATTTGGCTCAATATACAGTCACACAATAGGAAAGAGACCCCATTAAAACTTATAAAGAACTAGAAGGTCAACTAAAGTAAGGAGAATAACTAAAACTCGTGCTCAGAGCATTGGAAATGCCCCTAGTACAGAGGGAAATATACTAACTAAAACTACCAGCTGAACCAAAGTTCCTTCCAAACTAAAGCTTTTTTATACTTTCCAGTGACTTAGTTATAGTAAAAAAAGGTCCAAAACAAACACAACTTTAACACAGGACTCTGAAAAACAAATATTAAAAATGGTGACTACGGTATCCCTAGAAAGCCTGTAATTAAATGGTGATACTGTTGGGCAAACCTTTTAAAAAAAATCAAATTAGAGAATACAAGCATCACAAAATATATATCCTATCCCCAAATATGTTGACCAGTTTCAGCTGCAATACCTATTAACAGCTTTCACCAGGACTGGAGTACATTTTTAGATACAATAACCATTTTATGAAAAGGTTTCTGAGGATACCGCAGTCACCATTTTTTATATTTTGCTTTGATTGTTCATCTTTCACGTTGCCTTGTTTTCACCTTTTATGTAAAGGTAAGTCAATAAGAAACATAGAACGGTATCTTGTTTGATGGGGACACTGTGAGTCTTAGAAGGTTGGCACACCAGTGCTCTGTACTAGGTACATTTGCCCATTCTCTGAAGGAGAGTTTTTGTTCTCCTCACTTTCAATGTCCTTCTAGTTCTTTATAAGTTTTAATGATGTCTTGTTCTATTGTGTAATGTAACTTTGCAAGGGTATTGGCCTACATGGTTCTTCAACCTGTATATATTTCTGCCAAATCAAAGATTAACAAAGAAATACGATGCTGTGAAAATGATTTACCTAAGATATGGAACCATAACCTCTGAAATCTTAATTAAGAATTTAAGTTGGAGTTTCACCCATTGTAATTGATAACAAGAAAATGGAGAGGAAATACTCACTTATTTTGTAAATGAGCCTTTTGTCAATTTTCTGTTATGCCTACCTTGCACCCAGACAATCTCATGAACTACTGTCTGCACAATAGCCTTCCACTATCAGTGAGAGGGCAGTTGCCAACAGACTGCAGGCTCGGATTAAGAAGTACATCCTGCTCCATAATTAGTAGTCTATGTTCAGGCCAAAGGATTGCACTGAAACAGCCACTGTCCCGGTCATAGATGTCGCTCTTCAAATCATGGAAAAGGTGATTCATGCCTCAGAGTCCCCTGCAATCTCTCTGCCACGTTCGAAACTGGCGACCACCTCACACTGACCTGTATACTTGGGAACATAAAGGGCTTCTCAGCCATAGTTCTCAAATGGTCCGCATCTGACCTCATGGACAGGCACCAAGAAGTCCAGAAGGGCAACTTTAGATCAGTCACTCTCTAGTCACCTGCGGAGTGCCAAACGGCTAAATTCTCTGCCTGGCAATCTTTAATTTATAAATACTGCCATAGGAATGATTTTTCAATGATCTCGAAAAATCTCTCCACAAATTCGCAGATGATATCCAATTACACCTCTCATTCAGTGGTACTCGGGACATCTCATGGCTCAGGAATTGCCTTGCCATCATCCAAACCTTGGTGATAAGCACATACCTGAAACTCAATCCCACAAAAATGAAACCCATACTACTCGGTCACCTATCTAAGCAGAATACCATTCAATAGTGGCTAAACGGCATGCGCCTTGATGGCTCCGCACCTCAGCTTGCCCTGAATGCCAAATTACTTGTTTTCCCTACAAACAGCACTCTCTCTTTTCAACAATATATAAACAAAAGACATAAATTCTCTGGTACCAGCTAACCCTTATTAGGAAGATAAAATCGTTTGTTCAACTGGACAGCTTCAGAACCACTGTCCTTGCCCTGGTAATCTCCTACATCGATGGGGGGAAAAACGCCTCTTCATCAATGTTCAGCAGTGCACCAGGCACTTAGGTCCACCCGCACGTATCAGCATGGCTCATAATGGGAAACAAGAAATGAAACCAGATTTCTCTCATCATAGGGGAGCTGCACTGGCTTCCCATCCAAGCAAAATACTATTTAAGTTCTTAACCATCCCGCTGGCAATCTGGATCGCACAAATGCTCTTCCTCCTCAGATAGGTACTCAAGACCTACTTTTTCAGTCAATATTTAGATGTCACCAAGACTTCGTGTGTTCCCGCAACACATCTCACCTCCATGGCCAGAATATCCCATGCCACATATTGTAACCCTCACTCCATATCCCATATGTTATCCACCACGACATGTACATCACTCAGTTGCTTCTTCGTTAGGTGTGCATCATGTAAAACCTCAAATATACACTGCTGCCTTGGGAAAGAAAGAGGGCTTCACCAATATCCCTCTTATATGGTAGGACATATCTCTGCTCTGAATTCCTGTCTTCCAACTTAAAGATTTGGGGATTATGAAAACCCAACTGGATTTTAGCTTTCAGTGGCCAAGGGGTGCAGCTTCACGTGGCCACTCTTGTAGTGGGGATTTGCTGTCGGCATCCTCAGTGCTGAAGGCAGAACTCTAACAGTAAATCCCATATGTTCTTAGTGACATTGTAAAATGTTGTATATAGCTGTGCTGTAGCTGGTCTGATAGCACAGCCGGTAGAGCGCTCGCTTTGACATCTGGCCTGTGTCACCTCCAGGATAGCATGCATCACCACAAGGCAGCGACAAGCAACGCCCCTCCTATCTGAAAAAAAACTATCCATCACGGCATGCCAGTATAACACAAGAATTTAGGAAATTGCAGCACTGAAAAAAAAGTATTGCAAGAAGTATAAAACAAAAAAGGCAAACATTTGCATTCTCTGGTCTGGTTCTGTGAAGCATAGATTTAGAATCTTTGGGCCTCATTACAAGTTTGGAGGTAGCCATGCCCTTAACAAGGGCATGGCTACGCCCAAACCCGGGTCCGGTTCCGGGTTCCTTGAATGGGGTAATACCGGGCCATTCCGACCTTGGAGGGCCCAGTATTTCCCCATTCAGGAACCCAGACCCGGATCATCCCCATTCCCATTTGAGCCCCCATTGGGCTCAATGGAAATGGGGAGCATGCTAACAACGGGCCCGTTGATTACGGGCCCGTTGTTAGCATGCTGGGCCGCTCGCGGGACCCGCTAAGGACCTCTGGTAAAACCAGGCATCCAGAGCGGGTCCCGCGAGCGGACCTCGTAATAGGGCGGTAAGGGGTTAATGGCTCCGGCACCTTTAACGGCGCTGTTAACCCCTTACCGCCCTCCTCGTAAAGAGGCCCATTGTATGCAAATGTATCTCATGAATATTAAAGAGGGGTATCCTGAAAACCCGGCATGGATCCGGCCTCCCAGTTGGACAACCCTGCTCTAAGCAAATCCTTGTGAATTACATTTGCACATTAGCATCTCTGAGATTGCCCAGGTACCTCTGGAGCTGCCCACAGGATTTGTGGATAAGCCATAAGGCCTCGGGAGCAAATCTGAGCTGCTCAGGGCATCGTCTGATTTGCTCCAGTGCACGTCTTTGTGAGTCAGGCCCAATGGCTGCATAGGACGTGTTTTATGCAGCATCCCGTGTACTCCTGCTTATGAAACCAGGCCCCTCGTTAGTGTTGCATCCTTCCCTTGTGCTGTGCAGCTCTCCATTGTTCCTCAGCTGGGTTCACCCTGGAAAAAATCCTTACTTACTGGGGCAGAGCCTCAACGTCGATTTCTTCAGACTAGAGACATTCCCCCAAACACCCCAAGCCTGAATGTAAACCATTCTTTAGAATCGTTAACTTAAAAATGTAAATCATGTAATTATTTACCCACACATTCTTTTTTTTTAAATAAGCATCTGCGAAAATGACTTGTAATACACAAAACTCCAAAAATGACTGAGCTGTATTTTCTTAAACTTGCCAATAACTTCTGCTCGGTGGAACCAGCCCAGAACATGATTGCGTCCAGATGCGAGAATGTTTACCCAAATTATGAGCGCTTGAATCCTGCTCCAACTTGGCACGAATTTAACAATGTAATAGTAGTATTTAATATTTATAAAGTGTTGCACGTGTTCTCGGCACTGCACAATCGGCAAACAAAACAGAAGGACTTTAAAGCCACTGAGCCAGGCAGCTACATGTACACCAGCCATGCCAGAGATGAGGATTCATGGGGTGGGCTGGTGGGGCTGCCCCCCTTGCACGTGCTCTTCACTCCACGGTACTGGGTGGGTGGCCAGGGCCTCCACTGCCTCTCACCCTCCAAGGATCCAGCGTCCTTGCTCTGCAGTGCCACTGTGTGTGGCTGACATCTCCTTCTGGATGGATGTTGGTGACATCATCGTGGGCGGGGCCGGTCCCCGGCAATAAAGGCAGGCTTATGTCAGCCGAACACTAGACGACGCTGACAGACGGCCATGCAAATGCATCGTTGGCACTGCTCTCTCGTAAAAAAGAGACGATGGCGCAAGTGTTGCCAAATGTGCAACAGCATCTTACTGCTAATATGTGAAGAAATGTACAGTAGTGAATAACATCGTGTTGTCAAATACAGACACCAATTACTGTATAACATTATAGCATTGTAAACCGAGGGACCGGGCTTTATCGTGGGAGAATGGCCTGTACCGAGTTAGCCTTAAATTGGGGAAGGGTCATTATACTAAGCGACAATGGCCCCGCCCGAGTTCTGTAAGGCTATTAGCATATAATAGTGGCAGCAACACATGTTTTTGAGCTGTGGCGCTTAACAACGTTAGTTTGATAATGAGAAAATAAGTCGACAAACTGAGTCAGTAAATTAAATGTGGTTTTATTCTGTAATTAGCTTGTCTTCAAACTTTAAGTATTTCAATGGCAACCTTGATTAAACTGGAGCGGATTTAACAGGAGCATGAATTTTAGGGGGTCATGTAAGGGTAGACAGTTTCTCTATAGGAAATGTAAAGCATTTTTCTATGTTTTAGCTTTCTCGTATGACAAAAAGGATGTTTGAGTGAAAAAAATCCTTCTCTTACAGCAAGTGTCTTGTTGAAATGCATCCTGCCTGGAAATTACATTATTGTTTCCTGTCTAGTAGTTATTGACTGCACTTTGAACATTCTGATTGGCTGAGAGGAAGTCCATAACAATTTCCAGGTGCTAATACAGAATTATTAGTACATACAACTGCAATAATTGTGTTATCCTATTGTTGCAAATGCAATGTACATTTTTTGTATGAGCTAATTACTGCAGCATTGCAGACTGCTGTACGAACGGTTATATAAAACGGAGACATAAAACAATAGAATAACACAAAATAAATTACTAATGTCAGCAGTAAAAACAGATCAAATAAAATAGGCATTCCCCTGTGTCTATAATTCAGAATAGCTACCGTACAAATATTTGGTATAATGCTCTTATAAACACGTTGGTTATTTAGTTAGATTACATGCCACAAAGTGACACAAGTTCCCTATATTTTCAAGCTTTACTGCAATAGGATCAATGCAGGATTGAGAGCTGGTGGCTGGACGTTGGGCAGGGGTTGTGTGGTGTCCTCAGTACTAGAACATCTGGACACGTTGCTTTGGCAGAACAGTAGGGACCAGGTTACGACTGAAAACAGCAAACTTGGCTTCAGAGCAGGCCTTCCTGAAAAGTTATGCCTTCAGCGTGGTGTGGTGGAGCAGATGGTTTAGGGTTCTGCAACCTTTGGTTCACCAAATGTTTTGGACTACAGCTGCCATCAGCCATGTCCAGTTTATAGAATGGTGAGAGGTCATGGGAGTTGTAGTGAAAAACATCTAGAGAACCGCAGGTTGCAGACCCTTGGTGTAATATTTTCTGGCAAGTTGTTGGGATCCCGGTGACTCATAATCAAGCAGTGGCTGCAAAGAAAGATCTTCTCTCATGAATTGTGGGAAAATATGTAAATAAATCTGTGCTATGTGCCTTGAGATAGGAGCCCGCTCTTGTTTTGACCAATGGAATAACGTTATTCCTGGAGTAGGCGGCCCTTCAATCATGCAGTCCATGATAACATTTTAAGATGAATCCTGAACCGGCTGAAAGATAGTGAGGCTCCTTTGTAACAGAGTTCCTCAAGATCTCACAAAAACCTCTCATTCCAGTGCTCACATCTATAACATAACATGTGTATTTGTAGAGTGCACGTTCATCCCCAAAGGGACATCTTGGCACTATTGGCATATGACAGATGTTTGTTTTTAGCTTCCTTAATGGTGCTCATTTTATGGACCTCCGAAGGATGAAGAGCTGAGTGGACCTGCCGGGATTCGAACCTGTGACCATGAGATCAAACAAATGACCCTGTAGTGGATGCACTAGCCCACTGAACCACATACCTTGTTGCCTATGCCGATGATACCCGCAGGTTCCTCACAATTAGATCAGATTTAACGTACCCTTAATCTGATTCTGTTGTGGATGTTGGACAATATGTAATATGTCCTAAAATCTTTATCCTCTGCTCCAACTACTCCAATACCTTTGTACTGGACAATAATAATAATAATGAATCATAATAAAAAACAATATCAGGTTTTTATATAGCACTTCACACTGGATTCCTCATGATTCTAAAGCACTGTAATAATGAAGCAATATAACCCGAGCGTCGCGAGGGCCTTACCGAAGGCCCTGGGGCATTACCAGAGTCGGTAATGCCCCCGACGTGAGGGTTATATTGCTATTAGTATCCCGGCCCGCAAAAATTGCGTGACCGGGGCACTAAAAGCTTTTTTTTTTGTCCCGAAACGCTGCAGCGTTTCAGGAGAAAAAAATAAAAAATAAAATGGCCGCTGCTATGGAAAGGGAAAACGGAGTCTGTTTTCCCTTTCCATGGCGGCCATCGGGAGTGGACGCGCTGGGAACACAAGTCCGCTCCCGAAAAAGGATCAAAAAGAAGGTAAGTGGGGTTGGGAGGGCGGGAGTGGGATGGGGAAAAAAAAAACCTACCCGCGTCCCCGGCAAGGGACGAGGGAAGCCTCCAGCCATGTGTGGAGGCGCGGAGCAGGGGTGGCCCAGCTCCGAGTCTCCAAATGGCTGGAGGCTTCCCTCGTCCCCCACCGGGGACGTAGGAGCAAGAAGGTAAATTGGGGGATGGAGGGTTGGCGGAAGGAAAGGGAATAAAAAGAAACGTACCCGAGTCCCTGGCGCGGGGCGAAGGCAGCCTCTCAGCCGCGGGGAGGCTCGGAGCGAGGATGGCCCCGCTTCGAGCTTCCTCATTGGCTGAGGGACTGTCACGCCCCCCGCCGGGGACAAAGGCCGTGGAAATCAGACAGAGGGATTCCCGGCCGGGTAAGGACCCGGCGAGAGCCAATCAGAATGCGTGTTGCATTCTGCTTCGCTCTCGCCGGGTACTAGTAAAGGTTATTACTCAATGCAATTTGTCTCATTTTATTGACCGTGTAAGGATGAAGCGCTGCGTCAGACACGCCAGGATTTGAATTTGCAAAGTGCAGGCTGGCCCCATGGCAGAGGTCAGCGCTTATGTTGTTTAGCTATCCACTCGGCCCATGACATCTTTTTTAAATTAAAAGCATTTAATTGGAAACGCATAGCAGCAGCCCTCTCTACTTAGGATATCTCACCTAGAATCCCCTCAAATGTCCAGCCTCCATGGAAGCCCTCAAGCTTGAATCACTCACAGGCTGGACAAAGAGTTCTAATTCATTTATGCTAATTAAAAGTCCCATTTCACTTAACTCTAATACTAGATTAGTTTCCAACTTGGACCCAATGAGCCAGATTCACCAAAGGTTTTCTGGCGCATCTTCTCTTGCACCAGAAAAACCTGACCTCTGTTCACGAAGGGCCTCAGACTGCACGCATTATAGATGTGCACATTGTGATGCTCTTTTCCCCTGTACACAATCTCTGAAAGCAGGAGTAGGTAGGAGGGTGGCGTGCTTCTGCACGTAGCTCGGGAGCAGCGTGTTTGTCTTTGAAGCAATGCAACGCGGCGCAACACAGTTCCGAATCCCGATCCTGCGCATAGAAACCACTCGATGGTGTTCAGTGCTTTATAAATGAACAATACGATGAATAAATAAAATGTAAATGCAAATCCAAATTTTCATAAACGGGATTTGCTTTGAAATGTGCATCAATCATACACATTGCCCTGCTCCTCTTTGGAACAGGCACATGGGTGTGTCTGTGTGCAACACATGACAGAGTCATTCCTGAGCCTGCCATGCCCAGATGTTAAGTGCAGCAACATTGATATGCACCACTGCTGTCCCTCTTGCATTTCTGTCTTTCAAAAGGTGGACATAAATGCCTGTCTTTGTTGCGATTTGACCATGAGAGGCCCTGACATGGCCCGTCTATGTGAAATGTGCTCCCACCACTAACCTGTGTGCTGGGAGTGTTCAATACATCAGTGTGTAAGCAAGGGGGCTGGCCTCTGCATCATTTGAGATGCAGCATGGGTTCTTCGGAATGCGTTGGTCACCTTTGAGAATAAGGTCTCTTTTGCATTTCACACCCTATCAAGAGCCTAGCCTTCCCTCGGCCCACGTTATTACGAAAGGCGAAGGAGCTATATCGCTTAACTCTGCCAATTTTACCTTTATGATTGCGCTGTGTTGTGGATTGTAGAATGCAAGGACTAAGTAGGCCATTTTACCCCTACTCATCCTTGTGCTCCTGCAGTGCAGAATTCAATCCGTCACAGAAACTCCCTGTTTCAAGTTGTTACGGGGGATGGGTGAGAGGGAGGCTATGGGGCTAAAACCCCCTAAAATAGTAATGCATTTTGAATATTGAAGGCGGCACGTCAAAAAGAAGAATTGTTTTTGGCCGATTTGAAGCAGCTGTCAATATTTGGAAATAACACATAGAACTGAATAATTTAATTTGAAATAACATGAAGAGAAATCTCACAGGTGGATTGCTCACATCTACCAATTGAGTCCAAGAGTGGACATGCTAACGGTATTCCGACTATTGTATCTATCGTTGCACCCGGCAAAGATACCTGATAAACCAATTGTTGCATCTTTTGAGTCCTAGCAGAATGATTCCCTCTCACCTCTTCGCCAGGAACCCGCGTGCTTAGTAAATGACCATCTTGATGTGTTCTTGAAGGGCACCGGCACAGCTCAGTCCTTCCCACTCGTCTTGGGGTCCATCGGGGAGTACATGTCTGACCCTGGCAGCCACACCTCTCTTCTACCTCTTCTAGGTTCTCCTTGTGAGGACTCCCAGTATCCAACAGTATTCTGTCATGTTTGAAGGACCAGTCTTATCCCTCTTTATAGAAGAGAGCTGCTTTATCAGCTGCCATTTTGAGTCTCATACTGTCGCCAATCATAGCGTTTGCCTAAACCGGTTCTCACGCTGTTTTATAAAATGTGCGATCTCTGAAATCTCAGGTTATTTGCTTTGGGGCACTGAAGTATCATGAAAGACTTCCTTTGAACCTCAAGATGGCTTACGGTTGTGACACAGCTCACCCCGCCTTTGCTGGCTACGTTGCAGGATCTTTAACTGCTTGGAGAAAGCCTGGGAGATCCAACTTTCCTCGAAATAAGAGTCTGTAATGGGAACAATATCCAGCAGCCATCTCTTGGGGCTGAGGTCTGCATCCTGTGGGTCTCTCGATATCTTTGACTCCCATAATGCCTCACCATTCACTATGCCGACTAGGGCTGATGGTAGTTGTAGTCCAAAGCATCTGGCGAGTCAGAGGTTATAGGCCGCTGTCCTGGGGGATGCCCAGAAGATGCACTGATTGCATTTGCAGAAGCTGATACACAAAATCAAGTTTAATTATAAACAATGGCTGAAAAATCGAACTCTTCCTAAACTATTATAAAACAAATACAAATTTAGCTGTATGCTGAAAAAAGCTTTAAAAAAGAAAGTTGTTATCTGCTGCCAATGGCAATCGCGCAATGGATGCGATAGCCCCAACAAACAGAATGAAACATTCTGCTCCTCGATCCATGTGAGAATATTTCCCTCGTGTTTTTTAAACGTTACTTGGCTTTTCAGGCTGTCCCTTTGTGTGCAGTGTCCACTTTTCAGGTACCCTTTAGAAATGAAAACACAATTATTGGCGAAGGACTACATATGTTGGAACAGAAACATTGGCGGACTGGGCAAAAAACACAGGGATCGCACTGCTGTGGAGGTCAAGATGATAGAGAAAAGCAAGACCCCCTGGGGTTCAGACAAGGGAGGTGGAGGGCCTCACAAGAAGATGATTGAAACATGAAAACACAGGTGGACATGAAATGGCGATGAAATCCATGCTCAGTGTGGTCTACATGGAGATCAAACATGGCCGAATCATGATCTTTTCTTTGATTGGAGGTTCCCTGCATGTCTCCACATTGCACTGATGTAATAATAATAATATCATATCAATAGAGTTTTGTATAGCACCGCTTACTGGAGTAGTGGTTTGAAAGGAGTTTGGTGGCCAAAGGAAGTTGGAGCGACATATTTTTGGGTTATACAGCAGTGAGCAGGATGGACTTCTGCCCGTAAGTAGAGTCAAGATGGAGTCCACAGAATGTGGAAATCTAAGACCAGGTCAAAGGCGGAGTTTATCCCAATGGCAGCCACTTAGCCTGTGGAATCATAAAATACAATATTAAGACTTTTACACCATGCAAAGAGAAATACACCAACACGGGCTTGTAAAGATTCCCAGAATCTTTATTGCAATTCTGTACAGTTTACAAAACAAAGTACACAAATAGCTATTTGGCCGTCAATACTTCACAGAGACCACCAGCAGGGTTCAATGTGAGCAGTGAACAGGAATTGTTAGCTGGACGTCAGCATATTTATACAGTTTCTTTATAACGATGTCCAGCCTCTTACAAGTTAATCATGTACTGGGACTAGGGTCGTGCCAGGTTCGTTCCTAATTTACATATCCCGTACATGCGGTTTACTTTTTAATACATTTGCTAACTTACACTATTATTTTCTGGATTTAACTTTACATTCTTTACACATTGCTTTAATGCAGGTCAAACAGATGTTTCGCATGACGTGTTTAAACAGCGTTATTGTTTTTGTATACTTGTAGATTAACATCGCCGATTCAAGTAATCCCCTGATCCCGAGGTCAACAAAGGACGAGGTCTACATGACCCTAACATGTAGCCTGCAGGCAAGTTGGACATTAACCCTCCCACGGAGGTTGAAGAGGTTAAAGTAAGAACAAGAGAACACAGGTCGGCCATTTTAGGCCACAGGGTGACAGTGCACGATAAGTTAAAATGGCGGCTTTAATCTAAAATGGAGGCTTGATTCACTTAAGGTCGCGACCTTGCAATACGGATTTCCTCGCAAAGCGACTTGGCATAGGCCAACATATACAATGAGGACAAAACAATATTATATCAGTTTTAACAAACCCTCCTTTAGGCCTATGCCAAGCGCTAAACTACCTTCAATCACTTTGCGACTAACTCCACATTTCAAAGTCTATACACCCGAATCATTATCAGACATATCTATTGCCATTAGATCGGACACTAGGGTTTCTTTCAACACATACTCCTTGGAAACCTTATCTGGGGTGTATATTTTATGCCCTAATATACTTGTTGCCTGCGCGCAACACCCCCCTAATATTGAACATATACCAGGGAGGCACTGTATACAACAACAAAGGAACAGCAAACTACCCAAGATAATCAGCAGGGCCGAAAACAACTTCCATCCCCATGACCGTAGGAGGTCCCAAAACCATGCACTAAGTTCCCAATTTCCCTCAGGTGTATGTACTTCCGAACTAAGAACATGTAGATTTTAGATCGCACTAAAGATTGTTGGAGAGGAGTCTGGTACGTAAATGCAGCAAGCGGACCCCACTAATTTACATACTCCTCCACGCTCTGCCAGAATGACATCTAATGCCATCCGGTTCTGAAGAGCTACTAATCTCATCGCTTTCTGTTCTAACGTCATATTATAGAGTATGTCAGTGGTCCGGTTGATGGTTCTCTCCAGTACTCTCGCTTGTCCCCTGATATCTTCTGAATTCGTAATTTTCCCAAGAAATGGCACAAAGGATTTCATAATGTCTCTTAGAGTTTGCGCTGGAGTATCCCCTTCCACACCTCGTCGTGGACGAGTCTTCGAAATTTCTGAAGTACTGGCAATAAATACCCCAGGTAATAGAATCCCTAAATAGCAGGTTCCTTGCCAATCCCTGGGCAACCATGGAAATGCCACATTACCGCAAACGAAATAGACAGGTTCACCTACGTACAGAGGTCTGTTCTCACTAGTCAAATTCGCAACGTTGGCGCATTTTCTAAAATTACCCTTTGACCGTGTTGCATTCCTCTGTATGCAGAAGGATACTGAATCGGGGCTATGGTTAACAGAATAAGATGGAGGTGTGGCATCCTTATTGCCTATAGGAGCCATTTTGAAAGAGATCAAAGACTAAAAAGGACGAGACAATCTACAAGAGGGCCTAACAGAAGCAACACTTGGCTTACTCCTGTTTGCAAAAAGCGAGCATCCCAGGGGCATCAAAACACGCTTTTGAAAACTATTCAAATTTGTACCATCAAAGTTCCCTGAGATGCTATCATTCCATCGGCCGAAGAATAGTGCTCTAAGAGAAGCATAACAAGCAGTTGTCAAAGGTAAAGGATGAATATACCAACCTAGCCCCTTATCCCCATGTTGCGGTAGATGTGAGCAGATCCAGCAGTTGGTTCTATTAAAAATTGCCTGAGTGGCATTCATTATTAACAAAAGAGTATTATTTTGATAGCTCCGCCTATGCGAAGAATCTCTAGGCGACAAGGTATGCAATTGCACGGAAGGAGTGGGGAAAACAGATACATTTTCAACAGGTAAAAAGTCCTCTGGCGGATATGCTTCCTCCAGATACCATAACCCAAAACCAATAGTTACTACAAACCCATTTATTGTTACTAAAAGGCAACAATACATTTTCGGGGCCCCCTTACACGCTTGTTCATTGTCTCTGCTAGCCACATATTTATCTAAAAGTTCAGTGCGAGCGGCAGCGGGTGGAGGCATCGTCGTCTTCAATTGAAAAAACACCAATTGTTAATTTGCTGGTGACTCCAGTCGCGCGTCTTCTTAATGTCTTTCCCACAACCCTTAGTCAACAGAATCCTTTCGTACAGTCGGGCCAAAAGGCAAGCGCTCAAATGATTTCCTCAATCGCACAGTTAAACCGTGCCGTATATCTCCTTGGACATAAATTATATTTCACAATTTCCGGTGCTGAAGGGTCAGAGAAAAGTATGTCATCACTTCCCACTGGAGGTGGCGAGTGAACGGAAATGGGATCAGAAAATGATTGATCCGGAAGTACCACTGTTAGAGAGCGCGGAGACGAGATGGCCGTTTTGTCTGGCCTTACGAATTCTGGAACGGTCTCCGATACTCTCTTGTCGGCTGTTGCTGTTTCAGGCACGTTGGTTACAGCATTGGAAAGGAATTCTGTGTCTTCTGTATCGTATGGCACGGGCTGCGGGATCCGTTTGGTGTGTGTCGCATGGATCCAGTTCTTATACCCTGCTATCCGCACAGCAGTCTGGGTGACTAGCAGGACCTGGTAGGGACCCCTGCACCGAGGTGCAAGGCAAGATGACCTCTTGAAAACGTTCGTGAGGATCCAGTGCCCCGGTCGTAGACTGTGACCAGGACCCTCGTATCGTACAGGCAATGCCTCTCGCACCTGGTGATAAATTGAAAATAGATTTTTAGTCAACTGGTTACAGTAATCTGAAAGAAGCACATTCTCTATGTCCCGCAATGAGCGACTTTTTGGCATACCCCAAATATTACCAGGCCTCCCCATTACCACCTCAAAGGGAGAGAGCCCAGTCTTAGTTTGAGGGGTTGTTCTCATCGACAGCAACATGATCGGTAAGGCGCCATTTTAACTTGGTGCCAGCACATGTCTTAGCGAGCTTGTTCTTTATAATGCCGTTGTGCCTTTCCACTAATCCGGCACTTTGGGCATGTCTGGCCGAATGGAACCGTTTATCAATCTGCAATGCTTTGCATATTTGTAGGATTACGGCAGCGATAAAGTGAGGCCCATTATCCGACCAGATGACTCTCGGCAGCCCGAACCTAGGAAAGAACTCCTTTAACAGAGTTTTTGCCGTGGTTATGGCTGTTGCATCTCTAACAGGGAAGGCCTCAACCCACTTGCTAAATGCACAAATGACAACCAACACATATTTAAGATTGTTGCAACGTTCCATTTCAATAAAATCAAACTGTATAACCTCAAACGGAACAGAAGGTGGAGCGAAACTTCCTCTAGGAGTCGAGGTACCTTTTCCTACATTGTACTGCAAGCAGACCATGCACCCTTGGACAAAGCGCTGCGCAATTTTGAAAATGTTATCATTGGCCCATACACTGTGTAACATTTTAATCAATTTACACGCGCAGACATGTGTCGGACCATGAGCCATAATGACCATCATTGTAATGTAGGCGTCAGGGAGTAACCATTTTCCTTCAACATTGTCCACCCAACACCCATCATCATCCAATCTTCCTGCACCCTCGACCCATTTCTTGGTCTCCTCTACAGTAGCATCTGCTTGAATGTCTTTTACAGAATCGATACTTTCACCAAAAGTGCAAACATTTACAGTTTCTCTTACAGCATACATTTCTGAACTAAAATCAGTGGCAGTTTGCTTAGCTATCTGATCAGCGAAAGCATTCCCTTTTCCTATATCATCTGTAACCTTTTGATGTGCTGCACATTGTATAATAGCTAACTGAACAGGGAGTGCGAGTGCTGAAAGTAATTGCACTATTAAAGTGCCATGCTGAATTTCCGTGCCATGTGAGGTCAAGAAACCTTGTTCTTTCCAAAGTCTACCGAAGTTGTGAACCATCACAAAGGCATACTGACTGTCGGTATATATATTTACTGTAAGCCCTTCAGAAATTTCACAAGCTCGAGTTAACGCTATAATTTCCGCAGCCTGTGCGGAATTATGCATAATTCTTTTGGTTTCCACAATCGTGCTTAAAGTAGTGACGGCATAAGCAGCCGTGGATGTACCATTCAGAAGTTTGAAACAAGAGCCATCACAAAATAGCTCTCCTTGTGGGCTATTCAAAGGCGTGTCTTTCAAATCGATTCTACCTTTAGTCTCTTGTTCTGTCGCATAAAGGCAATCGTGTGACGTTTCGTCACCATCAACAATATCTTGTGGGACAGGTAAAAGTTCAGCCGGATTTAATACACAACACCTCTGAATTTGAATGTGGGGAGCAACCAAGATCTACTCGTATCTTGTCAATCGTGCGGAAGTGAGGTGATGCGTTTGAGTTCTATTCAATAAAATATCTACAGAGTGAGGTACCATTAGGGTTAACGCATGACCCAGGACCATTCCCTCACTCTGTTTTACAGACGCAGCAGCAGCAGCGACAGCTCTCAAACATCTCATCAAAGCGCATGCAACAGGATCAAGGATGGATGAGAAATATCCGCACGTCCTATTCTTCCCTCCATGTTCCTGCGTTAACACAGCCAAAGCACATCCATCACGTTCATGCACATGCAACACAAAGGCCTTTTCATAATTTGGAGTTCCTAAAACCGGTGCCGAACTGTAAAGACTGGTAGTGGGTGTCTGTACTTCTGCTCTCTATATGGTAGAGGAGAGGCACAGAAGACCCCAGCCAAGATTCTCCATCACGGTAGCAATGTACGAGCAATCAAGGCCTAGCTTCTCAAGAGGTGATGCAGGCTGGCTCTTAAGTGCAGTGTAGTCCCCGAACCCCCACAAAGGAATGTCCACACACTGTGATTACTGAAAACACAGTCTTTATATAATTAATATTCAAGGGTATGTACACAATCACAATAACGCACTTTGTACTTGGAGGTCAATAATGATAAATATATACAATTCTAAAGTGGTGCCACCAATGTTATCAAATCTCATTAAAGTGCATCAACTGTACGGTTAAAATGTCACACAGATTAATAACGAGGAAACCAGCAATAGAGATAGGAAGTAACGCAAGATGGTTGAAACAGTAGGCAGAATACTGGCCCCGTACCCTAGACACAGTTCTGTGTGGAGATCCCCCCACCTGGGCAACCTGTAAAATAAGATATATCGCACAAGCCCAGTCCATATGTTCAATAGTCTCACTTCTTCCTATTAAGGTTTTACCCCCTCAATGTACCTGGTGGAGTAGAGTTCTCCGACGATGCGTCGACCAACCCTTCTTGAGTGCCTCCCGTTCAGGCGGGAGCCACGGATCGTCGAGAGGTGTCGGGGAACTTGGCGTTCGGTGTCGGGGAATCGACGGCCCTTCTTGAGTGCCCTCCCTTTAAGGCAGGAGTTACGGGTCGTCGAACGTCCGACGGTTAACAGAGTGAACTACGGCAGGGAAGTGGCTTCGTTCCTAGCGGTGCTCGTCGACGACAGAGCGTTGGCGTCCTGTAAGGAAGAGGCGTGCGGGGCACCTCGGTGATGATAGTTCTGGACCGCAAAGAGATGATGAAGAACTGTGGCCCAGCAAGGGCGTCGAGTCGTTGGCGTCTCTGTGGTCCTTACGTGGTGGGAAACCCACCGGTGGATGCTCCTCGGCGCATCGACGGTCGGGCCTTCTCCAGCGGGAGACAAGTGGGTGACGATGCAGACGAGAGCGTCTGATGATCAATGAAAGTTCTTAGGCAAACGGGAGCACGGCGGCTCCGGACGGCGACAGCGGTCATCGACAGTGGCAGACAACAGTCCGAGTGCTTCTCCTTGGAGTTCCGCAGCAGTCCCCGTATCGGGTCGGCAGCCTGTCGATTTTCTGTCTACCAGGGAGCGTTGGCAAAGATCAGCTGTGCACTATTGTCCCTCGTAGCTCGGGAAGAGGTTTGCCTTACCAGGTCCTCTCTGGGTCAGTCCTTGAGAACACAGCAGCTTTCAGATTGCGGAGGAGAGCAACAGCAATCCTTCTCGTCCAGCAGGGTTTCAAGGTCAAGCATCAGTTACTCCAGTTACTCGTCGTAGTGGACTTCAGCTTCTGAACACGATTCCTAGCAGTGAGAGGTCCCCAGATATACTGTTGATCTCCCATTCATTCCGCTGGGTCACACTCAAGCATCCAATCATGACTACGGGCATTCATGCAGGCAGGCAGCCAATCAGGCACACGAGGTATTCAGGCCATTCACTTCTCTCCAGACACTCACAACAAGTTATGTGTATTGGAACAAGTACCGAGCCATTCAACACTCCAAGCAGCATTCATACCGGTTTCGGGCAGGGTTGTCTCAGTCATTGTGTCAACCACCAGATACTAGACACCCACAACACAGAATGCATATTCGTCACACACTCTATTCACCCAGGACCCACCCACAGGAGGTACCCACAACATACATCACCGGGAAGGCTCCAGCTAGTCTGGCCGGGCCTTCACAACAACACCACTTATGGCACTTCCATCCAACAGCCAGTCAGGGGGAAGGGACAGAGTCAGGGCTTCCCAGGACTTTGGGAAAACGAGGTAATGGGTAATAGAAAGCAAGAGGCCACAGGGGCCATCTTGTTTTCCATCAGGAATCAACGGATCCCAATGGCAGGGCTGGGGTATCCCAAAATGGAGGATACTCCGCGCACCTGTCAATTTCAGCATGGAGCTGCCACCAGCCCATACCCTGCTCTGCGGTCCACCCACAGGTGCCCAAACACATACACTAGGGGCACAGGGTTGTCCCCCCACCCATGGGTGCCATAAGGGTATCCCATGGGTCCGTTCACCAAACCAAAAGAGAGAGAGCTGCACCGCCAGGAGTCCCACATGAACTCCACGATAAAAGAAGTAAAGGACAAGGATACGGAGGCCCTGTCCCTCCGATGCATTTCCAGCATCACACGAACACAGCGCGGTTTTGAGAAAGTCAAATGCTGTCTGGTGTTCCAAAGTCCATGGCAATGGCAAAGAAATGCACTTCTTTGTCAAAGCCAGCATTGGTTTAATCGTTAACGAAAAAAGTTAGGGATCCACAATCTACAGTAAGAAGCCATACCTATCAGGGCTCTAACTTCCTTCTGCGTATTTGGGACAGACATGCCAGAAATAATTTTTATTCATTCAGGTGTCAACCGTCTTCCCTCCTTTGACAGGAGATAGCCTAAATAGGCGACCTCCTGACAACAATATTGAAATTTCTTGAGTGAAGCTTTGTGGCCATGTTTTGCTAGATGACAAAGCAACAACATGGTGCCTTCTTTACAGACACTCTCAGAATCAGCAGCCAAGAGGAGATCATCTACATACTGTAGTAACGTGCAAGTAGTAGGCAACTTGAGAGTATCGAGTTGCTCTTTCAATGACCTACTATAAATACTTGGACTCTCAGTGTACCCTTGTGGTGCACGAGTGAATGTGAACGAGCGTCCACCTAGGGTAAACGCAAACTAATACCTACTATCCTTATGTATAGGAATACTGAAAAGTGCATTTTTTAAGGTCAACAGCACTAAAGTGAGTGGCAGGAGCCGGAATCATGGTTAGTATCATTGTAACATCAGGTACAATAGGAAATTGAGGAGCCACATTTTTGTTAATAGCACGTAAATCAATTATAAACCGAAAGGGAATCGCATTATCACCTTTTTTGTATACTGGCAAAATCGGGCTGTTACACAAACTACCCGTAATTTCCTCAATTACTCCACGATGTACAAAATCAGAGACTATACATTTCAAAGCCTGTTCGCCTTCAACTGAGATCTTATATTGCGGGATGCGAGGCAATTTTACTCCATGTTTCAGAATAATTTTAACAGGTTTAATTTGAAGAATGCCCACATCATTATCATCAATTGCCCATAAGCATTCCGGAATGTTACTGAATTCTGGCGGTAAAGGTTGAGTCAAAAAGTGAGAGGCGAGTGATTGCTGAGGTGAAATTGTTAACCGAACTCCGTCCGGCGAACAATGTATTACTGTATGCAATTCCTTCAACAAATTTAACCCGAGCAAATTCTCCCCACAGTTTGTGGTAAGTAGAAATGGTCACTGCTCCGTGAAGGGACCCAGCGTTATCGGTACCGGCAAAGAAACCGGACAAACTACTGGTGTGCCTGAAAACCCTACGGAAACGTTGGACTGCCCTGACAGGGGAATGTTTGGAACCCCTGAATGGTCAGTGGAACACTTTTGTGCTCCTGTATCTACTAAAAATAGATGCTTCCTATTCCCACCGCCATCTCAACGTAGGGGACTTTCTGATGAACGGGAATAGGCGTTGGTTCCAAATCCTGTTTCGGGCAATCCTAACGGAACAGAATGTTATCAAAAGGAAGCTCTTCAGAGAGGTACGCGGCAGAAGGGTGATCACACTGGTTAATGGTTACGTTCAATAAGCACACTGGTTAATGGTTACGTTCCACAGGTCAGTATTTCCCTGTGGAACGTACTGACCTCTAAATTGATTACCCCCTCTAGGGTTTCTAACAATCTGTTGTAATAGGACTTTTGTTTTCAGGTCACCCTTTTTTTTTTTCAAGTTTTTCCTTTTCATTATTCACACGATTTTCATAGTACTGAGCCATGTGCAGTACTTCTGATTGAGACTTCGTCTGCCAAGCGCTTTGGGAAGACCTAATCTGTAACTGGATGTCAGGCAGCAATCCACTTACAAATTTGTTGACAAACAGCCTTTTCCCTGACTCTGTGCCTAAGTCTTGTCCACTGAAATCTGAAAATACCTGTTCAAACCGATTGAAGAAATCAGTAGCACCCTCTGACTTTCCTTGGACACAGGCCGTAAGCTTGTCCCAAATGATTCTTTTTTCAGGAACTATAGTTTTTAATTTTACAATAATCCTATCAGGCAAAGTTAATATCACTTGAGGCGGTCGCTCGCCAGCTGGTCTTTCTCTGTTGAGCCTAACCATGTTATCCCATGTATCTCCTAACCCAGGTACATCATTTCTGTTTCCATAAATCAACTGGCAGGAGCACGGGAAATAATAAATCAATATCACTTAAGGTGAATACCGATGATTGTAAGACCGACTCTATTTCTTTATAGAACTCTGTCGGATTCTTTCTTATATCAGGAATAGACTGCTTTATAGTGTTCACTTCCTGTCTTGAGAACGGGACATGAACAAACTGCGATACGTAATGTGCAGGAATGTCCACCGCGAGTATTCCTTGTGCAGCATTGGCCGCAATCTCAACTTTCGGGACAAATGTCGGAGGGACCTCTCTCATAGGCAGCTGAGAAGTAGGCAGCTCCGAACACTTACTAAGCAACAGAGCCAAATCAAGCGCTAAGGCAGTCGAAGAAGTATCAATCGAAAAGGCTTTCTTATAAACACTCAACAATTCTGCGGTACAACAAATCTTTCTTTTTACACACTAATTCTGCAGGTATTCTACCATAACCTGAATCACTTTCTTTTGCATTTCTAACGTATACTGACCATATGTGTCATATTCTTCATCTGGAGTTATCGACATATTCGAAATCCATCTTATCGCATCCTTTGTACAAATTTGTGCTTCCTCACCTATCAATTCACGGCGAGAAGAAAACCGTTTCTGTAAGAATATAGTACCTAAAGTATCATCATCTACTTCTTCATTCTGTAACTCTTCCAACTCCTTCTTATACACAAAAATCCTCTTGACATGCTCATATACTTTCTCCGCAGTATCTCCAGACAACGCTAAGGCGTTCAAATCCCGTAACCCTTGTGGGAGATCTACAATCTATTCCACATTATGCTCAATTGAATTCCTAACCCTTCAATAAAAACATTTTTCTCAGGAATACTTTTTAAATTTTAGAGTGTGAAAAAAACATCAGCTTGTTCACCGTTCTCCATACAATGTTTAGCCCAAGCGATCAATTCATTCTTTTTTTCTGGGGACACAGTATTACGAGTCACAACCCTTGATCCCGCTCCCTGATCTACTACAAGCGATGCGGAATCACTTGGAAGAGGAAGAACATGCACATTCTGAATATCAACAGGTGGAGGCATGGGGGCAGGCAAAGGAGAGACGGTTGGAAGAACAACAGGAAGAACAACAGCGAGGACCGGAGGAACTATAGGAGGAGGAATAACAACGGGAAGCGGTAAAGCGCCAGGAGGAGGCACGTACGGGGGTGGTGCAGAGGCATCGGGCCTTCGTTCATGCAGAACTTTTTTAATCAATTCATCAGACATATGAAAATCTTTCGAAGGGTAGATTTTCTGAATGCCTAATTGAAACGCTCTGTCCGCATTCGACTGATTCCAATTGCTTATTTTGATCATATAACCGTGCCTTTTCGACACTTGTCATATGTCGACGCATATGCTTCTCTCTACTCTTTTGTTGCTGCAAAGCTTCTGTTTTCCAACTGTGCAATGCGTCAAATGCTGCAGGTCTAGCCTTCTTCTTTACCAATACAGACTCTAAATATTTTATACGAGGGATATCAAAGCTACCATTGGTTGGCATCCGAAGATTAGAGTTATGTCTGGTCTGTCTGTGCCAAATATCATTAAATGCTATACTACCAAAGCCTTTCTTACAGTACATAGTACATGCCGGCGACCCCTCCTGTTGTGCGGGACGGCTATCTTCCAAAGATTGTCTGTCGCTGCGGAATAATGCCCTAAAGCAGGCAGACAATTTCCCAGGCATATCAGAGTTCTGGTGTTACCTGGTCAAATAATTGTGCTCGCGAGTACAATGCGCCAAATTCAAATTGTCAGGGTTAAATTAAGAATCGGGTCACGATTCACCTGACCAAAGGACTGGGAGGCTCGATCGGGTTACTAAGAACAGTTCTAAGGACCCACATGTCTGGTGATTTCGGCAAATTTACCCACCTCGATATATGGACCCTCGTCAAGACGTCGTCTCGGGCTAAAGCTCACTGTTCAGGGATCGGATCGTGCTGTTCTGTCGAGGAATTCACTTCTCGTCCAGAGGGACCGTTTCTGTTGGCACCGTCCGATCCCGGTCCGATAGCCGAGCCAACCTTCAACGAGACAAAGTCGATCTTGAGGGTCACTATTCGGGTGCCATCTGTGGAATCAGAAAATACAATATTAAGGCTTTTACACCATGCAAAGAGAAATACACCAACACGGGCTTGTAAAGATTCCCAGAATCTTTATTGCAATTCTGTACAGTTTACAAAACAAAGTACACAAATAGCTATTTGGCCGTCAACACATCACAGAGACCACCAGCAGGGTTCAATGTGAGCAGTGAACAGGAATTGCTAGCTGGACATCAGCATATTTATGCAGTTTCTTTATAACGATGTCCAGCCTCTTACAAGTTAATCATGTACTGGAGCTAGGGTCACGCCAGGTTCGTTCCTAATTTACATATCCCGTACATGCGGTTTACATTTTAATACATTTGCTAACTTACACTATTATTCTCTGGATTTAACTTTACATTCTTTACACATTGCTTTAATGCAGGTCAAACAGATGTTTCGCATGACGTGTTTAAACAGCGTTATTGTTTTTGTATACTTGTAGATTAACATCGCCGATTCAAGTAATCCCCTGATCCCGAGGTCAACAAAGGACAAGGTCTACATGACCCTAACATGTAGCCTGCAGGCAAGTTGGACATTAACCCTCCTACAGAGGTTGAAGAGGTTAAAGTAAGAACAAGAGAACACAGGAAGGCCATTTTAGGCCACAGGGTGACATTGCACGATAAGTTAAAATGGCGCCCTTAACCTAAAATGGAGGCTTGATTCACTTAAGGCCGCGACCTTGCAATACGGATTTCCTCGCAAAGCAACTGGGCATAGGCCAACATATACAATGAGGACGAAACAATATTATATCAGTTTTAACAAGCTAATGACAACAATAATATTAGATTGTTATACATAGTGTTTCATACTGGATTTCTTCATAACAGTGATATTATCCAATTTAATGGTATGTAATTTGCTGACCTTCGGAAGGATGAAGGCCAGAGAGGGACCTACTGGGATTCAAACTTGAGAAGTGTAGGCTTCTCCATGTCAAAGTCTAGTACTAATCCTTGATGTCTATATTGATACACATCCACAGTACAGAATAATTACTGGCTCCCCCAAGCTGTACCAGGTAGTAATGGCCCAGACCCGCATTGATAGGCCTGAGCGCATGAGGGAATGCGTGATTATTGCTATTGCTTTCCGGTGTGTTTAGAACAATTCATTTTGTCTGAAACAGACTGCGGTGAGCGTGGGACCGGTTGTTTCTGAAGAAAAATAAATCATCGCCAAACATGGCCATCATGGAGAAGGAGTCCGTGGATCCGAGTGGAGGCCCTCTTCAATTTCCATGAAGGCCGGGGCAGGTGGTTCTTGCAGTGAGCTGCGGTAGTGGCGCAGGACAAAGAGAGGGAAGTGTGGACTGATGAGGGTGAGGGCTAGGCGAGTAAGGGACGGAGAAAGTATCGGGGCATGAGACAGAAGATGGCACGCGTTTCACGCAGCGGAGAACTTGCTCAGCATGCAGGCATAGATCTGGAGATACAGCCTGCGTTTTGTGCAACGTGATTGGCTCCTGCACCTACCTAAGGTGCTAATAGAAGATTGGGTAAAGATTTTCCATGACTTTATTTGTGCATTGCACATTATAGACCTGATTCACAAAGCGTCACAAAGCGTCCTAGAAACCAGAAACAAAATGCGAAGAGTTCTCCTATTGCATTACAGTTCTCATACTATCCTATGTGCATTGTAATGCTGGCGTTTTGGCTGTATGGTAGGCGGCAATATTCATACTGGTTTCCTGCTGGTTTAAATTTAATCCAAACGCTCTCATGCACACAACACACCGCTGCCAGTTCATTCTGATGGACTCTTATATACGGTTAATAACCAAGGGTCATTGTGTTTAGTGTAGATTGTGCAGAGGCGATCATGTCTATTCACCTATATTTTTCCATATACACCCCCTTTCCGAGGTGGAACTGTCCAAGTGAGTTTGATTGGCCCTTTAAGGTCAGTCAGTACCAATACACTCTGTGCACTCATGCAGGCGTAGCGCTGATCCCAGCACCTCCACATGTGAGTGCAGGAAGCTCATTTGAGTGACGGGCGCAATCCCTTAGATTTATTTTCTGATCCACCCTGCAAGGGTCAACTCGTCTCTGGGAGGGATTCAACAGGGTTTCCGCTTCCCAAATCATTGCTCTGATCGTGCCAGCTTGATATTGACATTGTCCACACATGGTTGTCTCCTACGCGTAACCTATGCGTTGCCTTTTTTAGTTTACTCCTCACTAATCATGACCATGTCTCCTTTTTGATTTGCCAACACATCAAATGTTGCACTTTCCTCAATACTCTCACTATTGATTGAAGAATGAGGGATGTTAAATCGTTCTTAGTTCAATAGTTCTGCCTCTGGACAAACAGAGTGCATCACTTAAAGACCAACTGGGCCAATAAGAGCAGAATTTTGCTAGAGAGGTTCTGCTGAAATCAACCCAAAACCCCCAAACCTACCCAGTCCAGTATTCCTCCCAATGACCACACTTGAGAGCCCACTCCCCATTGCGCCCCTGCCACCCCTCTCAGCACTGCCACATGCCCCCCCGCTAACTGCATATTTTAACTGTCCCAGTAATAAATGCTGTATCGTGAGGAGCCCCCCACCCCCTATGTACTGGACGCCTGTAACCCCTACTGATATACGAGGCTGCGCTGCTTCCTCTAGTAGCTTTGCACTCAGTAAATACACTTAAATAAATATCAAAGCTAAGCCCCAGAGCAGTCTCTGACATTGTCATGTGCATTGAGCGCCAGCCAGCTCATTTTGAGGGGATAATGACGTTTTTCTAAAAAACTGTTTTCCCACAAATCTCACCAGTCCTAAAGAAACCCTAATGCTTGCAGAAAACCATCTAAGTGCTTACATTTTCATATCATCAAATTCCACCAGAAGACTATTTTAGACACTTTGAGCCACTTGTCTGGAAACCTACCCCAAAGGCAATTGGGGATCTTTGGTGAAAAACGTTCTTTCTGCACAAGTATATTACTCCAACATTAATATAACTAAACCCGTACCCTCTCTAGAGACCAGGCTAAATACAGCCCAATGTCTGGAACTCTACAAATGGTGAAAAATAGCAAATTATCTGAAAACAATTCATTTATAGGAGTTTTTTGTCATCTTTTAAACTCACCAAGGTATTGTCTCTTGTCAAATAAAGGGTTTGAACCACAATATCTTACCAATGATCATTAATGTAACTATTATTATAGGTTATTTATAAAGCGCTTAATACCCAGAGGTTTCTAAGTGGGGACCCAGGGATAAAACCTGTGTGGCTCCTTGTTGTATTGCTTCCTAGGCGAGCATGTTGCCACTGAGCTATCCTCCCGAGACAACTATCAATTTCTTTCTGGAAAATATACCTGGGATAAAGGAATCTCTACCTTATGAGGATAGTGCAAGTCACAAGGACTTTTATGACAACATTGGAGTGTTGCTACCGTATCGCCATACTAGGACTTGTGCTCGCGGGTGCCCTTGCAACCACCTGGTCTGACCAGGTGGCCGTAACCGGCGCCCGCAAGCAGAACATGATGGTAGCAACGGTACTGTTATAAACTGTACCGCTGCTACCATCCTCCCCATTCCCATTTGAGCTCCATGGGGGCTCAAATGGGAATGGGGACATTCCGGCTCTGGCACCCGCGCAAGGGGAATTACTGGATCCGCCGAGGTCGGAATGGCTCAGTGATTCCCCTTTCGTGGGTGCCAGAGCCGGATGCGAGTTTGGGGGTAGTCTTCCCGGTAAAACCGGCAAGGCTACCTCCAACCTCGTTATGAGGCCCATTGTCCTTTTTAAGTAGTGGGCATTTTCTTCCTGATAATGCATGGCTGCCCCATAACCCCCTTTCAGCCTTGGTCTCTTGTTTAATCTAATGCAAGTCATCTTGCAGGTGTTGATACATACAGTCAATGCAGAATCTGCGCAGACGAAGCAAAACCTCTAAACGGCATCCTGTAACGCGTTGCAAAAAAATGTTAAGCATCTTAATCCAATGCATTTAAAATGTTTGAGTTTTAAAATAATTTACAACGCAGTGCCAGAGTTGTGCTTTCTATGTTAAACTCAGCAGTGTCCGTAATAAACATATCACCATAAACAGTACATCATGCATCAATAGTAAAGTGTCGCAGAAAAGTGTTTTAAATGAAAATAATTGAATATATTCAATATTTATGTTTTACTTGTAACCATATTTTTATTTATATATATATATTTGACTCCATCTACTATGCGCCAGCTACCTTGGGAGGGCCACAATATGAGTGGCTTGTGAAAACATGTTCTTGCCATGAGGATGTGCAATGATTTTATGGATTTTTCCTTTTTTTGATACTTAAATAAAGTGGAACTATTTTGCATTTTGGTTTCCGGATTCTGTAAATTCTTTTGGGACCAAGGAGTGCTCCTCCACCAACTGCAGAAATGACAGCTGAAGCAAGATATATATATATATATGTATATATGTATATATATATATATATATATATATATATATATAAATATGGTTACAAGTAAAACCAAGCATAACTCTCGCCACCACTGTGCACTGCTAAGACTAACACCCAGGACATCAAAGATGACATCACAAATATCATCTATGAAACAACTAAAAACCGCCATTGAGAGAAATATTTTTTGCAACACATACCTATGTCTGCCGTTATCAGCAGCGCATGTTGGGGATGGAAATCATTAATTGCCTACACCATGACCCGAACCACACCACCCCTATTATTCATGGCACCTACCCTGCCCCCTAGCTCAGTGCCCACTATACCCTAATACTGTAACCAATGGCCAGCGCTCATGGTTTGCAGCCATGGCCAGTCTCCAAATCCATGGGGTATTGGCTTCGGCCATGCCACATTCCCCAATGAGCCAATCAAAGTACACATTTGCATTTGCCGATGGCCAGTCCCACTACCCAGACACAAAATGTATATCACTAGTTTTTCTACTTACATTCTTACACTTTGGAAAAATAAAACACAAGACATATTTCCAAAAACATGCTTTCAGGTCCTTGCTAAAGCTCATCGCGCAAATTTGTTGTAATCTAGTACATCACTTCAGGCTATAACCACAGGCAGAATATTTGTTCCAATTCAAACCTACCGTTTCGGCCATGCCGCATGTCCAAATAACCAAATGACAATACACATTTCTCCTTGCTGACGGCCAGGCCCATTACCCAGATACCAATATTATATCACTGTGTTGTGTACTTCTATTTTACACTTTAAAAAAAACACAGCACATATTTGCAAAACCATGCTTTCCAGCACTTTCTGACACTCTGCGTGCCTATTTTCTGCAATCCCATACAGCAGTTAAACCTGTATCCAGAAGCACACTTTTTTCCCTTTCAAAACTATCCCAATTTCGAAAAACTTTACCACATAGCTGGTCCCCAGTAGCCATGCCCACTTTAACCCCATTGCTGTACCCTCATGGTTATGGCCAGTAGCCAGATTGTCCGGGTCATGGCCTTAGGCCATGACTCAGAAAATCTTGCCACTGCCCATGGCAGTCACCAAAGGCATATCACAATTTTTTATACCTACATTATGACACTTTTCAAAAAATAAAACACAGACACATTTGCAAAACCATGCTTTCAGGTCCTTCTCAATGCTCCTTACATGAGTTTGCTGCAAACCCACCCATGTTTTATTTTTTCAAAAGTTTCAAAACATACGTACATATAAAAGACATATAACTTAGCCCCCACTTGACAAAATCCATTCAGACTTTGCACAAACATTCAAGGATGGGTCTATAATTCGTCTGAAAACCTTTGTCCACATTTTTCAAATGGCAACAAAGTTATAAGCATCTACAAATGTTGAGACTCCCTCTAATTTTACCGCCTCTTGGCAAAATCCCACCAAACTTTACAAAAACATTCATATCTGTTTGCAATCTTTTGTGCAAATTCATCAAATGCCACCACATTTATAAGCAATTTATAAGCCTTTACAATATTTTGGGATCCCCCCTAATTTTGTTTCCCTTTGACAAAAAAGCACCACACTTCGCAAAACCACAGAATCAGGTCTACATTGAAATTCCAATATTTCATGCAGTTCATTGAGTGGCGCCAACGTTATAAACCATCCAAAAACTGCTTTTCACCAACCCTCTAATGCAGAAATAGGCATAGATGTCCACAAACATCTGAGATGTTTGCGAACATTACAGGGCTGTGCCCAAACTGTTTGCGGACAACGAAGAAGAAAAATACCTGTTTTGTGGCTTTTTAAAGCCATATCCCATCCTCATCACCCCTCACCTCTTCACAGATTGTTTCATTTGTTTGCCAAGTGCAATGTTGTGTTTTTTAATATGTTTTTACTGGGGTGTTCGTGTTTAACCCCTGAACCTCCCTCCCTGGTCCCTGGCGCATTCCTCCCCTCCCAATACCTCCCCACCAAAACACACCCAAACACACATACAAACACCCAACACACACACAACATATCCGCACATAGCCACTTACCCGTTCTCCATCAAGGCTGCTTCCGGGTCCAAGTGTGCCTGTCAGGCCCTATCCATACTCATGTGCATCGCAGGGGCTGACAATTCGATTGAGAAATACCACTCTGTGCAGTCACAGAGCAGTCTTTCTAAATGCTTTTTTTTTGTTCGAGATTTTAAAAAAGGTCTCTTGACCTAAAACCATCTCAACTGGGATTGTCCAGTGGAGTTTCTGGACTCCAAGACATGTCTTCTAACCTTCAGAAATGCCTATTATTATCATGTGTTGTTTCAAGCCCTCTAAACCACTCAAAGTATGTATCCCTGATAAAGCATTTGTGTAAGAGTATCTGACAAATAACTGGACTTGTTCTGACCAAGACCCAAATTATAGACACTGTCCATGGTGGCTCCATCAGTGCACCACTAGCTTATCCTGCATAAATGTCATGTGCCCACAGCTGGGAGATTCGAGAACTGGCCCTGTGTAATAGAAGAAGGAATTGGGTGGGGATGGGGTTTAGGAGTAGTGGGTGAAGATCACCTTTGAGGGTAGTGGGTTAGAGACAGCAGGCAGTAGAGTGGGTAGTGTTTGTTTCAGCTCAAATGCATGTTAACTTGTATTTTGAGCCACAGGTCGTGCACCAGTAGAAAGATGAGTTATAATTGCATGGAGAGTTTTGTTTTAATTCAAAGCTTTCTACTTTGTACTTTATGGCACTTTTTGGGTGAACCTTCTCACTATGCGCTCCTGATGTGCTCAAGTCTGGGGTTTAATCGAAGTCCCAAAAAAGCATAATTGAAAGGCTCACTGGAAAAATGACCTGCCAGCCTTCCAGGACTTACACACTGAAAATTGGCCTATTAAGGCAGACTATGTGGATTGCTGCAAGTAACACAATGAAGAGCTGTGTGAGCGGCCAAGCATTGGAAATCAAAAGGCCTATCTTTCATTACAAAAGAAAAGGTCAAACTGAAATGCAGCATTTCCACTAAAATTGCCACACATTGAAATGCTGTGTACACTGGAAAATAGGGGACACTGGGCCTCGCAGATGAGAGTTAAAGCCAAGTAACATTTTCATTTAAAGCAACATAAGACCCATCTTTCAATACAGACGCCTTTCATTAAAGTTTGCAACATTAATACAAATTGCTGTGTGAAAATCAAGCAACTGAAACTGAAATACTCTGAAGTGTGTGTATTTTGCAACTGTAAAGGAACATATGGAGAAAAGTGTTCAGCTGCCAAATAAACATATAATAAGAAAGGCTTCATGCTTTAAGAAGAATATTGTGACAAGCAAAATACAACATTCTTGCCACTGTGGCCTGCCCTTAATGGTGTTCAAAACATACTTTCCTCATTGCCAGATCTGTTGTCTCTGAAAGCTCATTTCTTTTCAGAACAAATGGCCTAGCCAGTACATGACTGGAATGTGTAGAGGGGCTGCAATTAAGGGAAGCTTAACTCTGGAAAATAGAAGAAAATAGAAGGTTTTAAGATAAAAATAGTGATAAACATCAGATAGGAGGACCAAGTGCCAGATGTCAGCATGGCCTAATGACATCAGTGTTCCGGCCTAGCTAATTATCTGCAGTTGGAGATCTTTGTGTAGCCGATGCACCCCAACTATTTACGACCGACAGCTCACCAACCTCAAACAACAAAGAGGCTAATGGCTTTCACCCGGCCTTAAAAACACAGTCCAGGAGGCTCTGGCCACATGCTGGCCAAGAATGGACACTGGCCCGAAGAAATGAGAGATAAGATTTGCATACATATGGAGATTTCCCATTAGTTTAAATGGACTATCATAACCATGCATTTTCTCAGCAACCACAAGTCGCATTGCATCCATTTATGTGTCATTTTTAAGATAACTTCAAGGCAATTTTGTTGAAATAAAATGTATCCATATACGACGTATGGAATTGTAATAGCAAATCAAAATGTGTTTCTGGCTGCTCTGAAAATGTCCTGAATGTAAGAATTGGCAAGATGGTGGAGTGTACAATTAGGCATTTGGAGAGTAAATTGAATGTTCATAACTATTATTCTTTCTGTATAAATGGCAAAAAAGTGCCACAAGCCTGTGCAACATGGTGAAAACCCGGCTGTCCTTTTATTAAATCTCCCATGATTAGCTGAAGCAGAATATATATAAATATATTATGGCAGTTACCAGTAAATTACAAGGTTTTGCCATGTAGCTACTTTCTGGCTAAAGTTGACATACAAAAAGAGGCATTTCAAATGGGAGTTGCAATATTTCTGTTCTAGACTCCTGGACCAATCCTTAGACAGGGGCTGGCGTTGGAGGTTGGCGATAAATGCAATTGTCCAATCCGAGTTGTGAGAACCTAAGTTAGCACCTCCTGATGTTGGGAGGGGCTTACAGAGTAAAAAGGGCTTACACCATGGAAAAAGGGAAGAGCTGATACAAAATTACCATCAGAAAGAAATGCAAAAAAATGACCAAGAGCACAGCTGCCACAAATCACCAAAGATGATCTACTGAGATTTCATCTGGGGTAAATATTGGAAGATTGCTGGGGAGACTAGAAAGCAGAGGCTGTGATTCTTCACTGGAGCCAGAGAGAGAGAAGTGCTGGCTAGATTCCTGTTTTTCCCTACAAGGGAAGTTCTCTGCAGTCCCTGAGTGCCAAGCCCAGAGATTTCCAAAAGTAAGTAGATGTCCAACAAAAGATCAGGGGGGGATCTATTTAATTACCCCATTCACTTTCATTGGTGCGTTATTTTCCATTAGTGGGTGGGGGCAAACTGTGTTTATTCTTAGCATATGTGACAGCACAGAGCTGTCACATATGCTAAGCAGAACTAATTCGCTTGGCAAAGCACGATGGGGTGATTTTTGTTAACATTCAAAATTAACAAAGCTCATTCCCAGTGTACACTGAAAACTATAGACTGTAATGTAATTGGGTAATGTCGTTTTTCCTGTTGACTCCGACTTCTTTAAGGAAGAGGGGTGGGCTTGCCCCTAAACTAAAAAAAACATCCCTAATCTGTCTACACCCCCCACACAGTCCTTTAAGTGAAGGGGGGTCTGAAAACCCTCCTTTCCTAAATCATCCCCATTTTACTGTTCAACTTCCCCAACACAGAACTTTAACTGAAGGTAGGTCTGAAAAACCCTAATTCCTAAATCATCCCTTTTGTATTGTTCAACTTCCCCAATTGGGCCTTTAAGTGATGGAAGTCTGATAAAAAAGCTTCTAAACTGTCCCTACTCCCTAGACCTAGCCTTTGAATAGAATGGTGTTGCATGTAATTGATGCTTGGGTTTTTGGAGCTTGGGCAGAGAAGTGCTTTGCAAAAGCAACATTTTGGGTGAAATAATAATTGCCATAAGCATTGATTCAAGTCTGTAAACCAAACTGTTAGACTTTTAAGCACTGATTATGTACATTGATTTTGTTAGATGACCAGTGTTGATTATTCCTTCAATTGAAATCCGCACAAAGTATTGTGATTTGTGTTTTCCAAAACAACTTGTGTGATTTATTTATGTAAAAAGAAGTTTAATTGTGAGCCACAGAGAAGGTGGCATGCGTAGTTTTTGTGCGATCTTCATTAGCTATAATTCAAATAAATATATCTTCTGTACACCGGCCTGGTTCTTGGCTCATTGGTGGCACAGGAGGAGGAATGCAAGTGGCATGATATGCGTATGAAATAGGGCAGAACAAAGAATCCATTAAACAGTTTGTTGTATGACAACTTGATTGGGGAGGAAAGGAACTCCCTTTGTTCAGGGTGGCCTTTAAATATAATGTTACCCAAGCAATCCAATGCAGTGAGAAAGCCTCATTGAATTGTGTATGTCTAAACTTCCCAGTTCAATTCCCAGCAGAAATGCAGGGTTTTTCCAAGGACTAATCTGTCTAGCACAGCACAGTTAGGAGATGCATGGCTAAGGAAGGTGGATGCAGGGGGGCCGGTGGGAGGGAGGTAAGTGGTGAAAGTCAAGACACAGAGGTGTCAGACATACCTGGCCATGCATTAGCCAGTGTGTGTCAATCATGGTGTCTGGGTTCATCTCTAATGAGCCTGCGGGTGAGTGAGTTGTTGCCTGAAGAAAACGCAGGGATGTGGGGCACTGGAGCTGTCATACCCTGCCAGTAAGGATGGGTGCCCCATTGGAACTGCAAACTTCGAGATTTACTAAAAGCTTCAGGAAAGTAGGTCTATGTGAAGTTGCAGGCTTTCATATAAGAGGATGAAAGAAGGGCCTCTGAGAGAAGCCTGTACCTAATTTTCGGGGTAGCTTATGGAGGGATCTTCAACCTTTGGCTCTACAGATGTGTTGGACTTCAAATCCTGTTGGTACAAGCCAACATAGCCAATGGTGAGGAATCACAGGAGTCATAGTTCAAAACATATCCAGAGCATAGTTTGCACACCCCTGATCTACTGAAGGGGTATACGAGCAGTATCATGTGTCTCCCGTTACTCCAAAGAGCTAGAGTTATAATTTCTTCCCAGCCTTATTCCTTTCTGAACATTGGGAGAGAAAAGATGTCCACCGCCCACAGCTATGGGTCACTCTGCATCTCATTGTCCCCCATCAATGCACAGTACTATACCCCACCTGCTTGCCCCTCTAACTCAGACCAGGGGACATCGAGGGTGCAGTATATTCTTGGGTGCAGCTGAAACATAAACCAGCAGTGCCACAGGATCTCACCAAATATCATCATGCATTAGCCAGGGTTGGAAATGGACATTATTTACTGTGGGATCACACCAGTGAGTGAGGGGATTGTTCTTACCACCTCGATAAATATGTCCCTCTCGGAAGATCAATTATGAACACCTGGAAAATAACCCAAGTGTAAAAGTGCACTCTTATTAAACCTATAAAGCTGTATTTAAAACCTGCAGAGTACAATCCCAATGAATGATTTCACAGGCATTGTGGTCAGGCATTCTAGTGGACTTGTGTGTAAGTGTCTCACCCCCGGTCCTAAGGACCTGGGCTCAAATCCCAGCTTAGGTCAGAAAGCACTGAGTGCAGTGTTTACTGAGAGATGGGCCAAGAGACTTTCCCAGATCCAATATCAGAGGAGACATTGTTTGCCAGATCCCAGATTGGGGAAAATCTATCCCAATTCCAACATTGGTATTAGCATCTGGAAAGGCACGTCACTGTCTTAAGTGAGTAGTATGTAGGACACAACATACTACAATATCCACATTTAGTTCAACTTCAAATTTATTGGGAGAGCTGGAAAAGACCAGAAAATGCAATGACTGGCAGCGATTGGTGAGCAAAGCAGCTGTGTGTATGCATAGAATTTAAAAGGGGCGGACCTAGCTGGAAAGGTTCCATGTGATTATGTCGCTGTGAAAAAGTCGGCAGGTAGGTGACTTTGTTTTTATCCTGAGCCCTAAAATTCTTTCCCCAAATATTCTAGGAGGGGTATAAATATATAGTATTACCTTTAGTCCTAGAATATTTTGGGAAAGTGTTTGATTATAAGGACAGTACATTTCTAGGGAAAGGTGGCCACCTGGCACCCTTTTTCACAGCAACATTATCACTATATACCACTGTAAAGCAACAATGCACTGTACATAAGGGACACACATAGGGGGTTACAAGTAAGGGTGCAGAGGTCGCAGAGGAGCTGGGATGGATAGCAGTGATATACATTTACACACAAATATATCATTATTCATGCGCTCTAACCATTTATCTTACATCAGGGATAAGGACGTGTCCATGGCTGTTGGGTATGAAGATTGGCTGCAACAGGGATCAAGGGAGGTAGCGCAGTGATGGAGAACGGTGCAGTGCTGGTGGGTCCTACGACGGGGCAGCATTCTGCAAGAGCAAAGCCATGAACTTGTTTCTGAGGAAATGTGGAACTCCTCTACGGCTCTGATCTGCCTACTTAATGCCTGAATCCCGCAGATGGGGGGCTAGCACCGACAGGGTTGAGCACCCCATTTATTTTAGGCAGTTGAGTGTGCTGAGAAAAATGGGAGGAGGACCTGAGATGCGTATGTGGCAGGTGTGTGTGTGCAGTTTATGCCAGAAGACTTTTCATCGTAGCCCACAAATAGCCTTAACGATGATGCATAATGCCTCCAAGGTGATTCTCCATCCCTCTGGGAGTCAGTGGAAGGATAGCAGGCTGGGTGTGATGTGTTCTTTGAATCCAGATATGGGGAGGGGGAATGCTGCTGTTTTGCACCCTTTGAAGTCTTGCGCTTGAGTATTCTGAGACTCCGATATGGAGACGATTTGCATGATCCACTCTGGAGAGAAGAATGGCAGGGAAGGCAGTGAGGTTTTGCTGGAAAGTAAGGGGAGAATTCCTTTGAAGGATATTTGGTGCCAGAATGTTTGTTTTGTGAGTGCTGTAGGTTGGGGGCAATAAATAGGCTCATGACCTTCAGAATGCCAAGGGTTTGGGGCGAGATTGAGTTGGCCTGAATCCCCAGTCATTGTTGGATATTGGGCAATGAATTGGTGAACAGGGCTGCGTATGAGGCCACAACCAGGGAGGTAGTGGATATAGAAATGCCCTTAAGTGTGGCTGAGGTTCAGGTGGTTGTGAAAGGTGGAGTTAAGTCAGAATGGCAGAGCAGATGGGACATAAATAGAAAGGGGAGGTAATTGGTTCTAAGGAAGGTTCAGTGTAAGAGATGTGGGGGGATGCACAGTTGGCACACAGAGAGGAAACGATGTTGAATTGGCTAAGAGTGGGCCATGCAGGTTTGAAAGGATGGAGGTTTACGATGGATAGAGTCACTTTTGCGAATGTGAGTGTGTGGGAGTCCAGAGACGGCGGATCGATACATAATAGGATGCAAAAAGTTCAGAATACAGAGGGAATTGCTAATAGCCAGGATGAGTAGCAGACTTGTTTCACCAGCAAACCGGGCCAGAGGACAAGTAGTGCAGGTTCCTCCTTCAATGTGTTAGGGAGACTGGGAAGTGGGAGGAAATTTTGCAGCGTTGCACGGCTGACAAGGGTGATTAAGTGTGGAAAGCATCTCTCCAGAGATCGCCGGCTCTGGCTCTTGAAGAGCCATCACAGGAAGAAGAAGGAGAAGACGTTTTTGGCGACAGGTGCCAGAGTGAGTGAGATGTGGAGAGGCATGCAGGTGCATTGGAGAAAATGACAAAGGCGTGGACTGCTGCAGATCACCACCAGAGCTTTCAGAGGGATTGAGGAGGCGGCGGTTCCCAGCTATCCATCCTTCAATGTTCCCAGTGCGTGAGTTCATCTCGGTAGAGGTGGGCGCCTACGTTGGAATTTCTACCAGCAACTACACGTAACTTGGTTTCTGCCGGTTTCCACTCATCCGTGCCATGTCACACCCTGGTAAAGATGTAGGGTGTAAACACTTCATCTGAGGTGCTCCTTGGCACCGGGGCCATGCTGTGTAAAATACAGCCATCAAAGAAAACAGAAATGTGTGACGTAAAGGGAAACTATGAACCGTTAAGTTGAAGATTGCCGAGGTCCATCAGAGCGGTTTCCTGGACAGCTTGAGTCTTTTAGAGAGGCAGAGCCCCATCAAGTCTTACATCCTTATTCATGAGCTGACGGGAGCCGGCCTCCACCATCTGACGCATTTCTCATACGGGATCCGTTATCCTGTCCGCGGACAACAATGGGCTCCTTTGAAGGATGCCGCGCGGCTCCTACATCTCGCATACCTGGAAGATGGCCGCTGCCCGTAAACTCTGCGCTTTGCATACATGAATAAGTCATGAGTCCTTCTGTCTCCTGCCTTTATGACGTGATGATTAAAGATACTGCCGTGCAATTACGGAGAGATATATTCGCGGAGCAGAGATCACGGCTGTGTTTATGGCATTGCCTTGCCTGAGATGTCCGATGTAATTTTAATCAGGAGCTGCTTCTTTGCGCTCATCAAAGGCAGGTTGCTTTTATGCTTCCAAGGACCAGGGCTGCTGATGTTTATAATTATGGCCCGGCACCATGAACATCTCTGTTAATTAACTTGATTTATTTGACAAACACTAATGCATACCAGAGGCGCGCTATTGATTTACCAGAACGTTCATTAAAACCCTGGAAGTGCCATTGGTGCATTCTGCCTCCCGATGCCTTCCCACTGTGCAGCCATGGCTGTTTATAGCTCTGTGTGGAGAGTTTACATAAGTGCATAGTATCCTCATTGGCTGCAGTAACTCATCGATGCATTCTGGGCCTGGGGTTATTAGCTACTGCAAGAACCTGTGCCCTTCATTAGGGCAGAGGAGTGTTGCTGCTCAAGCGACCTGAACTGAAAGTGAATGTTAAAAAGAAACGATTCCTTGGGGCAGTTGGCAGTGAATGTTAAAAAGAAACGATTCCGAGGACCATCTCGAAGAAATGTCAGCTTTGCTATTCATTGTAAGGTTTGGTGTTACAGGAGGAAACTGCTGCTTTGCCTTCTTGGGTGCATGAATTGGTCAGGTATTGCAGGAAATTGAAGCTTCATTTCTGCAGGGAAGTCGGGTGTTGCAGGGAATTGCTGCGTTGCTTTCTACAGAAATGTTGGGTATTGCAGGGAATTGGTGCTCTGCCTTCTGCTTGAAGGTCGTGTATTGCAAGGAATTGCTGCTTTGCCTTCTGCAGGAAGGTTGTGTATTGCAGGTAATTGATGATTACTTTCTGCAGGGAGGTCAGTTATTGCAGGAAATCGAAGCTTGCCTCCTGCAGGGAGCACGGGTATTGCAGGGAATTGCTGGGTTGCCTTCTGCAGCAAGTCGGTATTGCTGGAAATGTATATTTTAGCCTATAGAGGAATTCTGTGTACTGCAGGGAATTCCTGCTTTGCTTTCCACATGAATGTTGGGTATTGCAGGGAATTGGTGCTTTGCTTCCTGCAGGAAGGTGGACTATTGCAGGAATGGCTGATTTGTCTTCTACAGGAAGATCGCATATTGCAGGGAATTGCTGCTTTGCCTTCTGCAGGAAGGTTGTGCATTGTAGGGAATTGCTGCTTTGCCTTCTGCAGGAAGGTGGACTATTGCAATAATTGCTCTATTGCCTTCTGCAGGAAGGTCGGGTATTGCTGGAAATGTATCTTTTGTCTTTTAGAGGAAGGTTGTGAACTGAAGGGAATTCTTGTTTTGCTTTCTACAAGAATGTTGGGTATTGCAGGGGATTGGTGCTTTGCCTTCTGCAGGAAGGTGGACTATTGCAGGAATTGCCGCTTTTCCTTCTGCATGAAGGTTGTGTATTAAAGGGAAGGGATGATTTGCCTTCTGTAGGCAGTTCGGGTATTGCTGGAAATGTATCTTTTATCTTTTAGAGGAAGGTAGTGTACTGCAGGGAATTCCTGTTTTGCTTTGTACATGAATGTTGGGTATTGCAGGGACTTGGTGCTTTCCCTTCTGCAGGAAGGTCGGGTATTGCTGGAAATGTATCTTTTAGAGGGGGTAGTGTACTACAGGGAATTCCTGTTTTGCTTTGTACATGAATGTTGGGTATTGCAGGGGATTGGTGCTTTCCCTTCTGCAGGAAGGTCGGGTATTGCTGGAAATGTATCTTTTAGAGGGGGTAGTGTACTACAGGGAATTTCTGTTTTGCTTTGTACAGGAATGCTGGGTATGGCAGTGACTTGGTGCTTTCCCTTCTGCAGGAAGGTCGGGTATTGCTGGAAATGTATCTTTTAGAGGGGGTAGTGTACTACAGGGAATTTCTGTTTTGCTTTGTACATGAATGTTGGGTATTGCAGGGACTTGGTGCTTTCCCTTCTGCAGGAAGGTCGGGTATTGCTGGAAATGTATCTTTTAGAGGGGGGTAGTGTACTGCAGGGAATTCCTGTTTTGCTTTGTACATGAATGTTGGGTATTGCAGCGACTTGCTGCTTTGCCTTCTGTAGGCAGGTCGGGTATTGCTGGAAATGTATCTTTTATCTTTTAGAGGAAGGTAGTGTACTGCAGGGAATTCCTGTTTTGCTTTGTACATGAATGTTGGGTATTGCAGGGACTTGGTGCTTTCCCTTCTGCAGGAAGGTCGGGTATTGCTGGAAATGTATCTTTTAGAGGGGGTAGTGTACTACAGGGAATTTCTGTTTTGCTTTGTACATGAATGTTGGGTATTGCAGGGACTTGGTGCTTTCCCTTCTGCAGGAAGGTCGGGTATTGCTGGAAATGTATCTTTTAGAGGGGGTAGTGTACTACAGGGAATTTCTGTTTTGCTTTGTACAGGAATGCTGGGTATGGCAGTGACTTGGTGCTTTCCCTTCTGCAGGAAGGTCGGGTATTGCTGGAAATGTATCTTTTAGAGGGGGTAGTGTACTACAGGGAATTTCTGTTTTGCTTTGTACATGAATGTTGGGTATTGCAGGGACTTGGTGCTTTCCCTTCTGCAGGAAGGTCGGGTATTGCTGGAAATGTATCTTTTAGAGGGGGGTAGTGTACTGCAGGGAATTCCTGTTTTGCTTTGTACATGAATGTTGGGTATTGCAGGGACTTGGTGCTTTCCCTTCTGCAGGAAGGTCGGGTATTGCTGGAAATGTATCTTTTAGAGGGGGTAGTGTACTACAGGGAATTTCTGTTTTGCTTTGTACAGGAATGCTGGGTATTGCAGGGACTTGGTGCTTTGCCTTCTGCATGAAGGGTGTGTGTATTAAAGGTAAGGGCTGATTTGCCTTCTGTAGGAAGGTTGCATATTGGAGGGAATTGCTGATTGCTTTCTACAGGAAGGTCGGGTATTTCCGGAAATTTGTATTTTGGGGAATTGAAAAATATTGTTTACTTTGCCTTTCACAGAAAGGCTGTTTTGTAAATATGTAAATATTGGTCTCAGGGTCTCAATGTTAAAAATTGTGTAATGTCCACCCGTGCTTGTCCCCGGGTTACGTGCCTACTTTTAGCCCTTCTTCACCCGGTAAACTCATTCAATCCAACAGTGCTATTATCTAAAGTCGCCGTACCCCATTGCTGTCTCTCCTCTCTGTCAGTGCCTACTTTGTCAGCCATTTCTGTTCGAATTGACACCCTCTTCTTAAATAAATACAAATACAAGGTTGGGCGTTATAGGAAATTGCGGCTTTACCTTCTACAAGGACCTTGGGTATTGGGAATTGCTGCGTTGCCTTCTACAGAAACCCTGGGTACACAGAATTGCTGATTAGCCTTTTTCAGGTACCTTGGGTATAGGGAATTGCTTTGTTGCCTTCTACAGAAACCTTGGGTGCACAGAATTGCTGCTTTGTCTTTTACAAGAAACTTCGTTATAGGGAATTGCTGCTTTGCCTTCTACAACAAGTTGGGTATTTCCGGAAATTGCTGCTTTGCCTTCTACGGGAACCTTGGGTACACGAATATTGCTGCTTTGCCTTCTACAGGAACCTTGGGTATAGGGAATTGCTGCTTTGCCTTCTACAGGATCCTTAGGTTTAGGGACTGCTGCTTTGCCTTCTACAGGAACCTTGGGAACACGGAATTGCTGCTTTGCCTTTTACAGGAGCCTTGGGTGCACAGCATGCTGCTTTGTCTTCCACAGGAATCTTTGGTATAGGGAGTTGCTGCTTTGCCTTCTACAGGAACCTCATGAACACTGAATTGCTGCTTTGCCTTCTACAGGAACCTTGGGTATGGGGAACTGCTGCTTTGCCTTCTACATGAACCTTGGGTATGGGGAACTGCTGCTTTGCCTTCTACAGGAACCATGGCTATAGGGAATTGCTGCTTTGCCTTTTACAGGAGCCTTGGGTGCACAGCATGCTGCTTTGCCTTCTACAGGAACCTTGGGAACAGTGAATTGCTGCTTTGCCTTCTACATGAACCTTGGGTATGGGGAACTGCTGCTTTGCCTTCTACATGAACCTTGGGTATAGGGAATTGCTGCTTTGCCTTTTACAGGAGCCTTGGGAGCACAGCATGCTGCTTTGCCTTCCACAGGAACCTTGGGTATAGGGAGTTGCTGGTTTGCCTTCTACAGGAACCTTGGGTATAGGGACTGCTGCTTTGCCTTCTACGTGAACCTTGGGTATAGGGAATTGCTGCTTTGCCTTTTACAGGAGCCTTGGGAGCACAGCATGCTTCTTTGCCTTCCACAGGAACCTGGGTATAGGGAGTTGCTGGTTTGCCTTCTACAGGAACCTGGGGTATAGGGAATTGTGCTTTGCCTGTTACAGGAAGTTTGGATATTAGTGACTATTGCAGGGTTGGTATTTACTTGCATTGTGCGGTGTATGGACATATCTCCTAATATTCAACCAGGCCAGCCATTGGTACGAGGCATGTTACATGGCCAGTGCATGGATTTGTGGTGGTGGTGGTTTGGGGAAGGGGTGCAACATTTTGCTACACCCCCAGCCATGCAATCAGCCTGATTTGACGTTTTAAAGCCCACATATTCTGCCCCATGTAACTGCCTACTGGTGGCTACTGGGAGAGAGCTGCTTGAGACTGTAGAACTAACCCTAGCAACTGGGTAACACACACTTCCCTTTCTGTGCGCCACTGTTTAATGCACCATTTGTTCAGGTACAATGTGATTATGAGCTGCCATTTTTAAATGTTAAGCATTGAAGCGCAAGCAATGCAGCGCATTCTTCAAAAGTTTGTTCAGTGAAAAATATAACAGCAGGTACATTTTCCTCCCAGAAATGTAGGCATGGGGTTCATGATGTCACGATTTTTATTATCAGGTCAAAATAGCGATTATAATAAATGAGCCCGCCAAAAAATGATGCTGCAGTTTGTCCCTATGATCGACCTTTCTGGATATCTCCGGGGCAAAAGTTGAAGAGTGGTATGTAGCGCAGAGATGGAAAAGAGACGGTTCGGACATGGGGAAAACAAATATAGAGGAGGGGTTTGGGGCATATGGGGAAGGTGCTATGGAACCAGAAAGCGAGGGGATATGTGTGACTGTACAGGTATGAGAGGTTTGTTTGTTTGTTTTATTCACTTATAATGCGCAACAGACCCGAAGGTAGCCGGGCGCAGCAGTACAGAAAATGCAAAGCTTAAGTTACAGGGTAGGGTCATGGGTTACATATAGAGTACAAATACAATATATCACAGGTAAACGGCAATTGCAATTTACACAGACAGGTTACACGCACTAGCGTGTTTTGGGGGATGTATGATATGATAGATTATTTATAACGCACTTAATACCCAGAGGTTTCTAAGCGCGGACCGGGGATCAAACCTGTGTTGCTCCATGTTGTCTTGCTTCCAAGGCGAGCACTTTGCTCTTGAGCTATCCTCCTGAGACAATGGGCCTCATTACGACCCAGGCGGTAAGTTACCGCCTGGGCCGTGACTTTACCACCATGGCGTAAACTACGTTTACGCATGGTGGTTGGCGGACTTACCGCCCCATTCCGAGGTTGGCGGGGCGGTAAGTCCCCAATCCCCATTTACCCTTCCCCATTCCCATTTTTGCCCCATAGGGCATAATGGGAGTGGGGAAGGCGTTAATTACGCCACCGTAAATTACGGTGGCGTAATTAACTCCATGGTCCCTTAGCGCCATGGATTTTAACACCTGCTAAAAGCAGGTGTTAAGTCCGCCATGGCGCTAAGGGACCTCGTACTCAGGCGGTAAGGGTCGGCGCTGTTTACGCCGCCGTAAACCCCTTACCGCCTGGGTCCTAATGAGGCCAAATATCTGTATGTATGTGAAAATATTGAACACTGTGAATACTGAAAATGTTGGCTTTTTTTCCTCCACATTTTTTCACTTTTTTGCACAAATCATGCGGGGGAAGACCCTAGCGGCCCTGACATCCCCACTTACCAAAAATATTTTGACAAAAAATTGCAAAAACCCAGTGAAAATAACCCTCAATTTTCGGGTTTGCAGTAATGGGATTCGACATTTTCATCCTATCCCTGTTTTGGAAGCAGTGGATTAGTAGAGTGGAGTTAGACAGGGGCTGGTATTAATGTGATACCCCAACAAATGTGCAGCACAGAGGACAGTAGGTCAACTTTTAGGACGATCGACTTGCACAGCTCGAATTGCCATTGTGAGTATAGAAAACATGCCACTATGTCACAGTGGCTTCATGACAAGCACTGCACTCCCTGCTACCCCCGCAGTGATGAACACTCTACACAAATTGAAGTGTTGCCAGGCCAGTCACCAGCTGATATTTACAATTAGGAATAATGGCAAGCCCGTCAGAGTGTTCATGCACCCTTCACATTCATGCCCATTCCCTGACACTTGCCAGACATGCCTAGTCTCCGGAATTTGCCTGGAGACTCCGGGTTACCAAGCTCTTTCCGTGGTCTCTGGAGAAGAGCGTAGACTCTCTGGGATTTTCAGACGTCCCAGCAACTCCGCCCAGACCTCCATCTGATTGGATACAAACAGACTGCTTGTGGCTAATCACGTGCAGTGTGAGTGGAGACACAGTAGAACCAGCAAATCCTACCCATCTTGGGCATTACACCATAGTCTTTGCTTTTGTTTTTAAACACCTGGTCTGTGTAAGTGGACAGAGTCTAGCAACACATTGGGGCGGGGCAGTGGGTGGTGTCTAGCAAGTGGATGTGGGCAGTCTGGGTGACTTCAATGTTGGGGTTTTTCTTTTTGAAATGTAGGCATATCCGGCACATGCTCCATGTCTTTGGCGCTTGTTTCCAGTTGCACCTCCCCTAAGTCCATCCAACTCTATTATGTTTCCAAGAGTATATAGATTATGTCGCTTTATATTGAAACCTTAAAACATCAATTTATTGAAGGTTTTGTTCTATCTGCTCAGTGTAACCAATGGTTAATCAAATGCCTATGTATGATATGATATGATATGGCATTTATAACGCGCCTATACACAAGTGATTCAAGGCGCGACGAGGCAAGGGAGGGGAAGAAACGGAGGACAGACAACGATCCTACTAAGCCAGGTGTCATTCAGATCGTGCAAGTGCGTGGGCAGGGGGCAGAGATAGTGCAGTACATGGGAATAGATAAGCAAAAGTAATTAACGGCCATCCTGTGGTAAGGGCATGGTTAAGTGCAAGCGTCATGTGTCAAGGGCTGGTAGGGGACTGTAGGGATACAGAAACAGTTCCCAAGTGCGGGGGGTAGCCAGGTGGGCAGTGCAGGTGTGTGGTGCTGGTGGGGGAGGGACCAGGGTCTGGGATCAGAGGGCGTCCAGGTAGCAGGTGCAGTTCCGGTAACACCCGGGAGGTCAGCAGAGGAGGAGAAAAAGCAGAGGCAAAGAGAAAGGTTTTGAGGTGCTTCCAGAACTGGAGATGGTTCTCCTCAAGTTTAACGGAGGCGGGGAGGCTATTCCAGAGGGAAGCCACAGCCGAAGATCGAGATATACTACCAACTTGTTGCTTAATGAAACAAGTCTTCTGACAGAACAGTTTTGGAATAGAATACTCAGGGCAGAACAGATTTCATTGTCGATTGCAATTTTAGTTTTCATAAAATCAATTTTGTGTAAAATTTTATTTCAGTAAATGTGAATGTTGTGCTTGGGGTTTGTTATTAATTGTATTGCAAATTCTATTAATAAATGATGTTTTATGTTTGTAATTGTGAAAGGTTGTAGTATAAAACAAACTACAATAAAAAAAGAATGTATGTTTTCAAAAAGAACTAAAGACTCTTTTATTTAAACAGAACTTTTTGCAAATGAATATTTGACGGTTCTTGATGACAATTCTATTCCTTTCAGTGCAGTGCACAGTTCATTATGATGTTTCTGGATTAAAAGGAAATTCTATGGTATCTTCCTCTATCGATTTTCTGAATCTAGTGTGTTTTTATTCTGTTTACCTTTTTGCCCACGTGCATCCGTCTTGATTATATTGTATTTTCTTCTTCGGCACATACTTCGGTTCTCAGGTGAGCTCGATATACGCGCCTTATAAAACTATTCAACAAACGAATAGTGGAGGATCGAGAGAGACGACGAAAAGCATCAGAATATTTTCCTTCTGGCACGTGACATCATCAGAAGGGGAGGAGCTGAACGGTTTATATAGCGGTATTGTTTGTATGTGGGGACACACGTGAAGGAGGAGCCTGTCACTGCGGGCCAGTGTTTACAGTACAGCACAGGCGTTGAGGAGGGGGCTGAAGGGGCTATAGCCCCGGGTCTTTTGGTTGTAGTCCTGGATAGAAGCTCAGGGGTTACAACCAAAAAGGCTAGCTAGCCCTCAGTCCTGACAGTCCAAAAATTAGTCTAGCCCCAGACCTTTTCCAGACCTAGCAAAACCCCTGCAGTAGAGTCCTTATCCCCTTTCCCTACACATATAAGAGCCCATGAAGGTAATCATGTAAATGCAATGTCTCATATCTTGGCTTGCAATGAAATAAAATACAATAAAATACAAATGTTGCCCCTTTATTGGATAAAAGTCTTGTAGTTGTACCAGCGTCTATTAATGCCAACGCTCTCCGTGATAATGTGGGTACTAGACCTACAGCATCAGATGTCCTCTATATGCTCTCTGAAGCAGCTATAGAAAAAGCGTTGCTATATGGCGACTTGCTAACCATAACATTGTGTTAAGGGGATGTAAGTATGCGTGTATGGGATTCATGAAGCACAATCCCACCTGAGAAGCAACACAGCGCTGTATAGAGGGGACGCAACCGGGGGGCTATATGCAGAATGCAGGGGGTGACAGAGGAGCTGGAATGAGTTGAGGAAGTAGGGGAGACAGGAAATCCAGAGGAGGAGAAAGTGTTGAGTGGGGCGATCAGTGATTGGCGAGATGTTCTTTAAAGAGTAGTATAGGATGGGGGAAAGGCAGTCTTATGTGCATTGGTAACTGGTTCCAGGAACGGGTAGATTAGCAGGAAAAGGCCTTGTTTCCTGATTGGTTGTCCTCTTGCCGTTCATTGTTTCCAGCCTGTCAATGTAATGGCCTCTATTGAAGCGCTGCCCTCTGGAGATGGCGAGTTTCTCACCCACGCAGAGTTGTGTTTTGGTTGTGACTGCTTTGTAGGTGATGCAAGGAGTGGCGATTCACATTTGTAGTGATAGTAATGGTTCCAGTTAAAAAAGAATGCTTGATAAAAAGGGTTTGGAGCCAGATAACAGAGCAAAAGACTAGGTAGCTTTATTATCCAGCTTTTCCAATTGTTATCCTACTTGTGTATCAGCGCGTTATAAATGCCATATCATATCATATCATCATATCCCGCTTGAATACCTGACATTCGGCTAAGCAGCCTTCTGTTCACTTGCTACTGTTGGGATACCGTTGGGGCCAGATTATCAAACTTCTAATGTAGCAGGTAATTCCAAGTGCATGACTAGATATCAGGCCCTTTAACAATTCAGTTTCAGAAATATGTCCATTGATAAAGCAAATTAAAAGCAAGCATTGGCAATGCCAACAGTTTGGGCTTTTGTCTAGGCATGGGAAAGCCACTTTCCAGGCATTGCTGTAGTGGTATTAATTGATAATAGCAGGTAAGAATGTGGTGTGAGTAACTGTACATCTACTAGACATGCCTGGCAAATGCCTAATTTGTTTAAACAAGTCAAAACTGTTGCCTCGGCCAATGCTTGTTTTTAACAGGGCTTCAGTGAAGGACACACATAATGCCTATAAATCGTGGCTTAAGGCAGACCGGGTTAAGACATTTTTATTACACAAGTAGCGTGTTTACAGCTCCAATTAAGTCATTATGTCTCAGAAGACTGCTTTGAAAAAATCACTGGCAGGTGTTTTGAGTACAAAGTTTGATGGTAAGGCTTAATGAAAGCAAGCTCAAAGAGTTCCCATGAGGCAGTGTTGTGGGTTGGCAGGGGCAGGAACTGGTTGCCAATGTTCAAAGGGATTCACATGGCCAGTCAATGGATGGCTTATAACTAAACAAGTGAACCAGGTCTCTCACAAAACACTGCGCCACAGACTTCATTTAGTATTGGACTGATTGTTTTAATCACAGCTTTTCTCTCGTAGGGGAGCCCATGTGATGACACGTGTTTTCGGCACACCTTGTGCCTTTTTCAAATCTGGGAAATTTGTTTAATCTCAAAAATACATTGCATAAATGCGTAGTCTTATTTCTTTAATCGCTCTCTGCATAGATTCACGGGTTAAATCCCACCTAACTATAGTCCTTTCTTGTCTCTGCGTGTCGGCTGTGAATCTCCTCTGTCCTCTACCAGGTACATGATAACAGCTGGCAATTGGATGCTCTACAGTCAATCCATCAAAAGTAAAAATGGAACATTTCAGCACATGTGGCAGGCAGGGGCGTTGCTAGGGGGTTGCTAAGGGGGCTATAGCCCCTGATCTTTTGGTTGTAGCCCTGGATAGAATCTCAGGAGCTACAGCCAAAAGACTAGCTAGCCCCCAGTCCCAAAAGTTCCGACATCAGCGTAGCCCCAGGTCTTTTCCAGACCAAGCAACTCCCCTGGTGGCAGGCAAAGAAACATGTTTGTCAATCATCATGTATCTTGTGTAGGATACAACAAAGTGACGGTCTCCGAGGGTTTTAGGTCTTTAAGAAGCTTTAGATTTTATAATTGGTCAGCATCAAATGCTTGCTTGAAAGTGCTCACTATGAGAGCGATGGATGGCTTTAATTGAAGAAATAATATTCCTTCTGTACACAGTCTTGAATCACACCTCAAATATTTGTACAGAGCACCATTGTTCCATAGGAAGGTTTGCACTATGTAAAATGTTATGTTATGATGCTATGCTGGCTTATACCGCGCACTATTACAATTTTATGCATGGTTTCCTGATGCTTAACTGGCTCTGTAAGAAAGAGTGCACGGTGGGTTACTGAGGCAAGAGAGATAGGATAGTGGTTGTTGTCTTTTGGTGATGCTTGCAGAACCAGGAGAAACTGGCATCTGTGCGGTTCAACTTTCTAAGTGTGTTTTCATTGTGTGCACCGGCTTGTTATGTCTGGGGGGTACGCTAAGTTTCTAGGACTGTTTGTTGTTTGCAGGTGTTTGTTGCAGTGGATCTGTGGTTTGTGGCGTGCGTGCTACTTGGGATGTATGCCAGAGAGGAGAGGGGGCTATGGTGGTTAGTAGAGTGTCAAGTTTCAGAGTGTAGTATGCTTTCAACACAGAGGCAGGATTTGGGGGCAGCAGTACACTATTCAATATAGTGTCTACACTTCAATATTCAACTAAATGCAATATATTGGCTAGCCTCAAAATTCAGCTTAACGTAAAAGCACTCACCTTTTATCGTACCCTACGGTGTCCGATAAGATGCTTCATTGTTTGGGTGCTGCAACGACATATAAGTAGTATTCCAAGTTGCGAGCTATATTCACCAGACTTGGCTTACAAGAGCAAAAGCACTGAAAACAGTATGATCATAGTTTTGAACCTATGTTTAGTTTAGTTTAGTTTAGTTTAGTTTATTCATTTGTATTGCGCACCAGACCCGAGGGTATGAGGGCGCCTGAGCAGCAAGGTGATTCAAAGCTTGGTTACAGGATGCTTATACTTTACATTACATAATTATACTTTACATTACATAATTACAGTGTGACGATGAAGGAACATGTGTACAGTTTGGCAGGAGAGAATGCAGTAGATGTATTTAAAGAATTACAAATATATACAAGTTTAGTATTACAAATTTACAGATTCTCTTAAAGCATGCAGCGCGGAGAGCAGCCGTGTGGTGTTAGAGGTGTTAGTGGTTCGTGTTCTTTAACCAATGGATGTAGTTGCGTCTAAAAAGTGAGTAAGGTTGGGGAGTTCTGAGCGATGGTGGTAGGGAGTTCCAGTGTTGAGGTGCTTTCACCTGGAAGCTGTTGCCACCCATTTTAGTGCGTTTAAACCTGGGGACGGTGAGCAGATTAGCATTGGAGGTTCTGGTGGGTCTGATGGGGGTGTGTTTGCATATTCTGTCTGCCAGGTAGCGTGGGGCAGCATTATTCAGGCATTTGTGGGTGAGCGATGCTACTTTAAGCAGGATTTTGTCTGTTGTGCTGAGCCAGTTATGGGATTTCCTGATATTGGAAATGTGTTCCCTCCTGGGAATATTGAGTGCTGCCCTAAGGGCGTTGTTTTGTAGCGTCTGAATTTTGTTGGTGATTTGTTTGGTGGCTCCTATGTAGAGGGCGTTACAATAGTCCAGTTTGGATAATACCAATGCTCTGGCTAGTGTAGTGCAGCTGTGGGTGGAGAGGAAGGGTTTGGCTGCTCTTATGAGCTTACATGTGTAGGCCGTAGAGGATGCCATCGAGCTAACCTGTTTGTGGAAGGTTAGGGAGGAGTCGAGGTACATTCCTAGGGTTTTTATTTCTTTCGAAACCTTGATTAGGTTCCCATCTATGATGAAGTTGGCATAATTGTGGTCGAGTTTGGTTAGGTTGGACGTGGAACCAAGGATGATGAGTTCAGTTTTGTCATCATTCAGGCATAGACTGTGCGAAGCCATCCATGCCTGGATGATGAGATACACCCTGTTCACCAAGGCCAAATCCTGGTTGTAATCTCCCGTCAACGGGATGAGGATCTGTGTATCATCGGCGTAGTTAGTGTAGGTGATACCCAGGCCATCTAGATCATCAAACAGGGGCTTTGTGAACACGTTGTACAGAGTGGGGGAGACGCACAAGCCCTGTGGGACTCCACATGTAATGGGGATGGGTTCGGCGGCGGCAGAGGAGGAGAAGACTCGCATGGATCTGTTGTTGAGGAATGACTCAATCCAACTGATGGCTTCTTGTGAAAAGTGGGCAGCTGAGTCTAAATGATTACATAGGATTTTATGGTCAACTAGGTCAAACGCCGCAGAGAGGTCTAGCAGGAGTAGTAATGCAGTTTTCCCGTTATCTCTAAGGACGTCTATTTGGGCTTTCAGATCTATCAGGGCTGTTTCAGTTCCATGTTGGGGTCTGAAGCCGGATTGTCTTATTCCTAGAAGGTGGTTTGTTTCAAGATACTTTTGAATTTGTTGGTATGCTGTCTTGTCTAGTATCTTGAGCAGGAATGGGACGGTGGTAATCGGTCTGTAGTTGGTTGGGATGGACGGGTCAAGGGAGGGTTTTTTGAGGAGAGGGAGGACCCAGGACTCTTTAAGGTTACTGGGGACTGTTCCTGAGGAAAAAGAGGCATTGATGAGTCTGGTGATGAATGGCGAGAGGTCTCGTGCCGCGTCTTTAATGATTTGTGGGGGGCAGAGGTCACCTTTGCAGTTGGAGGGTTTAAGGCCAAGAATTATTTTTTCTACTTCGAGGGAAGAGACTTTGGAAAAGCTGAAGCGAGCAGAGTGAGGTGTGCGGTGTGAGGGTGGAGGGCTCGAGTGGGCGTTGATGGGGTTGGTAAGATTGGTGAGGGAGTCTTTCTTATTTTTAATTTTTGTTTGAAGGCCAGTGACTTTGTTGTTTAGTGCATTTTGGACACTGGTGCACCATTGTTTGTTTTTAACGCAAGTATCTGGGATTGTTACCGGGGTTTCCAATTCTTTCAGGATAGTAAATAATTCTCTGGAGCTGGAGTTGGATTGGGAGATTCTCAGGTTATAGGATTCTTGTTTGGCCGCTATGATTTCTTTTTTATAGTTGGCCGTTATTTTGTTAAGCAATAGTTTGTTGTGGTCAGTCGGAGATTGTCTCCAGACTTGTTCCAGTTTACTCTTTTCCAATCTAAGGGTTTTAAGATGGCTGGAGAACCATTGGTTGAGGTGCTTTTTTGGTTTGGATTTTCTAAGTTTCAATGGTGCAATGGCGTCTAAGGCTATGCGCATGGTGTTGTTATAGCCTTCTACGAGGTCATAGGGATTAGAGTCTTGGAGTTGGCTTAGTGTAGGAAGAATGAGTGGGATCAGTTTTTCTACTGTAATATTTTTTTTGCTTCTCGTGTGGATGGCTGGGGCTAGTGCCATGTTGGTTGTAGGGCTTGAGGCCTCAAGTGAGAAGGAGAGGAGGTGGTGGTCGGTCCAGGATTGGGGAGTGTTGTTAGTGATCGATACGGCACAGTTATAGTCTGCTATCCAATCAAGGGTTCTCCCTTTGTTATGGGTGGGGCTGGTTACTTTTTGTGTGAAGCCTAGTTCAGACAGGGTGTTACTGATGAGAGTGGCTTGATTGTCTTTGGGGTCTTTGTAGCCTAAATTGAAGTCTCCTAAGAGAAGGCATTGTGAGGAGTTTTTTAGGTTGTCGGTAAGGATGGCATTGAGGTCTTCCTCGAAAGATCCCGGGGGTCCGGGCGGTCTGTATAGTAAGTGAATGAATATTGTTTGGGAGTTAGCGATGGGTAGTTTGGCTGTAAGTGATTCACATGATGGGAGGTGTGTGGCGGAGTTGAGTCTGATGTTAAGGTGGGTCTTGGCAATGATGGCCAAACCACCGCCTTTAGCTTCAGTTCTGTCCGCTCGGATGATGGTGTAGTCAGTGGGGATGGCTAGCGAGAGGGCTGGGCCTGCGGCTGCATGAAGCCAGGACTCTGTTATGGCTAGGAAGTCTAGATCTTCAGCTAAAATGAGATCAGCGATGTCTGTGGCATGGGCAATCATGGAGCGTGCGTTGATGAGGGCACCTTTTATAGGTAGGGTTTTGGCTTTGGCAGGGGTGGGGGTGGTAGCTGTGCTGAGCGCTCTATTGTTGGTTGTAGTGGAGTTGACGGGTTTAGGTTCGGGTTTTTTTAGCGTAAGGTTAGCGCAGGAGCTAATGGATGTTCGGTGTGTGAGTATGGATTGTGTGGAGTCCCTGGCTCTAGGCTCGTGTATTTTGGGAAGTCTGGATCGTAATCTGGTCAGCCTGTCCGAAAGGCATGGGGGAGCGAGTAGGGTAAGCATGATTGTGGTGCTGGGCTCTGTGAGGGTGGGTGATGCGGTGCCTAGGCTGGTCAAGTTAAGGGGTGAGCTGGGCAGGCATGCGGAATTGGTGATGTGGAGAATGGTTCTCAGTAGTATAGAGTAAAGGCCCGGGAGGAACATTGTGTGAGGGGGGTAAGGTGCAGTGTGTGTCCTGTCTAGGGTCGAAATCTAGCAGTGGACAGTGCGGCCTGCTTGGAGTAGCCGAATACTACCTAATCCATGTAGTGCAAGGTTGCAGATTGGCATCTGACTCAGGTACAGGTAAGCAAAGTGGTCATAGTAAGCGCTTGTCAATTAGCACAGCATTAGGTTTAGAATTGCGCCAGTGTACCAATTAACATCTTGGATCAGAGTAGCATGTATTCAGAATAGCGCCTGGATTGGGAATAGCACCTAGGTTCAGAGTAACACTTAGTTCAAGATAACACCTAGAATCAGAATAACCCCTAACTTCAGAATAGCACTTAGAGCAGATAAAGCACAACATTGAGTTTAGTGGCTATAAAAGTATGTTGAGCGGGGACACATTGGGCTGCAGGTCAACAGATCTAGAGGCAATTGGTGAGCAGATCAGCAGAACAGAGCAGATGGTCACAATGCGGTTAAAAATGGCAACTAGAATTGCATAGGGTAGCCGAGCAGCAGTGAGGCACAGTGCAGTTATATGTTACAGGGATGACTAGCGACACAATAGTCTAAATACGACTGAGCACCTATGTACTGGAAATGGCAGCAACTTTGGGCACAGATACAGCATGTAATAAGGCCTGAGTGCACGAGAGTGGCAATAAGTAGCTTGTGGTAACAAAGCCTTTTCCAGAGTCTAGGCAGTTCAATTTAAAAGCGAAGTGGCGTTTACCGTTGAGGTTGTGGGGTTATAAGGATTAATACTTTTTTAATTATACATTTTTATCCTACTTGTTATAAATTGTAACAATTATATGCACTTGTTTGCTGTTTGCACTTCTTGATGCTTCTAAAAGATCGATGTGTGTATAATTGTAATTCTTGTCTTCGAATATTGTGAAACTTGGTCACACAATTTTCGGATGTTGAATTGCTTTTCGCTTACAATTGGAATTGTATATATTGGGCACTTATCGTAGCCAATGAATTCTTATATCGTGTAGCCATTATAGATTAATTTGGTACATGTTTTCGCCATTGGGCTATTACTGCAATTTTGGCCAACTACCACTTTTGCGATATTATACAAATTCCCATTGTTAAATGATGCAGTTTTGGCTTTTATGTATTTTGTTTTTATTTTCTAAATTCCTGATGAACGTTTTATGGCAAATGACTAAAATGTCGAATACAGGCTATATGATGATACGATGAAAAAGCTTAGAAATATCATCCAGAGCTTAAAATGTCTGTCATTTCTTAGGTTTTATTCCAAATGTGGAAGGCGCTTATACCAGGTTAGAATCAAGACGTAAGGACTCCCAGGCTTTTCTGGATGTAAAGTAACAAAGTCCACTGGGTGGTTGGCCATTTCTCACTCCCTCTGAGATGGCTACTACACTACCTCTACGCTACTATTTTTGACTTTGCTCTACAATATCAAAAAACGATGTCACAGCATCCAACATTAGGTCCAACGAATTCCCTCCCATTCCCCCAACCATAAAACTCATTCAGTCCCAAATCGTCCACTCATTTCAAGGGATCTGCCAGCATTTCTTGAGCGTTGGCATTGGCCAAACTTGATTCTATGCAGTGCTGCACCCAACCTACTTTTACAGCATCACGTTTATGACCAACACGTTTGCATTGCAACCAGACGAAACTGCTGAACATATCACTATACACTGCATAGTGAACCTTCCTCAGACTATGGGCCTCATCACGAGTTGGGCGGTAACGCCGGCGCTATTAGCCCTACCGCCAACCCCCCCGGCGCTATTAGCGCGGGATCACGGGATTAGCGGAAGGGTTATTGCCCATTCCCCATTGGGCCCATTCGGGAATTCCTCATTCCCCACTGGGCCCAATGGGGAAAATCTGCGCTATTACCGCCGGCGGATTTCACGCCGGCAGCTGAGAGCTGGGGGGAAATCCACCAAAGCCATGATCTGGCGGACCCTTAAATGTGACGGTAATATCGCTACCGCTGCATTTGAGGGTTACCGCCAGAATCGTGATGAGGCCCTATGCCACTACATCAAAAGACTCGCTTTAACTATAGCATGGTTCTGAGCTACCAAATATTGAAATGATTACTTGTGTTCTTATCAGTATGTGTATGCTTACATGGCCCTTCATACTAGATTCCTCCCACTTCTAAGTACCAGTGATAATAGATGTTTTTATTTCTCAAGTTAATGGGGCCCGGGGCATCAACCTCAGAAGGATGAAGGGGTTAAGCGGGCCCTGCCGTAGGTTCAAGAGCCTTGCTTGACCATGTGTGGTATGGTAATGTTTATCTGCAAAGCGCCTATACACAAGGCAAGTGTTACAAAGGGCCCAAGGTGGAAGGGAACAAGGGGAGAAAAAAACAGCAGTAATTCACAGCCCCTGAAGTTCTGAACGATACAGGGCTGCATAAGGAGAGTAAGTGCATATACACAATTAACCGTGTAGATAACACCAAATAGGTCTGACAACGATTCTGCAGTTTTTCCAAGAGCAAAGAGGCGCGATCATGCAAGAAGGGGAGACAGGGAAGGAAAGATAGACGATCTTCAAGGCATGGTATGTTCGGATCATGCAAGTGCACAGACGGTACAGGAGAGGGGATTGGGGAGGACAACAAGGGGAGAAAAAACAACAGTCATTCAGAGGTGTCAGAGCTCAGTATTTAAGCAGCCAACCCATTCTTTATTATTTTCCTGACGAGCATGCAATTCCCCATGGTCATTGCTTCCCAAGTGACTCCCCAGTGCTCTGTGTGACTGTCTCCCCCTGATGCAAAGGGGTTTTGAAGAGCATGTAGATGCCAATGCAGACAGTGTTCTCATCAATAGTGACAAACACCCCGGGTGGGGGATGTGTCCTTTTTCACACTGGCAACGTCAGTGACAGAGCTACCGCTTAGTTGGTGGAGCTGGCAGATTCAGAAATGGATGTAGGAGAATACCTGGCACTTGGGGTGGTCATACTGCTGCCTGTGACCGGCACCGCGCTTCCATGTGTACTTGGAATATTTCCCTACTCTGGATTTATTTTATTTCCCATGGGCAAAATAATGGCACCAAATAGTACTACAAATGCTATTTGATTTGTGCTGTGCTTCTGTTTTTCCTTTGTCACACCTGTACTTGCATGTGAATGGTGAACAGCAGCACTGCTTAAACGTCATCCCCGAGAGTGTGTGAGAGATTCTATCATCTTCCTTTCTCTGGGGCCTCCTGGGCGCTATACAGCTTCACTGGCATCAACGCCTAAAAGGGGAGATGGTGAAGAACGACTGCCATCGACCTTTTCCCTTCTTTCACGACCTATCCCAGCTTCTTCTGAAGAAATTGCTTTGCTGTGCCTGCAACCACTACTGGACTTTTCTTATTTCTAGTGCAAGCCCCTCCTTCTGTGACTGTATTCCACCACTAAAGATCGTCTCCAGCACGAACGCGCCAGTCACCTTCTTTCCTCCCCATTTTAAGTCGGATGACAGGATGGGCTCCGTAGTCCTTGCTTGTTCACTGTTGGGTCAGGTTACTCAGGTACTAGAGTTAGACCAGGTACAACAAACTTTGACTGAAGAAGGCGATGTCTTGATCCCAGACTGAGTCTCACTGCTAGCTTTCTGGAAAGGGCGCCTTTCTTTCTTTCTTGGTCCATCTGGCTTCTTTGGAGCTGGTTTTCAGTTTCACTTTTCAGAAAAGGAGCCTTGACTAATTGGTCTACCTGCATGGAAGAGGAACAACATATAAGTAAGCATGATCTATGTTGTATGCACTTGCTTGCCGTGGTCTGAGTTTGTTAGCAAAACTGCAAATGTTTGGGAACAAATATATTGTAACAATTGTTTCGAATGTACTACATAAGCCTGTGAATCTCACTGAGCCACTGGATCCTATTAAAACAAAGGTTGCATGAAAGCCGGACACATTACTGACTGAATCAATTTCCTGAAAGTAAGCACTGCTTTAAACTTTACAAATACAAACATGTTTCCTCTTTCTCACTTTTGATGTAACAATCATTGCATAATCGTGTGACAGTTATCCTGCCTTGTGCTTTAATTTAGTACCTCCACTAACAAAACAAAAATACAATAATAACACAGAATACAATTAACATTGATCAAAAACCATAATAATGAAGGTTAACAAACATGTAATTCGTGAAAAAGAAAATAGTAATAATGCACAAAATTAATATTGATCAGAAATAGTAATAATTAACATTCATACGCGGTAATATTTAAGATTGTCAAATATATTTTATTAATTAAGGAACACATACGAAATAAAGTGAATATCAGCAATATTAATAAACACAATTAGTGAAAAATTGCATAGTTTATCAAACATACAATTAAAACAAAATTAATAGTATTGATTTGAAATAATCAAAAGTAATACAATAAATGAGAAATAAAATAAAACTAACAGTAACGCTATTCAAAATTATTTTAAAAATAGCTAATAAAGAATTATTAATATATAATCAATTCAAAAATATCAATGTCAACTTGTTTATATTAAGTCACAGATTGTCATTGAAAATCCAATTGCACAAACATTGCAAAATTCCAGATGAATTATATCGAGATTTTATAGATTTTCAGAAACTGCAAATGGTTTCTGTTTTTTCTTTCACATACTAAATCAAATTCTAAAAAATGTATGGGAAATATGTTTCACTGTTAGACACTTTAATGGCTGAACAATCAAAATGGCTGCCAGTTTCAGAAACTCCTGCTGATACATCCTCTGTCCTTTCGCCTTGCTGCACTACCTTAGGACTATCCTGCCATTACCCCTTTCCCTCTCTGCATTCCTTGTTGCAGAGAAAGAGAGGGAGAGAGAGAGAGAGAGAAAGAGAGAAAGAGAGAGAGAGAGAGAGAGAGAGAGAGAGAGAGAGAGAGAGAGAGAGAGTATGCGATAACATTAAATCATGATTTTCATGGCTCAGGCCTCTCCCACCCTCCATCTCTCCATAAATGTTAAAAACAAAGTCAAGGTAAAGGCGAATTACCTGGTGTTTTGGTAAGAAGGCAATGTGGGGTTCACACAGCACACCGGAGCATTCACACAGATTCAGTCACAAGGATGATAGTCAATCTCCCTTCCAAGGCATTCCGGGGAGAAGAACCGGAAGTGGTGCACACTGTGCACTGTAGCTGGCTTGCTGCTTGTAGTGGATGGCATGCCCATCTCTGTTATCCTTTTGACCTGGAAGTAACTGGTTTGGGAGAAGGTATTTCAGCACACACTTTCTTTGCAGGAATATTTCTCTGTATCCACTTTCTTGGTTCGATGCATATGTCAGTGGAATTGGTTACAGCTGGATGTGGGAGAAAACAAATTACAGCATCATGAGCGGCAAATTTACTGCACCACTACTCACACATAATCCTGGTTAAATACCTGCAAACACGGATTTGTGGACCCTTATGCCTGAGAATAAAACTGAAACTTTGTGAAGACAGAAAGGTTTGTAGTAAAATTAACTGTGCCTGTTTGTATCAAAACTGTACAAGAAAGCATTCCTTTATGTACACAGGGAATCTTTCAGGGTTTTGTCTTTGTATCCTGGGTATGCTGCAGGCGGATTCTGCTTTGCAATCCGATTGTCGGTTGTCTTAGTTCTTGGTGGTGCATGGGTTTCTGTGGCCGATTTGGGTGCTTCCCGTCGGGAACACATTTGCTGTAAACAGACACAGTTACACATGCTAGATTTCCATCAGAGAATGCATGAATAAAATAAGAACCAGCCTGCATCACCTCCTGAGAGCTAAGCCTTGATTGCTCGTCCATTGCTACCAACAATAGAGAACCTTGGCTAGGGTGCTCTGTGCCTCGACTCCTCCATATAGGGAGCAAGAGTACAAATACCCCCCTCCAGTCTTTACACGGGGGCTGAAGGGGCTATAGCCCGGATCTTTTGGTTGTGGCACCGGATAGAAGCTCAGGGACTGCAACCAAAATGCTAGCTAGCCCTGATAGTCCTGACATTAGCGTAGCCCTGGATCTTTTACAAACCTAGCAATACCCCTGCCGTGGTCAGCCGCAATCTGTCATCAATGTACCGCACATTTTTGGGCCCTTCAGTGTTTTCACTGCCTGCCAGCTTTTTATCAATTTGAGGCCTCAGCTGGTCTGGACGTCACTGGATTCTCCTGTGCCAGCTGCACATTCTCTGCGCTTACAGGGGAGCTGCAGGAGTGTTGAAGTCTGTTGTGGATGTGTACCGCTTGCCGTAACTCAGGCAGGTAGGACCCAGGTGATGGCTCAGGACTGCCCACCACTGCAGACCTGACATTGGGGACACCAACGGCTGAGGCTGAATTTGTTGCAACAGGCCGTGCCCCACACCTCCTCACATCCGCTGACCAGGCGCTGCAGTGGCCCATTTACACTCTCCATAAGATGTATGCCAAACACTGAAGGCGGTCCTTGCTCTTCGCCACCACCTCATGTAGTCCTTTGCAATGTTGCTACAGCACATCTTATCATTCACTAGGATGCCACAACCCTTGCCTGCCAGTCTGCCCATCCTCATATTACGGGCTGGCTCGGCACTGGTTGGCACAGGCCCCCGTGATGCAGATGTAGAGCTGGATTTGGAGCCTGGGTCAGTAGTGGTATCAGATGTGTGGTGAAGTGCGTCTGAACATGCATGGCCCGGGGGAGGGTCAGTTCTGGACAAGAGAACGATGGTCTCTGCGTGTCCTCGTGTGAATGCGGCGAGGCCTCCCCTCTACACCAGGTGTACCCTACAACAAGGTGCCTGCTGTGAATGCTCACAAATCGCTGCTCGGGATCTCCCCCGAGTGGGGGGAGATATGGACCGGTCTGCACCTCCGATTTAGAACCTTGTCTGTCACAGCAGCCCTTCACGAGTTTCAGCCAGTATCCTCCTCACCTTTTCCCTTAAAATTCCGGCCTCTAAACAGTCCTCTAGCTATGGTCACGTGGGGCGTTGTCAGTCCGTCCCCCCTCACATTGGAACCTTCCAGTAGTCTCTAGCACATTACTTGTAAATTGTCTATGCAATTGTACTTTCTGTAACCAAGCAAGCTGTCTTATGCAATGCGCCATGATACCGTTGAGTCTGGCGCACACTACAAGTTAATAAACAAATAAATAAATTGGTGCATAACAAAAGAGCAATACTTTTCAAATTGAAAGGTGTTTGCGTGATTTTTTTTTCCTTGATGAAAAGCACATAGCAACCCTTGGCAGGTTTTCACTGTAATCGAGTCAGGGGTTGCATATATGTTAACATCAGGAACAGATATGCATACAAAACATGATGTCTTGGTAGCCTTATGCTTTTTATTGTGAACCCTGGTTGTACTTCATAACGATGCCCATGTAGAATGTATTTTATGCACATAACATGTATGCATTAACCATTCATAATGTCACTAGAAAAAAGCAATGCGAAGTTTATTTTTACAATCTAAATTACTATTATTCACTGTATGTTTATATTTTCGATTGAAAAAGATGGCCTTGGAAAAGCCCTTTTATACGAAACACGTGTTGCCCATGTCTTTTAGCGCTGACTTGCATCAATAAACAGACAGTGCGCATGCAGACATATGGTTCTTCTCACTGAGCATAACAGAGGGGACTGATGCTTTTAGGAACAGAGTTGCAGTTGTTTGCATTCGATAATTTTTTGCCATCTAGCAGGCTGGCTGACCCCTCAACGTTACAACATCCCCAATACCTAGAGCCCAGGCACCGGTTTCAATCTGCTGCAGTTTTGTTCTGGCTCTTGTTGCAGGGGAATGACTCCCTTTTCCACACATTCTGATGCACATAACAATTGTGAATACAGGATGCACAATTATATGACTGTATTTATTTATTAATGCACTAAGCCCCGAGCTGCCCCTGTCCCCATATTTACAGGCCAGAGCGAAGGGAGGGTCTTTTCACAGGCCTCAGGCTTATTGCTATTAGTACCCCAGCCCATTTGGAGCGGGGTACTAATAGAATCTTTTCAGAAGTTGTGAAACGGTGTCAGCGTTTCACAACTGAAAAGAGAGAGATTTAAAAAAAGATGCCCGCCATGGAACAGGGAGAAGAGACTACGTAGTCCCTTCTCCCTTTCAATAGCAAACATTAAAAAAAAAATAAAGAAAAAAGATGGCCGCCAGGGAACCGGGAGAAGGTACTACAACTCGTCCCTTTTCCTTTTCCATGGAAGCCAGACACGAACATTGAGGGACGCGGAAGAAGTGCAGGTAAGGCCTTGTGGGGCTGGTAACTACCCGGCAAGGGCCAATGACATTGCATGTTACAATCTCATTGTCCCTCGCTGGGTACTAATTATGAATAGGAGATTTAAAAAGTGCCAACTGTGAACGCAGTCTCTTTGCAGAGCCCCCAGTAGAAAGGAAAAGGGGGGGCAAAAGGGGAAAATGCAAGGGGAGAGGTAGATGAATGCAAATACGTGCATGCATGCAGCAATATCCGAGAAAGGTGGATGAGGATAGTTAAGCAGGCAGCAGTCCAGTGCAGTGCAGGGAGAAGCAGGAGGGCTCCGATGATGGAGAGAACCAAAAGCTCCAGAGGAAGGAGCAGATCTAGAGTCCCAAAGATTTGAGGGACAGGGCCGCCCTCCGACTATTGCACACTTCCATCATTACACCGTTAACACCCGTCCGTCCTTCCACCCGTCCATCATTCCACCAGTCCATCCTTCCACCCGTCCATCTTTCCACCCATCCATCTTTCCACCATTACACCGTTAACACCATCCGTCCTTCGTCCCCGTCATCCTTCTGCCCCGTCCATCCGTCCATCCGTCCTTCTGCCCATCCTTCCACCCGTACCTCCGTCCTTCCGCCCGTTCATCCGTCCGCTTTCTGCCCCGTTTGTCCTTCTGTCCCATCTATCCTTCTGCCCTTCCACCTATGTTTTTAACAATATATGAATTGGGCCCGTAGAGTACAAATTGTTGCCAGACCATGTCACTGACCACTGACCACATAGAAACAATGCAGCCTTCTTTATGGTACAAATCCCATAGGACAGGGCAGACAGTGATTGTTTGCACGTGGTGGAAAGACATTCCACCTGGCATTAGAATACGGACAGAGAGTTATCTCTCTCTGCCAGGCCATGCAAAATATGAAGCCACTGAAGAGTCACCTTTCTACCTGGCACGCTAGTGCAGTGGTGTGCAACCTGCGGCTCGCCAGATGTTTTGGACTACAATTCCCTTTCTCCCTCACCATTGACTATGCTGGCTAGGGCTGCTGGGAGTTGTGCAAACCTCTAGAAAGCCATCTAGAGAGCCACTTGTTGTCGACACCTGCTCTGGTCGAACTCCAGGTGCAAATGCCCAGAGCAGGCAGATGGGGGCAGTGTGTAGCTGCGTCACTCATCCATCACCCCAACACCAGGTGATGTAAAGTCACACGGGCAACACCGTAATATAACGGCCCACTTTAGGAGACTGCTCGCTGCACGTTTTGGTAGGGTCGCTATTTCATCTCCTCCAATGGGCGCTGTAATTCCGTAAGGGAAAAAGGTCACATGTGCTGGCGAGGCACATGAAAAGGTGTCTCACGCAGACAGGGGCGGAGCCAGCCTCAACGTTTTGCAAAGGCTGGATGATAGTTTTGAAAGTTGCTGGCAGGTGGGGCCATTAACCAATTCCGCAGCCTCCCCGCCCCCCGTCTCTGAGCCCAGGGGGCTGGGTAGCTATTGCTTCCCTCGAGCCATTAGATGCATCTTTCACCCTAATTCAGAGGCTGTTTAGTTGGAGGCGTGGGCCATCTAAAAGCTGAGTCCAGCAGGTGAGCCTTTGGCTGCGTCATAAGCGGTGAATTGATGTCTCCTGTGCAGACGTTGGCTGCCACTGTACTCCACTCCGAGGTGAGAAATGTGACAGGTGCTTGCCGGAGCACCCGTTTTCTATTGGAACCCCAGACTGAGCATCACGGCAGAGTGCCTTCGGCCGCCAATCACCTCAAAGTGGGAGGGCCAGGGGCTGGTGACGCCCCTGTATGCAGGTCAAGAGAAGTTCTCTCCTCTGGCATAGTGATTGCTGGGATGGGAACCTATTTCTGGTGACGCTGAGAACTCGGTAGTGGGGAAGAGTTTATTTTCTGGTAGTGAACACAAGTAGTGCAAAGTGTCAGAGTGACAAAGTGCCAGACAAGAAGGCGTGCTGTCCAGAGGATGGGAGCGAGGAAAACTTCTGCATTGGTAGGGCAGAGGGAGGAGGTCGACTGAAAGGGCTCACACTTAGTGCACAGTGCCAGAGTGACAAAGTGCCAGAAGAGAAAGCATTCTGTCCAGAGGATGGGAGCGAGGACAACTACTACATTGGTAGAGCAAAGGGAGGGGTTCACTGAAAAGGGGTCACGAGAGGTGCAAAGTGCCAGAGTAACAAAGTGCCAGAAGAGAGGGCATGCGGCCCAGAGGATAGGAGCGAGGATAACTTTTACATTTGTAGAGCAGAGGGAGGGGGTCACAAGTAGTGCAAAGTGCCAGAGTGACAAAGTGCCAGAAGAGAAAGCATGCTGTCCAGAGGATGGGAGCGAGGATAACTTCTACATTTGTAGAGCAGAGGGAGGGGTTCACTGAAAAGGGGTAACAAGCAGTGCAAAGTGCCAAAGTGCCAGAAGAGAAAGCATGCTGTCCAGAGAATGGGAGCGAGGATAACTTTTACATTTGTAGAGCAGAGGGAGGGGGTCACAAGTAGTGCAAAGTGCCAGAGTGACAAAGTGCCAGAAGAGAAAGCATGCTGTCCAGAGGATGGGAGCGAGGATAACTTCTACATTTGTAGAGCAGAGGGAGGGGTTCACTGAAAAGGGGTAACAAGTAGTGCAAAGTGCCAAAGTGCCAGAAGAGAAAGCATGCTGTCCAGAGGATGGGAGCGAGGATAACTTCTACATTTGTAGAGCAGAGGGAGGGGGTCACAAGTAGTGCAAAGTGCCAGAGTGACAAAGTGCCAGATGAGAAGGCATGCTGTTGAGAGGGGAACGAGGACAACTTCTACATTGGTAGAGCAGAGGGAGGGGTCACTGAAAAGGGTCATTAGTAGGGCAAAATGCCAAAGTACCAAAGTGCCAGAATAGAAGGCATGCTGTCCACAGGATGGGAGTGAGGACAACTTCTACATTGGTAGAGCCGTGGGAAGCGCTCGATTGAAAAGGGGTCACAAGTAGTGCAAAGTGCCAGAGGGACAACGTGCCAGAAGAGAAGGCGTGCTGTCCAGAGAATGGGGGCGAGGAAGAGGGCTCATACAGACAAGAGGGTTAAAAGAAGCTGGCGGGCTGGGGGTAACATGGAGGAGAATAGACAGACACGGGACTGGGCAGTGAAGGGGGAAGAGTAGAGGGGCGGGGTCGACTGAAAGGGGGGCCAACAGAACGAAAAGTGGTAAGGGGTGGAAAGGGAAGGAACAGGGAACACAAGGCTGGCCTGGAAGGAGAATCCAGAGTGACCCCGGACCAGTAAGGGGCTGCAAAGCCTGTTAATAGCCCAGAAGGATGATGGGTAGCGTCAGATCGATAATGGGAGAGAGGTTGGTGGCGGCAGGTTCAGCAGCTGATGTGGGAAACTAAAGAGATGGGAAGGGGGCAGGAATTAAGGGCACCTTAGTGGGTACCAAGTGACCAGGCATGTCCTTTCATCTCAACACGTGGAAATACTATTAGAGGTTTTAGCCAAAGAGCCGTGAAAACTAAATACATTTTAAAAAGGGGTGTGAAGAGACCAATGGAGTATCCTCGTTGATATGAGATAGTGGTACCGTTGTGAAGGCGGGTGCAGGCCTAAAAGGCCACCCTGCTACCCGCACACCAGAAACCTAAGCAGTGGCTGCCATTGCTTCCCAGCACTATGTAAACAATGAAATCCCGTGTCAGACCTGCGGGGAATCAGGCCTGCACCCGCAAGCGCAGATGTCTGCAGCGAGCATGCAACCCACTGAGCTACCTTAGACACTTCTATCAAGCCTTCACGTTTTTGATGAGGATACAAACACGTTTCTATAAATAAGTTTAAGAGAGTTACATGGCCTCCCATATACAATTGAAATCTACTTTGACTCTTTACCTGACTGAGATCTCTGCAGCCGACTAACCTCCCTTCACCTCCCTCCTCCTTGCCTTCCTCCCCACCTCCTCAGCCCCCCACCCCCTTGTTCATAACCAGCGCCTTGATGTCCATGGGTTTTGTGCTCTCTACAAATGTAAAAATAAATAAATAAATAAATATATGTTCTGAAAAATGTCCAATATTTACAAACATCTTCCAGCTCAACCATTCAGTGTTCTTTTGCCTTTTTTTGCACTTTGTTCCATTGTATTCCTTATATTTCTTGATTTGTTGTGGCTCACCCGGTCTCTTGCTTGATCTCTCTGAATGCATGTATGAATGAACGAAATCTCGGAGGGGTCAATGCTAGGCTGATTTGTTCACAGAGCTTCTGGGTGGAGGGGAAATGTCCCATGGGTAGCCTAGAAGGATCAATGGGCCCTTTTCTATTGAAGTTAAACATTTGTTGCCTGAATGTCTATGGAAGACTAGTTCTAGTAGTCTACTTGGAACCTTCAAAGTGATCGCCCCCGCCCATGTTTGCCTGTCAATGATCTCATCGAGGAAGGGACACATGGGTCCCTCAATTCGGGCTCCGGGCGTCCTGGTCCTGGTCGGCAATCGTCCATTCTCGGCTCGCTCCCAGGCAGCAACGTTGAGTTATTTCAGGCAATTCACAGTTGTTTCTGATTCTAGCTGAAGGGGCTTTTCAGAAATGTGTTTCCATTTTCCAAACACGGTGTTGTCCGAGGAGACACGGATCCTCAACTTTTTCAGCGAAGGGAACGCAAGACTACGCTCTGCTCTTTGATTTCTTAAGTGAGTTAAGAGAAGACAGACCATGTTGGTTAACATTCCACAGAGCCCGTGATGGACGGCGCTGCCCTCCTGTTTTATACCGAGGTTGCTGGTTAATCAGGGTCTCCAGCGCACCGCTGGACCTGGATGGCGAAGGGTTATTCCAGGCAAAATCTGAAGGGCAGATAGAAATCAAGGACTGACTTAATGATTGCTCAGAAAACCAAGTTCTAATTAGAAAGACACTGGAGTGAATTAAGGAACCATGGAATTGGAAGGGCCAGAAAGATATTTCTGAAAACTCCGAATCTGCTTTTTGTCAAGACCTTTCAAAACAAATCTGAAATAGTCTCCTCAAGTCACTTTTATCTGGAGTCTATAATATGAAGATGAAATCCAGTTCCGACTAAACGAAGGAAGGGTCGCATGTTGGTTAAAATATTCTTGACGTATTCCAAGTGTCCCGGGGCGGTGTTGCAGAAATTGTGCTGTCCGCGCAAAAGCTAGTTTAGCTCCAAAACTGCCGGTGCATTCTCAGGTCAGTTTCCCTCCATTGTCATTGGGGGCGGGGAATCCCCAGGCAATTGAGATTAGTCACTTTGCCCAAAACAGTGTCCGACTGAATAATTCTCGGTAGGACACAAAGGCCCCGAAAGTAGGTACCTACTGGAGGATGTCTATGGTCAGAATCTACGGGGGAGGGGGATTTTGAAGGGCGGAAGAAGGCCCCTCTAGATAATTTTGGATCATCCCACCTTGGAGAATACAGTCTCGAATGGCACTCTGGGCGTAGAGGCAATCGACAACTCCCAAAGCCAGAGCAAGAGTATACCTAATCACTCATCTGCCAGAAATAGCCTGACACTACACTGGTACGGGTGGGTGGTGGCGAAGGGGACTTGGAAAGGTTGGGGAAGGGAGTTGGAGTTGTTAGACAATGATGAATAAAAAGAAGACAAGGTCGCCTTAACCTATAGGAGAAGATGCTTCCAAAGATTAGGTGAGCACTGAAAAGGCATGTCTACCCTTATTGCCAGGCATAATTTAACAGGAGAGACGTGATGGTAGTGGAAAGAAAAGTAGGACCATGGGAGCAATGGTGGACCTTAGATAACAGAAAAGAGGCTCCCAGGTTTTCAAAGAACGAAGTGCAAGAAAGAGGACTTTGATGCAAAGGCTTTGCTTGAGCCAATCACCAAATGGGCAGCCATCTTCTCAATGCCCTGGAGGCATTATGGAAGGACGTTGGAGAGGCCCAACTGGAGACTGTTCCCATAGTTAAGTGGCCAAGATGCAAGATCCAAGACCATGGTAGCTGTTAGATTTATAGAGGTGGATTATTAGCAGCTGCCCGATAGCAAAAGCAGCCACCACTGGGCACAGAGTTCATGGGTGGACTAAGGGAGAGGTTTACATCAAAGTGAAATTGTGAGATTGTAGACAAAAGCCATTAAAGATGGTAGATGGGCCTAACTGGGGGTGGGGGGGGGGGAATTTTGGGTCCTAGAATGACGATCATTATGTATTATTACCCGGCAAGCATTTTTCTCATTGTTACAGTGTCCACAATTGGCTGTAATGCGGGTGTTATGAACCTGTGAATCCCTCACCTCAGCGGGTTTAAGCGTCACATCCCGCAATGATCTCTCCGGTTCCGGCAACCGCCATATATCTTTTTCAATTGCAATGGAAAGGGAGAAGGGACTACGTGTAGTCCTTTCTCCCGTTGCATGGATGCATTTATTTATTTATTTCTGTTTACAAATCGCCAGAGCATCTCGCAGACGAGTCTAACGGGCTGGGGCACTAATAGCAACAAGCCCCTCAATGGGGGGCGTCATTTCCTGACGCAGTAATGCCCCACCCCCGTCTCAGGGCTTATTGCTTAATTAGCACCCTCTGCGAATGCCACAGCCAATCAGCGATCCTGGAATGCATGCTTTTGCCAACGGTACTCTGCCACTTTCAGATCTGGCAGCTGACTGCATTCTCTTGCTATGCTTAGCCCTTGAAATGAATTTTGCTTCTGTGTGCATCTGCACCCCTGGCTACCATGAAAATAGTAATGGATCGCTTTCATGAGGCCATCCATTTATTTGTTTATGTTAACAGGTTTGCTCTCCCTATCAAGAACCTGTTTGTCAAAAACAAATTGGTTGCTATAATGTTGATAATACACACCTCAGTGGGGCATGGTGGCAGGGAGTGGCTAAGCGTTGCCCTTGTAAACATCCAGGTCAGTAACCGTGCCATGTCCCCCTCGTTGACCCGGGTGGCGGGCTGTTATGTGGCACAGTCAGCCCGCTGATGCCCATTTTATTACCTTACAAACTATTTGAAATATATGTAAATATTGAAAACGGGAAATGGATATTCTGTAACTGCATTCTGTAAATATATGAGTACGGCATTATCATGGTTTACAAGAAATAACAGTTCATATCTTGGATGCCCGGAAATACATTATTTTGGTAAAAAATAGTTTAATATAGAAGTTAATTTGAAAATAAAATTAAATTCCCTGCTGGCCCTGTCCCATGCCAGCTCCTCTACTACTCCTGCCCTTTACTCAAACTCCTTAAGGCCGTTCCTTGTGCAGAGCGCTCCATTGCTTTCCCGCTAAATTCGCACTTCCCAATTCTAATCCCATGCATACGTCCCTGGGATAAAGAGATTTTTAGGCCAATCGGATCGGCTAGAACTTGGATCCCTTTTATACCCACTTTACATTTCTTTGCGTACCAGCACATGCTAGACGTCTGCCCCAATGGTGCAGATATGTGGTGATGATGTGTCAGAAGAAGATGTTGGTCCCTTCGTGCCTTTCTAGACCATGGTCAGAATGAACACAGAGATATTGGAAAGACCCAAACACAGATGTTGATGTAGCATCCTTCCTGGAAATGGGTTAGCTATTACAGCCCTGCAGACCGGAGTATGGGTGATTATTGCAGGATAATGACCTGCCATCAAGTCATGGCCCCAGGCAAAGCCCAGGATCATAAGTTGGGCAAGGGTCATTATCTCAAGCGATAATGACCCATCCTAAGGTTCATAAGGATATTAGCGCATAGCGGTAATAGCAATACATGGTTTGGAGTTTTCGTGGTCAAGTAGAAACGTTACTTTAAAAGTGGGTAAATAGACAAACTGAGTTAGTAAATTAATTTTGTTTTTTATTTATATTTAATAAGGTTGTCTTCAAAGGTTAAGCATTTCAATAGCAAGCTTGATTATACTGGAGCAGATTCAACATGACCATGCATTAGATGTCATGTAAAAGTAAACAATTCTTGTGATAAAAAAAGTTAAGCAAGCTTCCTTCCTTCCTTCCTTCCTTCCTTCCTTCCTTCCTTCCTTCCTTCCTTCCTTCCTTCCTTCCTTCCTTCCTTCCTTCCTTCCTTCCTTCCTTCCTTCCTTCCTTCCTTCCTTCCTTCCTTCCTTCCTTCCTTCCTTCCTTCCTTCCTTCCTTCCTTCCTTCCTTCCTTCCTTCCTTCCTTCCTTCCTTCCTTCCTTCCTTCCTTCCTTCCTTCCTTCCTTCCTTCCTTCCTTCCTTCCTTCCTTCCTTCCTTCCTTCCTTCCTTCCTTCCTTCCTTCCTTCCTTCCTTCCTTCCTTCCTTCCTTCCTTCCTTCCTTCCTTCCTTCCTTCCTTCCTTCCTTCCCTCCCTCCCTCCCTCCCTTCCTTCCTTCCTTCCTTCCTTCCTCCCCTCCCTCCTGTTTCACATCCCCCCGGAGTACCGTTTCAACGCAACATGATTATTTCACTTTTTACATCAAACACCTTCCTGGACATTTAAGAACCCTCCGTTGCTCATTTGCCTCTCTTCCTGATACCCTCCGTTATGAGGATTCTGCTATTAGCTGTATTTGTTAGGTAAGACTTCCATTTTGTTTTGCAGTGTTTTGTGAATAATTACAATTTCTTTAAATTGGAATAATCCAATATGTTATGTTCTACAAAGCTAGGGAACATTTTTAAAGCGTTCACCATTCTCATGACAGCTGTTTGTGCTCTGCCATTAGCCTCCGGAAAGTCCTTCTGGGTTCGTGTGGATGGTCGATTCTTGACCCGCCTCCTAGTGTGATTCATGAGTGCTGTTGTAGGAGCAGGACCGTTGGGATTTGTAAAGGTTTCTATGACGCAAAGGTGTCTGGGACACCCTGTCTTTCATGGATGTCCGGTTTCACCACCTTCTAACCTTCTTGCAGCCCTTAGTGTGGCTTTAGGTGGTTAATCTTGGACCTGTGGGTGTTTTTCCTGGGGGGGGTGTGATCACCTTAGATTTTGCGTGGTTGTTGGCTCAAGGTTTCCAGGGTTTAGACGCCAAACAGAGCTAATAAAAAACTGCCCTCAGAGGCTTTGTCTAGATTTCTGAGACCACATGGCTATATAACCGCCCCTGTGTGGTCACGTGAGTCATCGACATTACACACCTTTATCTGTCTGCATTCTGATTGGCTCCTTCTGCTAACAGCAAATGTACCCCACTGTGGATAAGGTGTTACTCTCGACCCTTTCCTCTTGGAGTTTGTCATATTTATCAATCTGTTGGTTTCAGGGACTGTCCGGCCCTTTCAGAGCAGTTACCTGGCGCGGTCTGATGGATTTACTGCTCCACTTGTCAACGCTGATTCTCTGGCCACCACGGCTTCCATTTTGAAAGGGGTTGGCTTGGCTTTGTTTTTCTCTGCAGCAGTTAATATGAAAAAGACCTCATCAACAATGCCTGAGCTGGTTCATCAGGGTGGTTGGGCCTTGCAACATCCACAATCTCGATTGTGATGCTATGAGGCTAAACTAAGAGGTCTGTGTATATTCCCATCTTTTCTGGCTCCCCCTAAAGCCTAGGGTTGTTCTTGGCTGATGATGTTCAATTATTAGACGCCACCCGCAATGTGTGAGAAGTGTTAGCTTCAGAGCTTAGTTTGTAAAAAAAGAAGTGTCAGGCCCCGAATATTTTCTAGCACTCATGATACGCTGCTGGTGGGCGCCACTGCTGCCTTTACCCATATGCACAGTGTTGACATATTTGGGGTTACACTCCACCTTGCACCTGCTCATTGACTGACTATGTATGTGCACAGGTGGGAGCAATAGGGTGTCAGTGGGCTGCTGGAGGAAGAGTATGGTGGCTATAGATGGATGTAAGGTGATGGAGCTGGATGTGAAGTAAAGGTATGAAGGGGAAATTAATGATGCAATATTTGTTGTTGGAATGTGGGGAGAGCTGGAAGGAGGAGCTGTGGTGGACGTGTAGTGGTGCTGGCCGGCTTGCAATGTTTTCGAAAGTGAGGCGGAAAGATTTAATTGAGAATTATGATTTTAGAGTTTTTGATTATGGAGAGAGTGGTGGTGTGGTGGACCTTGGACGGGTTGAAGAGGGACAGTGCTATGGGGCTCATGGGGTTGAGGCATGCAACATTGGGTTGTGGTTGCATAGCGGGTGGATTGTGTGGGGGGGTTCTTGAATAGGTGGGGAGGGGTAGAAGCCTGGGCGAACCCCACAGAAGGGAACCATGATTATTTACAAGTCACCAAGTCAACGTTTGCTGATCCACAAATATTCTTCACTTTCGGGGGATGAACAAGTCACCCCATAGCACCCTCCCGCAACCCCAATGTTCCCCATGGCTACCCTCCCCCTACAGAATACCAAGAAGTGTAACACATTTTTCCCATTACACGTCCCACTGCCCTGGGAGGTCTTGCCACGACCGTGTAGGGCTGTGGGACGTTTATATGGCCCCGTTGGGATAGTAGCAGCCAGCCATCCATCGCAGGCCCCCAATTGTTGATACCTGGGTGAAGTTCACACTTTCCAGGGTGAATCTCTGGAAAAGTTTGAATATGTGCAGGACTTCAAATCACTTGCAGTTTATCACTTGTGCTATAAATAAAATATATCATATCATATATCATATCATATCCCCGTACCACCAAGCTATCCCTGATGGAGTTTGCCCAGACTTAGTTGTTGTACAGTACTCAGTGGACAATATGTTGCGCAATAATTAAAATGGCATTCCATATTGTTTGAGCTTACATGTATGTAGGGGATCTATAAAGAGCAAACCTAGCTAGGAAGCAACAGAACGCTGTACAAGGGGACACACCCGCGAGGGGTGGGGGCAGGGTTCCCGACATATGTTTCGGGTACATTCATGTTCACCAACACATGTATTTACACTTATGTTTCCGACCTTAGTGATAAGAAAATCCCAAAGTAGCTTCCACGTCAGAATGTTTTTTTACCATGTATTCTGTGCCTTGGCACAAGGGTGTTAATGGAAAGTTTCTCTTGCATCAGACTCCAGGGCGGGAACGGTTCCGATCATTGTCTCTGTTCCAAGATGGCGACCGGTTGCGTGCAGCCCCTAATCAAGGTGTTGCTCTATCGCACTCTCTCTCCAGCTCTCTCCATGTATGTAGTTGGATGTGCGTGTGGAACATGGATTTCTTCTGAACTTTACGGAGAGATCCTAATATATCCTGGGGCGGGGGATGCGCAGCAGAACGCGGCTGCTCTAGACTTTGCTGGCTGAGCTAAACGTTGATTAGTTCGGAAGAAATTATAATCTTCAGCCATTAATTCTTTTTTCTTTTTCATGAGGTCCATCTGTTGTACTAAATGACTAATGCGTAATAACATTACCATGCTTCCATTGTCCGCACTTTCATGGTGATCACATAGCATTTTTTAATTCATGTGTATCAATGTAATGAGTGCACCAATACTTAGTTTTGAACTCATTAACATTTAGTCTTGCCTACCCATGAGGAAGCACGCTATGTCCCCGATTATATGTTTGCCGGTGTCCCGCGGGTATTAACAGAGGGATACTAACAAACTGCACTTACCATCTCTGCCGCCCGATATCCCGGTATTACGAGCTTGGGAGTGCCGGTAAATTCCCATTCCCATGGAGTCTCATAGGAATAAATGGGATGGGATTTCCTGGATCACCGGCACTGTTAGTAATGGTGCCGGTAATTCAGGCATTTGTTTGCCGGTAGGGGCCTGAACTCCCGGCAGGACATACATGTGTTTTGGACAATGTTTTTCATACTGCATGGCTCAGTGGGCATGAGCAGCTGCGGTACTCCACTCAAGGTGAACTCTTGTTTCCACGTCAACAGAGCGGGCCTAGAAACGCTTCCTGTGCTGCACACTGCAGCTGTGGGAGTGCTCAAGGTTTCACTGGAGCAGCTTTGGCTTGTCCATAATAGGTGGCGCTTCAGTCTCAAGTCGCCCGTTGTGGACATGCCGCCACTAGCAGGCATCCTTGCAGGGGCAACCAGTGAAGCTACTTGGCTGCGGGGGGATATTTTTTAATTCATCCAGTCTTGTTAGGAGGGGGGCTGCGACGTGCTAGATGGCTTTCAGGGGGGCCGCCGATCTGACTGAAAGGCCTACAAGGCGGTAGTTGCCTATCTAAGTGGGAAATGGCGGATATAGACATTTTTTTGCATGATTCAGGACACCTGTTTGGATGAAGGTAAATGCACGACATGAAAGCAATAGCAAGGCAGAGACCTTTCCCCTTACACAAATACACACGACCCCTGCAGCATTATTGGACCGCCTCTCAGCCAAAACTAAAAATCTGGACTTGGTGATGCTCAATACAACATTCACTAAAATGAATGCATTAATATATGTGTTCTAGGCCTCCTGCAAGCAGATGTGTAGCAGACATGCAGCAGATTATTAAACTTCCGAATATATTATACTGAATGTGTTGGTGTAAATAGCTGATTAAATACTATCCGTAAAAAAATGTAGAGCATTTTGAGGTGGGGGTGGGTTAAAGATGCCATCATATGAAATCTTTTGTACGCGCTTCTTTCGGTTTGTCAACTTATTTTCTTATACCCTTCATAAATGCCAACTACAATAAGGTCACGAGGGTCAACTTCTACCAGTCGTGACTTTTTTAACAAGCAACAGTTTGCATCCTGGGACTCGTAGTTCTGCCTTTTCTAGGAAAATGGAGTGCTTCAAAGTACCCTCCTATAGAGTGCTGTTTCATAACAAATACTGGGCAAGCAGGGGCAGGGGGCAAGGCCCTACTTTGTTTGGATGGCGTTGGTGGGAAACTGGCTGTAGGGGCTTTTTATTTTGGCAACCTGGGGCCAGTTGGTAATCCTCCAGACCATCACCATCGTTTTTCAGTCTGGCAAGCCATCATAGAAAGGGAGTGATTTCCCTCCATTAAGAGTGACAAACAAGGCCAATGGGGGGACTTACAGTAGTCAACGGGCTCAACCTTTGCTTAAAAGAGAAAACGTTTTGGGCAAGGCCATTCTAAGTATTGAAGGCCGACCCTTATGTGGGCAACTGTCAGACTATATTTAGTAAAAAGAGACGGGCAACATTGGTATAGAGTCACAGAACCGCACTGGTGGGGGGTGGATTGATATTCTAAGAGTGGCAGCCGGGGGTGGGAGCTGGGGGGTAAGGGGGGGGCTCGGCTTCCTTGGTCTTGCAAGCACTGGCAAGCTTGTTCCCTGGTAGCTGCAACTACCACTGCAACAGCCCTTGAGCCATTCCTGGGTGGAGTGATGGAGTACTCCTGTGAAACGATGTCAGTGCATGGGTTCCTGACGTAGCCAGGGTGGTGCTCTTGTCCTTTTTACGCTTCACATCCCCCAGGTGAATTGCGGGGTGGTGCTGACACTGTTGCTACCATAAAATACTTAGGGCCCGATTCATGGAATATTTGCCCGGTTCAAAGTGAATTTGCACTGCTGAAAAGTGACTTTGCACTGCCGACACATGGTCTTATTCCAGGTTGGGCAGTCATTTGCGTTGGATTTCCACTGGAGAGAATTGCCGGTATTGTCTTTAGTAAAGCCACAAACCCCCCAGCCCCCACCTGCAGCATTGCCACTGCACTAGTGGTAACCGTCAGGAATTTGCTGAAACAAAGTGGGTGGCGTTTCAGGAAATCCATTTAGAATATATTTTATGTTTATTTCCCCACCCATTTATAGAGCTCATTTTGAGGATGGAAGCGGATAGTATACAGTAAGGGTTCCTACGACTAATGTACATGTATCGAATGCACAAAACCCCGTTTATGCGGTATTAGCATAATTGACCTAAAAACGAAGTGGGAGGTTGCGGGGGGCATACCCCCGTATTTTAGACCGAAAAAAGGTCAAATAAATTCGGTGAGAAGATAGTCCCTTGGAATACCTTGCAATGTATAAGCAGATGTTTGCTCAAACAGGTAGAACTGAGTACATACTGTCTCTTTCAGCAATACCTCCAGAGCTGTAGAGTTCTGTGCACCCTTCTGTGCAATGCAATGCTAAAACAGACCTGTGAGAGGACACTTGTGGTTTTCTATTATATGGTGTTTCTGGGAATTACCATTCAGGTGTGTATCCTATCATTCAATCAGACCCCTTTCTCATTCTCTGCCAAAGCAAAATGGTTATGTTAGAGAGCTTTTAGAATACGCTAAATCACCATTCTGGTGTTTTCGCAGTGCTGGGGCATTGCGCCCCCACCAGCGATATCCAGACCGTGCTCTTTGGAGAAAGATGAAGAGAGGGGCTTTGAGAGAGGCTTGCAGGGCTGAGGGCAAGGGTAATAGATCCAATGGGGGCTTGGAGAGAGTGCGTAGGATTAGAAGTGCTATACATATTCTGAATAAACTCCACTGGCTCCTGGTGGAAGGCAGAGTAAATTGAAGGCCTTGTGCCTTATCCATGGTGCATTGCACGGTCAGAGTGCCTTGTACCATTGTAAAAAGCGGATTCCCTATGCCCCTGCTAGGGTATTGGGCTCCGCTAATCACTGACGCCTATGTGTACCGCGGATTTAAAAAAGGGCTGTTGGGGATTGGATGTTCTCTGTGGCGCGTCCTCGCCTTTGGAACACCCAGCCCTTGACTCAGAGGCTCCCTGACGACTATTTCAAATGTGATAAGGCTCTAACAACTTTTCTATACTCTCACTGAGCCAGACAGTTTCCCCCTCTTACTCTCTCTGACATACACATATGGTGTTCAGCAACAGTGCCAAGATACCTTTGGGTAATAGTTGCGCTATATCAAGCTCCGTTGACATAACATAACTGTGTCTGTTGTAGAATCCATACTTTCCCCCTGATTTTCTCTAAGCCTTTTTGGTGACGTAAATGCCAGATTTCAGTTTAGCAGATGGGAAGTTCTAGATTACTTTGGCATAACAGAAACTGCCTGCCTTCCAATTACTGTTATGTTATGGGGATTAGTACAGTCTCATTAACACCTCGTGTGGCTTCTAGGCGCTAGCAATGTCATAGCATGTAATTCACATTCCAGAGCCCAGAGACATTAGTATAATAAAAAGGGAGTGTTATGCGCACTCCAGAAAGCTAAGTGGTTGTCTGGAGCCCAGATTGAGAGAGCTGGGGAGTGCTGTCCAATGACTACTTGAACAGACCAGAAGGATTGGCTGCCAGTTCGGTACCCTGAATTCCACGACCTGAAACAGGGAAGCCCCATTTCAGACTAGTGCAATTGTATGGTTTATAGTCATAGTATCGAATTCCAAAGCATCGAATTCCTTACTATCTAAAAAGAGTGTCGCAAAAAAAGCATTTTTTTTTCTTTTAATGGGGCCCCCCTTTTTTTAACCTTTAAAAACCCAATACAATTAAAATAAACCCTTTACCTTAAAAACAACTGCATTAGGTGCTTTCTTTTCCAATGCTTTTTTTTAGATGGTAAGGCATTCGATGCTTTGGCATTCGATGCTATGACTAGACACCCTATTGTATGCGTTACTGCCAAGGTGTGCCCAACTCTCATTAATGGTAAGAGTGAAAGCATCCAGGCTTCAGACTTAGTAGAGGTGCAGGGTGGTCATAAGTACAGTTAGAGATCACAGAGCACACAGCAAAGGATTGTCCATCCAGTGTACTTACTGACAAGTGTGCTCTTCAGAGTAAAGTACAGAATCAAGAAATATACACATTTACTGTTACTGAACATAAGCACCCTTATTATCAAAACAGGACATAGTATATAAGAGCCCAATACCATTTTAGGAACAGCAGCACATGGTTATAGATGTTAGTACAATGACTTCAGAAGTGTTAAACAGTGCATGTCTACACAGATATGCACATAAAGTTGCAAGTAGGTAGAGGAAGTGCCACAAAAATACCTAGATTAGAGAGAGAATTGAATGCCCATTTACAGGTATGCAAGAGTTTTAGACGTTCAGAAATGTTTGCCAAATTAAACCAATGTGACAAAATCAATAGGCAGCTTCGGGTTATAATGAAAATGCGGGTAAATACCACCAGCGTTCTAGGGGGACCTAAAACAAAAGGCACCCTTTATGCTGCAGGGACAGAGGAGCGCAGCCGATGAGCCCCAGAGCCAGGTGTGATGACCAGAGGCCCGGAAGTAGAAGGCTGCAGTAGTGACCCAAAGCAATCCAACCAGAGAGCATTATGCTGACTGGACCTTGGAAGATGCGTGATGGACTCGAAGCCCTAACGCCCAAGGATTAAGATGAGGCAGCCGAGTGCTGTGGAAATAGTCCACAGTGCAAGGGTACAAGGCTTAAAGAAGACTTTGGACTTTAAAGATGGGTGGATCTAGTGACACAGTCTTTGAAGAATCATAAGAGATGGACCTCTCATCAGTTGCTGACATCACAGCTGCAGCCATGACATACCACTGGACTGGCCTCTTGATGCACGCATAGAACCCCCGTAAGGGCACCAAAAAGCTGCCTAACCAGATTAAAGGTCCCACAGGGCAGAACAGTTGGAACTGTCTGGATCAGGAGGTCTCCTAAAGGAGCAGACGAGCAGGAGTAGCTGCAACATTGCCCTCGTTTCCAGCCAGTCAATTGGCCACCCACTTCTGTTCTTGTTGCAGACAAAGGCTACAGGAGCACAACGGGGCTTTTCCCAGATGCAGCGCAAGGGGATCACGCTGTTACAGGAGCCCCGAGGGAGGAAGTGGCTAAAACAGATTTCACCAGACACAGAGGAGCCGAGCTTTCACTTAGGAAAACTCAGAGGAAGCAGCACAGGCCCACAGCAAAGACCTTTAGGACCCCTGGAACCAACTACAGGTAGGTTCGGAGGGATGGCTTCCCAGGCTACCAATCACAATCTAGCGATGATTCAACGTTTTGGTGGCCATCAATCATGACACAGAGGAATTGTGGTGTCTAAGAGACCCTCATCCTGACCTTGACCCAACTCACACAAAGGACCCTTCCTGGGCTCCAGAGAGAGCTCCTCTAGGCACGAACAGCCAGTGAGCAAGTGGCGAACCACACAGTAAAAAGGCTACAAATGCAAAGCATAACTCTGCCACCAGTAGAGCACATCATAGTGCCACTGCCTAGGTAGCCATTTGGGCTACTTGGGATGGCCTTAAAAATACAATTGCAGCCTTCAGTAGATGTATACCTGTCTGCAGAGCTCAAGTCAACAGTACACCCGGGTCGACGGCATCCACCCACTGGGGGTCATTACGACCTCGGCGCAAAGGGATACCGGGCACCGGTAAGAACACCGGTGCCGGTAATCCCTTTGCGCCCTATTCCGAGGTTCCTTTGCGGGTCCTTCCTTAACGCCCACAAAGGGATACCACGGTCAATAACGGTACCGTTATTGACGCTTTCCCCCTTCCCATTAAGTCCTATGAGGGCTCAAATGGAAATGGGTAATGGCTTTTCAAATGGGGACTTACCGGTCCCGCAATGGTAAGTCGGTGGCGGTACCGGTATTGGTGCTAGTCATGGCGAATGAGGGCCACTGTTTTTAGAGGGTGGACGCCTTCACTCTAGGTATTTTAAGGGCCATGTATAAAAGCACTAGCATTGACTGTCTTTTTTCAACTCATGAATTTACATCTTCCTTGGGATTTGAACCGTGGTCCCCAGATTTGCAGACGGGGCACTTCACCACTGTACCAATTAAACAGATGAACAATAGCCAACAAATAACGGTGAAATGTCACTTTTCACGACTGCATGTTCCAGGGGAAACAATGTTCTTGATTGTTGGAGTTAAAAAACATGCAAACCTTTGATTTTAACATTTTCAAAACACTATTACAAGAAAATATCCTCTCTTGGTGGTTTGTGCGTGTCCATTTTATGAAAGGCAAATGCCATTCGTCCTGAGCAAAGTGTATGGCTAGACAAAGCCAACTGAATTAAATGTGCATATTTCACCTTGCTAAGCTAATTTCTGGTGATGTCACATCCATTGCATATGTTAATGAGTCCCCCCACTTTTCTTTTAGGACTTGACCCCTGCCTGTCTGCAAAAAGAAGGCAGCATCTCAAAAAGCCAGAAAATAGTCAGGGGGAAGAGTGGGTTGTTGAACATGACTTTGACTGTACACCAGGCGTTATCGTAGGGAATGTTTTGGGGTGCACCTTACTATTTTCCCCTGAAGGTATGGGGTGATTGCTTGTACATTGATCACTGCGACTGCACATCGACTTAAAGGGAGTTCCTCTTGCATGCTTTCCACAGACAGTATCTGACCTTCTAATTCAGGGTTCTTCCACACAGGCCTGCTGGTCACCGAGGGTCACAGGCTGCAGTCTGATAAATCTTTCACAGTGGCAATGCTGGCAAAGCAGAATACATTGTGTGTTCTGTAACCTTGACCGATACAGCTAGCTGAAAGATATGCTTATGCATGGTTTCTCCGGACACTCCAGGGCCACCACCGAAGAGCAACACGTAAGCCATGACGCAAAAAGGAGGAAGATCGAGCCTCCCTTCCCACACTACAAAAAAGTGACATCACAAATCCAGTGGTCGAAGTGAGCGGGAACAGTCAGGAGCAGCGTTCCACTACTTTTTTTTTTTTTTTTACTATTAACAGTTACACTACTTTTTTAAACCATTTTCACCATTTTGGAACTGTACTTAGTGAAGTTAAAGCCCTTTTCTCCACTTTACCATCAGACAGCAGTTACAGCTAAACGCAAATCTGTTTCAACTTATTTGGCTGTCAACCAGCATGGCTGCAACCCTTGAAAACTGTTTTGCGCATTGCTCCCTGTCTGTCTACTCTGTCCCCCGCCGGGGAACATTTCCACTACTTTTTCTGGCACAGTTCTACCACTGTACCAATCTAAACATTTGGTAACTATTGGAACACAATGGAACACCGAAAGTTGCAATAGATTGCGAGTCTTCTACTGCCTCATAGGACCGCAAAATGTCCAATACCTGCTCAGAGTCCTATTTGAGAGCAAGCTGTATATTCGTTTCATGAACGCAAGGCGTGTCTTATTCTGGGGCATATAACATAACGTGACTGTGGCAGCTGATAGCGCCAGACTCGGGGCAAATATTCCTCCTGGCACAGTCAAGAACCAGTTGCACCATTAAATTCATGGAGCCGTGGTAGCAGAGCCTGCTGTAAACCTCTTTGTATATGGCCGGCTTCTGAACTGGGTCCCTCCTGAGGGTGCAAGTAGAGTCCCCTTGGTACCTGCCTAGCCGACTGTCAAAACTTGACCCTCAGGGAGCACAGAATGTAGCCTAAAACATGTGGGGTTTAAAACAGGCGTCAAAATGTCAACTGACCACTAGCCATTGGGTAGTGATAGCGGACTCCTGGCAAGTAAGAAATGGTGTACTATGAGGAGGCGAGTACCTTTGTATGCCTGGCTAGTAGCTTGCTACTGGAAATGGTTAGCTCTGGTGTAGGGTGGTAGTTGACCCCTAATGTGCTGGTAGCCACGTGCAAACTCACATCCTATGGCGATTTGCATGAGATCTGTCCCGTGTAAATCTGGAACCACCTGGGGAATGAAGTGCTAGTGTATGATGAACATCGCTAACCAACGTGCACCGCCGCCATCAATGGCACATTGCGCCGTATGCCATGCAGGGACGCGTACATTGCAATAACAAGGGCCAACAGAGCCCCTTCTGAAATAAGGTGTACCTTTGCGGGTGTGCTTTCTTGAGGAGTCGCTCCCTCTTTTTCAGGTGTCTGTGGGCCATGCAAGTGAGTACACGTCATTGCCCGTGCAAGTGCTTTGCATTATAAAACCATGCATACCCTGAGGATGCTGTTTAATGGGCGAGAAATGAAAACCCACATATGGTAGCTACAGGCGCATCTCCACATAGCTTTGAAACTGTATTTGGTGGAGCTGTGTTAAACAGTGACTGTACAACTTGACCATAGCAGCCTGTAAAAGCCACATGATGGGGGAACGGCCGCTCTGTTTTATCATGGGGTGCATCACTCAAGCCCTGTATGTGATATGATTGGTTATTTATAATGTGCTTAATACCCAGAGGTTTCTAAGCGCGGAGCCAGGGATCTAACCTCTGTTGCTCCGTGTCATCTTGCTTCCAAGGCGAGCACGTTGCCCCCGAGCTATCCTCCCGAGACAATGTGCATTTGAAAGTGGCCTTTGTTGGTTTTATAATGGGGTGTCGACCCTCGGCACAACCTTGCCAGGAGCAGCCAAGGACTTGGTTTATGGGAACCCATCGATGTTGGCAAACTAAGCACTGCATAAGTGGCAGCAAGGTACCCCTGTAATGTTGAGTACAAACATCTGTTGAAGACTAGATCTTTCCCTTGTCCACAATGTGCATTCACCACAATATACTGGATGATGTATGCTACCCATGTCAAGCACAGCTCTTTAATTGCCTTTCTATTTCTGACGCCTTTAAGCTTTCGTGGGCCGCACTAGTCAGTAATTATATCTCAATTTGTATGATGTTTCTCCAAGGCATAGTTCTTTCGGGAAAATATATAAATGGGCGGATCAAAACTGCAGATAATGGGAGACTTCAAAAGAAAATTGGCAAAACACCCAGAAGTGAGGAGACATGGCGGCCATCTTGACTCTGGCCCACATCTCCACAAATCGCAACCAAATATTCAGTCACTTCTCAGTGTAATCATGCGAGACGTGTTAAAGCCGCGCAGTGCCGCAGAGCGCCCAGGCAGGTCTGCAGAGTCCTCGTCATGGTGGTAGGAAAAACAGAACGCTGCCCATGTAGACCATAGAATCCAGATGAGACTGGCTCGGGAAGAACCGTCCGGCATGCCGTAGGAGTATTTTAATGCTATCCATGAGCACAATTACAAGTGGACACAAAGCATCTGGAAGTGTCTACGCCAAGCAAAGACGCCCCTCCTTACGCAATGTTGGATATTGTGTGAATATATTGCATGAAAGCCCTGCAATTTACTGTGCGGCAAACTAATAACATAACATTTTCCTATAATTTTTCAATTTCATTTTTTCCCTTTCCTAATGAAACACTGGGCAGTGTCAACCCGGGCTCTCATTTGCTTTATTTTTCTTCCAAGAAAAGGCTGTGCAGCTCTTGTAGAACTGGTTATGACAGCCAGAAAAGAACAAAAAAGTGTTATGTAACCCGTTTTTAAAACATTTCTGTGCTTCCTTTAATTCCATCAGTGTTTTAAAATTGACATTGGAAAATCCGGATACTGCGTTCGCAGAACCTCATGCAGTTGGGTCAATGATACAAGTTACTTGTGACGGTCTGTTGAGTGGAGAAATTGCTATGAATAACACACTATTTGTCACATGTAATCAAGGTGTCCACAAATTGACCATGTCTGGCAAACTACTGTATCCCAGCATTCTGCCTGCAGCCATTCCGAGCTAGCCACCATGGATCGCGCCACAACACAAAAGGACGCGGGACGGACGGAAAAGACGCTGAGGCAGTATAGGAGATTCTGCATTCCAGAGACGTGCCATAGCCTTGAGCAGAGGGTGCCCCAGAACACCTCCACAAAGCTGGGGTCATAGCAGTGGCTGATATATAATATAATTGGTTATTTATAACACGCTTAATACCTAGAGGTTTCTAAGCACGGACGCAGGGATCGAACCTGTCGCCAGTGGCGCCCCCACACATTTTTCATAGGGGTGGCCGCATTTGAAGTTTTGGGGTGGCACACCAAAACAAACATACATAAATGAATGGGCCGGTGGGGGGGCAGTGCTTTTATAATGGTGGCCGTGGCCCCCCTTAGCCACCCCTTGGAGGCGCCCCTGTACTTCGCGCCTTCTTGCTTCCAAGGAAAGCACGTTGCCCCTGAGGTATTCCTCAGCCCACGATCTGCTGCTCTGGTACAGTTTCCACAAGCTGATGAAACCAAATATAGGAATGTCTAAACTGGACATCTACACAATGCCCCCGAGCAAACGATGTAGAACGCTATCTATAGATGTTGAGCATTTTGCCTCCAGACGCCTTCCACCTGCCAACCAGCTGTAATTATATCGCATTGCCATGTACAGATCTCTTATTAGTACTTGTGAATGCCCTCCAGATCGCATTGAGTGTGACTCTGGTGACAGATGTCCACATTCTTTCTTCACTCTGGGTAAGTTCTGTCTTCTTCCCCATCCTGCTTCCTGCACATTGGGACCCCTAGTTAGTTTCTACACATTCTGCAAAACACTAACACACTTCTCAGGAGATGCGTCACATTTTATTTTCCCAATTACAAGTCTTCCATAGGTACTTAACCGAATATATCTATTTACTGTACCCATACAGTCCCCCTCTTTTTCTTCCTGCACTTATCAGACCTATCTACCCTGTTTGTTGCCTTAAACCCAGCACTTGCCACATGCGGGCTGCACTACCACCGTTTGTTGCCTTTATTATTTATTTATTTATGTATTACTATTTATCTGTTTCTTCTTTGCTCCACACTTTCCATTTCTCCCCCCTCCCATGCACTTTTCCACTCCCCCTCTCCCATGCATTGCGCATTCTCAATGTCACTGGGCCGAGTAAGATCGTTGTTTTTGTTCTCCCCTGTTTCCCTTCCCTTGCCTTGTCGCGCCCTGAAGCACTTGTGTACGAGCGCGTTAGAAATAAAATATCATATCATATGATATCATATGCTGACCTCTTCCTGTAAATACTGCTTTCTGTTCCCAAATTTCTACCCTTCAACAATCACCATTTGGTTCACAAGTCATTTAACACAACTAATGTTTATTTATCTCTGTTCTTATTTCCTGTTCGACTACCATGTCCACAATAAATACAAAAACAAATGAAGGGAAAGGTGTTAAGTAAAGGGATTTTTCTTTTTCCTTCTGGCTTGTAATTCTATGTCCTGGACATAGGAGCTCATTAAAAGTTTCCCGGTATCCCACCAGTAATTTCCGGCGGGATACTGGGAAACTGCCACTACCATCTCCGCCATCTGATAGCCTGACATTATCAGTATATTGCCGGTGGTGGGCGGCGGAGAACATGGTAAGTTCCTTTTGGATTCCCGGGAATTACCAGCACCGGTAGTACCGGTGCCAGTGAGTCTGGCATTTATTTGCTGGTAGGGACCAGATCAACCAGCTGGTCAGGCCATAGAAGACACCATTTCCGGCCTTTTTACTGCCATTTTTTCCAGACCAGGAAACTCCCAATGAGCCCCATAGTGAATGAATCTGGAAGTGACATTTGACGTCGAAGGAGGTTGTGGGCGCTCATTCAGCATCCTTTAGCTAAATAATCTAGGATTATGGACAGCTTTATTTATGAAGTGCTCACTGCCCTGACATTTTCTAGTGGATTTAGAGCACAATATCAACAAAAGGGGCAACACAAAAACTCACTATATTACTATATGATGGCTGATATGATGAGGTGATGAGGAGTTCACTTCTCCCTGATGACTATGTTTTCAATTTGAAGCATGGGGGTCTTCAATGAGACATAGGAGAGAGTTCAGGCACCACTGAACAGATCTCACTTCAGGAGCATCTTGGCCATATTCTAAACAAGACCTAGGATTTATTCCTTAGACGATGTTTGGGCTTGGATTAATTCTGTGGACACATCACAGCCACCTGCCTCATGAAGAAGTTCTGCTATTGCCTAGAAGGACTGACACATGTTGTCCTTTTGAATCTGTACTGATGTTGACCAAGCCAATCCCTTTGATTTGAACCCAAGGGTTGAACCACATAAATTCATGAGTAGCATGAGACTGACATATGGGGTCGAGGGTACGTATACCATTAAGCAACAAAATCTAATATCCATATGCTTGGCTGCGCTTCATTTATGTTGGCGGTGTTGTATGGTTTTAGCATTAAGGATTCTTTGGGTAAACATGTATTTGTTTTGTCGAATGTAATATGTGGACATTTGTCACATTATCTTTTTTGTTTTTAGCAATTCATAATTAGAGTTTGTGTTCACTTTAATACATGCAGCATTGTTGGGTATAATCCATTGAGTGCTTGTGGGCTAATATAAATAGGACAGTGAACATATAGTTTTTAGGGCGATTCCTTTGTAGTTATATAGGATTAAGAGCATAGACACTGTTAAAGTATATTTTCCATAACACGCTTGATATTGAACATTAGCCTAAGCGCATTCGCATCGTACTGTAAATCACATTTTGAATAAACCTGAAAACAGACTGACTACGCCGCCATTTTAGAATCATCCGCCATTTTGATTAACTCCTGTTTCTTCCTCATGTTAAACTTTGTGTTTTCGGCTCCAGCAAAGCAAAATTAACTTTGTACTGTGTCAACGTAGATAAACATGTTGAAGCTGCTAAGGTGGAATTGTTTATCCTGCACTAAGAAACCTTGAAGCTAAACAAGAGCCGTATTTAAACAGTAATCTAGAGTCCATCTGTATCAATAGTGTCTTCTCGGTTCAAACAGCAAAACAGAATGTTGAATAGCTGAATATGTGCTTTTGCAGAAACCTGTGTTTTCGCTCCTTGAAACTAAGCTGACTTTAAACTTAAGAACAAATGGTAGACACATATGAGTAAATGAAACAAGGACTGTTACCATTGTGTTTTATGTGCAGAAAAACATGTCTAGTGTTTGAGGAAAACATTGAACAATGTACAGTTGTTTGAAACTGTATTAGTTATGTGAACTGACTACGAACCCTAGTAACTCGATGATGGGCTGGCGATGTGTCCGAGATTGTGAGAGAAATGTATAAATATGCTTGCTTTGTAATGTCCAGCACTCTCTCATCTCAGGGTGTCCGCTACCACACATTGGGAGTTGTTGAGAAACCAGGCAGCTGTTCTGAGAAATAAAAGTATACTTGTACCATTATATTTGTGCCTGGCATATTTCTACTAAGTGGTATTAAGCCTTAATATTTCTTTAATCTTTCAACACTTGCCAGAAGTAGCTGCCGTTCTGTTAACACTGAGACACATGGATTCATGATCATGTTTTAGCGCTGAGTTGGGTGAGGGTGCAGTTTGGAAAAGCATGACAGCTGGGTGAACTACTACTGCACTGCTGGTCATAGGTATTACAAACATGACCCTCATTTGTATAGCGCAAAGTGAAATAGTGCAACGCGATCATTTGCATTTGTCTGAAGTGGAGTCTGGAAGTGGTTATTGACCTGAAGGGTGGAGTCTGGAAGTGGTTATTGACCTGAAGGAGTAGAGTAAACCAGCCCCCTTTGCAAAGTCGCTCTGTGTAGCCTACATAATGATGGGGTGTCTGTTCCTTATTGCTTGGAGGGAGGTTTGACTGTCACTCTGCATCACGGTTTGCTGACATGATGTTGTCAGACTATGTCTTGCTGTCATTAAATGATGTTGTTTGTAAACTGAGACTTACTATGACTTCATTCATTATAAAGTCCCTTTACTCTCACAGATACATTTGGTTGAAATGCCTCAGAACACTTTAGTGAGAAAATTGACTCAGACAGATGGTTCATTGTGATGGTTCACAATCAGGGTTTCGTCACTTGAGAGCGACATTTGTACATTTTCTTAATTTTTATTGCGAAAATCGGTGACCTTGTCTACTCATTGTGATACTATTTCGGCCCCAAAATACATTTGATACTGGTCATACACACCCTTCCGAGACGCTGTTCTTCATTTCGCGCGCTCGCGGCCTCCTTGACGTTCAAAAGTGTTGGAAGAAACTGCACTTTTATGTGCTGGCCAGGACCACAGACATGCTGTGAGTGGGAGGAGAGAGTGACATAGAGGGCAACCATGAGGTTGAAAGTTGCGAGAGATTGGAGAGGTGGGTTAGCAGCTGCTGTGAGCCTCATCAGCTGGGTCCCAGTATTTCATCTACCCAGCGACGTCATTTAGGAGTGCCAGGGGTCGCAACCCCTTGCTACCACTGAGGTCTCCCTTACTACCCCTAACATTTTTTTTTTTATATTGTTAATTTTTTAACGCAATCTCCTTGGCTGTGGCCAGCCCCATGTAACTATTTGCTTCTGGAGTGACTGGCTTTCCTGTTCAGGTCTTTAAAACAAACAGGGGGTTCCACAAGTCTAGCACTTTCAGCAGTGACCCTACATAAGAAAGAATAGGAATAACAAATAATGGAATTCTATACAATAATTGCAGAACTCATTAAAGGTTTATTTCAGGCACACTTCAGGTGGTGAGTCACTCATTTAGTCTGTCCTTAAACACCTCAACTCAGCCCTTCATCTTTCTGGGGTCTATAAATGAATACCAACACAGGTTGGGTGATATTGTATGTATATTTGTTCTATACAAAGCGCTTAACCGTAAGTGCTTATCATTCGGCCTTGGACGCCTGCTTGCATTCACAGTAGTTTGGCAATATGGGCGTATACCACTGATATTAACGATACATGTGGTCATCCATTCTTGTATGAAATGTATATCACATTATAGTGGTATTGTAACAATTTCTGTTCGTAGTGGACTTGGGAACAATACTATGTGATGCAATTTCCTTTTTGTCAAGGGGTAAAAGGTCGTTTTCCATGACTTCCCGTGCTATCACTTTAGAGTGGGGTTAAGTGACATCATGTCCTGTGATGTCATCAGAGGTCAAGGGTCGTCGCTACCCCTGGCATTTTGGTGAAATGACGTCCCTGAATCTACCCCACGAGTGTGACTGTTAAACCCTTCAGTCAATAATATATGTTGTACCTGTTTAATTGATGCATAATTTATTTTGTTTTAATTTAACCCTTGCTTCTACTGGTTCCTCTTTCGAGCTTTTATTTTGATGGGTAAACATTGTTATGAGTATAGCACTGAGTTCATTTCATGTGTGCCATATTTATTTATTGATTTTATTCTGATGGCTCCAGCTTCAGGTGTTGAGTGAATGTGTACCATGCAAGAGTTGTAGTGACAATGTCCTCCCTGAAAATGACATGGTTTCCTATAAATAACAATGTAAGATGTCACTATGGCATGATTTATTATTTAGTTGTCACATATTATAAGGATATGACCATATGGAAAAGAGGTAAGAATGGTCCCTTACAAACAGGCACCTGGATTATCCTGAAAACTGTTGGTCTGTTTGGCCCCTTAATCGCACCATGACACTTTATTCTATAACATGCACAGTCACTTTTTTTTTTACTGAGGGTCTATGTTTTGGGAGAACTGCTGGATTTTACCAAGATTACGAGCAATGGAGTTTGTTAAAAATAGTCTTTAAATGCAAGTCCTACTTTGCACAGTTCTACGAAAGATATGTTGCCGGTTCAAGCGTGTCCATTTCTGTTTCTTCTTGCAGATTAGTCTTTGACCCCATATTGACTTTAATTAAAAAAGCAACCAAATATAAAAAAATGACATTTGCATTTTAATAAATTAGTCAGTTTAATTCTGTAGTTCTGTAATACATAAAATTAAAAAAGTACAAGGCCTTCTTAAAAATGCATTGGCCAAGATGGTAGTCGAACCCATCTCTCATGACTGCTCCTCATTTGGATGCCCTTGTTGCATCAACTTTCTAATTCAATGTCGTAGATCTGATGCCCCTAGAAGCCTAAATGAGTCTTAACCCATCTGCATATGTCCTGTAGCACTTGGCTCAAGCAAAACCTGGCAGATGTGCCGCACATTTTCCATCTATTGCCACACCGTGGAGAAAGTGAAGAGGTGCAATTTGTCACGTGTTCAGCGCTGTAAACCACCAGGAAATAAAAAATAAAAACTCCAAGTTTGATTCCCACCCACGCTAGAAATCATGTTTTAAATATTGCTGGAGTGGAGTGTGCCGGTCATGTAGTTCGGATGGCTCACCAGATAGACAAGTAGGTTCAAGATATTGGTAACTGCCGGTTCTGGTCAGCGAGAGACATGAGTTGAGGTAGGTCGTTTCAATGAGGTGACGTTGGTGACTTAATGCAGGGCTTGAAGAGGCAGCAATTCGTATTTGTCTGCAGCAGTGTGGGGGTTTTCGAGCCGAACAGGTGAAATGATCCACTTGGCATGATGCAGCAGCGAGCTCATTCAATGGGTGCAAAGCAGCAGATGTTTGAAGGTTCCATTAAACGCCAAAAGAAGATCTCTCTGGATCGAGGTCAGTGCACACAGATCAAAATGCAGTTTGAACCCACTAATGCAGTATACCAGGAATCCTGGCGGATTTGGCCCTCCAGTTGCTGTTGCACGCACTGCAGGGGCCCTATGACAGGGTGAGTGCATTCTAGTTCTGCTCTCCCAATCTGGGAGGTTTGGTGCAGAGTGGCAGGTCCTCGTCCTCAGCAAAAGTCATCCCCAATGTGGCCTGTGAGTGGTTAGTGAGCCGAGCTTTCCTCTGCTTTGGAAAATCCCTTCTTTACCTCAAAAGAGTTGCAAACAGATTCTTCCTGAAGTCATGGATGTTCCAAAAGTGAATCAAAGAAGGAGTGGGAGAACTCCCACTTTTATAGGTAAAGGTCTGTAGGTGATTGGATTGAAGCAAGCCTGCTTTAAGGGGTCCAATCCCTGCAGGCTAGATACCTAAACAGCCTCATAACTATCAGGGAACAACTACTCACCTCAAGCTATCAGGGCCATATCTGTGCAGTGATCCTACTAGGCCTTCCAGCTGCCTGTTCTGCAGCTGACCAGTATCCTTTGCTGCCGCTTATGAGCTCTGTATGGACTTTCTGGACAGATCCTTGTATTAGTTCCATACATCCTCCCTAATCACATTCAACAGGTTCAGCTTGGTTCTTTTCTTTCTGCAATGAACACTGATTTGTGCCGGGTGCCGAGGGTCAAATAACACCACAATGGAAAGCCCTAGTGAGCCACCATTTTTTTTAATTTTTGTTATTTGTTCAGCGTGTTAATAGTTTAAAATTAAACTTTCTACACTATAGATTTTCATAACATACAATATTACAATTTAAAAGTTTCCTATTGTGCAAAATATAGCCAATGTGATCCATCCTATATTAAAACAAAAGTAAGATAGATCTCATTGTAGATAACTTATAAAAATAAACAAGAGAGTATTGCAAGTCAAGTAGACAAACAAAATATCAATCTACTCTCCCACACAACAGGTACTAGTCGAGACTGGACTGCTGCAATTCTTTTCAATGATTCCCCAAATCTTTGTCAGTGCGATAGGCGGTGATACCTCTGAACCTCTCGGAAAGTGTTACCAAAACCCATGTTGATAAAAGCGCCAGAAGGCACACCATGGGCCTCATTGCGAGAATGGAGGTAGCCATGGAGCTATTAGCTCCATGGATGCCTCCGTTCCGGGCTCCATTACCAGGTTCCTGCAATGGGAACTTACCGGGTTACTCTGACATAGGAGGACCCGGTAATTCCTCCTTGCAGGAACCCATCCCCATTCCCATTTGCACCCCCATGGGGCTCAATGGGAATGGGGAGGGAGGTAATAACGGGCAGATTACATCTGTCCCATTATTGCCTCCCTTTTCCCCTCGCGGGACCCGGAAGGCACGCCTGGTTTTACCAGGCATGCGATCCGGGTCCCGTGATGGGAAGCTTGTAATCAGGGCTCCCGGAATGAAGGGGGCTGATGCTGTACCGGCCCCCTTCATTCCGGGAGCACAAGCCTTATAATGAGGCCCCATGACTAAAATAGCGATGTCTAAGAGGGATAAGATGTGTAGATTCCAGCAACAAGTGCCTTATGGATTCTTGACCTTGGCTTTGATCACACAGTTAGTTGGCAGTCCCTCATTTCCCTGGGAATGCCTAGCCTGGAGCCATATGTCACCAGACATTGCAGAATATTAACAGGTATGATTGGGACTGGCCGGGCACATATGCATAGCGTACAAGGGATTGAGTAGATTTCATATTGGCAGGAATCTCATGATTATTTTTTATCCCATGTATATGCCTTCTTTTTCAGTTGTAAAGTTAATTGGACATATGGCATTGCCCGCTCAATCTGCCATTCCAACAGACTCAGAAAGACCTGTGCATGGGCACAAATGGCCGTTATCGAACAATATCTACCTGCTTTCGTCACCAAGAGCATCAAGGCCAAAGTAGGATTATCTGTGCATTTATGTATTTTTATGTACAGGATTACCTCTCGTATCATATAATGATGGTAATCCCAGTTCTAGTCTGATGACTGAAATTGGTACTGCATTCGCCAAGGCCAGCGCCTTTTTCCATATCTTTCCTTCTCAGACATCTAATCTACGTTAAGCATATTCTAAGCCTGCGTTTGTTCCTCAGTGTGCAGTAGGGACCAAGCTGGTACGATAAACCCGAATGGAACCTTTAAAGCAAAAACCACCAAACCGACCTGTTATCTGCCCGAGTACACCCAAATTCGGCAAGGTTTAATCTTCACGTTCTCCCATAGGACCTTTTCACAGTGTTTATTGTGAAAGAGCATGCCCAGATAAAGGTAAGTACTGACACATTCCAGGTTTAAACTACCTAAAGGCCAGTGCCTGGAGGGAATCGTTTTCCTTCTATCTAAGTACATAATCTTCGATTTAGCAAGGTGTCTAGATAGAGCATGCTCTTCGGAGAAGTTCCACAGTGCATTAAGGGATCTCCTGAGGCCTATTGGAGTATGAACGAACAGGACAATATCGTCCACGTAACCAAGCCATCTCACGTAAGTATCAATCATTTTATGGGGAAAGTTGTTAATGTCCCTGAGTTTGTTTGGTAATAGACATTCTTTCTTCAGACCCCGGTTCGTTTTGTTCTTGATACAAATGTTTCCCTGATTGTTCAGCTTAACCGTCACCGTTGTATCGGAGTAAAGCTGTAGAATCATATTCAGAAGCCCCTTAGGAATTCCCCAACTATCCAATTTGGACCATAATCTCACCCTGTTCGCAGAGTCAAAGGCGTCCGAGAAATCTATAAAAACTATGTATAACGGGACATTTGCAGCGGTGGCTTCTCTGGTCAAGAGTCAAAGAACCAAAATGTTTTGATGCGTCTCATATCCTTTTCTGAACCCACTTTAGAAAGTATATAGCAGTTTTGTTCACCTCTAAACATCTGGTCAATTCCCTTAGTAATATTGTGGCAAAAGGTTTACCCTGGGCATCCATAAGGGCCAGGAATCTTTCATTTGCGGGATATGCCCGATCTGTCTTTTTATATACCGGGACTATGCAAGATTCCTTCCAAGAGGCAGGTATGCAATTGGCAATAATGATTTTATTGAAAGACATATGGAGGATATTTGCCTAGCGTATGCATTTGTTTTTTAAGACAATGTTCGCCAGCCTAGACTCACATCCGTATAATAAGAGGTTGTCTGTCCCTCTGCATAAGATTCCTTTTGTAACTTCACCCTGTGTCTTCATTCACGGCCGGGGTCAATGGGTTGATTTTAGGTTTAGCCAAATTATTAATCAAGCTTCAGAATTTGTTGGTGTCACTACTAGAGAGGTTTCACAGCATAATCTGCCATTGCGATGAACACACTGGTTGCTTGTATCTATGGAGCCAATTACAATACCAATATTTACTAGCCCCTAGTAGCGCTTTCTTACTGACCGTGGTTGTTGGCCCAGATATTTCTAATATAAATGCTCAACTTACATTTATTGCCAACAATCACCACGTTAAGAGGCACCCAACCCTTTGGGTGTTCCAGTTTAGTAGTTCAAGAAAACCAGCCAAATCCATGTGTCAAACCATAGACCCAGGCTGAAAATTCTTCCACTGTACACTGGCTAATGTTACCCAAGCTATCTAAGCTCAACCCACTAATACTCACATTCAGTGCCGTGATGTTAGCGCGTACCCAGCCCACTCTGTTGTCCTTTGCATTTACCTTTACTTCACCAATCCTCTCTCTCTTGGGGCATATGATAATGGCTCAATAGAGAGAGTTAATGACACAAGTGCATGATCACTACATGTGTTATGGGTAACTTTCAAGCAGTCCACCAAAGTCAGATCCTTCCATGTAATAAAGAAATAATCCTGCCTGGATGTTCTGTCCCCCATCGACCAAGTATGAGTACCTCGAATGTCCCCCTGAGTGCGCCCATTTAACATTCATAGGTTATTTTTTGTTAGCCATTACAGCCATATGATACCCTGTTTATTGGATTCACCATTATACAGGAGGGCAGCAGGGGCAAGAACGTTTGGCATGTCAAGGCCCACAGACTCATAGCAACTTGCATTAATGTCCCCGGTGATCAGAAAAAAGCATTCTTTTGATAGTCAGTATACCTTTCAACAATGTCCTCTAAGATTTCCATAACTTCCCTGGTATGTACGCTAGCAGTGGAGGGGGGACATATATATTGATAATTACCATAAGTAGGTCCAACTTCAAAAATACTTCTACTGGTACTTCATAAGAGGACATCTTGGACATGATCACTTCTTTGGCCGTAAGGTGGCTCGGGATACCCGCAAACAAACCTCCCATGGATCTCCCTCTTTGGCCCTTCTTGGCTTTCCTTTTCTACAATGTTAAAACCATCCACTACAACCTCTGAGAGAAGCCAACTTTCCTGGACCAGAAACACATATTTTGCTAATAAACAGCGATCACCTTCACCATCCTCTTGAAACCCTGCATGTTCCACAAACACATAGTCAGTCTCTCAGGGATCTTATTAGGGACTGTGTACTACATTGGGTTGAAGGAGCCCCGGTAACGAGTCCCAATCTTTACCCATCCCGGTTATCTGGATAGTGCGGGTGATAACGGATTTAAGGTGGAACTGTCACCCAGACTGGTTGAAGGTTACCTTAAACTGATCACGATTGGCTAACTTAGTGGGCCCGACCTCCTACCAAGTTAGATCGTAGCCCATTTTCAAAACGTCGCGAGCATAGTCCATTATAAAAGTCACAGTATAGCCAGAGGCCAGATGCAGGACCGAATTTCACAATAGGCAATTGTCTAATTATTCCAACCAATTCAGATCCGTGAAGGATATTATCCTTAATGCCATAATTAGATGTAACAAGGCAAGGATATCAGCTCTGTTCAGCGGAGATGCATGTTTGGAGTCAAATAATTATTGAATTCGGATGCTCTGCTGGGAGACCCTAGCCCCACCATCTATGAGGGGGTTTATTTTATGTTTTTCGCTGGCCTCCCAGCTGCACCCCACCCTCTCTGTGAACTTTGGTCATAATCCTGATTGTGGGGTGAAGCAGCTTCTTCGGGGCTTATCGATGGTTCTTCAAAGTTGTCTTCCGATTCACCTTCCTCCACGGCATCTATCTCTTCTTCCCAAACTGTATCACCTGTTCCTCTCGGTCAGCACCTACATCTTTAGAGTTGGAGTCTGTTTGAAGGCTGTAGCATAGGTTTAGCAACGAATTGATGTCAATTAGGGGCAGCCGGGAGGAGTTAAGGATGGACTCTCCCATATTCAGCTCTGTAGTTTGAGGGGCACAAGGCGGAAAGTAAGCTATAATGTTATTCTTGTTTATGGGGCTATTCGAATGCACTGACACAGCCAACGCACTGGGGTCCGGCAAGACTTCCTATATCTGATCACAGTCAGAGCAAGATTTACTCAAACTACAGAGCTGAATATGGGAGAGTCCATCCTTAACTCCTCCCGGCTGCCCCTAATTGACATCAATTCGTTGCTAAACCTATGCTACAGTCTTCAAGGATCCTGTGTATCTCCCACCCTTTACAATGTGTTTACTAAACCACTCTTTGATATCCTTGATTATCTGGGTGTCTCCTACACTAATTATGCGGATGACACCCAGATACTCATCCCTATCACTGGTGATTTTGTAACCGATTCAAAATCTCTTAATACGGTCTACTCCGTCATCCAGGCCTGGATGGCCAATCATGGGCTCTGCCTTAACGACGAAAAAACAGAGTTAATCATCCTGGGCTCCCAAACTAAACTCGCGAAACTTGACGCCAACTACAATTCCTTCACTATTGACGGGATTGACATCAAAGTGGCCAATGTCACCAAAACTCTAGGATTCTACCTTGATTCTACCCTGTCCCTCACACGACAAACCAATGCAGTTGTCTCTGCATCGTCCTACACCTGCAAATTGATTACAGCCTGCAGGCCATTCCTGACTCCAGACAATTGTCTGACCCTCGCGAGAACCCTCATCTTATCCAAAATAGACTATTGCAATGCCCTATACCTTGGGACGAGCCAAAGAAATCTGGACAAACTACAGGTCACACAAAACAACGCCATTAGGGCAGCATTTAACATACCTAGACGGAATCATATAGCCACTATCAGACGCAACATCCAGTGGTCACCTATCTTGCACCGCATATCACTCAAATCACTTGTGCTCACACACAAGGCACAGAACAATGCAGCTCCAGCCTACTTAATATCACGTTTCTCGCACCACACAGCCACCAGACCCTTGAGAGCTGCCCAGGCGCACACTTTGGACATCCCCAGCTTCAAATTACGCTCGGCAGGAGGGTCAAGTTTTCCGGTCCTTGCTGCCAAGCTCTGGAACTCACTCCCCAATGCACTAAGGAACATTCCGCTTTGCCACGTATTGAAAACCAAAGCTAAACTTTGGTTACGGGAACAAGACATCCTGTAAATTTGTAACTGCTCACAGCGCGTACCTTTCTACTGTAACCTTGGGTACTGCTACTTTGTTGTTATTATCTATGTCATTTTCACCCGTTATGTTATACTGTATCATTGTCATTTTCACCGTTCATGTTATACTGTATCACTACCTATGTAACTGTTAACCTCTTCTCCTGGAACCTGTAACTTCTCCTCTGCAACTTGTAACTGCCTACTAAACATGCGCCCGCAAGCCTCCGGACAAGGTGCGCAATACAAATAAATAAATACAAATACAAATACTGCATAGATTACATGACATCCCCCCAGCAGTATAAGATTGGGTTTGCAGATGCTGACCAGGCCATGACTGCGTATCTTGTTTATGGTTATGTTTTTGAATTTGTAACGCACTCCCGGTACCCTGGGGTTTAAGGGCGCAAGGAGGAGCCACTGCCTCTTCAGGGGGCCACTGCCTCTCTCCTGCGACCACCCACTGCTACAGTCCTCCACTTTGGAGGATCCACTAAACATTCAACGCTCTCGCTCCTAAAATAAGCGCCTCTCCAAAACGCCAAAACACAGCTAGTAGCCCCTAATGGTTTTTACTCCAAAACGTCTCCCATGGTGCTAGATGTATTCCACAAAGGTCGCCGTAGAGGTCACAACACTCTTGCTCTATCGGCCTAGGGCATTTACTCGGCTGTTGCCTCCTTTCACGGCCCACTCAAAGCCTTCTAAAAGCTCCAGTGAAGGGCACTTCAGTGGATACTACGGCAACCACGGCATTCAGGCTTTTTTACCCCACGGCATCTGCCTCGGTCACTCCACGTCACACCAGGCAAAGAGTCATCAAGCTTTCCCTATGCAGGGAAAGAGCTTAGGTGTACACGCCTCTATTGCACAGGATGGAGGGGGTGACTGGAGGACACAGAGGCGCTCGTGGGGGCAGCGGAAAACACGTCTACCTGTGGGCATACAGGCCTTCTATAGACCTCAGGCTCCTGCAGCCAATCTTGGCCTGCACCTGCCTGGATGCCACAGCGGGTTGCCGTTCGACCGGGGAGCTCAATTCTAAGACTCTCCAGGGCTCTGCAGTGGAGCAAGGCACAATTAGAGGATAGGACCTATTGGCGTGAAAACACACGTCAAATTTCTAGCTGCACCACTTACAAAGTGACCACGACCTCCGATAGGAAGAGAAATCCCGACCTCTTGCCCATGTCCCGAAATGGATTCATTAGTGTCTAAATGCCTTTGGGCCTTAGTTTTACGCTTTATACATTTTCAAATAATAATAATTAAAATTGATGCCACCTCAATGCATATACAAGAAAATACTGTGGCTTGGGTGCGACAATTACATGACATTGCCATCCAAATGACAGTGTACACAGGAACACTCAATTTTGGCTGCGGCCTAGCAGCATTTGCCAATATTGTCTTCCACCTCTGGCATGTTCCACTCCTGTCTTGGCACTGCTTCAGTGCATTGACAAAGTTCCAATCATGGTCCTTTCCTTGACCGATTCTGGCAATGGCATCTTTGACGACCTTACAGCAGAATAAGCGTGCCCACACCCCACCACTTCTTGGTCTGATCATATCTCTCATGCCGTATAGGCACCTCCCTGGCTGAAATTCAAACTCTATGCTTTGCACACGAAGCCGTGCATGGTCACGAACCTGCGTACCTCAATGCATTGGTTCTCCCCTACCAGTCAACAGACTCTCAAAGCAACATTTCTCTCATCCCCGTGCACAGAAATGTTTTAGGTGAAGAAACGTGCCGTTGTGGCACCTTGCAGTTTGGACCAAGAGGCAGGGGTGAGGGTGTATTGTAGGCAGAGGTGCCTACTCCTCGGGTTCAGCCTGGACTCTCCGGCTTTTTGGTGCTCTTCTCCAGGGATTTTCAAGCCCGTCAGAAGGCAATTGTAAAGGGTTATTTATAACTCGCTTAATACCAAGAGGTTTCTAAGCGCGGACCCGGGGATCGAACCTGTGTTGCTCCGCAACATCTTGGAAGACTTTTTGCCCCTGGGCTATCCTCCAAAGAAAAAGTGGGCAGAGTATTGGGTGGATGCGGGTGGGACCTCTGTGACACGTATGTCTCTTGGTTTTTGTTTTTGAAATGTAGGCAGGTCTGGTTGCAGGTGACATTTCTTAAGCTCTTTTTAGTGTCGTCATGCTTCTTTGGGGCATAGTTTTGTGTTTATAGGTAAAAAGTACCTAACATTTTTAAAAGCAGATGCCTCAGAACAGCCCCTTGGCTATTGTGTATTGAATTTTCTGTATAAATCATGCATGTTCTTTCCTTCTTCCACAAAAAAACATGTATTGTCAATTGACACTTTCTCTGAAATGCAGAAATGTATGGCTGAAGCGAAGAAGCGGGTCGCGGGGTTTCCTGCTTTGCCGTGGTCATCAAGAGTTGTGGCTAGAACGGGCTAAACTCTCCCACGGGTAGATAAAGTGATGCTAGTGATGCCAGGGTATTGCCCACTTTAATGGAAAAAAGTTCCTGGCAGGCCACCTTTCCTGGGTGTCCAGTCAAAGTTCCGAAAAAATAGTTAAAACAGGTAAAAGTTTCGACACAAAAGTGCCGAAAACAAAAGCTTCACCTTTTTTTTTAAATAGTAAAGTGTTTATTTTAATTTGGTATAGTTAAATAGTTGTTAAAAAAAAAATACGGGGGTTTGGTGGGGTGACCTCCCCCTTTAAAAAAAAAAAAAATTGAAACTTTTTTTCGACACTTTTGTGTCGGAACTTTCACCAGTCGAAACTTTGACTGTCGAAACAGTCACTATGAACCCCTTTTCTGCACTGCAGCATGACCGGAATTGTAAATGATGGCATGTACATGGAAGCGTGCAGCGGCAGGTCGACAAGATAAGGAGTGTTTTGGTATGTGAGGTGCGGGGGGGTGAGGTTGAGTTGGGGGGCAAGGATGGGGTGTGCAGAGGAGCGGGGGCCGGTGGGTGACTGGGATTTGCAGGGAGTTGGGTTGGGAGGGGCACATCTGGGAACTGAGGTTTGCCTCCCACAACAGAAAAGTGGACTGGTAAGGAGTTGTCCGTAGCAAAGGATTCGGCTAGACTGGCCTGCATGGAATTGACACGGAACCAGTGCAAGATGGTAAGGCGAAAAGTGTGCCACTAGAGCCTATTTGGCTATGCAGAAGAAAGCCTGTTTTGGTTTTTCCAGGGCCTGCATTGTGGTGGCGGTATGGCACTTATGGAATGGTTGTGGTACAACAATGTCAGGTGTGAACATGACCCCAATGATGCCATCCTCTGTAACTCTAGTCTTAGGTACCCTAAGTTGAGGAGGCAAGGGCACCACCCCAGACATCATCCCACACCATCTATGGACAAACAACCAAAAAGACTACTTATATGTTCAGTTCGATCTGATACCAGTGTTTACCATTTCTATTTTTGTATTGTCCTGATATTGGGCCTCATAACGAGTCCGACGGTAGGTGTGCCGGTAACACCAGCAGGCTGCCGCCAGACTCGTACATTTTTCTGGCGCCTGGCTCCACGGAAACACTGGAGGATTACGACCCCTGCAGACTCGAAGAGTGCAGGTCCTGTAAAACGGTGCCAGTAGGGTTACCGGCACAGTTGTTACCGGACCGGCAGGCTCGTAATTAGGACCATTGTGTTGAGAAAGAAGTGTTTCCTAACTGTCTTTAGTTCCCCTTTGAGTCTGTGTGATGCATCATCTATGACCTTTTCAGAGGTCTAACAGTGAGGGATTTGCTAACATTGAGCAGTTCCAGCAAACACCTGCTTTGGGTTCAGGGGATCAAAACCACATGCTTCCTTCACAATACATTTTCCATCTTAAAATTGAACGCAAAGGAAGACAAAATATGAAATCCTAACAAGGATGCTGCTACAAGAAGCTGTGAGGTGTGATTCATTTGGCCCAAACAGAATGGGGTCAATTTACAGCATCCACATGTCCATGAACAAAGATTCTGCGGTAGGCCTTTGCGCTGTGGTGCCCTGATCGCTTGCCTCCCCGGCCTCCTCTGTCTCTTTCTGCTCCAGTGACCCCTCTCTCACTCCCCTTCACGCTTTGCCCTGGGGCACCTACCTACATCCATTTTCTTGAGAATGTCAGGTTGTCACTTCCCGCATCAGCCCCATCCCCCCTCCACCTTGGCAGGGTGTACTTAGGGCCATCCTTCCCTCTCGCCTTTGAGGGCGAGGACATTGGCCACTAGATGTCTTCACTGCATGGTGGACACCTCTGAAACCCTGTTTTTTATTGTTTTTTTAATGGTCCGGCCCAAGATAAACCATTACCATGGAAAGGGGGATCTATGTTCTTAGATCGTCAGGTTTGTTTTCGCTGAGTTTTTTGCAGAATATTTTTGGCTTAAAAACCTCATTACATTGTTATGTTTTTATTTGGGTGGTTCCTCCTGAAACCCCTTCCCTATCATCTGGTGCCTATTCCCCACCTCCTCTACCCCTTGTATACACTTGCCCACCCCTCATATTTTTCAATGAGTTTTTTTGTCTGAAAGCTTTTCGTGAAAAAAAGCCTGGTGATGTAACAGTGTCGTACCGGAAAGGTGACTCCCGGTAAAGGGACCTGGTCCTGGCCCAAACATATCAGCATATATAACCAGTCAGATAGCACAGGGAGCTAAGCGCTCACCCCTGATATCTGTGTACCTGATATCTAAGCGCTCACCCCTGATACCGTGGCAGGTTCGAATCCCGGCAGCCTTTCATCCTTCTGAGGTCGATAAATTGAGTATCAGGCTGTGGGATAATAAGGTCTTCTGCTATTTCAGTACGATGGGCGTGTAGCGCTATATAAGAAATAAGTTATTATTATTATACGAAATTTTCCAAAAAGGAAGAGCGCATATTAAAGATCATATATCGACGGCAGGACTGACTGGTTGCTAGGATCTCTGTGCTCCACACACCGTTTGCCCCTCCCGCATACAACAGTGGTAGTGATATCCCGTGCCCAACGCAGCTCCTCTGCCACCTGCACACCCTTACTTCTAATCCTGCGGGGGCGCCCCCTTTGTACAGCATGCTTTGCTTACCAGCTGACTCTGCACTTTATGAATCCCAGACATACACAATTGTACTGAACATGCGGCACCACAGTGTTGCAGATGGTCCCTGTGAACTGCTACTGCCTTTTTCTCTGCATTTCAGCAAACACCTTTGCTGAGGCAAATCCTTACCTACTCGTTGAGAACAAGTTGAATACAAATTGAGGGATAAGACATTTTGAAAGAAACTTGGAAAGAACTCTAGTGGTTTCCTGCTGAGAAACTATTTAAAATGTGGATCTCATTTGTATGCAGTAAATGCACCTTTTATTTTATCCGAAAGAATTTGCTTTATCTGGGAATCACTGCTAATTCTTCTCTCACCCCCTTCCCCAGTGAAAGGCAGAAGTTGGCTCGGAAAAGGCCCCATCCCCTTCTAGAACCAGTTGCCAAATAGAGGCTTAGGGGTGCGTGAGGCTCCTGAAGGATGCTGCATTTGCATGTGTGTATTTCACTTTGAGCCCCATAATGTCTCTAGCATACATATCTCTTTGGGGAGGGAAGGCCTGCCTGTCTTCAGGATGTGCCCTCAGCCTGACCGCTAAGATGTAACAAGTTACTGGAGTGACATCCAGCCTGGTGCTCAGCGGTCGGTCGCTGCTTGAGTTTAAGGAGAGCCAGCTGCAACCTGAAGCGGAATCTGGGCCTGCAACAGCTGATGAACGTTCACACTCATGTCTCAAATGCATACAGCAGTTCATGTCCAGCCTGACCAGTGCCTTCCTTCCAGGGATTAACACCCGATCTTCATTTGAAAGAGCAAGGTCACCAAGCACGTAGCATTCCAATGGGGTATCTGTGATAAATTGCTATCTGGCAAGGGTGTGAAAGCCCTGGATTTTTATATTTGTATTAAATAATACAATGATGCGAGTAAATACATCCCTGAAAGGGAAATCTGCCAATCAGTTTCCCCTTTCATTGGTTCCATGCCATAAGCACAGTGTGTACTTGTGCCTTCCTGCATCAGTATCCTTTGCAACGCCTGCTCTCCCAGTGGCACAGAGCAGGCTCTGAGGCCACAGATGCCCTCTTGACAGCTGCAGTGACCCCCCAGTCTCTGTAGCATTTAAAGTATGCACACCTACCCGACAACATCCATAACCCTGAAGATGTTGTCCTGATGGCACATGAAACTAAATGTAAGTCATACCTGAGTTAGGGTATGGTGGCCAGCATCTTTCAGAGTTATCACGCCCACATTAAGTTGATTTCGTACAGGTGACAGCCCTGGGGTCAAGTTCAGCTGTGAACGGATTATGTGTATTGCTCCCAGACACACCCCACCCCTGTCCATAGACAGGACTAGCCTTTGAGGATTGCTTGTCTTTGTGCCTTTGTAAAGAGCGGGTAACACCCTTTCCCCCAGGACATGCACTCCACAGGATGCTGTCCTGGGAACAGAAACCAAGATGCACACTCATTCATAGAGAGCAAGGCCTCACACCAGCCGGCTGCATTTCTAAGGGCCGTTCATCCTATTGAGAGGTGAGGGGTGAAGTTAGGATGAGCCAGAGTGGGATCTGCATAGTTTTTGGAGGGTTCTACCATTTTGATTCTATATGCCTCTCATTCCTGTCTCCACCATTTGCTATGGTGCAAAGTACTTTGGGTGTGACATAAGGGTGAAGTCCACTCATTTCAAGAGCTGGGACTGGACCCCTAAAACAGACTAGCTTTAGTCCAATCACCTGAAGATGTTTGCCTATAAAAGAAGGGGTCTCCCACCACTTCTCTAAATCATCTTGGGAATCATCTGGACTCACCTTGAAGCATGCTGAAGATTTCAATGGACCCTGCTGAGAGAGAAATCCTTTCTAATGTCGTCCAGTTGTGGGGAGAAGGCAGATGTTCAAAAGCAGAGACCAGCTCTGTCCCCTAACTATCCCCAGGGACCATAGGGGATGATCTTCTGCTGGAACAGGTCCTGCCTCTCTGACAGCTCCATGGGAACCCAGGACCTAACCATGCTGGAGGACCCCTGCAGTTGTGCGTCAGTCTCCCTGTGTTTGGGAGCCCGGGAACAAGGACTCATCTTGTCCCTGAGCCCCTGAATTTAGAATCACAGCAACTTAACAAGTGGCCTAGTCCAGGAGCAAGACCACCTCTCTGCCACCCAGAGCAGTGCCCATGACTTCACCATGTTTCAGGACCCCTGCAGCTGTGTGCCAGCCTCTCCCGTGTTTGGGAGCTCGAGAAAAGGGCTCATTGGGGGTCATTAGGAGTTTGGAGTTTTGGAGACCTCCAAACCCGGGTCCGGTCTGGCTGAATGGGGACTTACCGGGACATTCCGACCTATGCGGACCCAGTAAGTTCAGATTCAGTTTACCATTCCCCATTCCCATTTGAGCCCCCATAGGACTCAATGGGACTGGGGAAGGTGCTAATAACGGGCCCGAAAATTGCGGGGCTGTTATTAGCTCCAAGGTCCCTTAACGGGACCCGCAGAGAACGGCTGGTCAGACCAGCCGTTCCTGCTGGGACCCGCTAAGGGACCTCGAAATAGGGCGGTAAGAGTTTACCGGCACCGGCATCATTACCGGTGACCGTTAACCCTTACCGCCCAACTCGTAATGACCCCCATTTTCTCTGTGAGTCCCTGGATTGGGACCTCTGCATTGCCTTATTTCTGGGTCACACAGCCTTCACCCACGACACTAGGAGACCTTTGCTGGTCAGAATACGGTTTCATGTGTTAATATCCCCGCAAAAATATCGCCATACAAAAATGTCGCCATATTTTTGCGCCAATATTAAGGCATGGAACCTGCGGGGGACACCCCTGCAACCCCTGCATTATTTTCAAAGGAGCAGGGGGATACCCCCGCAACCCCTGCTCCCAAAAACCCCACAATTATCCCCACCAAAAATATCACCTCTGGCCGTTCCAAACGACCATATATACTGTGATATTTTTGGTGGGGATAATATTACCTGCCACCCAGAATACTATATCTCATAGCTCCAAAACGGTGGCAAAAAATAATTGCAAGCACTATATTTCTGCCACGATGGGGGAGGGGTAGGGGGCAAAATGTCACATTTGTTTTCACCCTTTCCTATGTCACACCATTTGAAACCTTCTTGAGAGAACATCAATAGGTATTTACTCTTTCCCCAGAATTCCTTAGTAGACATTATCATTTAAGATGTTTTAAGTTTATTTTATATATCAGCAGATGTTATTGCAGATGTAGTTACTCTAGGTTAATTGGTGTCTGATAAGCTTAGTTTATATACCTAACACAAGAAGAAAATCGAGGAGAGGGGAGCACCAATAAATGTCTTCCTTCCTTCCTTCCTTCCTTCCTTCCTTCCTTCCTTCCTTCCTTCCTTCCTTCCTTCCTTCCTTCCTTCCTTCCTTCCTTCCTTCCTTCCTTCCTTCCTTCCTTCCTTCCTTCCTTCCTTCCTTCCTTCCTTCCTTCCTTCCTTCCTTCCTTCCTTCCTTCCTTCCTTCCTTCCTTCCTTCCTTCCTTCCTTCCTTCCTTCCTTCCTTCCTTCCTTCCTTCCTTCCTTCCTTCCTTCCTCCCTTCCTCCCTTCCTCCCTTCCTCCCTTCCTCCCTTCCCCTCTCCCTGAGTCTAGCTGTCTACAGCTACACCAAGGTACCCATGGCCATTCGTTTGGTAGAACAACCGAGCTCAAGGCTTAAAGTCACTCTGGGAGAAGTGCTAGTGATACAGGAAAAAACAAGCCCAGTGAAAGCCAGATAAGCAATAAATGTCTTAAGAAGTTAGGCAAATGTATTCTTAAAATGAGTAAGATCATATTGACTAACAACTTCTAAAAGGAACAACAATTAATGCTAACTCTTACACAATCTCTAAAGTTGTTATCCATTTCAGAAGGGCCAGAAGATGGGAGTAAACCTTTTGCTAGAATGGAGAGATGTCACCCCGAATACAGCAATGTCCTGCCTTTATAACAAATGATTGTGCCGGTGGATACCATATCTATGATCAAGCTGTCTTTGCAGGACAACTCAGGCCCCAAACAGATGTGACATCCCTACACCCATCTGTCCCCTGAACAGCAGACTGCCATACCAGCAAGTCTCATCAAAGGATTGAGGAGACCACATTGGCAGCCCCTCCATATCTTAGTCCACTAGTACACAGCCATCATCAACTACAAGCCACAAACCACCAATGCTACTGCTTACCTCGCATGCACACGTGCCATCACTGGAGGCCAAGACAACACCAGAAAGTTTAATTTTACCACATTTCATCCCAAGCACTTAAAAAAGGAAAGGAAAGGACCAGGAAGCAAACCATCTCCAAGTATGCACAGAGAATATGGAGCAGCGTTACTCTTGAAACCAGGCTGACCACATCTCTCCTGCAGTCCAGGAAAGGGCTGCAGACGCATCTTGCTTGTGTTTCCATGCAGAGGGGACGTGGCCTAGCAGTTCCGGCTGGACTGCTCCTATTGGTGGCAGTACCTAAAGTGATTTACGTTTGACTGGGCCCCTTCTGCAATGGCTCAGACAGGCTAGAAAAACGCTGGGGTAGAAGGTTGCTCAGAGCAAAGGCCGTGCTTAAGATGTAATCATAACTTTCCACCTATCAAATTTTAGGTTTTTTAAAGATGCAGCTCTTCAAAGAGCATCTTATGGACCAATAATCTTCAGAATCTCCCCGACCAAGACTTGGCCGTCTTTTCCTCCCTCACGTGTATCACTTGCCTGTTACCATCTGTATCCCTTCACATTATATCCCTTTAACTGTATCCGTGATATTCCATCCTTTTGATAGGATCCAGTCTACTGTATCTTTTTGTGTATCCACTTGTTGTACAGGGCTCTGTTGCTTCCCAGGGAGGTGTGTACTATGTAGTACACAATACTTACATAAAACCAAATATGTACCCCTACTGATGAAAGCAAGCGTCTCACAGATCAACCTCTGGCCAAACCCAAACATCCCATTTGCAAATGTCCAAAGTGAGGGGCCAGTCAGCGCTGTTGGATGGCGATTCCTGGTGCTTACCTGGCTGTGGAAAGTTTCTACAGGATTCAGACATGCCCCATGGGGAGTTCAAAAGCTGACGTCTTGCGCGAAGTGTGCAGCTGTGTGTAGTGCAGTCTGGCAGTCTTGCGGCGTTGTCAGTGCCTTAAGTATTAACTGTTTTATTTTTTCATGCTGTCCTGCCTCCCTCACTAAGTATACACAATCTCAGAAGAAAATCGGTCCCCGGCGACTGCCTGATTGAGGTGGACCATTTCAAACCTGAGTTGACAGCACCTGACGTCTGCCATACTACAGCTGTAATTGTTGAAATCACTCAGCTGCCGGAGATATCCCCGGACCTGAACATAAAGTCATTGAGGCCTGGCTACCTTGTGGCCCCGAATTTGGCCAACTTGACATATTGCTCTCTGCCGATGGTCCAGTGGTGCGTAATGTGGAGGTGGAAGTCCCTAGGACGAAATTTAGATACCTGCAGTGAATGACGGGTAAGATAATCCGGCCTCAACGTCCCAAATCGTCACTTCCTCGAGCCAGCCAGATAAGGTGTTTTTGATAGATGCGACGTCTCAAGGACCAAAATCCTCTTTAGATGGTCAAAAGTTGTGTAAAATCCTCAGACATTTCATAAAAGAAAATGGCTGATTTCTTTGCAATGGCTAGTACAAGTACAGAAATTCGGCTGCGTAAAAATTCCCATCTACCAGCTCCGGAGAAATCAGATTTTATTAATAACGGTAGCCTGTCGGAAATTGACATACTAAACGAAAATGGAGATGTGCACGCCTCTCCCACAAGAAGGGATATGAATAAAGATGTAGGCGATTCTCTGCCTGGTGTGGACCGATGAAATTCCCTTGTTTATTACGGAGCATCGATCCTTCCTTAACATCGAGTGGTCAAATCTATGAGCAAGAGATGCATTGTGCACTTGGGAAATTAGATGATAAGGTGAAACTAACGGATCCGCCTATTTCAGCTCTGAACTTGGTCTTAAATTCTTTTGTCAGCTTGTATGATAATATCAAGCTGAAACTCTCTGCACATACGTTGCAGCTGAGCGAAATTAAAATTACACTTCAAATTTTGCAGGAATTATTAGAAGAAAAGGAGAAAGTTACTCAGCCGCTGACAAATCAAGTAAACAAGTCAAACATAGCCCTCTTCATAATCGCAGGCGCCTCGGCCTCCAGAGAAGATGGGAACTAGTGTGGCTTCCTAAAGGGCCATGCTAGGCTAGAAACCAAAAAGAGCGAAATGGACTGAAAAAAAATAACAGGAAGAGTTTGCCGAAATTACTCTGCAGCCCAAATTCGTCTGAGGAAGAAGCAGAGAGGTTCTTGGCAGAATCTCAAGCCGATTATTTAAGCAGGATGGCGGTCGTCCTTCTGGTGGGTTGCTGGGTGCCACCATTTTTTATTATAAAGTTGAGGTTATTTCAAATAACATATGAGGTCTTTTGGCTTTAAAAGTATATTTGAACAGTAGAGGGGAAATACATTCTATTCTACTGTCTACTGTCTGTCTATTTTACATGTCTATTTGATCCTAATCCTCCAAATTCTAAGACTTTTTCAGTCATGTGGCGGATATTTTGAGTGAATATATAATTGCATATGATAGGATTATTATTATTTTGGCGGGAACCCAAACTCTATCAGCCTGGTTCACGGAGCGTTTTCCAATGGGATTGTGCCATTATAAAACACCTCTGTGAATCTGGCCCTAAGTGTGTACTTGAAGATTCTATCAGAGCTAGGAAGGCCCCACGGTTTAACTATGGGATCAAGTGGCACACATTTTGTTACCGACTGGAGTTTGAAAGTCGCAAATGGCAACATTGTGGGAGATCTGCCAGGGCAGATTACTTGGATACATTGTATTACATCCACAGCCATTGATTCTTTCTCTGCTAATGTGTGATAAATGTTTTTTCTTTAAGATAAGAGATTTTGAACATAGTGATCACAATGTCCTGACTGCAGATTTTAAGTTTGATCTAGAGCTAGTGTGTTCCTCAGAACATTGTGACTTAATACCTAATTGAAAAGGAAATCCAATATCTAGGTTCTTAGCTGGTATGATATGATTGGTTATTTATAATGCACTTAATACCCAGAGGTTTCTAAGCACGGACCCGGGGATCGAACATGCGTTGCTCCATGTCGTCTTGCTTTCAAGGCGAGCAAGTTGCCCCTGAGCTATCCTCCTGCACATTTAAATAAACATCTGTGGCACTTCCTAGTGAATACTACACTTGAAGAAAAGGTGGAAGTGTTTATGGCATTGAATTTTGTCCACTTCCTATAGAGTAAAGATCTAGTAAGGGGGCTCCACAGATATCCACTAAGTCACTCACATCACTGTTTTGATCATGCAATGTTCAAATAGAACAGATCTTTGAGGAGGAATCTTAGATTGCTGAAGAATCTGAGTAAAAATGGTGAGAATTATTCTAAGAACAAAAAGGACCTTAAGCAATGTTATTAAAACTGCCTGAGGTCTCACTGCTACTTAATGGCACAGGAAGAGGTTGAAAATATGTTAAACACGCTTTTTGCTAGGAACCCACATAATTTCTCTTCCTCAATAAATCAATTAAATAACCCCAGTCCCCTTCGTTACAAAGTAACCCTGTTTTGAAAGACTCCTGGAAAGCCCATTTTGAAGTGAATCTGTAGAAATTACCCCCAAAAAAAGAATGGGCTATTTATTCGAATTTTGGCTGAACGACAATAATGAACGGCCGAAAATGTCGAATAAATATCCCCTACGGTTTGATCATAGTGAACAAGGGCAGCGTGGGCTGAGCGGTCGTCCCCCACGCCCTTGTTAAACTATAATCGCAATGGGATTTGCAGGGTTGTCCCCCGCGACCTAAACAATAAAGGTTTAAACAAAACAAAAAAATAAGGGACCCTGCCGTGCCGGTTCCCATGCACATAAGTGAAGGGAACCGGCGACGCAGAGGGATGGAGGCATCGGCCGCACACAGGGAAGTGTGCCGCAAAAAGGTGAGTAAAGGGGTTGGGGGTGCGGGTTTCCAGAAATGACTCGTTTTTTTCTCCCTCTGGCATTTCTGATTCAATTAAATCATGGATAACCATTTTGAAGAGCTAGACAAATCACTGGTAGAGGGATGTATGGTGAATCATGAGTGTTCGAAATGGGAATTGAATTATGACGCAACTGATATGACTCATTGTATAAATAAGTCATCAAATGTCAGGGCTGCTGCTTCTAACGGTCTTAGTAATTCAATTCTGAAAAGCGATAAAGTCCTCTGGTATAATATTCTAGCCTTACTTTTTAACAACATAATGTATAAAAGACATATGCGTCCATCTTGGAAGGTTTCTATTATTTTCACAATTTCAGAGAAGGGCAATCATACAAATCCAGGGTGATATTTGCAGCTATGGTGTTGAATTAGTTGTAATCATGCGCTACAGAAGCAGGCTGGCTGCAGAAGTTTCAAACAGGCTTCCGAAAGGCTATGAACGCAGCCTAAATGGAATCACATTAAGTTGTCTGCATGATAAAGCTTTGGGAAAAGAGGGTCTCCTCTTTATATAATCAATTGTATTATTATTTATTAATTTTAACACGCAGCAGGCTCATAGGCCCCAGTGCACCCATAGAAAAACAGAAAATCCAGTTGGAAGACAATCAGAATCCAGAAACGGGATAGACACAAGGACAAGGACACATCTTAGTGCCTGAAATTAAAAAAGTGGGTTTTTAACGCCTTCTTAAAACTGGATAAGAAAGAAATGGCACGTATGTCAGAAAGAAGAGAATTCTGTAGTGTGGGTGCACCTGAATTAAAGCTGATGCCACCAAGGTTTTTCAATTTGAATCGTCAAGATAGAGGTTTATTGGTATCATAAGAACAAAGTGTTCTCAAAGCAGGAGCCTTCTGCAGCCGTTTTGATAGACAGCCAGATGCTTTACCAGCAAGATATTTGTAAGAGAGAGAATTTTGTGAGATATCCGATGTTGGATGGGCAACCAATGGAGGTATCTTCTAGCCGTGTTGATGTGATCGGTTCTGCCCAATCCACACCCGGCTCTCACTGGGCCACCTGCAGAGTTGTCAAATGGGCTTTCAAAGTGCCCACCAATAGACTATTGCAATAATCAAATATGGCTTAATTTGTCTAAGTAATTTGGTGGTGTATGCAACATGCTTTTTCATTGTAAGGCATGAGTCGAGATAGACACCTAGACTCTTTACGTGCGGTGCAACTGGAATGACATAGTCAGCCATTTTTAACTGGCCATAAGTAGCATCCAGTTTTTTTCAAACGTTGGGCCGAACCTACAATCATCAACTCCGTTTTGTTGTTATGTGTGAAGGAGTTGGTGGCCATCCAATCTTGGATCATGCAATATATATGATTGATTTTGATGGTGTTGCCTTCATACACATCTCACAGTAATTTGATACTGTAAATCAAGGTCTTCTATGGCAGATTAATCACATGGGGTATCTTTCCTCTTTGTTGCTTATCATTAAGCACCTTCATGAAAATACAGTTGTGCAGATAAGATTGGATGGGCATGGTAATTTATCAGGACACTTTAATGCGCATAGAGGTCTCCGCCAGGGATGTAAACCTGCCCCATGCCTGTTCAAGACTGCTTTTGTAAGTCCAAAAATGGATTTGTTGAAATTATGCTGGATGGCTTACACAGACAATGCCGTTCTAGTTGATCAGACACCTCTGGGACTTGAGCGTCTCTTGAATGAAAAGATGCATTATGCTTCAGCAAATGATCTTGCGATAAATGCAAAGAAATCGACTATTATTTCTTTCAATGCAAATTTGAATGAGCACTATAGGTTTACGTGGCGGTTAGAAACTGTAGATGTGATTCCACTTTGTGCCATCCCAAATAATAGTTTGATCAAGGCGAGTCTGAAAAGCAAAGCAGATCAATTGCTTTCCAAACGCAAAAAATACTTTATAAACTTTGCAGGTTTTCAATTAAATCTCTGATCGAATGATATAAAATGAGAGTGGTACCTTCCATTTTGCATGGTATGGAAATTGAATTTCAGGCCTATTAACTCAACTGGGTCCTCATCGCCCTCCCAATGGCCTCTTTCATATATGAGTTGGGTTTGGTTTACTTAATTGTTTGGCTTTGTTGGAGGATTTTAACATTGTATGGCAAGTTTCTTTCTCCCTTATGTCACTAAATGTTTACTGAATTAAAACAATAGTGGATGCTGGTAAATCTACTGCCTTAACAAATTCTAAAACTTGAGCAGATTAATTCTTAAGAATTTGGAGTCAGACTGTGGATGAGCTAATCTTGAATCCGATTGCGTAAAATAAATCATTGTTTGAATCTGATTAGATTAATACAATAGAGAAAATGGGAATTATACAATTTTTGGCTACTTTTCAAAAATTGATAAGCCGTTGGGGATGTTGCCAAGTTGTTTGTTTAGGTTTCCTAATGCATTTTGCTGAAAATACATTTTTACGGTTTCAGTTAAACCTGCTACATAGCAGTAATGTGCTTGCTATTGGTGCCAAACATGGGGTTAAGGAAGAGGTTTGTCATTTTTCCTTTGGTTTGGGAGAGATTCAAACGTTAAAGCACATCATGATTGAATGTTCAGCTTAACAGAAAAAATAGAGTGCAATTTATGGGTCGATTTGTTGACAAGGAGCAGTGGCTGAATACAGGGGAGTTTTGGGATAGATTGAATTCAGGCCATGAAATCCCCTAACTTTCGAAGTGTTAACATTCCTAAATAAAATTGCTTTGATATGTTGGGGTAATTTTCTCTTCCAAGGTATACTAGAAGTCTGGGGGTCCACCTGACACCCAAGGGCCCCAATGCCCCAACACCCTTCCCCAGGACTCAGTCAATGGGAAGTTAGAACTGCAGGCTTATTGCAAAAATTCAACAGGGATCATACAAGACAATTGAAATTCTCCAGTACTTCTCAGTTCCTCCTGGTGTGCAATCTCTTTTTGTACAAGTATGGCGTGATCACCTCAACCCTTCCCTGAAAAACCTATCATCACAGAGGATTGGGTATCGAGAGTCCTATTACCTATAGGAGTACCATATAGAGGTCATTCTACTGGTCCTTGCATGTCAGGTGGCTGGCCTGTCCCATCCCCAAAAAACCAATCAATTCCATTCATGCAGAGTAATGGGCTTACCATTGGTTCGTACCCTTTGCCATCCACCCCTGGGTTTCTAAGCTGTGATTGGTTAGGGCAGATCTTCCCAGGCCTAGGACTTGATTCGGTTCTCAGCCTCCTGTGCACCTCTTCAAGGTGATGTGAACTATTATGTGTCTGCCTTGTAACATGTGTGTACCACCTTTGCCTATGAAAATGCGCTCCTTACATTGCAACACTTGTTGCCATCTGCGTCTGACTAGCTGGTACCGGCTCTGCTTTCCCACCATGGGTGAATGTCCAGTGTCTCATTTGGCTGTACCACGTGCTTAGAGACCACAAAATTGACCTCTTCAGCTTGCATTTATGAGGATTTATTCTGTTTCTCTGCAGCTGGTCCCCTTGTCGTCTGAAGATTGGAATGTGTCAGCGTATCTCTGACCTTGGCGGTGACCTTGCTTTGTGGTCTATGCAGCCTGAATCAGCTCTCCTCATCTCTAGCTCTTTGGCTTTTAGGCCCTCTTGTAATTTTCCTTAGACATATAATATAAATTCTACATGTTCATGTCATTCTAAGTACTCTCTACGTTAGTCACACATGGTTCTATAAGGTTCCATATATATCCCTGTAGTCCCATAGGGTTGTTTGCATTAAGCATCTGCAATCTTGCTCAAGAGCTCTTGTGCCTTGCGGTTCTGTGTTACTGCGTTTGGCTAATGAGAAAATAATAAAAGCATTGACAGTATGTATGTGCATCTGTCCTCTAGCTGTGTAAGCATGTTCTTCGTTTATGTGAATGTGTGTTTGTGTAATGCGGTGCAGGACTGTGAATATCTAATTCATGTCTAACGTTGCGATATTGTGGTGTCACTAATGACATCAGCATTGAGGCTTCTTGGTGCTTAGTCGAGACTGTCCATGTAGGTGTTTCCATCCATGATCTCTGTTTCTTCTCCTGTACCTGTGAAGACGTGTATTGGATTTGGTCTGTATGGCTGGCTGAGAGGATACTTTCCTGTGTACTAGCCAATTATTGGTGCACTCTGGATTCCTCTGAAAGAGAATAGGGTGGCTGCAAGCTTTTCTGGATCTTCGTCTTGACATGAATCTGGGGGTGAAGAGGGGCATTCTTGGGACCCTCTCTTCCGTTAAACATTAGATGGTAATGGAGAATGGATTGCACTTGAATTCTACGATCTATTAATGCTTCTAAGACTGTGCAATATACCCCAAGTCTGTGTCATTTTTATGTGCTTTATTAATTATATTGGACTGTTTTCCTTTTGGCTTCTATAGAACATGAACAACTGTTTTAATGTTTTGCACAAACTGATGGGTTTTTATCCTTCTAAGCAATCAGTACATGGAAATTGTGATATCAGAGATACGTTGTATTTAGATGTTTTCTTTTAGGATTAATTTGTAACGATTTGAAATTGTTGTTATATTTGTAAGATGTATTTAAATATCTATGTTATGCGAAAGAATAAATTGATTACCCAAAACACATTAATCCAAATTTTTAACAAAGGGCGCTATGGATGGTAATTCAACCAGAGGGGGCAGGACCTGATCAGAGACTGATTTATTCATTTACGTATTTATTAGGTATTTATAATGCACCTATACAGCAAATGTGTTTCAAGGCACCACAAGAAAAAGGGGGGGGGGAGGGGCAAAAGGGATAAAGAATAACAAAAACGGTCCTACTAGGCCTTGTTTAGCCCATTTACTCAGTCAGTTGCCCACTCAATCACTGCTAACCTTCGGGCTGCGTTTTCCAGAAAGTGCAGGTGTTTCTTGCGTAAAGTCTGTGCCCCCTGATAGAGTGCATTTCTTCTTTCAATTGAATGTGTTTTTGAAAGCTAAATCTTGGCGATTACAGGCCGCATTGCTAAAAGTAGACTGCATACACAAGGCGTGATGCATATGTGGCATTGCATATCGCTAATATCTGATCAAAATGTTTCCATCGATTGTTTGCAATATCACATTTTTCTCCCCAAACTATTTATTTTTTCATTTAACCAAAATGGATTTAAGGTGCCAGATTATTTTAAAAATCTGGACAATGCAGGCAGAGCCGCCAAATGCAAATTGCTATCACGTATCATGCTGAGGCGGTCGAGTGGATCAATAACTGCTTTTCAAACATCCCAAACCATGTCTATCTTTCTGCAGGAAGAGAACTGTGTTCCAAATGGACTAACACAACCCAAATGCTTTGGGAGGAATACTACCTAAGGCAGGGGAGTATCCTTGCAGCATAAAGCGTGGAGTTGTGAAGGCTGTTTTTCACTTCCTGTCTTAACTAACACAACTTGGACAATTTTTATTTATTGGGGAATTTTACAGTGTTTAATGCCGGACACCTCCAGCTTCTAAACAGAGGGCACGTTGCTCTTGAGTTATCCTCAAAGGCAATAAAGTGTGTTTGAGATTGCAAACTCTATACATATAAAGCAGAAAATCTGTTAGTTTGTTCCTTATACAATTCCACACCATTCCTCCAATCTGCACCACATTTTGCATCGTTACCTGTTAGGCCCCTTCGGACATTACTGTTTACATGCCATATGGACAGCCCAGCCTTTTCCATGGAATGTCTTGTAGAAGGACCAGACAGAGCTCATTCTAAGATTCTCTGATGAGAGGAATGGTTCTTATAGGACCTCTCAAGCCATGTTTAAGGCCCTAGGATGCACTGTTTCTACGAATGTTGCACCGCAACACACCACAACGTACTGCACTGCACCAGGGTGACACGACGGGTGGGGAGAGTGCACAGAATTTGCCAGTATGCTGCAGCATGCCAACTCTCGCCTCACGTCCATGTCTGCTCCAGGGTCTGTCAACACATGTCCATTCTCAGTGCAGTTTACTCCAGAGTGCAAAGCACATCAAGTGATAAGCAACTCGGAACAGCGACCTACAGGAGCATTGATTTTCAACAATTGATGAGTGTGTTATCATGTCCGTCTAAGGAACCTATGCGGAGTACGGGTACTTTTTGCTCCAGCTCATAAAGGACGAGTTCCTATGCAAGAACCGAACCTACTGGCGTGTCTATGCTTGTTTTCTTTACCTCTGGATCACCTGTAAGAAACTGTAATAATTAGAAGAAAGCTGAACTAACTGGATGTCGCCCTGCTCCTCAAACTAACACTGAAGAACTGATATGCAGGGAAGACCGGTTAGACCAGAATTGTATAATATGATGAATAAAAGGTGTGTACCTTTTATGACCGTGGACACACATTGTATGTTTACGTATAGCAGCAGTTGGTAAAGCTGAAGAACAAATATACTTAAGCATCAGCGAATTCAATATTTTTCTTAGCCGTACCTCTGTTTTCGATCACAATTTTCTGGAAATTTTGAAAACAAAAATTGAAAACGAGACATCAAGATGGTGTCAGTTGCTGCTCCTTGAGGACGTGTGAGGGAGGGAGTAAGTCTCTGGGCAGGTATCTTTGCAAGGGATCCGCTGACTGCAGGGGGGTGATGACAGCACTTCGCATAGAAAGAGCGGGAAGGTCACTTCTTTGTCTTTCGTTATCTTCTCAAGATGGCGCCGCGGAACAATGGCTGCATTAATTGTTGTGCTTTAAGGCGAGGCCTAGTGATGCAGGTCTTCAAAGTGTCTTCCGTCGACCTGTCCACACCGATTGCAAACTTCATCCGTCTCTCCCGTTTTGGCAGCTCTTCCTACCTCGAATTCAGGCGTCTGACGTATTCTGCCTCAGAATTACATTTTCAAAACATTTGCAGAATGCTGCGAAAAAAGTTCCAATTTAGAGCAGCTGCTTTTAATTTGCTCCTCACCAAAAAAGCTGAACAGAACTGGAGAGCGGGGGAGGGGGGGGGCGGGGTGGGGGCAGAGCTTGCTCTGGAGCTGTGAGCCCCGCGCCCAGGGAACTTTGAAGCTGGCAGAGTAATTGCAGAAAATGAATTGTCACTGAAATAAAAATCTCGTGCGATTATCACCAATTACAGTTAACAACGCCGGCCATCTGCTGATCAGATGCAGCGTGCTGACCTTCATGCCCCCCGCTGCCCCCCACACGCCTCCCACCACCACGAGTTGGGGACTGGGCGTCCGAACGGAGACGTTGAGCAATTCATTGTTCAGTCCGCTTGCTGCACTCCCAATACTTTCACAGTTAGATATAACATTTTCTCGACCGAAATTTAAAATTACATTATAGGCTGCATGTATAAACTTCTTGAAAATGTTTCTACCGAGGTCCAGAGCTCTTAAGTTTCCCGTGGCCATGCGTGAGTAGGCCATCCAGTCCTGTTTTTGCTTAGAATTCTGGGACTTGTAGTGTTGCTAAATTTCAAATGGGAAAAATAAAAACCACAATTCCAGAATCCAAGAGTATTTTGCACATTCTGGGCCTCATTACAACCCTGGCTTTGGACCATGGTGCTATTAGCACCATGGTCCATGCCGGATTCCGCCATGGTGGATGGCGGATTTACCGCCCCATTCCAAGGTTGGTGGGGCGGTAATTCCCCATTCACCATGGCCCCTTCCCCATTCCCATTTTTGGCCCATAGGGCTCAATGGGAATGGGGAAGGCGCTAATTACGGCACCGTAAATTATGGTGCCGTAATTAGCACCAAGGTCCCTTAGCGGGATGGACTTTAACGCCTGCAAAAAGCAGGTGTTAAAGTGTGAATCTGGCGTTAAGGGTTTAACGGCGCTGCAGCCTGTTACAGCTGTTAACCCCTTAACGCCAGGGTTGTAATGAGGCCCTCTGACTTGTAGGCCCAACCTTAAAATGAAATAAGCACAACTACAAGTCCCAGAATGCAGATTGTTGCTGTCTTAAAAGATTCAATTGGTGATACGAGACATTCATGAAACCGAGGCCACTTCGACTGTGTGACTTTTGGCACCCATAACGAGCTTAGAGCTCTCAAGGTTTTCTTGCTATATGTGCGAAGGACACCCAATTCTGTACTTTTTCTCTTTAAATACCAGGACGTGTAGTTTTAAAATTCATGAAAACTACAAGTTACAGAATTCCAATAAAACCAGGACGGAGTGGCCTTCTCAGGCATGAGAAGGGGAAATTTCTGATCTCTGCCAGCTGGATGAAGAAGTTTAATCTCAAGGCTATTTGAAACCCCTCTTTGAACAGTGGTAGCTGGTTAATATTTTAATTGGAGGCGCGTAAACATTTTTCATGAAAATGTGTGAGCGATCAAGCGTAGCAAATGAGCCCGAACAAATCAAGGGATGGATTGGAACATTCCCCCCTTGCGAATATTTTTTCAAGATCAGTTAAAGTGGTGCATTTTACAGCTCTGTTTCTGTGAACAATTGAATAAAAAGACCCACAGTTAATATTAGATGCCAAGTCACTAACAGTGCACAGTTCTGTTTTCCAAAAAATGTTCATGATGCCTTTACCCACTATATGCCAGTGTAAAAAAAAGTCATGCTGACTGTTCCCAGAAATGTCCTTGCTGGCTTCACCAATATATGCCAGCATTCCAACATACGAACATACTCATGTTTAATTTGCCCATATTGAAAGTAATGATAGTATAGGAAACCATGCCCATGCCGGCTTTGCCAATATGTACCATTATCCCCACATACGAACGTACTCCTTTTGTCATTGCCCTTAACAGGAGTAAAAGAAAACCTGCCCAGACTTGTTGCACCAATTTAGCCGAACATGGTCACATATGAAAACTCTTGTGTTGGTTTTCCTCTTAACGCCATAAAAAATTGCCAAGCTATAATAAGAAAACAAGTCTTTGCCCTTAATACGAGTGTAAAAAGCTACAACACATCACGTTTGGTGGATGCACAAATGCTTCCTCCACCTTGCTTGGAAGAACACTTGTCATGTTGGCTTTGCCCGATAATGCCAGTGTAAAATGCAATGCCACCATAAGGAAACATACCTTTGCTGGATGCACAGCTGCACCCACACATCGAATTAACTAATCTTGACTTTTCCCTTAAAACCAGTACAGACTGCAGTGGCATAGTAAGAACAAAGGTTTTTGATCGCAACACAAATGCTGCCCCCGTGTACGTAAGAACAGTCAACCTTTTGGTTTTTCACTTAAAACCAGTATAAAATGCCATGCCATGAGAAGAACACGTCTTTGCTGGTGACACAAATGCCCCCTGCCCGACATGCAAGAACACTAATCATGTGGACTTTGTCCCCAATAACAGTCTCAAATGCTAGACTACAGTAAGACAACATGTCCCTGCTGGTTGCACACGGCCCGCTTCCAGAAGCACCTCAAGACCTTCCTCTTTGCTTCTGCCATCTCTCCTCCTCTCCCCTGCTGATCTGTTTCTGCTTAAGCATTGTGCACCTGGTTACCCTCTGATTTTCGGAACCAGGTGCTTTCCACCCTGCCAAGCACCCACACTGCCTCCCGGCAGCCCTTGCACTTGGGTCTGTATCTGTAACCCTACAGCCCCGTCCCCTTTCCCTGCACTCATCAGACACCCCCGGTCTGTGCCTTAATCATAGCTCTTGCCACTTGCTGGCTGCACTACTATTTGTTGTTCTCTTTCCTATACACAGCACTTTCCATTCCCCCCTCTTGCACTTCCCCATTCCCTCTCCCCTGCACTTGCATGTTCTCAATGTCACTGGGCCTAGTAAGATTGTTGTTTTTCTTCTCCCTTGTTCCCCTACCTTGCCTCGTCGCGCTCTGAAACACATGTGTATCAGCGCGATATAAATAAAATATAAATCAAATCACCAGATCTCTCTGCAGCCTCGCATGCACACACACACACACAAACAAACACATTCATATCCATTAATCACACAAGCAGGCACGCACCCATAAACCCCCTCACATGCGCACATGCATACATTCACTGTGATTAAACAAAAAAATAAAGAAAATTCACTTGCATACATTCCCCATTCATACATTCACACAAATGCATTAATTCCCTCTAATATTCACCAGCATTCATCTACCCGCACATTCAGCAATCATCAGCTTATATTCACTTGCACATTCATAAGCATGAATTATCGCTTGCAACAGCCCCACCTCACTTGCTCCACATATACCCTCACACATATATATATTGCACACACACACCACACATTCACAAATACACAATAACTCACATACATGCACGCATACATACCTGAAAACTCGGCCCAAGGCTCCCATTCACTCCACATCTGCTCTGGAAGTCCCTGCCGGCACACCCTGTAGACAGGAAGTGGTCAAACACCCCTCCTTGATTCCTGGAGCCCAGAGAGCGAGGTGGAGAGGCAGGGGCTGCCCGCCCTAGGGACCCTTAATCCACTGGGAGACACAGGAGCACCCCCAAGGCATTTTCAGGGTACAGGACCGTAGCCGACATGGCCAGTGGGATATGCAAGGCTGGGAAAGCAAAACACCTCAGACTTGCACGCCTCATGGCCCATGTGCAGCTGGGTAACTTCGTTCAATATAGCCCAACCAGGAGTGCTGCCTCAGCTAAACGCTGTAGCTGAGGGAGCGATAGGGTTTTAACTGAGCTGCCATTGGCTCCTCCATAAAGGGAGTGGGTCTCAGGGCCCAGTCACCGATAACGGACGAGCCGCCCCGCCTTTGAGACCCTTTGGTTAATGCAATGGCACATCCAGTGCTGCTGGTCCCTCATATCAAATGGAGACAAAGTTCTTAGCACTAAACATTTCTCTGCCAGCTGCCATTTTAATGTAGAGTGTAACCAATCACTAAAGGGGGGCACTCCTGAATAGAGCACATACCTTTCCACATGCCATGCGTGAGTAGGTCATTCAGTTCTGGTTTTATTCTTTGCATTCAAGAACTTGTAGTTCTGTCTTTCCCATTTTAAACTCAGGATTGCTGCTGATCACAGAATTAAGAAAAAAACATGACTCTATGCCCTGCTCAGACCTGGCCTCTGGAAGATTAAGATATCTGTTCTGTGCTTCTTTGCATAGAGTGTCATTAGGTCAGCTGACAACTCATTGTAAATCTAGTGCCTGAGAAATGTCGAAAGTGTGGGAGCATTTTCCAACCTTGATTTGAAATTACATCCCGACTGTCGCGGTGGTCCTTCCCAGGGCTCCAGATCACCCTGCGTTCCTACTAACATAACGCCTCATTCTCCTCCCGTGGATCAAGCACATCCAGTCTGAACACTATGCGTTGTCCTCGCTAACCTTTTCCATTGCTGTGTAATCTCTACCACCTCAGCAAATGAAGGGTTTGAGCTGCTGCTCTTTTTGGAAGTCACAGAGGTGAAGGCGGGGTCTTCTATCAGCCTCATGCTGGCCAGATTCACAGTGAGCAATTGCAACAGCCATAAAAGGGATGTGTTGGCATGAACCATATTTGGACAATGCCAAGGAAGACAAGGCGGTGGGATCCAAATCTTCCTCTCAGAGGTGAGTCGTTGGGAGGGACAAGGTTTGAAAGGGGTTGGGGGCAGGGAGATGGATAGCACTTCAAAAGGCTGAGTTGTCTATTAGCCCCCAGAGGGAAGAAGAAAGGCCCCAGTCTCGGGCTAAGAATGGGCAGCCAATCCCAAAACTTGACTCACAAGACCATTTTTGTCAGTCATGATTTGGTCATTGTGCACCTCCATCCCCTGCTGAACTTTGGGCCTCTAAGCCCCTCTCTCTGAATTTTGTCATGGGGGTGCTTTGCCTTAAATCTGCCGTTGGAGCGTGGTGCGCACTTTGTTGCTTCCTCTAGGTACTTCCAAGACCTCTGGCTCAAGGGAATTCTAGCTTTAGAGCTGTGGTGGTCACATCAGGTTCTTTTTCATGGACTTTCAGGACCAGTGTGTATACATTTGTGTCATAGTGAACTGGAGGCGTCCAGCCCTTTAAGATGAGTAGCGGTGGCCTTGAGATAGATGGGGATGCAGATTTTAATCAAACATCAATAATCCAGATGACACAAATAGTTTGGCAAAAGTTTGTCTGTTTAAATGCAAGTATGTAAAACAGGGAGTACAACGAACATCAGCAATCACTTGATACTCTGACTCTAACTACTTCATAAAAAGGATGGGTTCTTATACCCATAATTGGTCATAGCGGACATGTTGAGTTGTGTCATTATCAACGCCATCCTACGTGGCAAACTGCAGAAACTTATCGGGAAGCGGGATTGGTTGTAAGTGAATAACTAAGCATAGGTTCTATATCTGTATGGAGTAATGGAGAGAGGTAATAGGATAGTTAGAGACAGGGTTGGCAAATGAAGGACAGCGAGATTCTGTGTGTGTGCGCAGTGTGTTTGTAAAAACAATCTTTCTCTAATAGGATAGTTAACATCAGGTGGGGCAACTAAGCCATCCCTTAAAAATGGGCACTATGAACGTTACTAAATGTACAATGTCACATTGGCTACACAAACTATAGGACCCCAAACTATGTGGTCCTCTATAATTGGTTGGCTACTAACGCCCGTCAGTAATTTTCCACCTACCTGAGCAGCATGCAGACTGAACAACCAGGTGCAGATAAGCTCATCTTGAAACTAGCTTCCCACCAATTAAAAATGTGATTCATCATCACCTCGATGGTCCAGTGTCAATTAGTACTTTGAAGTTGGCCTTGAGTCTGTACTGTTCTCTGAGAATTTTAAAGGAGTATGGGTATTATCCAGCTTCCGTGTGTAGGTGTGATCTCCTCATCTGTCCAACTTTCTTCCATCATGTGACTGGACATCATGAATTGAGCCTTTTTTTGTATTTGATTTTATTCTTCAATAGTCCTCTGACATCTTTTGTCTTTGCTTGACCTTTTTGAACAGGAACTTCTGTTCTTTCACGTTAATTGCATCCAATATCAGCCAACTCCAGTTTGATAAAACCTTGGGTTTCTTGGCTCAGTGAACTCCTTAGCTGCACTTTTATTTTGTTTAATTCAATGGCTTTTCTTAACTGCAACACTGAAATGAGGCCTTACTTGTTGTTCATTACTGCTTTATACGTAATGGAAACATTCATTCTTTATATGTATCTATGAGGTATATATGTATATGTTGGTGCTTGCCGTGGTCTAATGTATTTAAGCATGTGGCTAGCTTCATGATTGCTTTGCTGCTTGCGTTTCATTGCATCTGTACATGTTTAAACTAAGTTTCTTCATCAGGTTTGTGGCATAAGTCTCTGCACCTTGATCCCAAGATGTCACTTATCTTTGGTTTTTCTCTGTTCTTTATAAATCATCTGCCTCTCTGGTCTGGTTATCTTTCTATATGGGTATCAATTCAGCTTTGTATGACGTCACCATTCATTCTGGTCATTCAGTTTCTTTGTTTCATCAGGAATCTCGTTCAAATGACCATCATATTGTCTTGGATGCAGGTATGGTTTCCTCAATGGGTACTTTACCTCCCATATTCTCTTAGGTATAGTTATTCTTATGGGTACTGCACAGAGTCCACACTCTTCTCTTTGCTGGTTTAACTGTTCAGTATACTTCACATATTTTGGTTCATACGTTTCAGGTAATGTAGGTGGGGCAGGTGGAGTGGGGGTACTTGGCTCCTCCTCTACAGTAGGTTTCCACCTTTTGTCCTATGTGCTTGTATGGCAGATCAGAAACCCTCTGTGCCGTGCTGAACTACATCCAGGCTGAGAGTCATGCTTATTTGCTCTGGCTCTTTGTACAGCTATTGGGCATCAATAAAGCAGTCGGTGTAGTACAGAGTTTTCCAACTCCATGCCTTGAGGGCCGGATCCATACAGGGTTTTCAGGATATCCCTCATTAATATTCATGAGTTAAATCATCTGTAGCAGGATGAAGACTGAAATAGGCAGCATGGGCTTTCCAAACGATGGGGGACTCACAATGCCTATTGTGGGCATATGGAGAAACCCCACATGTTCACACAGTCTTACAGCCTTGTAGCAGCAGCCCAGTTGCTGGGCCTGACCTTCTGAATCTCACCTGTGTGACAAAATCTCGGTCACATGACTTGCCCGGCACCTTGGCAGCCTGACAACCCTATTGTTGGCTTACCAGATAGTAGGCTCTAACTGTAGCCACCACCTGCTTCCAGAGAACAACACATATTGCCCAACCTGTTGAAAGGCAGCAGACGGTCTATCTGCAGGTCATGATTCAAGGAAGATGCACACACCATGCCTCTGATTTCTCATTGTAATGGAATAATGAGCACTATCAGGTGACTAAAAGCAACATTCATCCAATGAAAAGCAACGTATCTGTGGAGTGATTGATTATTGTTACATCGGCCATAAACAAATGCTCCTAATATACACAACTTAATTGAGGACACCAGAAAAAAGTTGGTTGGGATCTCTGAAATGTGGCACATAGCCAATTGCTTAGCTGACCTTTTCACTCTGGTGCCATTAGAGTTCAAAATACTCAACACAGGTAAAGACACAAAGGCAAATAGAGCAGGTGATACAGTTGCAATCTATTTATAATTATTACAATCACTTACCAGGGACACATCTGCATTTGTTTCATACAAAGTGTACCTTTAAAGTCAGTATGGCCATTTCCCAAGTGGTTGTATATCATCCCGCTATGTATAGCGCTTTGTTTGTTGAAGAATGAAAAATCCTCATGGCATCAGCAATAAACACTGATCAAAATTATTCATCTTGGTGGGTGCCCTGTATATGTAGATTGATGACATAACAATTAACTGGCGCAAAACTTTGTGTAAAGCATGCAAATCCTGGGTTTGACTATACTAATTCTGGGCCCTAAGCTAAAACATGTCCATACTTTGGACTTACTATTTATTAGCAACCGAGGCGGGGGAGTCAACCAATCAGATTGCTCGGATCACTGGCTGAATCCCACACTCTCATCGGTGTTCAAGTACAGTCTGAAGACTGCTTCCCACACCCGCTGTCTTCTTCCCATCCTTTCCTCCCTTCCTGTCGATTCTGCACCCCCTTTCAGTCCCCTACCCCACTTACATCCCGTGCATTGAAATGAAATATTTTACTGTTAACACCCTCTATTTCTGGATTGCAAACCCAGGGTGCTAATACCAAGGAGTCCCTGGCTGCCAGGCCATATCGGGTGGTATGGCGGCGCTAGGGCACTTCTTAAAGGCCCGAGCTGCGGTCAAACCTGTATCTTGTGCCCCGGGCCCGTACCGGATCTTATTGCTTAATCGTCAACACAACCTTAAATGCCATCACAATCATAGATCACTGATTGACCAACTACCATCTTCTCAGGGGACAGATTTTAGTCCCAGTGTACAATTACCATCGGCCAAAAAAATACTAACCATCCACCAAGCACTTTCACAGACCTTCAGAGACACAACAGTGCTACAGGTGGTCCAACAGGACTCTAACCCCCACTGGCTTTACTGTTCTGGGCAAATCATTAGAACGTTCAACACATTTGCTCCACTTAGCCCCACCGGTGCAGAAACAGATTGGAATTAACCATGTACATTGATTGACTCTCGCTGAGCTAAACTTTAAAAAGAAGCCAGACTAAAGGTTTTCAATCTGGCCGATCTGTGCCAGGGACTGGAAGGAGGCGATCCAGTGACTTATAAAATACTCCAGCAGCAGAACCGCAGATCCACAAAACGATGAACAGAATAAACCTAACTTGGTGCGTTCCAATAATCTGTCGCATGATGCATTCATCCAGATCTATGAATGCACTGGGGGTGAAGGTCGCTTGGCAGGTGGCACACTACTGATGACAGGATTGTGGAGGCGAAGAGGTACATAATATGAAATCTGGGCATTGTTCTGTTTTGTTTTGTTGTATACCTATAGAAGTCCACTAATGAAGAAGGGGTACAGCACCCCAAAACGTGTAGAGTACGAAGGACTTCACATGAAAGAATTGCACTACTGTAGATGAAGACTACACGTTTGGTGTATAAGCCTAACAGATTGTGTTGTTTTGAAATTGTTATCGCATTAAATGCTTTATCTACTTTGAATCTATCTGGCTGGTAACCAGCATTTGTGGTGTGCAGGGGACGGGAGTGTCTAAAGATTGGACACTATGTTGTTGTGCTTTCAAATAATCTATCAACCAAAGAAAAAGAGATAGGCATCAGTGGGTACATTTAAAGAGCTGGGCAATACTTTCCTGGAGTTCTGTGCAAAGGGGAATGATATGATATGATGGGTTATTGATAACACGCTTAATACCCAGAGGTTTCTAAGCGCGGACTCGGGGATCAAACCTGATTTGTTCTATGCCGTCTTGCTTCCAAGGTGAGCACATTGCCGCTGAGAATAGACATTGAGATTGGAAAATGTATGTTCAAAGCTGTGGGTACATTTGAAGAGATATGCAATACTTTTCTAGGGTTCTTTTCACAGTGAAATAGGGAGAGTCCAAAAGGTATTGTCTACGGCAGGGGTCTGCAGCCTTTGGCACGAGAGATGTTTTGTACTGCACTTCCCATGATTCCTTGCTATTCACCATGCTGGTTAGTATGATGGGAGTTGTAGTCCAAAACGTCTGGAGAACAACATGTTGCAGACCACTGGTTTATGGTATGGTTTTGTTGTTGTTCTTGGTCTGCACTTTCTTTCTTTTTCCGGGTGTCCCCCATTCTTCCCCTATTTCGCCCCATATGTGACCCTTACGTGATAAGTAGATTATTGTGTTTGAATATTACATATATCAAGTACTTTGGTAACAGATAGTTTGTAGCCATGCTTTATGAACAATTTGGTTTTGTGCATGTTTCTATTTACTTTGTAAGTCTTCCTTTAAAAAAAAGCCAATTCTAAATAAAAAAGGAAACACGCAGAGAACCGTGATTACTGTAAGCCAAAAGAAAGGACCTAAAAAAAGCTAACTACCTTGCCTGTTTCTATAGAGATACAGTAGAGACCGCAGGTTTAACATCACACCCACGCCCAGACAGTCCACCACAGTGGACATTGAAAAGCAGACTGACCCAAACACAGAAAAGCAGGGAGGTCATAACTGACCAAACATACCCTTACACAGCTGACCTCCTGTTAATGAATAGAGCAGCAGAATGGCCCATGGCCTAATCAGACCATGAAACATATAATTGGCAACCTGACCCATACTTTCACCTATGATAAGTAGAATTGTCACTTTCACTTCCAAAAGCAAGTGCGGATACCTCTGACATGGGCAATTAAGAAAATGGCCAATTAACAACATATAACACAAATCTACTGATTTCAGCACACATCATATACAGAGTTGCTGTCCCTCCACTCCAGAAATGTAGTAAGGGAACAACCTGTTTCATGATCATAAATCTAGGTTTAGATCTGCATACAGGGCAGACATCAAAGAGGGCATTCTATAGTCACTTGGCAGTGATCAACCGTTCTCCCCTATCCTGGCAAACCTGTCCCTAATGTATGACCCACAGGACAGCAAGCAAAGATGCCAAGATGGCCCATTTGACTGGCTGGGTGATCACCGAGACATGGTCCTCTTTGATGGCACTTGCAATTTTGCATTTTACCATTATTAATCTGGGACTTCATGTTCCCGAATGTACGTAAAACGAAGCATGATTGGATGAGCATCTCTGGGACACTACGGTAAGGGTGGAATGTATGTCTAGGAAATTGCCCCACCTTCGATATGAAGTGGGTGTTGGGAGGATGTATGTATTAAAGTTCATGAAGTGCAATATTCATCCAAACGATTCCAGGTGCTTGCATAGACCAGATGATGTAACAATCAGATCAAGGAGTATACGGCACGGATTAGACTTTGGGCAGGTACATCCACATTTTCACCACATTTCAGAAGGCTAGGTGGTCTACTAAATCATGGATGAGTTTCAAGAGGAGATTTCCAAAGATGTTTAGCTTGAGGTGAAAAGGATCGGCCATCTTTTGGGCGAGTTTTGGGTAGACCTAGTCTTTTGTTCTCGGATCTCTGTGATCCTGATGGCACAGTATTTGTTTCTGACATTTCTCCGGGATGAAATTGAGGGGGATGCTGTAGTAGGCATGGTCTATGATGCATAGGGCACTGCATTTAGGTATTTATTTTATGCTGCACCAATGGAGTGATCCAATTGCTGGTGAAAAATGATCATGGCATCGGAGGCCAAAGATGAGGCTGTCATCTGTGTTCTGGACCAGGTGGGGTCCCTGGATTTGGGATGTGGTGGATCCCAGGTAGATTCCGCTGCAGTCATGGAGGCAGATCAGATGAAAGCAATAACAATGGGGATTGAATGCCTAGTTGGGAAGAGATGAATAAAAAACCATAGTGATCTGAGGGAGAAGAAACGGATTTTGACTGGTGGTATAGTTTCAATGGCAAAGTCGATGATGAGCCCTAGGTTTCTGACTTTTTGTAGTGGGTTGGGACAGGATCTAAGAGATTGAGTACCATAGCTTCTAAATCCTAAATAGTGTGGATGAGCTGTAAAGAAATTGCCTCCATTTTAATATGGTTGAACTTGAACCTATTAGCATTCATCCAATTTGAAACTTGGGTCATCCAATCAATGATGTTGGTGGCAGATATGTGGCATTCCTCCCTGACTCTTAGGAGTATCTGGGTGCTGCCTGCATAGCTTAAGAAATGGAAGTTGTAGGAGCTCGTGACGTCTGCCAGTGGTCTGAGATACATCTTGAACGATGAGCATTGAAAGAGTGGAGCCTACTAGCCGATTGTTGGGCAGGGTTGCTTCTTCTGATTCAAGTGATTCTGTCTGATTTCATAGGAAGGGTTTGATTAAAGGTAGCTCTAGATTCTGAATCCTTGCATGATGTAAGTGACTCAGTGTCATCCCATTATGACTTCATGGAAAAAGCAGCAGAGATGTCGGGGAGGATTCAGGCTCAGACACCACTTGTTTCTGATAGTCTTCTGAGGTTATCAGTTGCTGCCAGTGGAGCACATTCTATACCTATGTCAGGGTGGAAGCTCTCTTGTTGGTGGAGAAGTTGCTTTTAATGAAGGTTGAAGTTGTGAGATTACAGTTCTTTCTAGTATCTTACCTGGGAATGAGAGATTTAGAGACTGGATGGAATGTTCCTGGGACTGATGGAGTGAGGGATGCATTTTCTTCAAAGGGGAGGACTACTCCACGTTTCACTTGTTTTGGACGTTATTAAATAAAATACATAAAATAAATAAAATAAGTAAACACCTATGCGGAGGGAGGTGTTAAATAAAGACCAAAGAATGTCCTGTATGAGTGGACTGAGAACTTGAGTTTTGGGGATCTAAAGTCTGTGCTAGAATCCCTAGGTGTGTATGTATTGAACAGGTAAGTGAAAGTCTCTCGGTTGAGGGGGCGAAGAACGGTATGATGTTGGGGGAAGAAGATGATTCAGGCAGTGTGATTATGGTATCCAAGTCCGCGTCTGGAGTGGTGGTGGTGACACATATTTACTGGATGTTGCTGATTTTTGTGTAATATAATTCTGCTAGATTGATCCTCAGTTGTTTTGATGTTTCCATGAAGTGGGAAGAGGTGTTGGTTCCTCAGATGTCATCAAGGGTTTTCATTTAGAGTGTTGGGTGCTGATGTTAGGTGCCCAGCAAAGAAGAGTTTATAGTCTTCGATGAGCTGATATCTGTCGTGCAGCAGCATGGATTATAACACAAATATGTCTTGTGGACAGTAAGAGAATGTCATTTTATTTTCTGTTGTTGCATGCATAGTGATAGGCCCATTCCCGAAGTGAGGATCTATCATGAAAATGGAGATTGTGCTTCAGGTGTTCAGTGAACAGGAATGGGTACTACACAATTAGGTATTCAGGAAGGAGGATAATACTTGTGTACAGTATCCTCAAAGCCACATAAATGGATCTGTGATATTTCCCTGCATGAGAAATTTTCACATTTTTGCAGCCTTGTTATTGGGGGCAAGCCTCCCATACCAACTCTTATTTTGCCCCCCAGATTTTACTCCTTAACTCAGGGAAGCTCCATATGGCCACATGGGGCATACCTACATGATATAACACCATATCCATTCTGAAAATTAGAATACAATGCTTATACAGGCTACATTTGTTTCCATAACCCCAATGCATGAGCACGCAATATTCAGGTGTGTTAAAGGAGGGAATGTTATTGGTATGCTTACAATAATAGAGAACAAATCAGCTTTGAAAACAGAAGCGCTACATGCTACATCTGCTCTGTTTATATATGACATCATCAGGATGCGCGTGTGCACCTTCATGACACATAAATAGATGGCTGCCATTTTGATTACACCTCGCGGCAGTTCATGAGGATGGAATCAATGAATATGAGCACGATTCATGGTAAGATACTTGGAACCATGATGATATTAGAGCATTGGAAACAGACATTCTATGACCCATATATTTGAGGTTCACTTAGGTAATGGAATTCCCTTACCCTTCCAAATGTCAGACTGATGTTTGTACCATTTGAATAAGGATCCAGGCCTTACTTGATAACCACCCCATATGGTTCTCCGATCTTGTGGGAAGCTGGCACCGCAGGACAGTGTAAGTGACTTCAATCCAGCAATCCAACTAAGACAATGCCTAGTCTGGGATGCCCAGTGGAAGCCCTTATTTATATATTTTGATGTCAAGTTCTAAATCTGGATGATGAACCCTTATATAACGCCCCTCTTTGAATCGCCCTGACCTCACTGAGCCAAGAAGTAGGTTTGTTTTGCAAATTAAAAGGTTTATTGGAAAAATTAAACTATATATATATATATATATATATATCACACTTTTATGAATAAATTGATATTTGATAACACACTTATGAATATAATAGTGATCAACAATGGGTAATATTACAAGAGCACACTCTTTAATCAATGAGGAGTTGGTATAGAAAGAATAAGGTAGCAGAGACTACTTGTATGGGTTTAAGGCAATGCAAGATGGGAAAGAATGCAGCACAGAAATAAACTTGATATGGTTTCAACAAGAGATAATATGATCACTTTTTCCCTTGTTACAACTCACCCCCCCTTAGGCAATATAAAGAGATGGAAAGGAGAGCACACAGTTTTCAGGAATGCAATCAAATGCAGTTCAAATTCCAGTTCCCCCCCAAGCAAGCTTAGAGAAAAACCGGTATGCTTTTAAACAGGCAAAAATACTTTTAAATGTGATTGCAATGAAGTGCAAATTATGCTAAAAATAATTTTAATTCACTAAAGGAGATTCAGGGTAGGTGATAGTGACTTTGAATTGGGACAGGTCAACACTAGCAATGATTCATGAGTGATTATCATGTTGAAAACGAAATTCAGCAGTTGCAAGCAAAAGACAGCAATTTTGACAGGAGCTAATTTTTCAATTCGCGGCACTTTTTCCGAGTGCGTATAAGAAGTTGGAATGTCGTTTTGGGTTTGTTGGAAAGCTGAGGATCTTAGCTTTAAATTGACAGTTAAATCTCGCTTCTAGGGCGGCTCAAAAGATACAGGCCCTCATTACGACCCTGGCAGAAATCGCGGTGCTAAATGCACCGCGGAGCACGGCGGAAAGCTGCCGATAGCGCCATGGAGGTTGGCGGATTTTCCGCCCCATGCCGACCTTGGCGGGGCGGTAAATCCCCATTCCCCATTTTACCCTTCCCCATTCCCATTTTTGCCCCATAGGGTATAATGGGAGTGGGGAAGGCGTTAATTGCGCCACCGCAAAATACGGTGGCGTAATTAACATCAAGGTCCCGTAGCGCCATGGATTTCTCCGCCCGGAAAAACCAGGCGGAAAACGTTCCATGGCGCTACGGGAACTCGTAGTAGGGCGGACGGGTCCGCCGCGAATAACGCTGGCGTGAACCCACTCCGCCAGGGTCGTAATGAGGGCCACAGACTTTTTTGTGGAGGTAGATTTTCAAAAATAAAGTATATCTTTCAGAATGATAGATGACGCTTTTACAGATTTGAAATCACAGAATGGACACACAATTTCTATGCAAGTCTGGTCAGGTTGAAATGGTTTAAATAAGATTATTTTAAACTAAGAGATTGGTTCTGTACAATTCTTAGACTGGATACTCACTCCTAGTTTTGGACTGGAATGGGCCTGGGACTGCACTCTCGCCACCGGACGGTCAGGCACTGGTTCTGCTCACAGTGCGCTCTCTGGTCTGCTATCGGCACTGCACAGCGGTCTGGTCTGGTTGGTCTGGATACAGCACTGCTCTCTTTGGATTTCGGTTCTGGCACGGGGTTCTGGGCCAGAAGCGAACAGCACGGCAAGGCTGTTGAATAGTTTGGTTAGGTTGCTGGATTCTGGGGCCTCTGAAAAGGATTCAGCTTGTGGATTAGGCCTCTTTTCTCCAGGGTTCTAGAGTTTAGTTCTATAGTTTGGTTCTGGGGTCTATCTGGAGTCTAAGTTCTGGAGCCTGGAGCCTCAGGAGTCTGGAGTTTTTGTCTGGATATGGTCAGGCAGCGTGCTGCGCAGGAATCGATGAGTAGTGGAAAAATGAATGTTCCTATCTGGGTCTCAGTGGTTCTTTTTATGTGTTCTCAAAGGGGGTGTGGATGCTGACTTTCCATGCCCAACCCTCTGAGGATCCTGATAGGTTAGAGGATTTTCTGTCCTCTGACCGGAGAACGGAGTAGTGAGTCAGAATGAGTCATCAGGTATCATCTTTATGGCTGAAGGAAAGAACACTCCCCCTTGCATTTACTTAGAAAACAATTTTTCATAACCAAACATGCTTCCCAGATGCACAAGTTGTTGAAATTACATGTACACATCGCAAATTAATTAAGACAGGTCTCTGTTCAACCCTGCTCTTTCTAAGAGCTTGGGTTCAGAAATGACAACTTATTTGCGATTTTGGTGGGTTTTGCAAGATGGGTTTTGCACCAAATCTTGCACAGAGGTACACACCGTCTCTGAGCATATTACTGGAAATTCTTAGGTTTCTAGCATCGGCACTTCATCCACAATATTAATAATTACTGGGCTTGGCCTCAGAACATCCCACAGCGTCAAACTTCGTCTCAAACTGTGAGTGAATTTTTCATATTAAGAATCTCCAAATTGTAAATTTTTGTCCGCTTGGTATAATTAGTTATCAGTATTCTCATAACATATACATTTGCTGGACTCTCTGAATCCACAGTCGTTTGTCTCCGCCCCCAGAAGTTTGGCTCTGACTCAGAGATCACATGTCTTGCCTTCCCCCAGAGCAGTGTTGTTCAGGCACACCCAAATCAGCATATTCTATTCAATTGAAAGAGTCTATTGTTCCTTTCTCCAGGCTGCAGGGAAAATCTCCTCCCTCTTAATCAACAGGACCATGTGATTTCCTGTGCTGTTGCTGAGAAGACTAGGTGTGAAGGCTTTCCATTGACAGCCAGCCTTTGACGTCTTAGCTACATCAGGTTACTGTTTAGCTCCTGAAATACAGGTCTTGTGTCAGAATTTAGATCGCTAGCGCCGGTCAGTGTCAAGCACCGGTATTGCACCCATTTTTGACAGCTGCCTTACCAGTAAGCAATCCTTAAAATATACTTTGTTCAAATATAGAGGCACTTCTGTGGACCTCAGATTCATGTAGAATCTTGCGGGAGAATGATGTTGACCCCCAACAGGGAGTTGGGATATTTTTAGTGGTTTTGTGAGCCATGATTTTAGCAATTTTGACGATCAAGAAAATGAATTCCCAAACAGCTCTGGGTTGCTTTTGGCAATTAGTATTGCTATTTCCAAGTGGTTTCAGGCTACTGTGTGGGTATCCCAATGGTGGTTCTAGGCAGTGATCTCCTGTGTTCACTGACATGGCAAAAGTGGGTGGCAGCCTATTTTCCAGATTTTTACTGTGCATTTTTGGATGATTTCTGGCAAGCAGCATGCTTTCCGGTGGGCACTCTAATGTTTCTGCTGCCCGCGATGTTGTAGGGCTTGGATGAGTGGGTTGAAACATCCCACAACAGATACAAGCAGACATTTGGAGCGAATTACTGCATAACAGTGACAAAGACCTAGTCAAGGTAGGGTGACTATGTTTTGCCTACATTAAATGAGGATCGAGGTTTGTCTAACAGGACATCTTTTATCAGGGTCCACACCTCATTTCAAGGACATACTTAATTGCATTTCCAACTTGAGAAGTTTGCACATATAGCTTGGACGGCTTTCTCCAGACCTACACCAGGTGAATGATTAAGCATAATACCATGACAGAACTATCAAATGTAATTACAGTGCCTATAGACCTACTATACCTTACTAAAAGAGATTTATATGTTCAGATTGTAAATTCCTTTACGGAGGCATATAAAAGATTTAAAGAAAAAAGCAAGATTGATTGCTCCTGAGGAAGGGAACTATCCTGAAACGTGTAGAACTGCTACAAATATCTTGTTGTTATTGTATATTTGCAAAAAAAGTATTTGGTCTTGTCTTTTCCTTTCCTTGCAGCAAAAAGAATATCTCTCTCTCTCTCTCTATATATATATATACCCAGAAGGTTTGACTGGTATCAAGTAGCAATATGTGTGCATGTGTCGCGAGTGATCCTCAGTTTGTCCGCAGCCCTTTTTAACGTATATATCAAGCCACTGTGTGATAAATTGGATGAGCCCAATATTCTATTTTCAAACTCCACTGATGACACGCAACCCTTGCTCACCCTGAATGACAACTATGACTCTGACTCTTCCAAACTTGACAACATCTTCCACAAGATGAAGCTGTGGATGACAACCCACCAGATGTGTCTAAACAAGTCTAAGACTGAGCTTCTACTCTTTGGCCCACAACAAGCTAGATTTAAATTAGACCTGTGCTGCGCTGACTTTCAGATCGATGGCTGCCTCATTCCGACACCCAGCAAAGTCAAACCTCTGGGTACTTACCTGGATTTATCACTGGGCTCCGACTCATTAGTAAACAACTTAGTAAAAAGTACGTACTATCATCTGAACCTGCTTATGCAAATTAAACCCTTAATTTCTGATAAAAACTGTGAAACCCTAGCTAGAGCTACTACCCTTTCTCGACTTGATTATTGAAACGTCCGCTTAGGTGGTGCCGTAACATTGGCGACGAGTCTGTCTTAAAGATGAAGAACCCAAATGCAAGAAAAAGTAGGAAGCTGAAGAAATCTGCTGCAGGTGGTGCAGGAAAGGAAAGGACAAGAAGGACAACACTGCTCCCAATACAAGTAAGACCCATCACTCTGGGCACCAAAGGGGGAGGAAAAAGACCCCGTAGCATGAGGGATCAGCAGCTCATGATCTGGAGGGAGAGCTGAGTCCCAGGGGCTGGAGAGGGAGCTGCGACAGAAGTTGAAAGGAAGCTGTGTCCCAGTAATGAAATGAGAAGTCATGCTGCATAGGATGTAGAAAGGAGCTGGCCCATAGGGAGAACATTGATGCTGTCCCGGTTAAGTGAAGTCGGAAGTCGTTGCTTTCAATGTAAAGTGGGAGGTTTGCCCATAAAGGAAGAGCAGAGCTGTCCCATTAGGTGTAAGCATATGTCCCAGCAGGTAAAACAAGGGACAAGGCAAACCAAGGGAAAGCTCCCCATGATCAAGAAAATGAAAGTAAATGAAGAGAGGGTGAAGGGATGTGTCCTTTGCACTGGTAAAGCATAAAGTGATCATGGCGCATAAAGCAGAGTCAGTAGATGCCAGAGACAGTGACTGTTGGTTGAGAAGAGACCTTCACTACCCTGTGTCTGGCAAGGGAATGGTGACATCAGTATGGAAGGGCTGCGCGTTCAGGACGCAGCGTAACGTTCATTGAGGAATAGTATGGCACACAGAAGTTGAGTGTGCGCTGTGTTGTACTGTGGCAGGACGTTCAGGTAGCGGTCTACCCAGCGAAGGGAAAGTATACGATGCCCCGTTGGAGTACTGCATATGCATTCTGAGCGGCAAGGAGAGGAAATAAGTCTATGTCTTGTAAATGCAACGCAGGCTTGGAGATATATCATTCTCCCCACTGAAGGAGGAACTGTGCGGGGGCCGAGGTGCTGTTTGGTTGTCTAAAAACTGATGGACAGACCAGTGAGATGGTGACGGATTATCTTCTAAGGATTCAAGGAGAAGGGACTTAAGTATCCTTTTGTGATATTATCCTTGTGTGTTGCGCCACTGATATTTGGTCTTTTAAGAGTGGATGGTTACACTTTGAGGATTTGTAGATACATAGGAGGTGACATTGTCGTCTTGTTTAAAGCAAATGCATTTCTGTTTAGCTACTTCAGGTAATGGTATGGGTGTTTGCTGCATGGATTTCTCATGATTATTTGTGAGTGCTGTGGGTCATGTTTGAAGACTAGGATTAACCTTTTGAGGACTTTCAGCATTTAGGTCACTTTATAGCGACATGGACTTTTAGGATTTGATATGGAAATGTGCTCAAGACATCTATTTTTGAACAATCTAGGATTAATCTTTTGAGCATTTGCAGCATTTAGGTCACTAAATAGCGGCATGGACTTTTAGGATGGGACTTGGATAGGGTCTTATGTCTCCTATTGCCTTATGGTGAATATGACACGTTGGTATACATAAACTCATGCAATTGAACGGTATTATTCATGTTTATGATATATGGTGTTTTAAAATAGGTCATTAATGCGCAGATGTATAGAACATTGCAATATGATCTGCATATTGTGTTTGTGATGTACGGTTTGGTCTGGTGGGGATGGGTGTGGCTACGAGTGCCTTCATTCCTGGTTGTGGATGGTGCTTACATAGATAATATGAGTGTGGTTTGGCTAATGGTGAGTGTGCCTCGTTGGCATGTTTGACCTACCAAATGCGGTTGCTGGATGGCACTTTCAGCAATGTATTCAGTGAGGTATGGGCGCGTCTGTCGTAGGGGCATGCATGGTTCAACAGTGTATGTGGGTTAATGGTGGTTACTCCACTAGTTCTGTTGGGGCGTAACTGTAATTAGGTTATGCATGGTTATTCCACATATGCTGTATGAGGTGGTAGCGCCACCCATTGTCGGAGTGTGACTGAGGTTAGTCAAGCAAGGTGATTGGTTGGTATCTGGGTGGTAACGCCCCAGCAGGTGTAGGGGTATGTGAGTTCGGGTGGTAGCGCCCCCGGTTTTGGTATGGACATGTCTGTAGTATTAGGCATAGCATGGTCAAACATTACCTCGACTTTGTGGTTTACATATCACAAATAATTCTATCTTTTTCTATTCTCTGTGCACATGCGGTGCAGATGTTTTTAGCTGTAATGTGTGTGCTTCCATGACTCTTTTCACCTTCATCAGGGTCCAGTGTGTGACAGTGAGATTAGTTGTTGGACCTGGTGTGCCTGGCCAGTGCAACGGGTATGAGGTGAGTGATAGAGTATCAGTGCAGACGTTGCGTGCTAGCCCTGATGACGCGAGTCGGTATGTTTGGTTTATGTTGGTGTGTGTGGAGACATGCGTTGTGTAATGTCATGTGCTGTTGTTGGAAGAGGGGAGATGTGTTGTGTAACGCCTCGACAGAGTGTGATGTGCAATGTAAGGGGAGGAGATGTGTTGTGTATAGCTTGGCTTTGCAGAAGAAATGTTGTGATGTCATGTGGAGTGTTTATGCCTGAGTGACGGAATGCATGGGTGAATGTTCCAAACTGGAGTTGGTCCGCCAGAGGCCTGGGTGATGGGCTGCCAGTGTTTCTGTCCTATTAATGTAACTTAAAAGCAACTTATATGACTGCCTGTAAAGATACTTATGTACCTATTTAATAAATCTGGCAAGTCATCCTAAGAAGGCTGGGATGCAATATCACCAAGTTACAGAAAATCCCAAATGATGTTGATTGCATCATTAAAAAAACGAGCTGGGGGGAACACATCTCAGAGCACAAGAATAAGACCCTCACTAAAAGCGTCTATAGCAAAGCCCCCTCCTGTCTGAAAGAGAAACTTAACTACCACCCACAGAGAACTCTCAGATCTAGCAAACACTGACTACTAGTGTGTCGTAAGCCCATTAGTGCTCGGGGTAATGGAAGATATTTCCCCATCCTTGCTGCTCCCTCCCTCTGGTGCTCTGACAAGAAGAAACCATGAAGCCATTTTGCAAACAAAAAGGAGGCTCAGCTGAGTATCGTAGCAGAGGTGGGCCCCCAGCTCCATCAGGATCCCTTATACAAACCTCCCTTCAAAATGCACTCTCAACAGTAAATACACACTAGATTGCAATGAAATGTGGCACTCATGACGCAGACAGACTCACCTTTGGAATGTCTGCTGTTCCGAGCTTTGGAACCATAAGTCTAAGAAGTTTCTGAATATTTAGCAGTATTTCTTTGCCCAGCAGTCCCATATTTCATCTGACTCTTCCTCTGTGCACGAGGAGTGGCAGTCATGCTGCCGGGATGGTAAGTTGTCTGATATAAAGGATAGTCATGCCATTCATTCATTCATTCATTCATTCGTTCATTCATTCATTCATTCATTCATTCATTCATTCATTCATTCATTCATTCATTCATTCATTCATTTTGTCATTTGCGTAATGTTTTTCACCATAATTCTGGTCCCAACCTGCTTGTTGGTTGAATGCCCTTGGAGGGGCTGGAGTCTAAATTTGGGAGAATTAGGAGGTGCTATTATGGCTGTGTGCATTTCAGCCATTAAAGTTATGTGAGGGTAGCCATGACCCTGTTTGTCACTCATGTCGGACTGGCGTGTGGATGTGTGCAACAAAGGTAAACTGTGAACTAAATAGGGTGGATTTTGTTAAAGGAGATAGAGGGATAGAGAATTATGTGGGAATCTACCGTTTAGGTTTTTGTTGTTAATGGTAGCTTCATTCGTATGGCAGAGGTGTTGTACAATAGTGTTTGTGTTATATGTCAGTGCAGGGTGTGTGGAATGAGCCTGTGCCTTTTGTTAAATTACGAAGGTGCGGTGTGCGAGGTGAGAAATGGGATAGCTGTACAATAACAATGTTAACATCCTGGGTTCTGTCTGTGTACAAAAGGGCAGTGCAACGTATCACCTAGATTCAAAGGGAGAGCAGGGCCTAAAATGTACAGGTAAACTAAAGCAGAACAGAATTAGGAAAACGCCTAGATTTACAAAGGGACCAGGGCTTAAAATGCACAGTAAGACTAAATGAGAACAGAATTAGGAGAATGCCTAGATTTACAAAAGGGGCAGGGTCTAAAATGCACAGTAAGACTAAATGAGAACAAAATGAGGAAAACGCCCGAATTAGGAAAACGCCTAGATTTGCAAAGGGAGCAGGGCCTAAAGTGCACAGGAAGACTAAATGAGAACCGAATTAGGAAAACGCCTAGATTTGCAAAGGGAGCAGGGCCTAAAATGCATAGGGAGCCTAAATGAGAATAGAATTAGGAAAACGCCTAGATTTACAAAGGGAGCAGGGCCTAAAATGCACAGGAAGACTAAAGGAGAACAGAGTTAGGAAAACGCCTAGATTTACAAAGGGGGCAGGGCCTAAAATGCACAGGAAGACTAAAAGAGAACAGAGTTAGTAAAACGCCTAGGTTTACAAAGGGAGCAGGGCCTAAAGTGCACAGTAAGACTAAGTGAAAACAGAATTAGGAAAACGCCTAGATTTGCAAAGGGAGCAGGGCCTAAAGTGCACAGGAAGACTAAATGAGAACCGAATTAGGAAAACGCCTAGATTTGCAAAGGAAGCAGGGCCTAAAATGCACAGGAAGCATAGATGAGAACAGAATAAGGAAAACACCTCATTTGCAAAGGGAGAAGGGCCTAAAATTCACACGAAGCCTAGATGAGAACAGAATTAGGAAAACGCCTAGATTTGCAAAGGGAGAAGGTCCTAAAGTGCACAGGAAGACTAAATGAGAACGGAATTAGGAAAACGTCCAGATTTGCAAAGGGAGCACAGCCTAAAATGCACAGGAAGCCTAAATGAGAACAGAATTAGGAAAACACCTAGATTTACAAAGGGAGCAGGGCCTAAAATGCACAGTAAGACTAAATGAGAACAGAATTAGGAAAACGCCGAGATTTACAAAGGGAGCGGGGCCTAAAATGCACAGGAAGACTAAACGAGAGCAGTGTTAGGAAAACACCTAGATTTAAAAAGAGAGCAGGGCCTAAAATGCACAGGTAGACTAAATGAGAACAGAGTCAGGAAAACGCCTAGATTTACAAAGGGACCAGGGCCTAAAATGCACAGGAAGACTAAAAGAGAACAGAGTTAGGAAAACGCCTATATTTACAAAGGGAGCAGGGCCTAAAGTGCACAGTAAGACTAAGTGAGAACAGAATTAGGAAAACGCCCAGATTTGCAAAGGCAGGAGGGCCTAAAGTGCGCAGGAAGACTAAATGAGAACCGAATTAGGAAAATGCCTAGATTTGCAAAGGGAGCAGGGCCTAAAATGCACAGGAAGCCTAGATGAGAACAGAATTAGGAAAATGCCTAGATTTGCAAAGGGAGCAGGGCCTAAAATGCACTGGAATCCTAGATGAGAACAGAATTTGGAAAACGCCTAGATTTGCAAAGGGAGCAGGGCCTAAAGTGCACAGAAGACTAAATGAGAACCAAATTAGGAAAACGCCGAGATTTACAAAGGGAGCAGGGCCTAAAATGCACAGGAAGACTAAACGAGAACAGAGTTAGAAAAACGAATGGATTTACAAAGGGGGCAGGGCCTAAAATGCACAGGAAGACTAAACGAGAACAGAGTTAGGAAAACGCCTGGATTTACAAAGGGAGCAGGGCCTAAAATGCACAGGAAGACTAAACCAGAACAGAGTTAGGAAAACGCCTAGATTTACAAAGGGAGCAGGGCCTAAAATGCACAGGAAGACTAAACGAGAACAGAATTAGGAAAACGCCTAGATTTACAAAGGGGGCAGGGCCTAAAATGCACAGGAAGACTAAAAGAGAACAGAGTTAGTAAAACGCCTAGGTTTACAAAGGGAGCATGGCCTAATATGCACAGGAAGCATAGATGAGAACAGAATAAGGAAAACACCTCATTTGCAAAGGGAGAAGGGCCTAAAATGCACACGAAGCCTAGATGAGAACAGAATTAGGAAAACGCCTAGATTTGCAAAGGGAGCAGGGCCTAAAGTGCACAGGAAGACTAAATGAGAACGGAATTAGGAAAACGCCCAGATTTGCAAAGGGAGCACAGCCTAAAATGCAAAGGAAGCCTAAATGAGAACAGAATTAGGAAAACACCTAGATTTACAAAGGGAGCAGGGCCTAAAATGCACAGTAAGACTAAATGAGAACAGAATTAGGAAAACGCCGAGATTTACAAAGGGAGCAGGGCCTAAAATGCACAGGAAGACTAAACGAGAGCAGTGTTAGGAAAACACCTAGATTTACAAAGGGAGCAGGGCCTAAAATACAGAGGAAGACTAAAGGAGAACAGAGTTAGAAAACGCCTGGATTTACAAAGAGAGCAGGGCCTAAAATGCACAGGTAGACTAAATGAGAACAGAGTCAGGAAAACGCCTAGATTTACAAAGGGAGCAGGGCCTAAAATGCACAGGAAGACTAAAAGAGAACAGAGTTAGGAAAACGCCTATATTTACAAAGGGAGCATGGCCTAAAGTGCACAGTAAGACTAAGTGAGAACAGAATTAGGAAAACGCCCAGATTTGCAAAGGGAGGAGGGCCTAAAGTGCGCAGGAAGACTAAATGAGAACCGAATTAGGAAAACGCCTAGATTTGCAAAGGGAGCAGGGCCTAAAATGCACAGGAAGCCTAGATGAGAACAGAATTAGGAAAATGCCTAGATTTGCAAAGGGAGCAGGGCCTAAAATGCACTGGAATCCTAGATGAGAACAGAATTTGGAAAACGCCTAGATTTGCAAAGGGAGCAGGGCCTAAAGTGCACAGAAGACTAAATGAGAACCAAATTAGGAAAACGCCGAGATTTACAAAGGGAGCAGGGCCTAAAATGCACAGGAAGACTAAACGAGAACAGAGTTAGAAAAACGCATGGATTTACAAAGGGGGCAGGGCCTAAAATGCACAGGAAGACTAAACGAGAACAGAGTTAGGAAAACGCCTGGATTTACAAAGGGAGCAGGGCCTAAAATGCACAGGAAGACTAAATGAGAACAGAGTTAGGAAAACGCCTAGATTTACAAAGGGAGCAGGGCCTAAAATGCACAGGAAGACTAAACGAGAACAGAATTAGGAAAACGCCTGGATTTACAAAGGGAGCAGGGCCTAAAATGCACAAGAAAACGAACTGAGAACAGAGTTATGAAAACGCCTGGATTTAAAAAGGGAGCAGGGCCTAAAATGCACAAGAAGACTAAATGAGAACAGAATTAGGAAAACGCCTAGATTTACAAAGGGTGCAGGGCCTAAAATACACAGGAAGACTAAAGGAGAACAGAGTTAGAAAACGCCTAGATTTACAAAGGGAGCAGGGCCTAAGAGGCACAGGAAGACTAAAGGAGAACAGAGTTAGCAAAACGCCTAGATTTACAAAGGGAGCAGGGCCTAAAATGCACAGGAAGACTAAAAGAGAACAGAGTTAGGAAAATGCCTAGATTTACAAAGGGAGCAGGGCCTAAAATGCACAGGAAGAGTAAACGAGAACAGAGTTAGGAAAACGCCTAGATTTACAAAGGGAGCAGGGCCTACAATGCACAGGAAGACTAAATGAGAACAGAATTAGGAACACACTTAGATTTACAAAGGGAGCAGGACCTAAAGTGCATGGACAGACAATGGGTGATTGATTTTAGAGAACACCTTATGCAATATATGTCAATAACTGAGGCTACTGTTGAAAAATATTACTTTAGTTGGACATCTACGATGGATACACGGCACATGCGCGCACTCATACACACACACCCCACCGCACCACCCCACCGCAGAATACGAGCGCTGCCAACACATCTCCACATGACCCAGTAATGGAAGGTTTGGGACCATTAAACACCTTAGCCTATGGCCTCTGTGTTCATGGTTCCCTCTCCCAACATTACCGCTCGGTACCAGTCCGCTACTGGGGCGCGCTCCCCGGAGGGCTGTAACGAGCTGGCGTTTATGGCGCACCTCTGGTTCGCATTATCCCTGGTCATGTGGTGAAAGCATGTTCGGCCTGTGTTCAGAACAGCCATTTTTCACCCAAAACGAATCACTGTTTCCTCTCATTGTAAACACGTTATTTTATATAATGACGGGAAAGACACTTTGTTATGCAAGCTGATACTTTTAAATAATTCGAGGGGATTGCTTCCTGCAAATATTTGGACAGCATTAAATAGCGACATTTGGTAGAGAAAAAGTATTTCTTACGCTTGTTTCATCGAGGCCGATTTTTGTCAGACTGGATTAGAATGGATGTCATTGAACCAGGACGAGCTGGGAATGTTTTTTTTTGTTGCATTTCTTAAATTTGAGGCCTATTTGCAAAGGTTAAGTAAGAAGGAAGTAGTAAACTACAACTCTTTCACATTGTAAAAATTCTTATTTGTTTATTCGTATTGCAAAGAAATTGTGGAAATAATAATTTAAACATTTATAGAATAATTTAGCATTTACGTAGTACTACTTATCGACCTCGGAAGCATGAAAGGCTGAGCCCTGCCAGGATTTCAACCTGCGTCAGCAGGCTCTGCACAGATGTGAACGCAAGCACCCTAACTCCTGTGCTATCGGACTGGCAGATAGTATCAGTGTATCAATAAGAAGCCTTATGTCGCCAGATGGTCTGACATTTGCACTAGTGCTAAAAACTAAGCAGGCGCTTAGATAACACAGAAAGGAGCAAACAGGTTTTGTCATTACACATATTACCAGAAGGTTTTCATTCGGGCAAAAATTAATCACGCCGTTTGTTGTCCTGTGTTTGCAGCACAGAGTAAAAAAGAAATGCTTGCTAGATTTCTTTTCATGTTACGCAGCCAACATAGGTAATACAACAGTCTGCGTTCTCTCTCCCCGGGGAACACTTCTTTGGATAATAGGGATTGATGCAACAACTGTTTGGTCTATTCAGTTTTACTTAATCAGCAAAACTGGTGCTAAATTGATTTGGTCCATATTTTGCACACGGGAATGCTTTGGTATTCTGGCCCCAGAAGATTAGTGTGATTCTTAAACAATTGCTCTGAACTCTGTAGGTCCTGATTCATGGAATATTTGCCCGGTTCAATGTGACTTTGCACTGCCGACACAAACCCTGATTCATGGAACGGTGCAAAGAGCATTTTTGCAGTGCAAAGTCCTGGCAGAGTCAGCGCATAGTCATTTACTGCAATACAAAATGACTTTTCACGGTCTTTGCACGGCTAAAATACACTTTGCACAGTTTCCTAAATCAGGGTTTGTGCTGGCAGTGCAAACTCACTTTTCAGCAGTGCAAATTCACTTTGAAACGGGCAAATATTCCATGAATCGGGGGTGTTTCTCTCCATTTGTAGCGAATCGCAGAGTAACAAATCTCAGTACAACTTGCAAGGTGTCTTTGCCACCGAATCGCAATTGGAAACTGGGCCCGCTGTTATAGAAGCTATTCCAAACCGTGTGCGCTGCACCGGTGGAAGATGTAAAGGCTACTGACGCGCACGCATGCACCGATGGTTGTGCTCCACCAGCATCCCCATTGGTCAGCCATTTGCTGTGTGCATGCTCATTGAGCGCTGGCATGTCCCAATGGGTTTGCACTTCAGCGCATGCCCCAACCCCTCATGCTGCAGGCACATCACGGTATTACTTTGCTGCAAGCCTCCCGTGGTGCCAACACCTGCACGATGGAAGCAGTGGCTTCTGTATTCAGAGGCACCAATACTATGGGTGCAAATTGGAAAAATTGCCCCAAGGTTTACAGTTTTAATTTGCATGAATATATGTTCTATGAAACTATGCACATTGTCACTCTTGCTTGTCACTGTGAAGCAGTTCGGGTTGGACTTCCCATTTAGAGGTTGGACCAAGCCTGATTTGCATATGGACTTTCTCTTTTCTGTGATGACTTCTTGGCAGGCGAAGAAGGATGGTCAGGCGGGTTTGCCTAGGCAATGCCAGTAGCTAAAATGAATTCTGGCCATCCGCTCCTTTGGTTTGGAGATAACTTTTAAGTCCATTCCAGGAACTGCACAGCGATATCAGCATCAGGGGGTCCATATCCATCCTGAATTCTTTGAAAGATGAGTGACCAGCAGTCAAGGTAGCTCAGCAGGTTGCGTGACTTTTGCTGAGTTGTCATTTTTTCAAAACGCTTAAATAATGTACCTTTTTTTAATACGTATGAAAAATGTGCTGCAAAATACACTGTTTCAAACAATTATTTAAAAGGAATAACTCAAATATCATCAAACCCCTACATGAGGGGTTGTGCTCCCTCGCCGTGCCACTTGTTCGTGTTAAGTGACTTCAATTCAGCAATCCCACTAAGTCAGTGCCTCGTCTGGGATGCCCAAGGGAAGCCCTTATTTATATATTTTTATGACAAGTTATACTTTTGATGATAAACCCTTATATAACGCCCCTCTCTTTGAATCCCCCTGACCTCACTGAGTCAAGAAGTAGGTTTGTTTTGCAATTTAAAAGATTTATTGGAAAAATTAAACAATATATATATATCACACTTTTATAATAAATTAATATTTGATATCACACTTCAGAATATAGCGGTGATCAACAATGGATAATATTACAATTGTACGCTTATTTAATGACTTAGGAGTTGATATAGGAAGGAAAAGGTAACTCAGAGCAAGGAAATGCAATGATGAATAAAATGCAGTACAGAAATAATTGATAGGGTTTCACAAGAGATAATATGTTCCCTTTTCCCCTGGTGGCAATTGACTCCCCCCCTATGCTATATAAGGAGATGGAAGGGGAGCACACAATTTTCAGGAACACAAACAAAATGCAATACAAAGTTCCAGTTCCCCCCAGCGAGCTTAGAGGAAAACAGGTATGAATTTAAAGCAATCAAATCCTTTTAAATGTGGTGGCAATGAAGTAAAATATGCTAAAAATGCTTTTAATTCCCTAATGGAGGTTCAGGGTAGGTGATAGCTACTTTGAATTAGTTCAGGTCAGCACTATCAATGATTCAGGGATGGTTATCAGGTTGAAAACGGAATTCAATAACGGAAGCAAAAGACAGATATTTTTACACGTGGTTGAAATGAAGCAAAATGTCAATTCGCTGCAATTTTTCTGAATGCGTCGAGCGCGATTACGGAATAACTATAAGGAATAGAAAGCTTTCAAATGAAAGTTAAATCTCGTTCCTAGCACCTACGATTCAAAAGATATGGACGATTTTGTGAAGGTAGTTTCTAGAAATTAAAATAAACTTCAGAATGCCAAAATGACACTTTTACAGCTTTGAAATGACAGAATGAACACACGATTCCTATGATGCAGTTCTGGACAGGTTCAAATGTTTTGAATCATATTATTTTAAACTAAGAGATGGGTTCTGCACAGTTCTAGCTGAGTACTCACACTGTAAATTTAAAATAGGCCGTCAGGGTCTGGTCAGGTTGGCTGCGGTTCTCTCGCCACGGACGGTCTTACTACCGGTTCTGCTCAAAGCGATCTGGTCTGGGTCTCTGGTTCTGCTGGTCTGGATCAAGTGGATTCTGGATACAGCACTGCTTTCTGGCTACTGGCACAGGGTTCTAGGTAGAATCAAACAGCTCAGCCCGGCTGCTTGAATAATTTGCAAAAGATTTTGAGGCCTGCTGAAGAGGATTCGGCTTGTGGATTGGCCCGTGCTTTAAGTTCTGGCTTGGTTCTGGATCTATCTGGAGTTGAGTTCTGGATTTTGAAGTCCTCCGGCAAAATGCTTCACAAGAAAGTAGAAAGTGAATGTCTTGCCTGTCCAAAGCAGTCTCTTTTTATGTGTTTTGAAAATGGGTGTGTGCGTGGGCATAACTAAGCCTGCTCCTCACAACTTGTCATTGGCCAAGTCCTCCTCTCTCCCTTGATTGGGGGAAGGAATGGGGTGTCATCGTGGTGAGGTATGTTTTATGAGTCAGAGGATACTCCCCCTTGCATTTACTTAGAAAAATCAATTTTACCCAAAACACATATTTCCCAAATACACAGTTTGTTGAAATTACATATACACATTGCAGATGAATTTAAGATACACTCTTGCCCAACTCTGATCTTTCTAAGACCTTAGGTTAAGAAATTACAACATTTTGTGCTTTTTAGTGACTTTCGCCATATTGGTTTTTCCTCAAAATCTACACAGACCTGCACCCCTTCCCTGAGCATATTAATGGAAATTACTATGTCTCTATCCTAAACACAGTGTCTGCAATATTAATAAATAGCGGGGTTCGGTCCCAGAACACCGCACAAAGTGGAGTTTGGTCTCAAATCGTGAGGGCATTTGCCATTTTAAGGACCCCCAAATTGTACATTTCTGTGAGCTTAATACAAGATTTCAGAAGCATTTAACTTAAACATATATTTGCTGAAATATGAATCCACAATCCAGTCTGGCCTGGCCCCAGAAGCTTGGTGAGCCAGAGATCACAGGCATCTCCTTTCTCCAGAAGACTGTTTACAGTCCACACCCAAAATCAGCATACCCCATTCAATTGAAAGGGTCTACTGTGTTGTGTCCTGCAGGCTGCAGGGGAAACTCCTCCCTCTCAATCAACAGGGCCATGTGATATCCTGGGCTGTTGGGGGTGTCTCTGAGGTGTTAAGAGTTCTCAGGAAAGGCATGTCTTTTGAACTTTTAATTACATAAGACCCCCTTCTGTTCACTGCACAGTTCTGCAAGACAGCTCTCCTGTCAGGATTTATAGAGCGCCAGCGCCGGTCAGTGTCCAATGCCGCTACTGCACCTATTTTTGACAGCTGTCTTGAATTAATACATGTCAAAAAGAAAGGATTTTACTTGATAGTATATGATCCTCGCTTGACATGGCATTGATGTGGATCTGCAGTAGAGTAAAGTAGAATACTCAACCAGAGTTGGATTTTTGTTTGGTGGTTCTGGGCTAAAATGACATTAATAAAACTGATTTTGAACAGAACCATCTTTCTTTGCACTGGTGGGTGGCAGGTCAGGGGACCATTTTTGTGTGCGCAAAACAGCGCGGTTTTCCCGGATTCTGGCGCAAATGTGGGCTTTTCCGCCATCTTGGATTTTCTAAGTCCACAGCACCAAATGTTGCAGCATAATAGTTCAAACGTGGCTCAAGCCACCCAACAGTCGTGTTGATGAGCAGCTTGACAACTGCGCCGTCATCGCGAAATTCAAAATTTGACACTGTGTCTGTTATACACCTCTAAAATGTGTAAATGCAATTCCTGTTTAGATACAGTGAGACACTGTCACAATTGGCATGCATATGGGCATGGGCACAGTTTAATAGTGGGGCATCATGGCTCCAGCTAGGTGAAAAAAAGGGAGACGATTTTTACTTGGAAAAGGAAAGGTTTTGAGAGTGCATCAGAAAACGAAAAAAACTGTCTAGGCTCTAAATGACCTGAGGGGATTGTGTTCCATAATGCTGTAGCCAGGATCATGAAAGAACGACCGCCCTTCCACATCCATCGGCATCAACATGCGGACAAGAGCAGCTGGTTGCAAGAGGGCAATTGCCATGGAGGGGTGCAGCTGGTCAATTTATCTCTAATAAAAATAGACCACAACCATGCAGTGACTGATAAATTATACAAAGAACCTTGTATTTAATTCTTTCTGACCCCAAGCACCAGTGAAGCCTGATAGGGAGAGGTTTGAAAGTAGCGTGGCATGGCCATCCTAGAGCGTAGTAGACCATAGCATTTTGTATCTACCTTAGATGCTTATTGCGGACTACATTGTACCCCTCTTGATTTAAACAGTTGGAGTAATTATCTTTTAATAGTAAGAATATCTTTAGGTTTTGCTGCTTTAAGAAACTGGGCACTTGTGCTTGTTATCAATTAACACATATCAACTGCAGGGTTTCAATAACTTCTTTAAAAACAAATGGCGAGGGGCCTGTCATTTGTTTTTTGAGGAATTGTCATCTGGCCAGTGAATAGAAGCCCTTGCTTTTTTCGATTTTTGTCGATTTTGATGCAGGCAATTCCATCTCAGAAATAATGATCTGCTAATCAGAGGTCCCTTTCAATTGGCTCCATGCCAAAAGCATACTTTGTCCTGCATCAGTCTCCTGATTTGCCAATCATGCTTCCCAGTTGCATAGAGCAGGCCCAGAGGCCGCAGGTGCCCTGTTTGACAGCTGCTGTGTTTAAAGCCAAGTCACTGCAGTGCGAGGTTGCATTTAGGTTTTCACCTCTGTTCCAAATTCTATATGGTTATGATAAACCCCGACCTGGTGACAGAGTAATCTGAAAATATAAGCCATACCCTGTGTGGTTTGGGGGTGGAGGATCTACCTAACTATCAAGAGTTACATCTAATTTATATCATACATGTATAAGCAGTGTGAGCCGAGTCCAGCTTTGGAGAAGGTTGTATGTATTCCAGTCAGACAGCTTGTCTCTGCCAGCCAGCCGGACAAGATAGTGAATGGATGTGTATCTTTTTCTATCCTTTGTAAGGCCCGGCAACAACTCTGTCCAGCCTAGGAAGCTCTCAGCAGGGGCTGTCCTGGGAAACAAGCATCTAAGGGCACACCCTGCACAAAGGGACTGGATTCACACCAGAGTATTGTATTTCAAAGGGCCTTTGCTGCTATGGGTCTGAGCCGGGGGCAGAGTTAGTATAGCCAGAGAGACCTCAGCACAGTTGGGGGAAAGCTTTCACCATCTTGTTTCTCTCTGTACCTCCCTTTCCTTCCTGTCTCTTCCACCTCCTTTAGCACTGCACAGTTATGGATATGATGCACAAAGGAAAATACCACTTGTCACAAGGCCAGGGATTGGACCCCTTAAAGCAGGCTTGCTTTTGTCCAGTCACCAGTGGACATTTGTAGATCCCACTTATTTGTTGATCCATCTGTGGACTTCAACACTTCAAGAAGAATTAACTTGCCTCCTTTTGGGAGAGCAGTCCTTTCCAAAGTCCTCTATTTGTGAGGTGAAGACAAGTGTTCAAAGGCAGAGGGCAGCTCTGCTTGTAATGAAATGGCTTCTACTCTGCATGGGCATACAGATGAGTAGTGGCTAAACTGTCTACTAAGCCCCCACACCTTTACAGACCAACAGTAATTCCAATCATAAAGTTAAAACAGTCATAGCCAAGAGATAAAAGTCCTTCAACGTTTGTGATTAATTGGACCGTGGGAAGGATATACTCTCAGAAGGGATGTGTAAGTGTTCCAGTAGCAACACAAACAGCAAAGTAAAATGAGTCCAAAATAAAATGGAATGTGCAATAAAGGCTTTAATAATAAATACACATACTTTAATCAAACACACAATGTATGAATAACTATAAAATCACCCCGGTAAGAAAGAACACAGAATATGCAATAGATAGAAAGATGAAGCAATTGGGGTAATGAAAACAGGGGAGAAAGGACAAATAGCAACTACCAGGAATTTAGAAGGATATGTCTTGTAGTAGCAATGGTGCAGATTCAGTTCCTATGGCCTGCAGATGGTCGAGGGGGACTGCTATGGGTCAATAGTGCCGTGTTGCTGTTCTTGGGCAGCTTTACAGCATCAAACAAGATTTTGAGCTATCCTGCGGTGTGGGTTGAGCCAGGTTCCGGTGTGGCGAGTCATGCTAGGCCAAGCAGTGAGCTGGCATCTAATCTGTTAATCAGGTGCTCAATGTGGTTCAAAGGTGGCATTCGAGTCATGCAGCTTGGTTGGCTCATAAGGGTCAGATTGGGCGTCATGTCAGTTCAAGAAGTAGGTAACTGCTGGCTTGGGACAGTGAGAGAAATGATTCTCCAGCGGTTTAAGTCGAGTTACCTCAGTTTGATGTGGTGACTTTGGTACTCCAGTGTTGGGTTTCAAGACGCTGTGGTTTGAGTTTGGGCCATAGCCACGAGCACCTTGTTCGAACTGAGAAGGTGACGTGCTCTGCTTGGCATGATGAGTCAGTGAGCACGTTTGACAGGTGTGATGTCACCGTAGTTCATGTTTGGTGGAGGGCCGAAAGCCCCACCAGTGAGTCCATCTGGTTCGAGTACAGTGAACACAGTTACAATGTGGTTGAACCAGTTTGTTGCAACAGGACTGGGAGGTTTGGCTGATCTGGTCCTCCAGATGCTGTGTGACCCACATCAGGGGCTCTAGGACAGGACGAGTGCATTCAGGTTCTGCTCTCCCGGCCTAGGGAGGTTTGGTGCAGTGTGGCAGACCCTAGGCCTCAGCAATAGTCACCCCAGTGTGCCCTTGGAGTGGGTAGGGAGAAGACGTTAGCTTTGCCTTGTATTGCTCCTTCTTCACTTCAGTGGATGAGGCTTTGAAAAGATCAACTCTGCCAAAATAGGTCTAGATGAATTGTTCCTCAAATGTTTGTCCAAAAGGGAATCAAAGAAGTAATAGGACACTCCCTCTTTCATAGGCAAAATCCCACAGGTGATTGGACTAAAGCATTCCTGCTTTAAGGGTCCAATCCATGCCATTCAGACAAGTAACCTTTGCCTTATGACATCATACCCAAAGTGCTTTTATCTAAAGGAAGGGGAGTGGACAGGAAGGAGAGAGAGATATACAGAGAAAATGATGGTGGAATCTTCATTCAACTATGCTGAGCTTCCTCTGACTAATATGACTCCGCTCCCTTCCCTTGCCAATAGCACCAGAGTCCCTTTTGGTATTCAGCCCCCTGGTTTGAGGGTTGCTCGTTTGGGCTGGATGTGCCCTTGGATACTTGTTTCTCTGGACAGGTCCTGCTGGGAGGCTGTCCTGCTGGAGAGAATTTTATCAGACCTCACAAAGGATCAAAAGCGAGGCCCTGCCATTCCGTCTCCGGCCCTGAAAGCTGGGAGAGCCAGGCTGTCTGACCAGAATATATGCAATCTTTTCACAGCTGGCCTGGGATCATAGTGCCGACACATGTATGATATCAATATGTTGTGGCCTCTTATACGTACGTAAATTGCTACCTACCAGTTCCCTAACACAAGTATGGGTTTATGTTTAAAGATTAAATGGCCATCACAATAGTAATACCTCATATGACTATGTGGTTTTGGAACAGAGTTGCAGACTTTAAATGCAGCCTCTGTGCTGAAGTGACTTGGCTGTCACAGCAGCTATCAAATAGGCACCTTTGACTTCTGGACCATCTCAGTGCCACTTGAGACCATGGCTTGCAGATCAGGATACTGATTCAGCAGGGCACAGCTGTGCACTATGTCTTTGGCATTGAGAATATAAAAAGGGGATCTAGTTGGTCCATCCCCCTTTCTGTGATGGAATTACCACATCATTGTATTAATAAATACACATTAAAAAAACAGGGCTCCTACGCCCTTGCCAGATGACGATTCCTCACACTGTTCCCTAATCATCCTCAGGGCACATTGGTGGTAATCTGCCGCTGGAGCAAGACCTGCCTCTCTGGTAGCTGCACCGGCATCCAGTTGAAGGATTCCTGCAGGTATTTGCCAGCATCCCCCGGTGTTTTGGAGAATGAAAGCAAGGGCGTATCATGTCTCTGAGCCTCTGGATTGGGATTCACAACAACCCGAGAGCAGATCAGCCAGATTCCCTGTGATTTTCTCATTAAGCGTTGTTTCTATGATTGTTCAAAACATTCAGACCACCACTAGAACCCTGCGGCACTGCCTTTGGCACTGTTAATATCTTGGGGCTGCTGTGATGCACATTCAAACCAGTTTGCCACCACATGACACCAGCTAATGGACGCTGACTTAGCTCGAACAGGAATGTCATAATTGCATATCTCCCATTTGAACTGTCTTTCGATCCGCCAGCATCATTGTCACCAATCAAGTTGATGGTCAAACCAACCCTGTGGCTTTATGAGCCACAATCCTAGGACACTGAATTGAACCATCTCATCTCGAACTGCGTCTCCAGTATCTTTTTCGTGAAACCATGAATCACCTTCCAAACGAACTTTGATGACCCTAATGATATAAATCATTTGAGGAGCGATTTAAAGCTCAGCGTCCTTCAGCTCAACTCTGACTCAACACCTGCTTGCCGCCTGTAACATCGCAATCATCACACTTGAGTCTGTTTCAAACTACTCACATAGTGGCAAGGTGCCTGATTCGACACTGTCGAACCACCAAGAACAGTGGTAAGGTATTACTGACTCCTAACGGCCCCCTTGGTCCAACCTTGAGCCCCAGAGACTGCTACACCTTTCATCGTTGTTTCCTATAAAAGACATATCCTTTCATGACAATCATTTTTCTTGATTGCCTTTCACCCCTATTTCATTACCCAGAGTGCTGAATATTTCTTTATTTGCATATTCAGTGTTCGTTCCACAGGGTGGGGTTTTGTAGTGTTATTCTATTTCGTTATTTTTGCACATGGTGTGTTTAATTAACCTATATATATTTTGTATAGACCCTTGATTGTCCTTTCCTTTATTTCTGACTGTTGTACTGTTTTTACATCACAGTGTTCACTAGTGTTGTGATGTCACACTGTGATGTATTTAGGCGGCTAAAATGCATATGATGTCGCTTCCTTGGCACCAATGAATTTGGGGAAATGGAACAAGCAGATGATATTTTGGGCTATTTCAGAGATTAGTGGAGCATGTTAAAAGGGCAGGGGCGTGTGAAGCTGCTCCGGATTATTCTAAAAAATAAAGATTTGAGTTTAATCCGGAAAGAAGGTGAAACTTCAGGTACATGAAGAAGTATGTCCCATATAGAGTGATATGTGATAGAATCTTGAGATGTAAATTAGGGCGTTCGCATGTAATTTCATTGTGGGATGTTTATTCGCAGGTTTTTTACTGCAGATTTTTTAATGAAAAATCTCATCTAATTTTTATTTTTTTATTTTTGGGGGTCCCCCCCAAACCTCCATCCCCTTTAATTTTTTTTATATTCCCCAACACTCACACATGAAATATATATTTTTCTAACTCCCCTAACAATTTCGATAATTTTTTGTTTGTTCAAAAATCTGTGGTCAAAAACCGCGTGAAAAAAAACATCCCGCGATGAAAGGACGTTGTACCAGGGAGGGCATATTAAAGTGAAGGAATGCACTCATTGAAGATTAGAAACAGGTCCAAAGAAGGGCATTTGTATTCATTCATTGAGCTCACAAGTTGTTTTACCCCAAATGCCAATCAATCAGCTATCAGCAGTCATCGGAGCAGTCCTGAATCAGTTGCTCTGTTCCCAAGGGAAAGGCAGTGAGTATCTGACTAGTGTATGATGAGGTGCACACGGGCCAAGTCACATGATATACAGCTGCGTGAGTGACTGCCTAATTACAGTGAGGTACTTACAGCAGAGTTAGGTACCTGGTAGCCAGAGAGGGAGAGTAATACCAGAGTAAGGAGGTAAATCACGTACTAGCCAGCAATAATGTTTAGACTAGGGGTGTGCAACCTTAACCTTCCCAGATGTCTTGGACTACAACTTCCATCAGCCCTAGCCAGCATAGTCAATGGTGAGTGATGTGGTAATTGTAGTGCATAACATCCGGCGAGCTGCAGGTTAGAGACTCTGGGTTAAGACTGTGTTCTACGTGTGACTACGGTTCCCATACCCTCCTTCGCTTTTCTTCCCCACGACGCCCTTCTTTCTCACCTTCCCTCTACTCCGCCACTTCCTGATGATGCCCCCTGAGTAACTATGCATGTATCTTTTGCGCCGTATAATTCACCCATAAAATAAGTTACATAAAAATAAAAATAAAACTCCAGTACTGACTGACTTACGATTCACAATCCCATATACATGCTCGCAGGCATCCGAAAAGTGGCGTGCGGCGAGGCGAACGTTGCATATAAATACATTAAACAATGTACAGCGAATGGGGAGAGAAACTGAACTTGAATCATTTGTACACGCCAAACACTGATTACATGTGCACTCAGCCTAAGATTCAAAGGACTTTCTTCAATGTCCAGCATACGAGTAATCTTTTTGGGGAAAAAAATTGCATGGTCATCACAATTTGCGAGTATTAGTTTTCATCATGACGCAATCTGGCATCCATGTTGAAAACCTAGATACATGAACACAAACATTATCAAGTCTTGATTTCCCGCGAGGGAAAATGTGTGGTGCTGCCAGGGCCGCGCGACACCTGCTAATATGTGTTTACAATAGCATTATTATACTGGACATCGTATTACCGTCTCTGGAGCACGGATCTCCGCAGCGCTGATGTCAAAGATACATTGTCTGCACGTTTTTGGTGGATAACGCTAATATTACAGCGAAACTGTGCCAGTATTTCACAACACTCTGAAGTGTGTCAGTTCACACAGAGACAATCTCCAACAAAGGCCACGCGCTGGGCCTCGTGCGTGACGCTAATCTAGATCCTCTGGGAGAAGAACGGCACGTCTGATTAAGTGTACATGGAATTTAGTTCCAGGTATTAGCTTTTTTTAAGCTATCCCATTTTCTTTTGCAAAAGAAACTGAGTTGGAAGGAGATTTATTAAATTTTGTTTTAGGGGTTTTGCAAAGGTCTGCGCACTGCGATTAGGCCACTTCAAAACACTGCCAGGAGCGGGAAAAGGAAGGTGAACAGAAAGCCTCTATACAGCTGGACAAGGGTAGATATTATTAATACTTGAGCAGTCTTTGTTTGTTGGAGGCCTGAGCCATGGTTACTCATTATGTGGCCCTACAGATGTTTTGGACTACAATTCCCATGATTTCTCACCACTGACTAGGCTAGATAGGGCTGATAGGAATTGAAACATTTGGAAGGCCACATAACGAGCAAGCATGTTCAAAAGGTGGAGAAGAGATATTCCCTCTCTTAAGCATCTGAATAGTGCAATGGTCATAAAGAGGACACACATTTGGTTTGTGGGACACTGATGAGTATAGGTAACGAGGTAGGTCATAGCCAATCCTCATACAAGTGGTGAATTTGATACCTTTACCAGACTCTAGGATGAGGTAGTTGGGGCCCTCGGGGAGGAAGACGAGAGAAGTCTTCAGGACTCTACAGAGCTTTAGGAAAAGTGAATGGCCCGGTGCTTAATCTGTGGGGGTGTTTGCCAGAGCCCCGGCATTTATTGTCTCAGGCTCTGTTTATGATGTGGTATTTTGGCAACTTTATTACTGTAACTGCCAGTCACAAAATACACACCGATAGAATCAGAGCAAAATGTAAATGATGATTGTGTTTAAAGAAACACTTAAACATTTGTCTCATGTCACGAAACAATGAATGTGTTATTTTATGTAGATGTTGATTGGTATTAGTAAATCGCATATCTGCCGTAGTGACTGAGTCCATCGTCAGCCACAATAAACCGGTGGGAGTTGAAGCTTTAATCCCATATATGTTGACAGTGTAGAGGAGCAGGTGTACACGTCATCCCTAGCTCCCGCGCCCTCACCTCCGTCATACTGGAACAGCAGAAGAGCCCTATGTGGTACACCAGGTATCATCCCAATACCACACTGATTGTAGTATATAAGATATGCACTCAGACAACCATATTGAATGTACCCTCACACTGAAAGAGTGGAAGGATGTCGGCACACACCATTGGACATCATAGAGCTATAAGTGAAATCTGATAAAAGCAGAGTGATGTCATGAAGGAAAGATACTGAGACACACTGAAACGATATGCAAATACTTAAGAATAACAATGTCACTGAAGTAACAAGAGAAACATGTTATTGGATATGAAGAAATCATATATGCAAAGAAGTAACCTGCTAAATAATAAGTGTACATCCCCAGAAACACAAGGTAGACGAGACATATAGAAGATTGCTGCAGTAGAAAACATAATATGGCTGGGGCGGCCATGATACATGGACGTCAGACTCGTATTTAAACTAATCAAGCTATCTTGGAGACAGACCAGGTCTGCAGAGTCAAGATACGCTGGCAAAACAGTTTTGTGTGAGGAATAAAGAGAAGTCTATTGGCCTGGGATCAAGGATGCTACTTCAAGGAATGATTGCAAAGCACAAGGGGAGTCAGAAGGATAAGCCATCTTCGTAAGATATATTTTTCTTAGATTAAGTAAAGAAGAAAACATATGCAAGGGCCAAGTATGGGTCAATTAAAGATGCAACATATCTATGCAAGGTGGAGGGAGCAATTCTCTAAAGGCTGCGGGAAGTAATGACACCCAGCACAATTTAGTCAAATAGCAGTAAATACAAGCTCGAAAATGGACAAATTCTTGGTCCTCTCACACGTGATTCCGAAGTTGAAAACAAGGGCTTTTAATTAAGCTCCATATGAGGATAATGGTGTGCCTGCACTTCCTTAAAAGTCCCAGAATCAAGAACAGGCTTTGAAGTCAACTACAAAGGAGAAGCCTTGGCTTAGTGCTGGACTAATGAGAGATGATGGACTAATTGGGAAAGTGGGGTGCAGTCTGACATTACTCTTGGCACCTGGGTTCCATTTTGCTTACGTGCTGCTAACAAGTCAAAAGTCCAAGGTTGGGAAAGCATGCCAACCAATGAGAGGGTCTATGTAGCAACATGCTATTTAATGTTGCAAAGACCAACCCGCTGCCATTTATCTGCTACAATCAGTATTATACATATTTAGAGGTAGTTCAAGGTGTGCCCACCAGAGAAGGGGCATCCTTTAATATTGTTAATACTTACATGATATATAGCTACATATGTTCCTTTAACTAATCCCTCCCTTTAATAGGTTTTACAGTTTTTCCACACATTATTACAAAATAAATGAGGTGTATCGAGGTTTAAAACCTTTGAATAATCAAATTTGGGTGTGAGAGCATAGACTACATCCTGTTGTTCACCAGATTGCCCTACTTTGTTATATGCTGATAATAAAGCACTACTTTGCCTTATTCTTTGAGTTTGTCTGGTTATTTGGGTCCGATATCGTTATTGGTAATTCCATCTAGCACAAGAGACCCTTCAAGGTGCTAGAGCACAACAGCATGGTGACCAGCCATGTGTGGTGGGAACAGTGGTCGGGGAGCTGTCCACCCGATGTGTCATGGGCGTGTTAGAAAATATTTCAGATGCAGCACTTATTATTTTACAAATTAAGCACTGGGATGCCCCATAAGGTGGCATAGATATAGCTTTCTAAAGGAGGGAGCCTGTGGACAGACCTGCCCCTGAACCTGTCATCCCTGGGCATCTGGATGCTAGACGATTCATGTGCATTGACCTCCCATACCCTGCTGATTGGGAAAGCTTGAAAATCTTTAGCAGTATCTCGGGAACAACCACTTTAGAGTTAGGGATGAGGCAAACGCTTCTGAACTGTGCTTGTTCCATCATCAGTAGGCCATTAACAGAGTCGCCTGGACAGGAGATATAGTATTGTCATTGAAGACTGGAGATAATAAAGGGCTGGTTGAACTTTCAGTAGCATCTTTCCCATGGGACCTGTGTGGGTACTACTGCAATATTCCAGAAAGAGGTGTGAGAACTGCAACAAAAAAAAAACAGAGCAATTATTTTGGGGGCAATGCAGGTGGAGAAATAACGCAATCCGTATGCACAGATTATGGAAGGCACTCTTGTTGACTTTATTGACTTGGGGTGTCACTGAAAGATGACCATTAAACGGCACCCCCAGGATGCATACTTTGTAACGAGGCATTATGGAAGGACTCATTGAGTGCAGCAAGGATAGAAGTAGAGTTAAAGGGACCACAGGCCCTACTGATGGTGTTCTATGTATGCCTAAAGACCATATTTCAAAAGATTGTGTGGAGGAAGGCTGCCTGGAAAAGATAATATGTAAAGCTCACATGTGCCTTTGTATATGCAAGAGCACGTAATCGTCTGTGCAAGGACTTGGAGATCAAAGGTCTGTCGTAGGCTTTAAAGTATACATAAGGCATCAATATTCTATCACTCACAAAGGTCTGTAAAACTGTAATACTTCAAAAGAAAGCGTTGCAACTTAAAAACAAAAGTGCTTCAAACAAGGGATCAAATCAGGAGTTCACGAGCAGCCTCTTGTCATTCCAGCCAGGGGATGATGCGTGACAGGAGAGGTGCGCAGCAAATTCTCCTCTGCAGAAGACAGGAGAAAGATCCACCCCTAAGTTGGAGAAGCTTGCAGCCAGAGACATTCCTCCAAAACACTTTCTTCACAACATAAATAATTTAGAAGGTAAATAAGGCCATTAACACAATTGACTGAATTCTCTTTTTTTTAAATTAAAAAAACTGCAACACACTGCAATTTCCTTTGCGCCCGGCAGTCAGACCTGTCGGGCGCAACAGCACCCGCAACAGCACCCGCCCACAGAGTTGTACTCTGGCGGGTCAGAAAGGGTGCCGGTATGGTGCGACCGGCACCCGGATTTCCGGACCGCCACACTTGTAATGAGGCCCAATGTCAAATTTTGATTTCATGAGACAAATCTCACATACCAGACAAGCTCGTTTGACCCATCTAGACAGAGACCGTTACGAGTCTCAGATGCTGGCTGTTCGTTTGCAGAGAAATATCAGCTTTAATAAGCCACGCTCTGTAACTTCACTACTTGGATGCGACTGTTACAGGATTTCAAGTGCTGCCAGTAACAGACTGGGGATTTATAGAGCTCTCTTTAAAGAGCAATCTTGTAAACAGGTAAAATATTTTGGCTGGGAGTGTACCCTGATGTGGTGAAATGAAGACATGTTGTCAACAAGTTGTTAAGTAATCAACTGGAACAAATATTAATCTTTTTTATAGGACGTCATATTATTAACTTGTATTGTTTATTTGTGAGTTTATTTTAAAGTTTGATATTGGTCTGAGCACCCCAAAAGGTACATTTGCACTATACATGTAAAAAAATAACTGCGAAGAACCTATGGACGTTTGGTCCATGCAGACTTTGACAGGGCTGAAGTAGAATGCTCTGACTCTTACCAACCACACCTGACAAGACAACATAAAAATCCCTCAGTAAAAATAGAAAGACATGGATTTCTCTGTTCTGTTGCTTGCGTTCTATGCTTTTATTATTGCTTACATTCCAAAAGGTATTTCCATGATACTGGGTCATCTTACTTGGATTACCATTTTGAGGCTAATTTTATCACCGAATCAATGGAGGCGGTCAAAGGGGTCAGAAAGAAGAAATCTATGCAAGTCTTCACAAAAGTGACAGCCGCCAAAGGCTCAGAATACATTTGTTCGGAGGGTCCATAGACTTTACAACAGAGACTAAGGCCATTATTCACAGAGCATTTTCCAATGGGCTTTTGCCATTATAAAACGCTTTTGTGAATTAGGACCTAAATCTCAAATGGACCTCCTAGATTTGATCGTCTTCCATTGGAAAGAGGGTCACCTTCAGGATGATCCATAATGAGGATCTATTTATCGATGATCAGTATCAGCCTCATTGTCATGAGGCCAGTGAATCTGGAGGGCAAGACCCCAACTGATTGCATATCTGTGCGAGCGGGCACTTCTCCTGAATTCTGAGCCATGCATGCACCTGGGGGAGATTGATCACAGGTCCACTGCATGCGTGTGCGGCCAGGGACAGGTAGGGGAGTCGGCCTTGCTTGCCGTGCCTTTCACTGAATGCAAGCAGTGGGTCTAAAAGGAGGTTTACAGTGTGTGCATGCAGAAGTTCACAAATGTTGGGTGGCACGGCACACATGTTGATCTCTGACTGGCATGGTGTAGGAAACCCTACTTCAGTTGTGAAGTTTAGTAAAGAGTTTCCGCATCGGGCTCCCATGCCATGTGGGAACACCTGCATGGCACCCTCATCAGAATGGCTCCAGAATATTGCTTTTCTGACACCCCCACGGTCATCAGAATGATGGCACCTGTGTGCTGGACTCCTCCCCATCAACTCGGTTACCACCAAAATAACCAAACTCTTCCCAGCAAATGATGGTGGTAATGCCAAAAGCACATGTGGCTACCAAGGGTGGGTTTGTTTGTTTATCTTTCTTATATAGCGCATCTGACCCAGGGGTATCCGGCCGCTTTAAGGCAAGTAGAATGTTACAGGCATGAGCAGTGAATAGAGTCAATGCGCTCTTTAAGGCAAGTAGAATGTTACAGGCATGAGCAGTGAATATAGTCAATGTGCTCTTAAGGCGAGTAGAATGTTACAGACATGAGCAGTGAATATAGTCAATGTGCTCTTAAGGCGAGTAGAATGTTACAGACATGAGCAGTGAATATAGTCAATGCGCTCTTAAGGCGAGTAGAATGTTACAGACATGAGCAGTGAATATAGTCAATGCGCTCTTAAGGCGAGTAGAATGTTACAGACATGAGCAGTGAATATAGTCAATGTGCTCTTAAGGCGAGTAGAATGTTACAGACATGAGCAGTGAATATAGTCAATGTGCTCTTAAGGCGAGTAGAATGTTACAGACATGAGCAGTGAATATAGTCAATGTGCTCTTAAGGCGAGTAGGATGTTACAGACATGAGCAGTGAATATAGTCAATGTGCTCTTAAGGCGAGTAGAATGTTAAAGACATGAGCAGTGAATATAGTCAATGCGCTCTTAAGGCGAGTAGAATGTTACAGACATGAGCAGTGAATATAGTCAATGCGCTCTTAAGGCGAGTAGAATGTTACAGACATGAGCAGTGAACACAGTGAATACCGTAGAATACATTAAAATACAGGAAGTGCATACATGGAGAATATGAGCAATTGCACATAGATAGGGTATGACATTTAGAGACATGGGCCTCATTACGAGGTAGGAGGTAGCCATGGCGCTCTTAGCACCATGGCTACCCCCTTACCACATTCCGGGTCCGTGTTCCTGGAATAGGGACTTACCGGGTCATTCTGACCTTGGAAGGCCCGGTAAATCCCCATTCCGGGAACCATTCCCCATTCCCATTTGAATCCCCATAGGGCTCAATGGGAATGGGGATGGAGCTAATAACGGGCCCGCTATTGGCGGGCCCGTTATTAGCTCTGAATCCCTTAACGGGTCCCTTCCATAACGCCTGGTAAAACCAGGCGTTAAGGAAGGGACCTGCTAAGGGACCTCGGAATAGGGTGGTAAGGGATTACTGGCACCGGTCCCTTACCGCCTACCTCGTAATGAGGCCTATAGACAGTGATGGAGGGTTACAGATCCGGATGTGTAGTAACATGGCTATAACTAAAGTCAAGAACAGCAGAGGGAAACAGTTGTTCTGCTGAAATCTGACATGTAGGGAAGTCAAAGAGTACAGGTACTGGTGGGTGCAGTTCCACTACCATCTGGTCCACATTCTAGGGACATTCTTGCCACGCTTATTATGGAGACTGAGCTTGACTTAAGCACATTTTCTAAGCTGTGAAAACTCCCTCATTTTGATGTCCCTCCCTTCTGAATGCACCCCCATTTCCTTGGAGACCAGCCCCAGTGTATCTTCTGGTTCGCTCTTTCAAAATATAGCACACCAATCAATATAGACGGTGTACTCTGCGTATACACATGTAGTACGTCCATACATGTAAAGAGACATTGCGTGTCCCAGTCACCCATAGCTACAGTGTTTTATTAATTAGGATGGTGTCTGAAGTCCTGCCTTACACACTTACAGAAGCAATGGAATCCAAAGTTTGTTAAGAAAAAAGAGATTCACGCTCTAATTTCTTTGTGAACAATTGATCGATTCACGTTGGCAAATGGCGTTATAAACATTTTCTTTAATTGTCTTTCTACTTCCATAGGGCCTGGGGTTTCATATGTTGGTGCACACCCCGACACCGCATAGACATATATCTCCTAATTGGCACAAGATGATCGGCTGTTGTAAGTCGCCAGTAGGGTGAAAGAGACAACATGAAATCAACATCATTCAATTATATATCACCAACATCCATGTAAGTCACAAATTTATCGGTGGCAACCCACATGCAGACGGTCCCACATACATACACAGTAGGCACAGCAGGACACAACAGGATGAAACGTACACCAAAAAACACACAGAAACCTTTGCAGCCAAAGACATAAATACAATCATTATCAGCAATGCACGGCGGGTCGAAGAAGCACAATTAAATAAAAAGTGTACCCCGAAAGCAAATACATTGCACAAAATGCAAAAGATGATATGTCATACTAACACACTGTAGGGCCGCCATTCATGCACAGCAGGATCGGAGGGACAAAACAAAATGAAAAACATTCTGCAAAAATGTAAATATTCCGTGAAATGCGCAAATGATTGGCTGCACCCAACATACCTTAGGGCCACAGTACACACAAAGCAGGGTAGGAGGGACAAAACAAACATACGTTAGGGCCACAGCACACACAAAGCAGGGTAGGAGGGACAAAACAAACATACGTTAGGGCCACAGCACACACAAAGCAGGGTAGGAGGGACAAAACAAACATACCTTAGGGCCACAGTACACACAAAGCAGGGTAGGAGGGACAAAACAAACATACGTTAGGGCCACAGCACACACAAAGCAGGGTAGGAGGGACAAAACAAACATACGTTAGGGCCACAGCACACACAAAGCAGGGTAGGAGGGACAAAACAAACATACCTTAGGGCCACAGTACACACAAAGCAGGGTAGGAGGGACAAAACAAACATACGTTCGGGCCACAGCACACACAAAGCAGGGTAGGAGGGACAAAACAAACATACGTTAGGGCCACAGCACACACAAAGCAGGGTAGGAGGGACAAAACAAAAAGCATTGTGCGAAATTAAACATATTCTGCCAAATATTAAAGAAATGAACAGCCACACCTAATGCTGCAAAAGGCCTGTGGCGTGTGAGGAAGGGCCCTTATACAGCGTAGGGGCAGAAGGGCAACATTAAATAAAAACATACCACAAACTGAAAAATAGTTCTCAAAATGTAAACTAGTCTGTGACAAACGACTGTTACACACAACACAGAGTAGGATCATTAATACATGTGCAGTGTTGTTGCAGAGGAAAAACAGAATGAAAGTTGTACCACCAAATAATATATATTCTATGAAACGCAAGTGATGCTGCGCGGCTCCTCACCGAAAGCAAACAACATAAGTCACATAGAAATAATGCAGTCTCTTACATAATCAAAGAAATCAGTCAGAAATGACCTGTAACAAGTCAATGTGTACAAACGTTGATATTGCCAACATTGAGGTTTAACCCATTATTAAACACTTAACAATGAATAATACCAAAATGATAGGTCCTTTACTCACCTTCACAAATAACAAGTACACATATGAGATCAGCACATAAGTGCATCTTTTCAACAAACACCAACAATAAAACAGGATGCATAACAAATATACAACAATTCTACAAGCACACATTCAAATGTAAACATTATTCCTGCCCACAATGTATGTCAACATTGCCACTGCATATGCTGTATGTCATTATGCCTATGCCCATATTTGATATAATACCATTGCCACTAAAACCACTTTCATGATGCATGTTCTCACAATATGTGACATACTTTCACCACTATTTCACTTTAAGAATACGTGTTTGTGCTGGCTGTGCCCAATATGTGCCAGCTTTGCCACAAACCAAGCAGAGTTATCTTACTGCTTTCCCGTCTGACTATGTTTGAGCACACTGTGCTCTAGCACCTTGAAGCGTCTCTTGTGCTAGATCGAATCACCAATAAAGATCTCAGACCAAATAACCAGACAGACTTAGAAAATATAGAAAAGTTCTATTTTATTCTCAATTTAATAAAGCTGGCCGAACTGACTGATGTTCCCACACTCACAAACACATTTGATTACACAGAGGTAATATACCCCATTATGTGTCATCTATGACATCATCATACGTGGCAAACTGTAAAACCTATTGATGGGAAGGATTGGTTAGGGGAACATATGTACCTATGGCATGCATATGGGTTAATACTTCATTGGCTGCCCCTTATCTGTAGGGCACGCCTCTAACTACCTCTAAATATGTATAATACTGATTATTGCAGAGGAAATGGAAACGGATTGGTGTATGCAACATTGTATTTCACGTTGCACCATAGACCCTCTGATTGGTTGGCATTCTCACCTGACCTAGGACTTTCAGCTCATTAGCAGCATCTAAACAAAATGAAACCCAGGTGCTTGAGTCAGATTACGCCCCAGTTTTCCAATTAGTCCATCATCGCTCATCAGCCCAACCATAAGCTAAAGTTTCCCATCTGTAATTGACCTTGTAGCCTGCTCTCTCTTCCGGGACATTTAAGGGAGTGTAGGCACATCACTATCTTCATTCAATGCTTCATGAATAGCCATTTTTTTTGTCTTCTGAATCACGTGTGAGGAGACCTCAAATTTGTCAATTTCGACCTCCTATTTACTGCTATTTAATTTACTTATACTGGATGCTCTTGCTCCTCTTGGTCTCTAGAGACTTGTTCACTTCATCGTGCAGGAGCCTTAGCCATTGTTAATTGTCCAATACTTGGCTCTTGTTAATGTTTTCTTCTTCAATCTAAGAGAAATATGTCTTACGTTTATGGCTTTTCCGTGTGCCTCCCTTTGTGCCTTGCAATTGTTCTTTGAAATAGCATCCTTGATCCCAGGCCAACACAGATTCCTCTTTATTTTGCACACAAAGCTATTTCTCCAACGTCCCCTAACTCTGCGTCCGTGGTCTGTTTATGAGGTAGCTGGGATGAATCTTTACACAAACCGACGTCCTTTTTCCTGTCATGGCCGTCCTTGCCACATTATATTTTCCTCTATAGCAAGCTTCTATATGTCTCATTTACCTTGCATTACTGCATATCTACACTTATTGGTCAACAAGTTACTTCATCTTCTTTGTATATTACTTTATCATTTCGTACATGTTTCTCTTGTCACTTCAGTTACATTGTTATTCTTAAGTATGTTCATATCGTTTCAGTATGTCCTTGTATAACTTCTTCATGACATCACTCTGTCCTCGTTAGTTTTCACTCAGCATTGCATGATGTCCAAAGGTGCGTGCTGACTTCCTTCCACTCTATCGGTATAGTTGCCTGAGTGCATATCATCTCTCATACACTCAATGTGGTATAGGCACAACACATAGGGTCCCGCATACATCCTCTCCTGCTGTTCCAATATGACGGCGGTGAGGGGGCGTGAGCTAGGGAGAACGCATCCACCTGCTCCTCTAAACCACTCTTCCTGAATCATATAAATGCGTCTCGCCGGTCCTGCAGTTAGTGATTCCACCGGTTTTACTTCCAATGCTGGGGAAGCGGCCTCTTCTGAGAGCATGGCCTTCCTACTGAAGGATCATCTCTCACTCGGGGCGCTCTGTCTGTGCCACTGATGCTCTGACTGAATATTTGCAGAGAGGTTGATATTTTGCGTTATTATTGACTGCATTATGCGTATTCTGATAAATTGAGAAGGGGTCAAAAACGAAAGCAAAGTGCTGAACATGATTTTTCACACTGCCACTGTGAGGTCCTTTCAACTCCACGCTGTAATCAGCTGAGCATTCACAATAACTGAAACAATGAATAGAATCTAAAATCTTTACATTGTGTTAGTGCTTGAAATGTGTCCACGTCCAACAATTTCACATGTCGTTGTATCAGTTCCTTAAAAATCAGTTTTGCTGATATTCCCATTGTGCCATCTCTATAAATCCGTATCTTCTATTTTGCACGTTTGTTGGATCATTCGTGCCATGCCTAGGTGTTCAGCGTCTTCTGGTTTGATTTTGGCTTTCAGCGGAGGGCTTGTTGCCACAGGATGCAATACTTTTGAACTAGATGGCTGGTAATGCCTGCTCTCTGCTCTAGTGGGAACTCATTGGATTGCCTTTACTTGGTTTGTGCTCCTATACTGCTCTTTCGATGCTTGGCAATTGTTTTGTTGTTTATGTTCACGCAACGATGCAATGAATTAACCCCGAACAGTATTCCTTTAACTTCCCAGTGTTTTTGGATATACATTGATAAAGAAATAAAGCTAAAAAAAAGACTACTATTCTCACAATTGAGCTAAGGCCCAAGCCCGTTCCTATCTTAGGTACCAGTTAAATTGGACACTGTTTTTCTCAGCTTTGTAAAAAAAAATCACACCAGGCCTGATTTACAAATCGTTTTTCAATGGGACTTTCCATTGGAAACGCTTTTGCAAATCAGGCCCATGGTCTTGAATGAATATCACAAATACAACTTATACAAAATGTATAATCATCTATTTTCAAGTCAAATGCATTACAGAAATAGGTCCAGGTTGAAAAACCGGACACAAGTCAAGGCATAGCTTTGCTAAAACACTGTACAATTTTGAGAAACACTGTGGATAACATTTAACATGTATTACTGTATATTATTGTGTTGTTGCTGCAGGCCAACATTTAAGTGCTTTAAGTGCTATTCTGGGGGAACCCATGAAGAATGGGTACCCTTCCATCGACATGAACTTGATAATGAGATAATCAAAACTAACTAACATGTAATAATGAGAGTCAAAAACTCACCGAGTTAATCTATTTGTAAAATATAACGGTCTAATTGTTGATTTAGCTCCAAATAACTTCGATTAGTCTATTTGTAAGCACTTAGCAGATCATGGCACTGTGGCACAGAGGAAGTGATTTGCACAGGATCACACATCGTTGTCCAGTAGAGAAAGAAGGACTAGAAGCCGTGCATTATGAGTCTACAGTTTGTAGCTTATTTACTGTACAGAACAGTCATTCGCTGCAGAAAGACACTGCTCTAAAGTGAAGTGTTTCTCTCTCAGAGCAAAACACAATTTTCTTCCTTCGAAAGTAAGATACAACAGAGCGCCCTCATCAAAGTAATGTTATTGAAGTAACATTAACGTTGTAATTTTCTTTGGCAAAACGACGTCATACGCCAGAGCCCCTGCATAGGCTGAACTGTGCCTCATAAAAACTGTGCATGATCATAGCAGTGAACTTATCAGGATCATGGCTTTATCACAGCGTTTCCATGTTCACACGTCGCTTGTGCATGATCCGACCTTATCAGCATCATGGCTTTCTCATGGCGTTTCCATGTTCACAAGTCGCTTGTGCATGATCGTAGCAGTGACCTGATCAGGAATGGCTTTCTCGCGGCGTTTCCATGTTCACACATCGCTGGTGCAGGATCATAGCAGTGACCTTATCAGGATCATGGTTTCTCACGGCGTTTCCATGTTCACACGTCGCTTGTGCAAGATCCGACGTTATCAGGATCATGGCTTGACCTTATCAGGCTCATGGCTTTCTCTCAGCGTTTCCAAGTCCACACGTCGCTAGTGCATGATCATAGCAGTGACCTTATCAGGCTCATGGCTTTTTCACAGCCCTTATCAGGGTCATGGCTTTCTCAAAGTGTTTCCATGTTCACACATCGCTGGTGCAGGATCATAGCAGTGACCTTATCAGGATCATGGTTTCTCACGGCGTTTCCATGTTCACACATCGCTTGTGCAAGATCCGACGTTATCAGGATCATGGCAGTGACCTTATCAGGCCATGGCTTTCTCGCAGCGTTTCCAAGTCCACACGTTGCTAGTGCATGATCATAGCAGTGACCTTATCAGGCTCTAGGCTTTCTCGCGGTGTTTCCATGTTCACACGTCGCTTGTGCATGATCAGAGCATTGACCTTATCAGGATCATGGCTTTCTCGCAGCATTTCCAAGTCCACATGTCGCTAGTGCATGATCATAGCAGTGACCTTATCAGGCTCGTGGCTTTCTCGCGGTGTTTCCATGTTCACACGTCGCTTGTGCATGATCATAGCATTGACCTTATCAGGATCATGGCTTTCTCGCAGCGTTTCCAAGTCCACACGTCGCTAGTGCATGATCATAGCAGTGACCTTATCAGGCTCGTGGCTTTTTCACAGCCCTTATCAGGGTCATGGCTTTCTCAAAGTGTTTCCATGCTTGCACGTCGCTTGTGCATGATCATGGCAGTGACCTTATCAGGCTCATGGCTTTCCTGTGGCGTTTCCATGTTCACACGTTGCATGTGCATGATCATAGCAGTGACATTATCAGGCTCATGGCTTTCCCACGGCATTTCCATGTTCACACGTCGCTTGTGCATGATCATAGCAGTGACCTGATCAGGATCATGGCTTCCTCGCAGCGTTTCCATGTTCACACGATGCTTGTGCATGATCATAGCATTGACCTTATCAGGATCATGGTTTTCTCGCAGCGTTTCCAAGTTCACACGTCACTTGTGCATGATCATAGCAGTGACCTTAACAGGCTCATGGCTTTTTCACAGCCCTTATCAGGATCATGGCTTTCTCAAAGTGTTTCCATGTTCTCATGTCACTTGTGCATGATCATGGCAGTGACCTCATCAGGCTCATGGCTTTCTCGCGGCGTTTCCATGTTCACACGTTGCTTGTGCATGATCATAGCATTGACCTTATCAGGATCATGGCTTTCTCGCAGCGTTTGCAAGTTCTCACGTTGCTTGTGCATGATCATAGCATTGACCTTATCAGGCTCATGGCTTTCTCGCGGCGTTTCCATGTTCACACGTCGCATGTGCATGATCATAGCAGTGACCTTATCAGGCTCATGGCCTTCTCGCTGCATTTCCACGTTCACACGTCACTTGAGCATAATCATAGCAGTGACCTTATCAGGATCATGGCTTTCTCACAGCGTTTCCATGTTCGCACGTCGCTTGTGCATGATCCGCCCTTATCAGGATCATGGCTTTCTCATGCCGTTTCCATGTTCACACATCGCTTGTGCATGATCATAGCAGTGACCTTATCAGGATCATGGCTTTCTCGCGGCGTTTCCATGTTCACACGTCGCTTGTGCATGATCATAGCAGTGACCTTATCAGGCTCATGGTTTTCTCGCAGTGTTTCCATGTTCACACGTCGCTTGTGCATGATCATAGCATTGACCTTATCAAGATCATGGCTTTCTCGCAGCGTTTCCAAGTCCACACGTCGCTAGTGCATGATCATAGCAGTGACCTTATCAGGCTCGTGGCTTTCTCGCAGTGTTTCCATGTTCACATGTCGCTTGTGCATGATCATAGCATTGACCTTATCAGGATCATTGCTTTCTCGCAGCGTTTCCAAGTCCACACGTCGCTAGTGCATGATCATAGCAGTGACCTTATCAGGCTTGTGGCTTTTTCACAGCCCTTATCAGGGTCATGGCTTTCTCAAAGTGTTTCCATGTTCGCACGTCGCTTGTGCATGATCATGGCAGTGACCTTATCAGGCTCATGGCTTTCCCGTGATGTTTCCATGTTCACATGTTGCATGTGCATGATCATAGCAGTGACATTATCAGGCTCATGGCTTTCTCGCGGCATTTCCATGTTCACACATCGCTTGTGAATGATCATAGCAGTGACCTGATCAGGATCATGGCTTTCTCGCTGCATTTCCATGTTCACACATTGCTTGTGCATGATCATAGCAGTGACCTTATCAGGCTCATGGCTTCCTCGCAGCGTTTCCATGTTCACACAACGCTTGTGCATGATCATAGCATTGACCTTATCAGGATCATGGTTTTCTCGCAGCGTTTCCAAGGTCATACGTCACTTGTGCATGATTATAGCAGTGACCTTAACAGGCTCATGGCTTTTTCACAGCCCTTATCAGGATCATGGCTTTCTCAAAGTGTTTCCATGTTCACACGTTGCTTGTGCATGATCATGGCAGTGACCTTATCAGGCTCATGGCTTTCTCGCAGCGTTTCCATGTTCACACGTCGCATGTGCATGATCATAGCAGTGACCTTATCAGGCTCATGGCTTTCTCGCGGCATTTCCATGTTCACACGTCGCTTGAGCATAATCATAGCAGTGACCTTATCAGGATCATGGCTTTCTCACATCGTTTCCATGTTCACACGTCGCTTGTGCATGATCATAGAGGTGACCTGATCAGGATCATGGCTTTCTCATGCCGTTTCCATGTTCACACGTCGCTTGTGCATGATCATAGCAGTGACCTGATCAGGATCATGGGTTTCTTGCGGCGTTTCCATGTTCACACATCGCTTGTGCATGATCATAGCAGTGACCTTATCAGGATCATGGCTTTCTCGCGGCGTTTCCATATTCACACGTAGCTTGTGCATGATCATAGCAGTAACCTTATCAGGCTGATGGCTTTCTCGCGGCATTTCCATGTTCACACTTTGCTTGTGCATGATCATAGCATTGACCATATCAGGATCATGGCTTTCTCGCAGCGTTTCCATGTTCACACGTCGCTTGTGCATGATCATAGCAGTGATCTTATCAGGCTCATGGTTTACTCACAGCCCTTATCAGGATCATGGCTTTCTCAAAGCGTTTCCATGTTTACATGTCACTTGTGCATGATCATAGTAGTGACCTTATCAAGCTCATGGCTTTCTCACTGTATTTCCATGTTCACACGTCGCTTGTGCATGATCATAGCAGTGACCTTATCAGGATCATGGCTTTCTCGCAGCATTTCCATGTTCACACCTCGCTTGTGCATGATCATAGTAGTGATCTTATCAGGATCATGGCTTTCTCACAACGTTTCCATGTTCACACGTCGCTTGTGCATGATCATAGCGTTGACCTTATCAGGATCATGGCTTTCTCGCAGCGTTTCCAAGTTCACACGTCGCTTTTGCATGATCATAGCAGTGACCTGATCAGGATCATGGCTTTCTCGCGGCGTTTCTGTGTTCACACATCGCTTGTGCATGATCATAGCAGTGACCTTATCAGGATCATGGCTTTCTCGCAGCGTTTCCATGTTCACACGTTGCTTGTGCATGATCATAGCATTGACCTTATCAGGATCATGGCTTTCTCGCAGCGTTTCCAAGTCCACACGTCGCTAGTGCATGATCATAGCAGTGACCTTATCAGGCTCGTGGCTTTCTCGCAGTGTTTCCATGTTCACATGTCGCTTGTGCATGATCATAGCATTGACCTTATCAGGATCATTGCTTTCTCGCAGCGTTTCCAAGACCACACGTCGCTAGTGCATGATCATAGCAGTGACCTTATCAGGCTTGTGGCTTTTTCACAGCCCTTATCAGGGTCATGGCTTTCTCAAAGTGTTTCCATGTTCGCACGTCGCTTGTGCATGATCATGGCAGTGACCTTATCAGGCTCATGGCTTTCCCGTGATGTTTCCATGTTCACATGTTGCATGTGCATGATCATAGCAGTGACATTATCAGGCTCATGGCTTTCTCGCGGCATTTCCATGTTCACACATCGCTTGTGCATGATCATAGCAGTGACCTGATCAGGATCATGGCTTTCTCGCTGCATTTCCATGTTCACACATTGCTTGTGCATGATCATAGCAGTGACCTTATCAGGCTCATGGCTTCCTCGCAGCGTTTCCATGTTCACACAACGCTTGTGCATGATCATAGCATTGACCTTATCAGGATCATGGTTTTCTTGCAGCGTTTCCAAGTTCATACGTCACTTGTGCATGATTATAGCAGTGACCTTAACAGGCTCATGGCTTTTTCACAGCCCTTATCAGGATCATGGCTTTCTCAAAGTGTTTCCATGTTCACACGTTGCTTGTGCATGATCATGGCAGTGACCTTATCAGGCTCATGGCTTTCTCGCAGCGTTTCCATGTTCACACGTCGCATGTGCATGATCATAGCAGTGACCTTATCAGGCTCATGGCTTTCTCGCGGCATTTCCATGTTCACACGTCGCTTGAGCATAATCATAGCAGTGACCTTATCAGGATCATGGCTTTCTCACATCGTTTCCATGTTCACACGTCGCTTGTGCATGATCATAGAGGTGACCTGATCAGGATCATGGCTTTCTCATGCCGTTTCCATGTTCACACGTCGCTTGTGCATGATCATAGCAGTGACCTGATCAGGATCATGGGTTTCTTGCGGCGTTTCCATGTTCACACATCGCTTGTGCATGATCATAGCAGTGACCTTATCAGGATCATGGCTTTCTCGCGGCGTTTCCATATTCACACGTAGCTTGTGCATGATCATAGCAGTAACCTTATCAGGCTGATGGCTTTCTCGCGGCATTTCCATGTTCACACTTTGCTTGTGCATGATCATAGCATTGACCTTATCAGGATCATGGCTTTCTCGCAGCGTTTCCATGTTCACACGTCGCTTGTGCATGATCATAGCAGTGATCTTATCAGGCTCATGGTTTTCTCACAGCCCTTATCAGGATCATGGCTTTCTCAAAGCGTTTCCATGTTTACACGTCACTTGTGCATGATCATAGTAGTGACCTTATCAAGCTCATGGCTTTCTCACTGCATTTCCATGTTCACACGTCGCTTGTGCATGATCATAGCAGTGACCTTATCAGGATCATGGCTTTCTCGCAGCATTTCCATGTTCACACCTCGCTTGTGCATGATCATAGTAGTGATCTTATCAGGATCATGGCTTTCTCACAACGTTTCCATGTTCACACGTCGCTTGTGCATGATCATAGAATTGACCTTATCAGGATCATGGCTTTCTCGCAGCGTTTCCAAGTTCACACGTCGCTTTTGCATGATCATAGCAGTGACCTGATCAGGATCATGGCTTTCTCGCGGCGTTTCTGTGTTCACACATCGCTTGTGCATGATCATAGCAGTGACCTTATCAGGATCATGGCTTTCTCGCGGCGTTTCCATGTTCACACGTTGCTTGTGCATGATCATAGCAGTGAGCTTATCAGGCTCATGGTTTTCTCACAGCCCGTATCAGGATCATGGCTTTCTCACAGCGTTTACATGTTCACACGTCGCTTGTGCATGATCATAGCAGTGACCTTATCAGGATCGTGGCTTTCTCACAGGGTTTCCATGTTCTTACGTCACCCATTTTTTTTTACTGTGCTTTTTTCCAACAGTTTTCTGCTCCACTCTGTTTCCTCCCCCAACATCTTGAAGGGCTAAATGAGAAATTGAGAATGCTGGACATATGCCTGTTCCTGACCCAGCCCATCCAGAGCCAGAAACTGACCAGCCCACAATATTACATCTCCTAATGTATTGTTAATCACCCTATTTAGGTTATGGCCAGAAGAAGGATGTATGGCTGAGCCAGGCGCATTGAACACCTGGCCTGTTCTACCCAGCCAGAGCAGTCCGTTTGAAGTATGCTTATTAATGGAGCCTCCACACATTACCGTCATTGATTTACTCATTTTACCACTCTGGGAAAGATCCTGAGTCATGCTCAACTGACATGTCACTGCCCCGGTAGCACTGGCATTTCACATATCTCAGCATTTCATCCCCATTTACCAATATCTAACACTGTATTTCGGAAGACAGCCTAAATCGGGCACCCCTGAGAGGCAACCAACTGGGACCCAGTTCTCAACGCCTTTTGGGGGTACCAGATGGTCACGAAATACCCTGATTTAATACTCTCCACCTCCTGAGTGGTTATGTCGTAGGGTGAAGAGCTGAGTCGGGCACACCTGACATACCTTGCTGCCCTAGCCTGCGAAACTCTCAGAGGCACACATCTGTAACAGTACTGCCCCATGAAATTATATCTACTTCAGTGGTACTCTTTGCTTCTCACACTTTGAGTTACTGAAGGTTAAGTGGGCTACAGGGATGCCAGTCTCCCTTAATAGCTCCCTTTTTCAAATAGTCCCCTTTAGAGATATACCCGTTTCACAACCGTTTCACACGTATCAGCATTTCATCTCCATTAATTATTGCTATCAACTCAATGTTAATCCTATGATTGTTCTGAAAAAGATGAAATGATGAGTTGAGCACAACTGCCATGTGACTGACTGTTCCCCAGCCTTTTATCCTGTCAGAGGTACATGTCTGTCTGTAAATATCCACACTTTAGCATTCTCTATACCAAGAGTATTCATTTCATCACATTCTTAGGGGTGAAAACTGGAGTCAGGTATACCAGGCATATGCAGACTCCTGTTCGGCCATATCAGCCTTCAGAGATCCTCCCCTGAAATGACATATTTCCATGAAATAATACTAACTGCTTTAGTACAATAATACACCATGACAAGGTTGAAAGCTGAGATGCCCGCTCCTGACAAGCAAGCGATTTATCGTTGGTCCCATTAAACTATGTTATGCACCAGACTGATTTTTTAGTTTTACCAATGTAACTGGATGCATGAAAATATGAGTCAGGCACACCTTACATGTGACTGATTCTTATCCAAAATGTGATAGATTATGCAGCCGTCATGACGCTCTTAGTGGTACCACCTTTCAACATTATATCTTCCCATACACTATCACCCAGCCCAATTGCTCTCATTGTACCCACCCCAGAAAGATGAACAGTGGCGTCGGACCCACGCTATGCAACTACCACTGCCCCTGCTCCGCCTTTCACCAGAAACGGGTTGTTACCTAATCTCCACATATCAATATTACCCACACGTCCCCCTGGCTGTTTTGCACTCAGGTACTTGTGCAGGAACACAGAAGTGCATTACCAGAGGTCGACTGGTGTGTGGAAAAGTCCAGCTGCGGGGAGCTTTGCTATAGCGGGGCAATTAATCCTGTGGTAGAAATGGGGGCTGGGCGGTGGAGGCGGATGGGACAGTTCGACAGGGACAGGACAAAGAGTACATAGGTTCGAGGATTGTTCGGGGGCCAAGGAGGATGGGTGGCATCAGTGTACCTTTACTGAGGTTCAGCCCTACACCTCCAATCTCCTTCAGGCCCCTTAATCCATCAGCGCCGTGTGCAATGTTACTTCACCTCTCATCAGCGCCTGGAGACTGCCTTTGGGTGGTAGCGGTGAGCGCCGTAAATAATATGGTATTGTTTATTTATATAGCGCCTATACACAGGCAAGGGTTTCAAAGCGCTCAAATCAACATAACATAACATAACATAACATCTGTCATCCTCTCCCTTCTGCCCAGGTGCCCATATAGTCACCCTCCGCTTACATCTGCCTCTGTGTGTATGTATGTGCACACGCACGCCTACATATATGTGTGTGTGTGTACATAAAACATGTTGGATATGCAAAAGCCACAAAGAGTGGCTGTCAATGCTCGCAATGTTACTTTGCCTCCCGCCTACACACATCTGCCTGTGTGCGTGCATGCTTGCATACTTGTGTGTGTGTGTGTGTGTGTGTGTACATAAAACATGTTGGATATGGAAAAGCCAAAGACATTGGCTTCTTTGCCTCTCGTCTACCCACATCTGCCTGTGTGTGTGTGCACGCGCATGCTTGCATGTGTGTGTGTGTGCGTGTGTGCAGAGTGTACACTTATTGGCACTGCCAGTGCTGGCTTTAGTCACTGTAGGATTCCTGCGTGCAGAGCCGTGTGCTCGTTACACCGCATGAGACCCCAATAAAGCAGGCTCCGCATCCCCGACGTTGCCTTTCCAGTGCTCCCCGGGCCATCAATAACACGGACAGCGTCTATTCTGAAGACACAGCCTGTAAACAGGTAAAGATGTTGCAAAAATGCTATAAAAGGGCTCGTGGTGTGGTGACCAGAAGGGGCTCTGCCAACTGCCCGGCGTTTTGTAGGGTTCTTCATTTGTTACGAAGAAAACCGAGGAGCCCTTCCCCTTGTTTTATGAACATGTGAGCGTGTTTTAGGCCATTATGAGTGAAGACGGGCTGCCTTGCTCACCACGGGGGCCCGAGGTGCAGCCAGATATGAAGCAGTTCCAGCCCAAGCTGCTCGAATGAGTGAGGGAACCGTCTCGCAGGCCAGCGGAGGCCAGCTTGGCATGTCCAGACGCTTGGTGGGACCATACTTATGTCCTATAAGGCCGATGGACTGCGATGTTTTCGCAGTGTACCCGGAGGGGGTTCTATGTCGTTTTACCGACTGTAGTTTTTTAGATGGATTTATTACCGAAAATAAATCCATCGAAAAAAATCATCGATTTATATTTTTAATTTGGGGGGGGGCTGTCCCCTCAAATCCCCATTTCCTTATGTTATAACCACGCCCGACGTCTGCCCTATCACTTTTAACCCCTTACCAATCTCCCCATATATATTTCGATGAGTTTATTAGATGGAATTTATTCGGTAAAAATGCCATCGAAAAAAACTACTGTCGTCAAAAGGACGTCGTACCCTGGAGAGGGCGCGGGTCTTCTTTCTAACTATATATGGGGTTTATTTCCCGGAAAGCGGCAATGTTCTGGCGTCCAAGTGGGTCAGTGAGAGACAGTGGGTATAGACCCCTCTGCTAGTGGACCAGGCTTGGTTCTACGTTATAAACCCCTCTGCTAGTGGACCAGGCTTGGTTCTACGTTATAAACCCCTCTGCTAGTGGACCAGGCTTTGCTCTATGATATAAACCCCTCTGCTAGTGTACCCGGCTTGGTTCTATGATATAAACCCCTCTGCTAGTGGACCAGGCTTGGTTCTATGATATAAACCCCTCTGCTAGTGTACCAGGCTTGGTTCTACGTTATAAACCCCTCTGCTAGCGTACCAGGCTTGGTTCTACGCTGTAAACCCCTCTGCTAGTGCACCAGGCTTGGTTCTATGTTATAAACCCCTCTGCTAGTGTACAAGGCTTGGTTCTACGCTATAAACCCCTCTGCTAGTGTACCAGGCTTGGTTCTACGCTATAAACCCCTCTGCTAGTGGACCAGGCTTGGTTCTACGTTATAAACCCCTCTGCTAGTGTACCAGGCTTGGTTCTATGATATAAACCCTTCTGCTACTGTACCAGGCTTGGTTCTATGATATAAACCCCTCTGCTAGTGTACCAGGCTTGGTTCTATGATATAAACCCCTCTGCTAGTGGACTAGGCTTGGTTCTATGATATAAACCCCTCTGCTAGTGTACCAGGCTTGGTTCTACGTTATAAACCCCTCTGCTAGTGTACCAGGCTTGGTTATAAACCCATCTGCTAGTGTACCAGGCTTGGTTCTACGTTATAAACCCCTCTGCTAGTGTACCAGGCTTGGTTCTATGATATAAACCCCTCTGCTAGTGTACCAGGCTTGGTTCTAAGATATAAACCCCTCTGCTAGTGGACCAGGCTTGGTTCTATGATATAAACCCCTCTGCTAGTGTACCAGGCTTGGTTCTACGCTATAAACCCCTCTGCTAGTGTACCAGGCTTGGTTCTACGCTATAAACCCCTCTGCTAGTGTACCAGGCTTGGTTCTACTTTATTCCAACGAAGTACATTACATCATGGCAATTCACTTCTTTGCAAACACTGCTATTTTTTATTTCGTTTTTTTAAAATGTCCTTCCTCTTCACTACCACCCCTACCCCAAGCCCCAAAAAAACCTGTTTTACCATTTAACTCTCAAATACAAGTACCACATTCGAAGTGTTTGCAACTAAGTCAATTACCACGAAGTAATTGACTTGGTTGAAACAACGTGGCACCCCGGGCTTTGTGTCTGCTTGGAATGGGGGGCAAGTGCAGCGCTCTCCTGGAGAGATGAGATGCCCCCTTCCGCTGGGTCCTGCGTGCGACGTCATAGGTCCTTCTAAAGTACTTCTGTGGGCATGATTGTGTTCATTCCCCAGGCAGCCAAACAAAAGTCCTCACCACGAAATCGTTTATCATTACCGCCATCAGACTTGGCGAACGAAAACTTTCCGACGTTTTTCCATCGAAAAGTATGCATCGAAAATGTTTGCATCGAATGCATCTTTTTGTATTTTTGGGGGGTACCTCCTAACCCCCCATTTGTTTACCCTTAAAAACCCACCCCAACAACAATGAACCCTTTACCCATCCCATATATGCATTCGATGCATATATTTTCGATGGATACGTTTCGTTGGAAACCTTTTCGATGGAAATACCAGATACCGAGGTAAATCCATTCTCCATTTTTGTGGAGGAAATACCTCCAGCCTCGAAGTATGTTCTTGGATATTCCTCCAAATGTATGGAGAGCGGTACACAATGGTGGTAACAGTGTTACACAACTGACTGGGAGGCAAGGCGTTTTCCCATTTTTCTTATTGTTTCCGACTGTAATCAGCTATCAGCCGGTTTGAACAGAAGGTTTGTTTGGATTAAGCTTCATATGAGTTTTTCTAGCACTTATTCCCTATAGTTTTATATCTGTTCAGATTTTTCTTGGACATCATAAGAGACACTGGGAATGAGACTTTACTCAGTCTCTAGATATTAAAGGCGTACTGGGGTTATAATGGGGTTTCATTGTATATGTCTCTTACACATGCTTTCCCTGAAGAAGGGCCCGGAACATCCTAAATGCATAGGATCCATCCTTCTGTCTCCAAGTTGAATGTGGATGTGGTTCTTTGAATCATTAAAGAGGGGTACGTGCCCAAGGATTGCTTATTTAATCAGAAGGGCACACATCAGCAGCAGAGGTCTGCCCAAGGGCGCCCGCAGCACCGGGGGCGGTGACATCGTATCAACACACTCTGCAAATGCAGTCAGCTGGTGATGGCCAAATACAACCTTCTTAGAATATGCGGAATTTGGAATGTGATTGAATAAGGGTGGTGCCCACTTTTCTAGATTTATTGTTTGGCAACTCCATTACTGGCCTTTTTCACCGCAGCCGCCATTCTAAAAGTGATGCCCAAAGTGCTCTCGTGGGCAGATGATCACTCAGCAAACAGTGCTTACATAACACTGTGCCCTTTTCACAACGCGAGCTGCGTGTGTTCATAGTCAGTGCTTCCAGAAGGTTCGTACGAAGGATATTCGGATTTCCCATATGGCAGGAATATCCCTGACTTTGGAATGCTGGACCGAAGCGGTCCTCCACTTTATGAAACTCACACTGGACACACATCCTCTCCTTCAATGAAGGGGACCCACAGGTTAGGATTCTAAACCATATCAAGCCCCTAGTCAAGTGTGTCCTGGCTAGAAAACAAAGAGCAGTTCACGAGTTAACTCAGTGGGGGCTGCCCTGTGGCCCCCTGAAAGGTGTACAATGAATCCAGCAATACTGGCCCTAACTTACAGCTCTAGCATAAACTCCTGGCCTCCACTTAGAGCAGGTGGGTGGAAAATGTGAGGCCCTGCCATGTTGGGTGGACGATTGCCACATTTTCTCTAGAAGATCCAGATCCATAAGAAGAAAGTAATTTTGTTGCTGAGTGCTCATTTCTTCCTCAGGACACCACGTTTCAAGCAGATGTGTCTTCTTCTGACCACATACGGGTAGATCAGCAACATACCTGCATCACGGTGCTGCTCAAAAGGTGACCGTGCACCTGCAGTCCCAGGTCACCGGCTACACAAACCACTCTTGAGAACCGTCCTCCACAAAGCCAGCCATCTTGTTTTTGTTTTTATCCCTAGTTTTATATTTGACTATGTTTTTAGTTTTAGCTTTTACATTTTTTTATTATACAGATCTGATTAACCAAGCACACCGTCCAGCACTCGTTGAACACAAACGAAAAAAAAAGGAAAAAAGCTAAGCAAAAGGAAATTCGAAAACAGCAAACACAAAATATATATATAAAAAAAGAGAGCAACATTGTAATTAGCCTAATTGGCGAAATGATCTGCCATCTGACCGGTATTTGGTCAAAAGTTCCTATATCAAATTAAAATGTTCCTTTGGCCCAGAATCTGGCATAGGGCTTTCTCCAGAGTATAGTTTTCCCGTAGATCTTGCAGCCATCATTTAAATGTGGCTGGTGCTTGCTCCTTCCAATGTTTGACTATTAATATTCTGGCAAGAATGATTTCTTTGTGGAGAAAGGGTATATAACCCCTACTCATCTTGGAAAAGTCAACTTGACACCATGGGCCTCATTACACGGATGGCGGTAAGGATTTACCGGTAAAATACCGGTACCGGTAAATCCTTACCGCCTTACTAAGAGGTCCCTTTGTGGGTTGGGGGATTTAACGCCTGCTTTTTGCAGGCGTTAAAAACCAACCCGCAAAGGGACCCAGGGAGCTAATTACGGTACCGCAATTTGCGGTACCGTAATTAGCGCCTTCCCCATTCCCATTGAGCCCTATGGGGCAAAAAAGGGAATGGGGAAGGGCAATGGTGGAAGGGGGAATTACCGCCCCGCCAACCTTGGAATGGGGCGGTAATTCCCCTTTCCGCCAAGGCAGTGCCGGTATTTTACCGGCATGAACCATGGCGCTAATAGCGCCATGGTTCTCCGCCATCCGTGTAATGAGGCCCCATGTATTCGTTTTGGCTGTTAGGCGTTGCTTAAGTGCCATGTATCAGCCAAAAGTATTGTTAGTAGTGAGATGACATGTGAGGAGCGACACACATCATGAGGGCGTTGTTTGGTTATATGCCCGCCCACTGACTGCCCATGGACATGCTTATCCCTATGGCCTTTCCCACACACAACCTGCCCCTAATCACTTTGAACTAGCACTATCAAGCACTGACATCAAACGTTGACCTGACAATGTTATTTCTAAGATGTGTACTGAGAGTTAATGGGCCTCATTACAAGTAGGGCACAAAGGGATACCGGGCACCGGTAATGACACCGGTGCCGGTAATCCCTTTGCGCCCTACTACGAGTTCTCTTTGCGGCTCCTTCCTTTGCCTGCTTTTAGCAGGCGTTAAGGACGGGACCCACAAAGGAACACCGGGGTCAATAATGGTACCGTAATTTACGGTACCGTTATCGCCGCCTTCCCCCTTCCCATTGAGCCCTAAGGGGGCTCAAATGGGAATGGGGAATGGTTCCCGGATTGGGGACTTATCGGTCCCGCAAAGGTCGGAATGACATGGTAAGTCCCCTTTCCGGGAACACGGACCCGGAATGCGGTAAGGGGGTAGCCATGGCGCTAATAGCTATGGCTACCTCCTACCTCGTAATGAGGCCCAATGACTAATTGCAGCTGTTAATGTGCCACTGGTTTAATAAAAATGTCTTTTAGCCACTTAATTTATATCTGTTCTTTACACTAAGGTCTTGGTAAAACAAGGTTTGCCGAAACCACCAGTTTCAGCTGGTGTATAGATACTAACCAGGCACTGCTATCATCGGCCCATGCAATCATACGACATTTCATCTGTTCCCATCATGGCCAGGTGGTAGCGTTATCGCAGTGCTTGGCAAATACTTATCCCATGCTTACACAAAAGCCCAAACTATTAGCTTTGCCAATGCGTGTTAATCCGAAAGTTTGGAATATTGCCTTGTAATGATGCAATGCTAGTTTAGTCTCGTAATTGATTTTGAGATCCAAGTGGATCCATAGAGCTTGATTAGATTCTAATCCGAAAAGAATCCACAAATGAATTCCTGGAAAGTGCATACTACACTCTAAACACCTTCTCAGATTACAAGACTTGGAAGCCTGGAAATGTGTTGTGATGCAATGATAATGCTCAATTTAGTCATTGCTGGGCCAGGGTTTTGAAGTGACTTTGATGAAGGCTTCTGATCAGGGTAATGTGGTCTCCATGTGCACAGGAATGCGATCAATCTTGCAGAGAAGCGTGAGAATGGTGGGGCAGTTGTGAGTGAGTTTATTGGGTGGGTCGGCCAAGTTTATGTGATTATGATGAGAGTCATTTATCATAGAAGAAACTAAGGAATGATCGGTTTTTAAGAATTATGCATATAGAGGTTGAAAACATTGTTGCCCGTAGTTACCAAATGCTCCTATTCCCTGTTACCACATTTCCTTTCCATGAAAAGCCTCCTTGCCATGGTTTTCCTTGTCAGTTTGGGCTGTTAGGTGTCGCTTGCCAAACTATTGCATTGCAATAGAGATAGGGAGGAATGACAAATGAGGAGGGACACACAGTTTCTAGGTTTTGTTATGAACCCAGCCATTGGCTGCCCATGGCCATGCTAATCCATAAGGTTATTCCTACCCATTCCCCGCCTCTGCCTGCCCAAAACCCCTCCTCATGGTGTGAAAACAAGGAAATAATATGAGGCAGGGTAACCAAAAAGGAAACACACCAAACACAGGTTGCAAAGGAACATACAAAGTACTTTATTTTATACTGAATCCAGTTACAAAAGAACAGAACAAAATTCAGATAGCTATCGACCCTCAGTACAACACAGCGAACTCCGGCGTGGTTCGGTGTGCTCAGTGAGTGCAAATATTAATTGAAACAGTCAGGCTTTTATACATTTCTCCAGCCTGTTGTCCAGCCTTTGTGCAGGTTAACCATTCCATAAATAAGTTACTGCTCTAGGGTCCCTTGCCAGGTCAAATCTAGTTCATCTTAGGTTTATACATTAACAAGAAGAAATGGTAATAATGTATGCTCTAGGCCTAACATTACAATGCGGGACTTAATTTATACAATATAGTTAAGCAGGTGTTCTCATTCAATTATAGATCAGTTTCGGTGATACAGGTAATCCATTGCACACAGGTCAGCAGAAGGACAAGGTCTCAGCTCATGACCCTAACAAGTGGCCTGCAGGCAAGTTATACATTGGCTGTACAGAGGTCATGACAATCGAGTTCTGTTCTGAATAACATAGGCTACCATTGTAGCTCACATAGTGACTTTATAGAGCAAGAAAACCTAAAATGGCGGCTTGACCCAAAATGACAGTTTACATGGTTTCTAAGGTCAGGACCTTGCAATGCGAGTTTATTCACATGTAGTTTATAAGCAGCTTGTTAGCAGCTTGGCGTAGGCCAATATACATATATTCATAGCAATAGGAGGCACCTTATAATTTCTAGTTTGACAAACCCTCCTTTTGGCCTATGCCAAGTGCTAAACTACGTCTGATCTCCCTGCAAATAACTCCATGTGTCATCGTCCATACACCCTGAATAGCTGTCAGAAATATCTATCGCCATTAGATCTTTTACTAAGATCTCTTTCAGTACATACTCCTTAGAGGTTTTATCCGGGGCATACACTTTATGTCCTATTGTACCTATCGCCTGAGCGCAACATCCCCCTAGCACTGAACATATACTTGGTAGACATTGGATACAACAACAAAGAAATAGCAGAATTCCCAAAACAATCAGCAAGACTGAAAGCACTTTCCAACCCCAAGACCGCAAGAAGTCCCAGAAACAAGCGCTAAGATCCCAATTTCCCTCGGGAACATGCACTTCTGAACTAAGAATGTGCAGATTCTGTGTTGCCTTGAAAATAGTTGGGGAGGAATCCGGTACGAAAACACAGCAAGCGGACCCCACTAGTTTACATACTCCACCACGTTCAGCCAGAATGACATCTAATGCCATCCGGTTCTGAAGCGCTACCAATCTGATCGCTTTCTGCTCTAAAGTCATATTATAGAGTATATCTGTGGTCCGGTTGATGGTTCTCTCCAGTACTCTCGCTAGTTTCCTGATATCCTCGGAATTCGCTATCTGCCCAAAGAATGGAAGGAATGATTTCGCTACATCTCCTAAAACCTGTGCTGGAGTGTCGCCATTCTCGTCCCGCCGTGGATGAGCCTTCGAAACCTCTACAGTACTTGCTATAAACACCCCAGGTAACAGGATTCCTAGATAACAAGTTCCCTGCCAATCCCTAGGCAACCATGGAAATGCTACATTACCGCAAACAAAATAGATAGGTTCGCCTACATACAAAGGTCTGTCTTCCCCAGTCAAATTTGCAACGTTGGCACTACCTTTAAAATCTCCCATTGACCGGGTGCCATTCCTCTGTATGCAGAAAGAAACTGAATCGGGGCTATGGTTAACAGTATAAGAAGGAGGCACGGCATCCTTATTGCCTATCGGAGCCATTTTAAAGGAAATCAAAGATTGGAAAGGATGAGACAGTCTATCAGAAGGCCTAATAGAAGCAATATTGAGCTTACTCCTATTTGCGAAAAGAGAGCATCCCAGGGGAGTCAGAACACATTTCTCAAAACTATTCAAATTAGTGCCATCAAAGTTCCCTGAGATGCTATCGTTCCATCGGCCAAAGAACAGTGCTCTAAGTGAAGCATAACAAGCAGTTGTCAAAGGTAAAGGGTGAATATACCAACCTAGCCCCTTATCCCCATGTTGCGGTAAATGCGAGCAGATCCAACAATTGGTTCTGTTAAAGATTGCATGGGTAGCATTCATAATTAGAAGTAGAGTGTTATTTTGATAATTCCGTCTATGCAAAAGATCTCTAGGTGACAAGGTATGTAGTTGCACAGAAGGAGTGGGAACAACAGTTATATTTTCAACAGGTAGGAAATCATTCAAAGGGTATATTCTCTCCAAATACCAAAACCCACAACCAACAGTTACTAAAAGTCCCGTGATTATCACCAGTAGACAACAAAACGTTTTCGGGGCCCCCATACATATTTGCTCATTGTCTCTCCTAGTCACATTTTTGTCCAAAAGTTCAGTACGAACGGTAGCGGATGCGGGCATTGTCGTCTTCAATCGAGAAACACCAATTATTCTTTTGCTAGCGACTCCGGTCGTGCGTCTTCTTAATGTCTTTTCCCACAACCCTTAGCCAGCAGAACCCTTTATGCAATTGGGCCAAAAAAAGGCAAGCCCTCAAATTCTTTCAATTGTACAGCAAGAGCCGTATTGCAAACCTATCTCCTTGGGCGGAGATTATACTTCACAGTTTCCGGTGCAAAAGAATCAGCAGACAGGATGTCGTCACTTCCCACAGGAGGTGGCGAGTGAACGGAAGTTGGATCAGAAGATGGATGATCCACAAACGATGCAGTAGGAGAGCAAGGAGGCAAGATGGCCGTTTTGTCGGGCCTTACAACTCCGGAACGGCCTCCGATACTCTCTCTCCACCGTCTGCCGCTTCGGGTACGTTGGTTTCAATGTCGGAAAGGGGTTCTGCGTCTTCTGTATCGTATGGCACTGTGTGTGGGATCCGTTTGGTGAGGCTGCCGTGGATCCAGTGGCGACGTCCTCCTACCCGCACCGCAGTCTTAGTGACCAGGAGCACCTGGTAGGGGCCCCTCCAACGTGGTGCGAGGCAAGACGCTCTATCAAAGGATTTAACGAGGATCCAATCCCCTGGTCGTAGACTGTGACCGGGGCCCTCGTACCTCACCAGCAATGCCTCTCGCACCTGGTGATAAATTGAAAACAGGTTTTTAGTCAATTGGTTACAATAGTCTGAGAGAAGTACATTTTCTACATCGCGCAATGCGCAGCTTTTAGGCAAACCCCAAATATTAGCAGGTCTCCCCATTACCACCTCAAAGGGAGAGAGCCCAGTCTTAGTTTGAGGGGTTGTCCGCATTGAAAGTAACACGATCGGTAAGGCGTCCGGCCATTTTAGTTTGGTGCCGGCACACGTTTTAGCGAGCTTGTTTTTTATGATACCATTGTGTCTTTCCACTAATCCGGCGCTCTGAGCATGTCTGGCCGAATGGAATCGTTTGTCAATTTGCAATGCGGTACATATCTGTAGAATTACAGCAGCGATAAAATGCGGACCATTATCCGACCAGATAACTCTCGGCAAACCATACCGTGGGAAGAATTCCTTTAACATGGTCTTTGCAGTGGTCATGGCTGTAGCGTCTTTAACAGGGAAAGCCTTGACCCACTTACTAAAGGCTCAAATGACCACAAGGACATATTTTAGATTGTTACATCGCTCCATTTCAATAAAGTCAAAGTGAATCACTTCAAACGGGACAGAAGGAGGCCCAAAGCTACCTCTTGGAGTTGCTGTCCCCTTTGCCACATTGTGTTGTAGGCAAATCATGCAATTTCGGACATAATGCTGGGCAATTTTTGAAATCTTATCATTTACTCAGACTTTCTCTAACATTCTCGTGATCTGTTGAGCGCACACATGTGTGGGACCGTGTGCCATGGTAACCATCATTACTATATAGGCATTAGGAAGCAACCATTTCCCTTCAACCATGTCCACCCAACACCCATCATCATCGAGTTTCCCCAAGCCCTCAGCCCACCTCTTGGATTCTTCTAATGTGGCATCGGCTCGGATATCCCGTACAGACCCAACACCCTCATCCATTGCATAGGCATCTACAGTCTCCCTTGAAACATACATCTCCGTGAAGAGATCAGAGGCAGTTTGTCTAGCTATTTGATCAGCGAAAGCATTCCCTTTCCCTACATCATCTATAATCTTGCGATGTGCTGCGCACTTAATGATTGCTAACTGACTAGGGAGCGCAAGCGCTGAAAGCAATTGTACTATCAGGGAGCCATGTTGGATCTTGGTGCCATGCGAAATTAAAAACCCTCTCTCTGACCAAAGTCTCCCAAAGTTGTGAGCCACCCCAAAGGCATACTGGCTATCAGTATATATGTTTACTGCTAGCCCTTCGGAAAGCTCACAAGCTCGAGTCAATGCTATAATCTCTGCGGCCTGCGCAGAGTTATGCGTAATTCTCTTGGTCTCCACAACCGTACTCAATGTAGTGACTGCATAAGCAGCTGTGGATGTACCATCCAGTAGTTTGAAGCCGGAGCCATCACAAAACAGCTCCCCTTGTGGGTTATCCAAAGGAGTGTCCCTCAAATCAACTCTGCCTTTTGTATCTTGTTCAGTAGTATACAGGCAGTCATGTGACTCTTCATCACCGCAAACAGTATTTTGCGGGAAAGGTAGGAGTTCAGACGGATTAAGAACGCAGCACCTCCTAATTTGAATGTGGGGAGCAAACAAGATTAATTCATATCTTGTCAGTCGTGCGGAAGTGAGGTGTTGCGTTTGGGTTTTGTTCAGAGTGAGGCACCATCAGGGTTAAATCATGGCCTAGGACCATTCCCTCACTCTGTTTTACAGACGCAGCAGCAGCAGCGACAGCGCGCAAACATCTTGGCAAAGCGCATGCAACAGGATCAAGGGCGGAAGAGTAGTAACCGCATGGCCTATTCTTCCCTCCATGTTCCTGCGTTAATACAGCCAAAGCACATCCATCACATTCATGCACAAACAACACAAAGGCCTTCTCATAGTTCGGTGTGCCCAAAACTGGCGCCGAACATAATGCAGTCTTGAGCAACTCGAATGAATGTTGATGCTCCGTATTCCATGGCAATGGCGAAGAAATACCCTTCTTCGTCAAGGCCAACATCGGTTTTATCACTAGTGAGAAGTTTGGGATCCATAACCTACAGTAAGAAGCCATACCTATCAAGGCTCTAACTTCCTTTTGTGTATTTGGGACAGACATGCCAGAAATGTGTTTTATTCTTTCAGGTGTCAATCCTCTCCCCTCCTTTGACAGGAGATAGCCTAAATAGGCGACCTCCTGGCAACAATATTGAAACTTTTTGAGCGAAGCTTTGTGACCATGCTTAGCTAGATGGATGAGCAACAACACAGTGCCCTCTTTACAAGAGCTCTCAGAGTCAGCGGCTAAAAGCAAATCATCAACATATTGAAGCAACGTACAAGTAGGGGGCAATCCAAGGGTATCAAGCTGCTCTTTCAAAGCCCTACTATAAATACTAGGACTCTCAGTATAACCTTGAGGTGCACGAGTAAATGTGAATGAGCGTCCCCCTAAGGTGAACACGAACAAGTATCTACTATCCTCATGTATAGGAATACTGAAGAAAGCATGCTTTAGGTCCACAACACTGAAGTGAGTAGCCGTAGCTGGAATCATGGTTAATATTGTCGTCACATCAGGCACAATTGGAAATTGCGGAGCGACGACTTTATTAATGGCACGTAAATCAATTATAAATCGAAATGGAATTGCATTATCACCTTTTTTGTACACGGGTAAAATCGGACTATTGCACAAACTTCCTGCAATCTCCTCAATCATCCCACGATGCACAAAATCGGAAACAATGCTCTTCAAAGCTCGCTCGCCTTCAACTGAGATCTTATACTGTGGAATACGGGGCAGCTTAATTCCATGTTTCAAAACTATTTTAACAGGCTCAATCTGCAAAACACCGACATCATTGTCATCAACTGCCCACAAACACTCTGGTACATTACTGAATTCTGGCGGCAAAGGTCTAGTCAAGAATTGCGAAACAGAACATTGCTGTGGTGAAATCGTCAAACGCATCCATCAGAAGAACAATGAATTACCGGATTTAATTCCTTCAACAGATTCAACCCCTGCAAATTCTCTCCACAATTCGAAGTCAAGAGAAATGGACAGTGGTCCATAAAGGGACCCAAAGAAATAGGTACCGGTGAAGAAACCGGACAAACAACTGGTGTGCCAGAAAACCCCACAGAAACATTGGTTTGCCCTGACAGTGGAATGTTTGGAACCCGAGAATGATCAATGGAGCACTTCTGTGCTCCAGTGTCTATCAAAAATTGATGTTTCCTATTTCCCACTACCATTTCAACGTAGGGGCCTTTCTGATTAACAGGAATAGGTGTAGGTTCCAAACCCTGCTTCGGGCAATCCTAACGAAACAAAATATCAAAAGGAAGCTCTTCAGATAGATATGCAGCAGAAGGATGATCAAATATGTTTCTAGTATCCACACTCGAAGTCTGATTATCCTGTGAAAAAGGTTGTTGGGGATCCTGCGAAAACTGGCCTCTACCTGGGCCCCCTACACCCGGGCGACCTCTGGATCGTCTACCCATATTTCCAAATGTGTTATTCGACCTCTGTCGAAGGACGGGGCATTGTGCATGCCAATGACCCTCCTGGCGACAATAGGCACACTGGTTAATATTCACAGGACCCAAGGGCACATTCCCTTGTGGAACATACTGACCTCTAATCTGCGAACTACCCCCTCTGGGGCCTCTAACAATTTGCTGCAACAATACTTTAGTCTTCAAATCACCTTTTCTCTTCTCGACTCTATCTTTTTCATTATTGACACGGTTCTCGTAGTACTTAGCCATGTGCAGTACTTCTGATTGGGATTTCGCCTGCCAAGCGCTCTCAGAAGACATCATTTGTGACTGGATGTCAGGCAGCAATCCACGTACAAATTTGTCCACAAATAATCTTTTCCCAAACTCTGTGCCTAAGTCTTGTCCACTGAAATCCGAGAATACCTGTTCAAACCGATTAAAGAACTCGGTAGCACCCTCAGATTTTCCTTGGACACAGGCCGTAAGCTTGTCCCAAATAATTCTCTTTTCGGGGATTATAGTTTTCAGTTTTGCAATGATTCTGTCAGGCAAAGTTAGTATCACCTGAGGTGGTCTCTCACCAGCTGGCCTTTCCCCATCAAGCCTAACTATGTTAGCCCATGTATCTCCCAACCCTGGTACATCGTCTATAGTTCTAACTTGTTTCCACAAACCTACAGGCAGGAGTACAGGGAATAGCAAATCAATGTCGCCTAGGGTAAACACTGAGGACTGCAAAACGGACTCTATCTCTTTATAGAACCCTGTCGGATTTTTCCTAATGTCAGGAATAGTTTGTCTAATAGTATTCACTTCCTGTCGTGAAAACGGGACATGAACAAACTGCGATACATAATGTGCAGGAATGTCCACAGCAGGTGTACCTGCTGCAGTATTAGCAGGAATCTCAACCTTTGGGACAAATGTCGGAGGAGCCTCTCTCATAGGCAACTGAGATGTAGGCAACTCCGAACGCTTACTAAGCAACAGAGCTAAGTCGAGCGCTAAAGCAGTTGAAGAAGTGTCAAGTGAAAAAGCTCTCTTATAAATGCTCAATAACTCTGTGGGACAACTAACCTTTCTCTTTAAACATTCATCCTGCAGGTACTCTACCATTACCTGTATCACTTTCCTCTGCATTTCTAGCGTATATTGACTGTATGTGTCATATACCTCAACTGGAGTTATCGTTATGTCTGAAATCCATCTAATCGCATCTTTTGTACAAATTCGCGCCTCCTCAGATGTAGATTTACGACATGGAAGAAATCGTTTCTGTACATACATACTTTCTTCTTCGTCATCCTCATTCCGTAACCTTTCCAACTCCTTTCTATACTCAAATATCCTCTCAACATGCTCATGTACCTTCTCCACAGTGTCTCTTGAAAACGCTAAAGTATTCAGGTCCCTCAACCCGTGTGGGAGGTCTGCATTGTTTAATTTACCCCACATTACACATAGATGAATCCCTAAACCTTCAATGAAAACATTTTTCTCAGGAAAATTATCCATATTAGAAAGTGTGGCAAGAACATTAGCTCGATCATCTCTCTCCATACAATGCTTAGCCCATGCAAACAAATCCTGTTTCTTTTCTGTAGGAACAGTATTACGAGTAACAATCCTCGACCCCCGCACCCTGATCAACTACAAGCGGTTCAGAACTACTTGGGAGTGAGGGTGCAGGCAAATTCAATGGAGGTACTATTACTGGTGCAATGGGAAGAGGCAGAGGAGCAGGTGGAGGAACAACAACCGGAGGAATAGGAACAACAGGTTGAGCAGGAAGAGCAGGAATAACAGCAGGAAGAGGTACAGCAGGAGGAAGAGGAACATACGGAGGTGGTGCAGAGGCACCAGGCCTTCGTTCATTTAACAATTTGTCGATAAACTCATCAGAAACATGAAGATCTTTAGAAGGATAGATTTTCTGAATACCGAGTGAGAAAGCCCTGTCCATATTCCTAACCGACTCAGACTGTTTGTCCTGATCATATAACAACGCCTTTTCAGCATTTGTTTTATGACAGCGCACATGTTTTTCCCTACTTTTAAGCTGCTGCAACGCTTCTCTTTTCCAATTTTGCAAAACATCAAATGCTGCAGGTCTGGCCTTCTTTTTTAACAAGACTGACTCTAAATATTCAATACGAGGGATCTCAAAACTACCATTGACTGGCCACTGAAGTTCGGAGGCATGTCTGGTTTGTCTGTGCCAAATTTTATTAAATACTACACTTCCAATGCTATGCTTACAGTACATAGTACATGCCGGTGACCCCTCTTGTGGTGCCGGATGGCTAAATTCCAAAGATTGTCTATCGCTGCGGAATAATGCCCTAAAGCAGCTAGACAATTTCCCAGGCATTTCTCAAATACTCGGTGTTACCTGGTCAATAATTGTGTCTGCAGATACAATGCGCCAAATTCAAATTGTAAGGGTTAAATTAAGAGTCGGGTAACGACTCACCTGACCAAACCTAAGGAGGACCGATCGGTTTACAAAGGACTTCCCTAACAAATTTTACCTTGTGTATGGTGATTTCGGCAAATCTGCCCGCCTCAAAAAATTGACCCTCGTCAAGATGCCGTCTCAGACCACACGGCTATCGTCCAGGGAACGGATCGTGCAGCGCTGTTGAGGTGTCGCATCTCGTTCAGTCGGGCCCGTTATGTCACACCGTCCGATCCCGGTCCGATAGCGTGCGTCAACCTTCAATAATCCGGCATCAATCTTGAGGGTCCCTATTCCGGGCGCCAACTGTGAAAACGAGGAAATAATATGAGGCAGGGTAACCAAAAAGGAAACACACCAAACACAGGTTACAAAGGAACATGTAAAGTACTTTATTTTATACTGAATCCAGTTACAAAAGAACAGAACAAAATTCAGATAGCTATCGACCCTCAGTACAACACAGCGAACTCTGGCGTGGTTCGGTGTGCTCAGTGAGTGCAAATATTCATTGAAACAGTCAGGCTTTTATACATTTCTCCAGCCTGTTGTCCAGCCTTTCTGCAGGTTAACCATTCCATAAATAAGTTACTGCTCTAGGGTCCCTTGCCAGGTCAAATCTAGTTCATCTTAGGTTTCTACATTAACAAGAAGAAATGGTAATAATGTATGCTCTAGGCCTAACATTACAATGCGGGACTTAATTTATACAATATAGTTAAGCAGGTGTTCTCATTCAATTATAGATCAGTTTCGGTGATACAGGTAATCCATTGCACACAGGTCAGCAGAAGGACAAGGTCTCAGCTCATGACCCTAACAAGTGGTCTGCAGGCAAGTTATACATTGGCTGTACAGAGGTCATGACAATCGAGTTCTGTTCTGAATAACATAGGCTACCATTTTAGCTCACATGGTGACTTTATAGAGCAAGAAAACCTAAAATGGCGGCTTGACCCAAAATGACAGTTTACATGGTTTCTAAGGTCAGGACCTTGCAATGCGAGTTTATTCACATGTAGTTTATAAGCAGCTTGGCGTAGGCCAATATACATATATTCATAGCAATAGGAGGCACGATATAATTTCTAGTTTGACAATGGGAACTCTTTAGGTTTGCTTTAGTCAAGCCTTACCATCAAGCTTTGCATTCAAAGCACCTGCCAGTGATTATTCAAAGCAGTCTTCTGAGAGTTAATGACTTAATTGAAGGGAATTGCTACTGGAAAAATAAAAATGTCTTACCAGACCTTCAGCCACCCCATTTATAAACACTCTGGGCCTCATTCCGAGTATGGCGGTAAGGGATAGCGGCCACCGCTAACGAGAGCGGTGGCGGTAATCCCTTACCGCCATACTCCGAGTTCCCTTAGCGCCATGGTGCTTTTAACACCTGCTTTTAGCAGGCGTTAAATACCATGGCGCTAAGGGACCTTGATGTTAATTACGCCACCGTAATTTACGGTGGCGTAATTGACGCCTTCCCCACTCCCATTATGCCCTATGGGGCAAGAATGGGAATGGGGAAGGGTAAATGGGGATTGGGGAATTACCGCCCCGCCAACCTTGGAATGGGGCGGTAATTCCGCCAACCACCAAGGCGCTGCCGGTCCGGGTACGGCGTCAACCAAGGCGTTAATAGCGCCATTGGTTAGCGCCGTACTCGGAATGAGGCCCTCTGTGTGTCCTTCGCTGAAGTCCGTTTTCAAACAAGCATTGGCAAAGCCACTGAAGTCCTGTTTCAAACAAGCATTGGCAAAGCCAACATTTTTGACTTGTGCATATGTTTACAGCTTTTGCCAGGCACTGCCATTAGATGCCCAGGTACTCACAAAATATTGCACCTGCTACCAACATTGGGTAGTTAATACCACAACAGCTGTGCCTGGCAAGTGCATTTCCAATACCTATACAAAAGCCCAAACTGTTGGCATAGCCAAAGCTTGTTTTAATTTATGTCTGCTTACCAGAAGAGAAAACAGTTAAGAATCGAGGTCAATGTGCAGTTGTTACTTTGAATGTGTCTTCACAGTCCGCATTGCAGATGATGTCAATTTGCACTAAGGAAATTGAGGGGGGCTGTCAATAATATCGAGCAATCAAGTCTATAGTGGTATACCATAGTACAGAGGCATCACTGGGGGGGGTGGTGGTCTGATGGGGGTATAGACCAATGCCTTTTGCTTATAGCCCTGGATAGAAGCTCAGGGGCTGCAACCAAAAGGCTAACTAGTCCGAGTCCCGACAGTCCCGACATCACCATAGCCCCGGATCTTTTCCAGACCTAGCAACACCCCTGCCATGGTAACTCCCTGCCAGGCTAAGTATCTCTGCTTCTGCAGTGGATCTTGAAGCCTTCTGACCTTAAGATGTGGAGACATGTAGGATAAGAGATGCGAAGCAGGGTTCAGCCAGGGCAAGTAGCTTAATGCAGAGGTCCTTAATGAAGTTGGGTCTATTGGCTGAAACCTTGGCTGCCGATCGAGTCTTAAGTAATACTGTTTCAAGGCAGCAGGTTGTCTGAAATATAAGTTTAGTCAATATTGCTCCCCTCTTTTGATGCATATGTCTAGACGCAACGTAGGTTAACCACTAAATAATATTTCATTGAGGTGTGTGTGTATGCCTTTAACATAGACATGAAAAGAGTCGTCAAGCTCACACACACACATCCACAGAGTGCAGCATGACAGCGAGACAGCGCAAAGGACTGTGAGAAGAGCAGAGGGACTGGATAGGTCTAGCAGAAAGTCAGGTACAATCTAAGAGAAATACTTCCATGGGGTTGGAGAATTATTCTTACTCCATACATAAAATCAATGTTCTATCTACTTTCATGAGAGAGGTAGAATTGTTCCACCCTCAAAATACCATCTGGGTGGTCATCACACCTCAACAAATGAAGTCAGTGAGTGATCAGTGATGTGGTTCCAGATTACAGGCCCTGGCACGCCGCCAGATGATCTCATCCCTTGGTGATTTTATCTCAGAATATAGTTTATTTTATTGTAAACATTTTTCCCCAACCAATTAAGGATGCAAAAGCACAGTCTGCAAACAAGCCAGATATAACACAAGCCTCAAGTTATGCAGTAAATGACGGGAACAAACAGGGAGCAGACAAGGGTATCCAGAACACTGCTGTCACGCCACTATTTCATTGCTTCTTTTCACGGGAATGTAATGACCTGTTGGGCCCATATTTCTAAAAAGACATGTTGGTCAAACCTGCTTGGCATTATAAAAATGCTGGTGTATTTTACAGTGCATTTTCACCGCCTGCACCCTGACAGAGCATTGGCCAGTATCGCCGCTCTGTGCAGTTGAAATGCCAGGCCCCCACCCCGCAAATTATCTTTGAACATGTTTTTAATTTTCTGCACCGCTTTATTTTGATCGGTTGTTGCGGGGCCCCTAAAACGAGTGGGGCCGATAGTGGTTGCATCCTTGGCCTAATGGATAATCCGGCAATGCGTCCCCATTCCGGAATGTAAGAGGAGGCTGCACAGACAACCTCTGCACCATTATACCACTGGGATGGCTTGGAATGTGGCACCTCCTCGCCCTGCACGTGGTGGCGTAGTCCGTCGGTGTCGCCGATATCCATGCAGTGCGGCCCAGACTTTGCACAGTCCACTTTAGAATCAGTGGCCTTTGATAAAGTGGCAGCACAGGACCACCCTGTCCCCCTTCTCTAATCTACCAAAGTGAAGGGGCTGCCACATCAACAACGCAACATGCCCATTGCGTAGGTCCTTCCATTTCCAAAATGTCGCCCGTGGACCTTTGATGCGCCTATCATTGCAATGGAGTCCTGTCCTGCGATTGGTGGGATTTTGTATTGTATTAGTTGCTGTATCAGAAGTGACACATTGTTAACACAAATCAAGGCCTGCATTCTCAATAGTTCTGAAAAGAAGTCACCACACAAGAAACCCACCAAAAGTATTAAAAAAGTATACAGTCCCCTGAAAGCAATAGTTGTGCTAAGGTCCTGGCTCTAGCTGCTGGTACATCAATGCTATTGCCCGAATGGAGCCAACCTGTGCCAAGGGTGGTCCACAACCTTGTAGTTACATAGATGTGAGTGTGTTGTAAAGGCTCATAGCCACAATCTACTGAGAAGATGGTCGTCAGAGCTCCATGCGAGACCTGGCGTTAATCATGTGCCCTGCCCCAGTTTTGGTTGTTTAAGTTTCTATTGATGGCATCCTAGATGGCGCATGTCGCTTAGACTGGGTTCTCGTCCCTGAAAATTGTATTTATTTATTTATTTATTTGATTGTGCATTTGTAAGGCGCTTATACATTGAGAAATTGAGTTTCAAAGCGCCCACAGGAGAACGGGGAGGGAACATGGGAACGAAACGGCAAATATAACAATGAAGAGAACGAAAGAGGCCCTGTGAGCACTCAGAGCGGGCAAGTGCGCGTCTATAAGATGGGGTATTCAGAGTATGAAAAGAAAAACCTTCTTTGCGATCGGCTGTGTCTCTGACAACAGCCATGCCTAAATGCGTCGATTACTGATTGGTAGTCTTTGTTACTCAGAGCCCTCCTCTTCATCGCCACAGACGTTCATTAACAAGGGGTGAACGAGAAAGAGGGACACTGAGGTCATGTATATATGTGCGCTTTTTTTAAATTAGGCACTTATATAGTGCTACGAACCCTCAGCCATCTGAGCGCTGCTTATTATTACCCACAGTGTGTGGTGCTCATTTATCGACCTCGGAAGGATGAAAGGCTGAGTTTGGCCCTGGCTTTGGTGTTATAGCAAGATACATTTCTTCAGGCTGGGTGAAAGATACCATCACCAATTGCTGGAGTTTGTTGGGACACACTTTACATTGGAACGCACAGGGTATATCCTAGTCTGATTTGCAATGGGATGGGCGCTCTTCTTGTGATGTGAATTGCTCCGCAATCCCACTGATCATAAATCAGTGGTTTTTAAACTGACGCTAATGGAAGGAGATAGTGGATAAACGTTGCTTTATGTGCCATGCTAAACAAGTGTACGTTATGTGATACTCCCATAGCACTCACCTGCCATTGTCATGGACTCGCGTAGCCTGAACATACATGATAAATAGTACAGTGCATTGCAGAAGAAGGACAGGACATTACATTATGAATTGACACCTGAATGCAAATCAGTGTGTGTGTTGGTTCTGGCCTAAAGACCGAATTCAGCGTGGGAGTCAGTGCGCTGTTATGGGGACGCTGCACTGAAAAGTGACGCAAGCAGAGTGTAAAGAAGTGACTATCCCTAAAGCAACTGATTGCAGTTAAGAGCTCTGCAATACTTTACCTAAGAATTTCATGCACATTACATGCACATTTGGTCAATATTGCATGCCAAATGATACTTTAAACTGCATGGCAGGACGAAGCACAGTCATACGGCTGCAGGAAATGCATCTATTGAACTCTAAAGACATGACAAATTGTACCTTACGTGCATAGTCGGTAGCAAAAAGAGACAAGAAAAAAGGCGTGGTTCCCGAAAAACAATGCACTATGCAGAAAAACAGCGTAACAAAAGGCAACCATGCAGTACGCATTAACCTCTGCCCATACCAGAAATAGATATCAAGAATGGAACAAGGCAATGAGACAAGCTAGGAGTGGAATAGAGTCTGTATGTGGCACTATACCAGTGGCCTTTTCATACAGCGTCCATTTCACCTTTTCACTTATTCACTGTCGCGCCGTGCTGTTGTCTCTCCCTCTCTTTCTCCCTCAGATACATTGAACACCGTGTACAACACAGATCTGGGAATTGCCATATGAGAGGAGGAGGCAGTCTGGATACTCCACTAAATTACCATAAGCCAAGTGCTCAGGCTGATGGTAGATATGGGTGTTTGGTTCAGAGAAATGACCGTCTGAGATACAAAACCCCCAGGGGCTCATTTCTCCTTCCTTTGGGCTTTGGTGGGCAGGTCTCATACCTCGCTTGATCTTGCTCAGGTGCCGGTGGGCAGGTCTCATACTTCGCTCGATCTTGCTAAGGAGGTCTCAAACCTCGCTCTATCTTGCTCAGGTGCCGGTGGGCAGGTCTCAAACCTTGCTCTATCTTTCTCAGGTGCCGGTGGGCAGGTCTCAATCCTCGCTATATCTTGCTCCGGTGCCAGTGGATAGGTCTCATACCTCGCTCGATCTTACTCAGGTGCCGGTGGGTAGGTCTCATACCTCGCTCGATCTTGCTCAGGTGCCGGTGGGCAGGTCCCATACTTCGCTCGATCTTGTTCAGGTGCCAGTGGGCAGGTCTCAAACCTCACTCGATCTTGCTCAGGTGCCCGTGGGTAGGTCTCATACCTCGCTCGATCTTACTCAGGTGCCGGTGGGTAGGTCTCATACCTCACTCGATCTTGCTCAGGTGCCGGTGGGAAGGTCTCATACCTCGCTCGATCTTGCTCAGGTGCCGGTGGGCAGGTCTCAAACCTCACTCGATCTTGCTCAGGTGCCCGTGGGCAGGTCTCATACCTCGCTTGATCTTGCTCAGGTGCCGGTGGGCAGGTCTCATACCTCGCTTGATCTTGCTAAGGAGGTCTCATACCTCGCTCGATCTTGCTCAGGTGCCAGTGGGCAGGTCTCAGACCTCGCTCTATCTTGCTCAGGTGCCAGTGGGCAGGTCTCAAACCTCGCTCTATCTTGCTCAGGTGCGAGTGGACAGGTCTCAGACCTCGCTCTATCTTGCTCAGGTGCGAGTGGACAGGTCTCAAACCTCGCTCTATCTTGCTCAGGTGCGAGTGGACAGGTCTCAAACCTCGCTCTATCTTGCTCAGGTGCCGGTGGGCAGGTCTCAAGCCTCGCTCTATCTTGCTCAAGTGCCAGTGGGCAGGTCTCAATCCTCGCTATATCTTGCTCCGGTGCCATTGGATAGGTCTCATACCTCGCTCGATCTTACTCAGGTGCCGGTGGGTAGGTCTCATACCTCGCTCGATCTTGTTCATGTGCCGGTGGGCAGGTCTCAAACCTCACTCGATCTTGCTCAGGTACCCGTGGGTAGGTCTCATACCTCGCTTGATCTTGCTCAGGTGCTGGTGGGTAGGTCTCATACCTCGCTCGATCTTGCTAAGGTGCCGGTGGGCAGGTCTAGAACCTCGCTCGATCTTGCTCAGGTGCTGGTGGGCAGGTCTCAAATCTCGCTCTATCTTGCTCAGGTGCTGTGCGCAATGGGCCTGCCGGGACTTTTGCCCGTTAGGGCAATGAACGCCGCTTGTCAGGGTTTTATTAGGCAACGAGGTCAGGGGCCAGAATCAGTTGCCAATTTCCCCTAACGCATACCCAAGTGTCTTCAACAAGTCTGATCGCCCCCTCACACATCCACAGGACCATATTTAATTTCCCAGCTGCCGCCCTCACCCGGCCCGGCGTCAAGGCCGCTCCTTACATTAGCTTCAGACTGAGTCTGAAACCCTGCAGGTGGCTCATCACAGGGAGGCCAAGGAGATGAGGAGCAGGAAAGATCACAGGTGGGATGAAGGTTCCTTGAAGTGCCTCCCGAATCTGTGTGCACCATCCCTTGGGCTGGAGGGGTGCTGCGGTAATTCTTGTGAGAGGTTTCCAGCGAGAGCCAGGGAAGGGGCCCCTCCTATAGGGGCACACCTTTATCTCTGCGTAGGCCTTCCGCCAGCCAGTTATCTGCTAAACAGCAGCTTTCTTTGTTGTTCCTTCATCCTATTTCTGACTTCCGCTGAGAGTGTATCCATGTGCAGATGTTTCTTTGTTTGAGTATAAATCATGTCTCGGGAGGATAGCTCAGGGGCAATGCGCTCGCTTTGGAAGCAAGACGACTTGGAGCAACAGTTTCGATCTCCAGGTCCGCGCTTAGAAATCTCTGTGTATTAAGCAATATATGACAATATGACACCAGCCGCCCAATCATAAAGGGCGAGGCTCATTTGACTGACAGGACCTGACACACCAGAAGTGTAATGTCATTGTGCCTAGATACAAGAAAGTGCCAATGTGCTGACAGGTTAATCAGGTAGTTAAATCGATGCTTACTGTTCCACTTTAAAACCCACTCGTCACATGTTTTTACAACTTACTGAAAGGTGGCAAACGCTACCGGTCACATAATCGAGTAACTGTTTTTGATTATAGTAAAACGTATAAACGTATAAATGTCAGTGGAATTTTTGAAAAGGCCTTTTCTTTTTTAGCTCTGTCTGGTTTTCTCCGGTGTGAAAAAGACAAGGACAGGAGCGCGACCCACAATCCAATCAGTACCAGGGTCCAGTGGGTCAGCATCAACATGCAAATTAACAAGAAAATGGGTCCTGTATTATTTAGAACAACATAGTTTAAACACATCACAATCCGTAAGAAAAGCCAATTTTTTCAAGCAATCAAGGGGCTTTTACAAAATTGTATGCACATTTATTTTGACAATTTCATCTCAATTTTTTGTTCATGTATGACAATTCATGTTTCCAAAAGGCATGGGGCGTTGAGGAAATAGATACTCCTCAAAAGTACCTAGTACACAAAATCACAAACACCATTAGTGAACCCATCACCACACCATATTCACACACAAAGAACATGCTTCAGTGATTTTATACAAACATTTCTAATGGGGTGCTACTATACATGTAATTACGCAGCCAACCAAATAAGTTCAATCACTATCATGATATCTTAAAATCAAAGCATTTGGTCATTGTTTGTGTAGGTTGACGTATATCCATTCAAAGCAATAGCCAACTTAAGTTTCGGCTGGAGACGCCAGAGCAAATCGGCTCAGCCTTCATCAGGGCCATATAGTACACTTCTTCCGATGCTTCTTGTGTACCAGGAAGGATAATTGTACGCATGGAGATTTCGCACAAAGTTGCACTCATTTTCTCTGCTGTGCTAGGTTAGACCTCTCCCATTGTGCAACTCGGAAAGGGCTGCCATCCTATTCTCCGGATGTCAGCAGCATGGACTCTTGCTTGGACTGATGGATGTTTCCTTTAGCATACAAGAAATCCATATCAAACCACATGATTTTCTGGTCCCCAAAAAGTAGGAGTGGTTCACAGTTCCTGTTTCACACACAGATGAAAACAGATGTTGTTCCTTGAATGTATAGGGCCAGGTCGTCTGTATTCATTTAGTTGTCCTGTGCCCACTTTTCGTTTGTTTCGTTTAGGAAATCCGGGTGATTAGTTTGAGTTAGAGACGTTTGATGAGAACCAATCACTTAACCAGATATCCCAAAGCAAATGCCAGGGCTAGCCCACAGTCCTTAAACTTTTCTAGGATACTGAGCCACCATGAATGGCAGGGGCATCACTTGTCAAGGATAAGAAGATCTTGTAGAGGGGGCCCACCTACTACCCGACTAGGCTCTGGGAACAGTGCAATCGTTCTTCCTCACTGGAACCATGGCACTGATTCACCCAGCGAAAGCATTGTGAGCGAGAGTATGAGATGTATTGCTGGCTACCTGTGGGGACTCAGTCCCCGCCGCCGGGATATGGCATGACAATTGCCAGCCAAGGTTCTGGGGTTTTAGCAGAAAACCTGTGTGGACACTCTTGAAAACCTTCAGCAGAATCAAGTTAGAATCAATAACTGTTCTCACAGGACAACTCCAGCTCAGCGTTTAGTGCCTTGTCTACCTGCCCTTACATTCATCGCATGCTGAGAACTGGATCCTTGCGGCAACCATCCGTAGTCTCAGGTGTGTATGGCTATTGATTGAATGAAGGTGTCTCGAGGAAGTCAAATCCCCATCAAGAAACCTTTTGTTTTGAAATGTCGAGTATCCTAGAATAGCGAGGGCTGGCCAAGAACACCTTGTGGAGGTCAGCCACTGACAGCGTGGTGCTTTCTACACCAGAGATAGCATGCGAGCAATTACAGTGCCCATTGAGACAGCATGTTAGAGCTATGCTGCATTTGCAAGAAAGAAGCAGTGTCAAGGTGAGTATTCTCTGTAGAGCGCACCCCTGCTACATCCTCTCCAAGCCAAGGCTTAGATTAGAGTCCTGGCCTGCGAAGGACTTCCCTCCACACTGCCCGTTTTGCTTGAACACTGCTCTGGTGCCAGAAACCTTCCAGTGTCAATTCGTAATCTCACTATCGTGTTCACACTTCTTAATGCATATTGATGACTTCATCGGCACATGCGATATACAGCACCAGATTAATCATGCTTTAGGCTTATTACTTCCACAAGATATTTGCACTCGACAAATGAGCTAACAATGACGTCATGGCTGACTCAAATATGAACAACTAATTGCTGGGTTTCTGATATGGCACCTGCAGAGTTCTGTAATAAGAACTGCATTTGATTAATCAATATTCCCCCCTGATATCATTATCAGCTGTAATTTGGGACTCATTCCATGTTGTCCAGTACCATGAACCATTTGTGTATGGGCGCGATATAAATAAAATATCATATCATACTATAGTACTGATATACATGCATGTTCTGTTTCCAGCAATTATCCTCTCTTTTGTATGTTCACGGTTCATTATTAATAGTTTTAAATTTGGATTTATTGTCATTGAGGTCCTTTCTCTAGCAGCCTATCAATCTTCACTTACTCATATTGAAATTGTCCTTTTTTTCTAAGGAATATTCTATTTGCTACAATAAGCGGAAAAATGTCAATTTCAAAGAATTGTTCCTGCCAATGTCAATGCTGGATCTATTTCGCGTAGCTTTGTGGTTACGCAAATACTGTTTATTTGGATATCTATGTTTTTCAGATGTTGGATCTCAAAGAATGGACCAATGCTACTACTCGGAGGGTTAGTTTCAATATCAATGATCTTCAAAAGGAACATATAGTTTGAAATACGTGTCGCCCCAAGCTCTCTAATAAAAGGAGTTTCGCACACTGCGTGCATTGAAACTATCGCGAGAGTTCATAGGTTACACAGGAATCAAAACACTTATTAAATAATATGTTCTATTTGGCAATATAGACAATACATAACGAACTGGTGAAAGCTTACAGGAAATTCTGAAATCTTTTTGATTTATATTTTGAGTCTAGGTGCCATATTTTCTGGATAGCTTTAATTTGATTTCTTAGTTTAAACGGGCCACAGTCCAGATTTTTTAACAAATTAGCAGCAAAAGACTAATTTGTTACTTGAGTACATTAGCGCAATGTACTTACTACCTTACTGGAATATAAGTCAAACCTATATAAAATGGCCATGAAGCTCCCCTGGCCTGTTGACAGGCAGTCTCTGGTAATCATCTTCTAGCAGGCCACCTCTTTGGCTTTACCCAACTGTGAAAGAGCATTTTTCTTTTCTATTTATTTAACCGAATGCGGCCAATGTTTTTACATTATAACAGTAAAATGGTTTCCTTGCAGAGGACCGCCCTGCATGAAAAGCCTTCAAGCAAGGATGCCTAACTAAGTCTAAAAGAGGTAGGCCTCGCCAAAAGGCAGAAGGTCAGACTCAAACGGAAGGCGACGGGAAACAACCATCTCCAAATCTGTTTTTACCAGAATTCACTCTTTTTTGGATATCTCCAACACATTTGCATCATTGTGCTCTGCCCTTCTTCAGGGCAATGGGGGTAGGAGCCGTCCCAGTCTGCGTAACTGATCTGGAGTGTAGTAAGCCCACTGCAGAATTGTATGTTGCATATCTGTGCCTATTGTAGAAGGCCCGTCCCCTCTCGGTTGTTCCTTACATCCCCCATTTAAAACAACATCTGATTTCGGCTTAAGTCCCAAGGTAATAATATCATACAACAAGAAATAATCTTGCAGTGCGGGTCATCAGGTGCCTGGACTATATCTTCCATGCTTGTGGATATCATAGTATGACCTTGGGATCTTCCAGTTTTAGTTCAGAGACTTTCCATAGTTTTGAAATTCGACAGGCAAGCATGCCCAATAGGCCCTTGCTCTGCATATACTCGGGCCAAGCTCGCTTTAAAGCCTGCAAGAGCGGCCCTTCGAAAGAACACCCTACGAGCATTTTTTTTCGCTGCACATAATGATCAACAATCAAGCTTAGAGCCGCTAGGGTTTCCATTAATCTCTGATGGCGCAGAGAGCCAATTCCTTTGTTAAATCAATGATTTTCTTTATAAATTAATCGAAAAAATGTGTAATCGAGGTACTGTACAGCAGCAACATGGCTGCCTTCAATGGGATTTACAATCCGGAAAGCATTGCATTCTTTTCTGTAGCGATCCTTTGTTGCGAATGTAGCGGTTGCCAATCATTGACAGTTTGGCAGGTGTTTTGTGATATGTGTCCAGGCTGCAGCCAGACAACCACTGCATTTCACAAGAACCCGTCAGATTTTCCTTCTGATTCAAACCAGAGGTCCGGGTTTTGGTGGGTTCGGTCCTTAGTGTGGTTCTGACTATTGATGTTAATCAATACTCTATGGTAACCGTGGCTGATAGAAAGTTTGGTGCTACAGTCACAGGTAGGTGTATTGTGCTCTTGCAAGGCCCTGATCAGGTGTCAGGTGCCATCTTAAATGCCACCTGTTTTTTATAACTGCCTGATTATATCTCGTAAAGCAATTAGCTCCTGCCGGATTCTGGGTTAATGCCACATGCAGTAAATACTCCATGCGGTATGAAGGAAGCTAATATCTCCAAATCAATCCTGTAGTTTTACCTCCACCTAGAGTTGGAGGTAACAATGTTAAACCCCTCCCCCACCCAGCGGTAAGAAAATACGTTTTCCCATATGTGAACGGATGTTTCAGCTCAGCCCTTCAGCGAAAAAGACGACCTCTGCCAGGCAACCCCACCAAAGAGTGTGCAAACATGGGCTTCTCAGAAGCCCACCTTCTGCAATGCTGACCGTTCTGTGCTTTAGTGCCTTATTACACATGACTCCGTGGGTGACCCGCTACCTTACCTAATCCACTCCAATCCTCCACACAGGGTCAGACATCGATGTAAGAAATGGGAAAACGACACTATGTTGATTTTCTGAAATGTTGCACTCAGTATTTCTGAAAATCTGCATGTTCTATCATCAGCAGGGCAGCCAAATATGCTGGTGTGGAAATAACGTGCTAGTAATTCCGTTTACCGGCACGATCCGCACTGGCATACTCCGTGTTTGGTGGTGGGTGGCCGGAATTAACACCAGCTCGGAGCTGGGGGTAATTCTGCCACCTCACCATCATAAACTGCGGGTATCACCGGCAATGGCACCGGTATTGCTGATGCTGGTAATAACGCCAGATCCCCCCACGGAGTCCAATGGAATGGGGGATTTACCACGCTTACCGGCACCTGTAATCTGCAGACCTTGTGTCAGTAACGGTATTACCGTTTGGTGGTATCCCGCTGGATGGGGCCTCATATCATGAAAGGACCCTCATCCAGAAAATAGGTAACGAAACCTGCCATAAAACTGTTAGACCAGAACTTTGGATATTTTTTTTGATTAATACTAAAAATGATTTTTCTCTAACGATTTAGGACAGATTGCTTCCACTTTTAGCACTCCAGCAACAGCTGTAATAAGATCCAATCTAATAGTATCCAAATTGTTGACCTGAATCCGCGTTGCCGGGATGTTATGCTCTCATCATCGTCCGCATTTGACCTTCTTGCTGGCAGGCTTTTCTGTGCTGGCTGTCAGCTCATGTAGGACTGACTTGACAATCCTGAATTGCCAAATTTCATTAACTGCAAAATCATTCACGCTACTTTTTTCCCCTTCTTTATTAACCTGTTTTCTTTTGCTTTATCTTTTCTGGCATGCTTATTTTTTTTTAATCATTTTATTTCCAGTACAACATATTTTACCGACTTCATTTATCATTTTGCAAAGGTCTTTGATGTAAAGCGCTATAGAAGCATGATGAAATAAATAATGATATGCGTGAAGCACAGGCTGGTCCCATGTCAGAAGCTAGCGCTTAGCTGTTGAGATGCCCTGTCCGATCTAGTCTTCCCAGCCCGTGGCAGAAGAGTGAAAGATGGCAAGTGATGTGGATACAGGTGAAAGACTCAGGAAATAAGCCGAACCTGTTGTTTCTTGAATATTACTACCTCTTTTCTAGTCTAAATGCTTCCATGACAGCTGATACCACTGAGCAGAATCGACGAATTCTGCCAACAAAATGAGAAACAGTGATATTTTTTCTTCATAAATTGCTTTGATGAAAATTAGAATTATCGTCATAAAGCACTTGGTCCCAGCTTCGGCTGAATGCCAGGTCAACTTCACCAAACAATGTAAGATTCTGAGCTAATTGACAGTAGGGCGTGACAAGTAATGCTGTGCCAACTACATGCTCCCAACCCCATGATCATCACATCATGCTTGTCAACTGTACACCACTTGTTATCAGGCACATACGTCACCAGACACCACTTGTTACCAGACGCATACGTCACTGAACACCACTTTTTACCAGATGCATACATTATCGGACATCACTTGATACCAGCCGCATACGTCACCAGAAACCACTTTTTACCAGGTGCAAATGCCACCGGACACCACTTTTTACCAGACGCATACGTCACTGAACACCACTTTTTACCAGATGCACACGTTATCGGACACCACTTGATACCAGTCACATACGTCACCGGAAACCACTTTTTACCAGGTACAAATGCCACCGGACACCACTTGTTACCAGACGCATACATCAATGAACACCACTTCATACCAGGCGCATACGTCACCGACATCACCTTTTACACGGTGCATACATCACCGGACACCAATTTTTACCAGATGCATACGTCACCGGACACCACTTGTTACCAGGTGCACATGTCACTGCACAACAATTTTTACCAGACGAATACATCAACAGACACCACTTGTTACCCGGCGCATACATCACCAGACACCACTTTTTACCAGACGCATACGTCACTGGACACCACTTGTTACCAGGTGCACATGTCACTGCACAACAATTTTTACCAGACACATACATCAACGGGCACCACTTGTTACCCAGTGCATACGTCAACAGACACCACTTTTTACCAGACACATACGTCACTGGACACCACTTGTTACAAGGTGCACATGTCACTGCACAACAATTTTTACCAGACGCATACATCAATGGACACCACTTGTTACCCGGCGCATATGTCACCAGACACCACTTTTTACCAGACGCACATGTCACCGAACACCACTTTTTACCAGATGCATATGTTATCGGACACCACTTGATACCAGCTGCATACCTCACCGGAAAACACTTTTTACCAGGTGCAAATGCCACCGGACACCACTTTTTAACAGACGTATACGTCACTGAACACCACTTTTTACCAGATGCATACGTTATCGGACACCACTTGATACCAGCCGCATACATCACCGGAAACCACTTTTTACCAGGTGCAAATGCAACTGGATACCACTTGTTACCAGACGCATACATCTATGAACATCACTTGATACCGGGCGCATACGTCACCGACATCACTTTTTACCAGACGCATACATCACTGGACACCACTTATTACCCGGCGCATACGTCACCAGACACCACTTTTTACCAGATGCATACGTCACCGGACACCACTTGTTACCAGGTGCACATGCCACTGCACAACAATTTTTACCAGACGCATACATCAACGGGCACCACTTGTTACGCAGCGCATACGTCACCAGACACCACTTTTTACACGGTGCATACATCACCGGACACCAATTTTATCCAGATGCATACGTCACCGGACACCACTTGTTACAGGTGCACATGTCACTGAACAACAATTTTTACCAGACGAATACATCAACAGACACCACTTGTTACCCTGCGCATACATCACCAGACACCACTTTTTACCAGACGCACACGTCACCGGACACCACTTATTACCAGGTGCACATGTCACTGCACAACAATTTTTACCAGACGCCTCCATCAATGGATACCACTTGTTACCTGGCGCATACGTCACCAGGCACCACTTTTTTACAGACGCATACGTCACTGGACACCACTTGTTACCAGGTGCACATGTCACTGCACAACAATTTTTACCAGACACATACATCAACGGGCACCACTTGTTACCCGGTGCATACGTCACCAGACACCACTTTTTACCAGACACATACGTCACTGGACACCACTTGTTACCAGGTGCACATGTCACTGCACAACAATTTTTACCAGACGCATACATCAATGGACACCACTTGTTACCCGGCGCATATGTCACCAGACACCACTTGTTACCAGACGCACATGTCACCGAACACCACTTTTTACCAGATGCATATGTTATCGGACACCACTTGATACCAGCTGCATACCTCACCGGAAAACACTTTTTACCAGTTGCAAATGCCACCGGACACCACTTTTTAACAGACGTATACGTCACTGAACACCACTTTTTACCAGATGCATACGTTATCGGACACCACTTGATACCAGCCGCATACATCACCGGAAACCACTTTTTACCAGGTGCAAATGCAACTGGATACCACTTGTTTCCAGACGCATACATCTATGAACATCACTTGATACCGGGCGCATACGTCACCGACATCACTTTTAACCAGCCGCATACATCACTGGACACCACTTATTACCCGGCGCATACGTCACCAGACACCACTTTTTACCAGATGCATACGTCACCGGACACCACTTGTTACCAGGTGCACATGCCACTGCACAACAATTTTTACCAGACGCATACATCAACGGGCACCACTTGTTACGCAGCGCATACGTCACCAGACACCACTTTTTACCAGACGCGAACGTCACCAGACATCACTTGTTACCAGGTGCACATGTCACTGCACAACAATTTTTACCAGCCGCATACATCACCACTTATTACCCGGCGCGTACGTCACCTAACACCACTTTTTAGCAGACGCATACGTCACTGCACACCACTTTTTACCAGACACATACTTCATACACCACTTGTTACCAGTTGCTGGAAACCCCTTTGTTATACTGTTCAGTGCACAGCCATCCATAATCATTCTGTCAATTTCCCAACATCGAATTTGCCTCTGACGAAATCCCAAAGACGAATTCCAAAATGACGACATAAAAAACAATGAAATGGCTTGAGTAAGCAAACAAGTGAAAGTTGAGAACAATAATTGGATGAGAGCGAACAAAAAGAAAGAATCAAACCAGAGAGAGCCCAAGCAAAGGAAGGCAAGGGATGCAGGGACGTGCAAAGTAGCATGTTGCGGGCGCATCCACTCATGAAAATTAAAATCAAATGAAAGGGGGTGCTTATAAAAAAGTGCCCCATTTGCTCACTTTGGGTTTGGTGTGAAAGTGCTCTGCGGCTCTGAATCAATAGCTATGCCCCTACACCTTAAACAATTCGGGACCGCGTTTTGCTTCCGGGTCCCTTTCACAAATAAGCGAAACAGAAATGAATGGTAGACCGGATATTCGAACAAGCATTTTACAAATGATTTCGCCAATACCCCAGGTTTCTGTGGCTCTACTATTACGGGTGTTTGATGTGGGAAAGAAATAAGCTGTAATAAAGGCAGGTTTCTTGACAAAGGGTGAAGCTTCTGTCGCTTGGTGGGTGTAGCACGTAGCAAAGGTGACCGGATACCGGCCGCTTTGGGAGAAGCTGTTTGGAGCACGCACACAAGGGCCTGCATGTCACTTTTGTTCTTATGAACAGGCGGGTGGATGGCCACGTTTCCAGCAAGTGGGCTGCGGTCGTGCAGGTTTTACTTCCGGCTGAGTGCAGGCTTTTTTTTAATGATAAAGGCATTTCATGATTTGATAGCCAGTGTTTGACAGTGCTGCTCTTCAGTATTGAAGTTAATAAGGAGAAGATGTGTTTCCTGACACACTGTGCCTTTTATGGCCTGCGCTGTGTCTGACTGTATCTGCCTTAAACGCCATTGTTTCCTCCAGAAAATGTACATACATTGCTGAAGGACTCTGTATTTTAATTACGTTTGGCCATTTGCCTGAGCACCCATCACAAGGAAGACAATAGTGTAAAAATACCTAAGACAGGGTCACAGAGGGCGGTTGCCGTGGCAGCGGCAGCATCTGCGGTGGCCAATCCCTCTAGGACTCAGCCAGCGGGACACCTGTGGAGGAGGAGCCGATCATTTAACTGCAGGAGTGGGCGCAGCCCACAATGATTTCTTATGGGAATTCAGGACAAACATACTCGCCCTTAGCAAGATCTCATCCCCCACAAAGGGACAGGAAGGTCAGTCAGCATGCCAGCAGCAGTGTGTGTGTGCGTCCTCAACTTCCAACCTGCAGGACGCCTATGGAGCCGGAGCCCGCCATTCAAAAATACCTTCCCGCCCACAAAGTGGCCGCGAAGGGCAGCAACTGCCGCTGGAAGATGCTCCCTTCAGGACCCGGCAAGGGGATGCCTGTGGCGCGAGATCCCACCGTGGCCCAATGAGCAGCACAGAATATGCAGAGCAGCTGCACATATAAAGCACAGCACGCTACAGTCGCTACAGGTACATAGAAAATGGCTGAGCTCTAGAGTGGGAGTGATGATATTGCGGAAACATCCTCTTCGCTTCCTTTCGCTACAGAGGGGGGCTGGGTTGTAAGTGATGTGCACAGTGGCTTTCTGCTAAAGTTCCTCACTTCGGATTCCTAAGCAGGGTGAAAGGGGCCAAATTGTGGCTTGGAGCTCCTTCAAAGCCGCCTAGAACTATGTTTTGTTATATTCTGCAGTTTGCCGGGTCATTACCCTGGTCGAGGAGCACCCTTCTCTTGGGCCTGGAGCCCATGCTATATTCCTTCCTTGAGGGTGAACCACTTACTCTATAACACATGTATTATAGCTGCATTTTCTGGAGCGGTCAACCCATCCCCCCACTCTAAAAAGTTTTTTCCTGGTAAAAGCTAGAGTAACGTAATATTGAAAGACATTGCATGAGGTTCTGCATTGGACTGAACCGCAAATGTGATTTGTGGGACATAACCTCAGGACCAAACATTGCTCCATCCAGTCCTCAATGGTTTACCCATATTTCCCTCGCTTTTAACAGAGACCAATTGCTGAGGCTGAAGAGACCGACTCTGCCTGCCTCACAAGGTGTCGGGTCATCCTCCACCGTGTGTGGACTTTGCCGGCATTGGTTCGCCCGACGAGACTTATTTCCAGCTTTTCTGCCCGCAATACTTTAGCCTTTTTACTGTTTAAAATGTTTTCTCTCTTAGGTTGCAAGGAATGGGCCGTACATTCCTGTACTTTAGCCATTTTGTGCAGATTTGTTTATTGATCACCCCTTCTCCTGTTTATTTATTTATTTTGTTGACCAGGTCCTTTGACCATCTAGTTGTCTACCTCTCAGGTAGAGAGTTGTGGCCTTAAACAGTAGTAGCATTCAGTATCGGAACCCACGAAACTAAGATATTGTCAGTGTTAATGGCCCCTATTTGTGAGGTGAAAGTATTTATTTATTTATTTAAATACAGGAGGAACAATGCTCTTTTGATCACAAAAGAACGTGCAATAGATGAGAAATCAGATTTGACAGGAATCAGTGGGCTTCTTACCAATGGGTGAGTTTGAGGGACATTCTAACCAGTTTGTGGAGGGGTGTAAATGGAACAGTCACCGGGGACAATACATATGTGGACCTAAGTACTGATTAATGAAGTATAGCTTCTTCTGTTTGACCTAGCTGACAAAGGTACAGTAGCCCTTAATGTTCAGCTCTCCGCTAGCGTTAAGGAAAGTACGGCGGCTGTGAATATAGGTGTTTCATTGTTACAAATCACCCAGAATTGTCCTGCATGTAAAGGGTCACAGATCACAGCTGCAGCTCCAAATAGAGCTGAAAGCCAGGTGAGGGTCCCCTGGCCCATTCTGAGGTCCCGCGTGAACCTCACCTGGAAGAGGGATGGAGTTCTGCCTTTCCTGCTAGAATTCGCCATGCTCTTCCAGTGCACAGTGCAGAAGCTATTATAGCTCAGGGGTGATCTGAGGACATTGGTGATGTGCAGAACACAATAGTGAAGGCAGTCCCACTACTTAATAGGTTTTCCCCACTAATGTGACAGTGCACTTCCGCCAGAGCTGACATTGATATTTCTAATCTACAGCTTATCACATCTGTTCCCTCTGATCGCAGGGTGCGCACTAAATGACATATATCTTTGGTTAACACGATGCATGTTTTGAGCATAAAGGCAGTTCCTTAATTAAAATGGTTTGTATTAGCAATGAACATAGGATTAAGAACTTAGCTAATAATTGTGTAAGCTTGGTAAGTATCTCTTCTGGTTGTGTTACTTCAGTTTGCCAAGTTTCTTAATGTAGTACTTGTCTAAATCCTCAGGCAGTAATTCAACTTCTACAAACCAAAATGTACAACCTAAGCACTTTGTATAATGAACAAAAGGATGTGGTATGGGATAGTTTAATTCATAGGAATATAATGTTAAACTCACACAAACAGTAACTTAAACAAGTCCCTTGGAGTTACACGGAACCCACGAGGCTACTACGGGCCCTCTGGCTACTAATAAAACCCAGGAAGTTTTATCTGCCCCTTCTGGGACACCTGAAAAAGGTGAGGTCAAAAGAACTTCAAGGGTAAAATGTATTGACTCTTCAAATGGGTTGTTGCTAATTTTGCAGTTCCCGATTACCCTCCCGCTGTCTACTTTCCGGAAGTACTGGACTATCTATCTCTGAAGTAGCGGCTTCCCGGCCTGTGAATTCCATCAGCGATGGGGGGAGGAGGGTTGGGGGACATTATACTCCAAGGAAATTAGTGGACCATGCACTAAGATCACAGTGTACAGAGGCCACCACAAAGGAGGTTGGGGTGGTACAAAGCTCTAACCAACAAACATCTGCATTGGTTGCGTCTTGTGAAAGGTTCCCATTCCATCATTTATGGTGAAATAAGGAATTCAGCTTAATCGAAACAATGCAATTTACAAGAAAGCAAAGCCATCCCCCACCACTAACCCTACTAAAAACCTTTAACTTTCTTACAAACTCATCGCACAACCACCAAATACAACACACACATACACCTACCACAGTACAAACCCGAAACCACACAACAAATGCCACAGCCCCGCTGGCATCTCACTCAACTGCAGACAATGAGGGCCTTATTTACAAAAATGCTTTCCATGGGACTTTCCCATTAAAAATACATCTGTGTAAATCAGGCCCCAAATCTCCTGCACTACACCATAGACACACAAACATATTTGTATTTGTATTTTACATAGAGCCTGTTGCCTAAGCGCTACTCATAGATCAAAACACAGTACACTAATAATGAAAATGCAAAACGAGATCAGGAAGGTTTAATGAGATGGAGGAAGGAGAAGATGGTCCTTGAGCTGAGAGGTAAAGATAGCCAGGGAAGAAAGTGACAGATGAGACAGAGGAAGAGCATTCCAATGCGAGAAGAGGAGAAAGAGTGAGTGTGAATGGAGGGAATGAGAAGGGGTATAGATTGAGATGAGAGAAGAGAGATAGGAACGGGCAAGGCCATAGATACATTTAAAGACAACACAAAGAAAGTTGAAAAGAAGGCAGGCTTGAAAAGAGAGCCAACAAAGAGGTTGCAAGGATGCAGAAATAAAGTCACGAGGAGAGAGGACGCACAGAACACGTATAGAAGCATGATAGAGAAAACGAAGATAGGCAGGAAGACCAAAGATGAGACTTGAACAATAGAACAGACATGAAATGATTAGAGAAGAAATTAGAAGCTTAGTGGCATCAAAGGTGAGAAAGGGACAGGCCTTGTGGACATCAAACAGCTGGTGGAGACAGAATCTAGTGATAGAAGCAATATGTGAGGTAAAGGAAAGAGAGGTGCCGAACGAGGCTCCCAGATTACGGGCAGAAGCAGAAATCAGAAGCGAGGTAGGAGGAAAGGGCATAGACAAGGGAGAAAGAGGAGTGGGAATCGTGGAGACAGAAAAGAAAAGTACCTCCATTTTCGAAAGGTTAAAATGGAGGTAATGAGATGACATCCAAGCTTGGGTAGAAAGCAGGCAGTTCGACAGGGTAGACCCATATGTACCCACACTCCAAAACAACAGCTATCCCGTACCATCTAGAAGTAAACCCAACACACACAGTGACTGGTTGTTCCGGACCGAAGCTATCAACAGAAATGCAAAATCTACCTTCTGAAGGGCTCCTGAGATCATGGACACAGATGAGTGTGTTGAGGATCAAGCGGGGCATATTATGGTGTGATGCCCCTTTGATAGATGGGACAGCTCCATTTTTAGAGATGCTTTTAAATGGAAGGATTGGCCTGAGATCCAAGGGCAACAAAGATGCAGCATTGACTAACAAGGCCCATGTTCCATAGGTACCCTGGAGGAAGAAGGTATCACAGGGTTAGACTGGGGGGCATAGGCCCATGTTCCATAGGCACCCTGGAGGAAGAAGGTATCACAGGGTTAGACTGGGGGGCATAGGCCCATGTTCCATAGGCACCCTGGAGGAAGAAGGTATCACAGGGTTAAACTGGGGGGCATAGTCCCATGTTCCATAGGCACCCTGGAGGAAGAAGGTATCACAGGGTTAGACTGGGGGGCATAGGCCCATGTTCCATAGGCACCCTGGAGGAAGGAGGTATCACAGGGTTAGACTGGGGGGCATAGGCCCATGTTCCATAGGCACCCTGGAGGAAGAAGGTATCACAGGGTTAGACTGGGGGGCATAGGCCCATGTTCCATAGGCACCCAGGAGGAAGAAGGTATCACAGGGTTAGACTGGGGGGCATAGGCCCATGTTCCATAGGCACCCTGGAGGAAGAAGGATTCACAGGGTTAAACTGGGGGGCATAGGCCCATGTTCCATAGGCACCCTGGAGGAAGAAGGTATCACAGGGTTAGACTGGGGGGCATAGGCCCATGTTCCATAGGCACCCTGGAGGAAGAAGGATTCACAGGGTTAGACTGGGGGGCATAGGCTGAGGCACCATCACTTGGTTGTTGGGGTAAGCCTGAGCGGAAGGGCTGTCCGCTGTTCGGTCTTATTCCAGTGGTTCCTCTCTGATTGGGAAGTATGCGAGGCACCACTGGAAGCTTCTCAGTATTGGTGTGCTGTGAGCATCCCTGAAACACAAGCACATGGTCCATAACAAGCCCCCTTTGAGCCAAGCACTTCAGGCAAAAGGGTTCCAGGGTTTCCTCCACACTATTAGGCTCCAGGAGAATGCAACAGATTCTGAGTTGGCTTCAAAGGGCACCTGAACAATACTGCTACTACTACTACTACTAATACTACTACTAACATGACTAATGATGATAATAATAATATGGCTAATATTAATAATAGTAATAAAGTTTCTATGGAGCATACAGAACCTCATGCTGTTTTCCTTCTGCTTCTAAGTGCTTGAATATCTGCCATTGTTTCTCAATGTAGTGGTCCTTATATTGAGGGAATAAACAGATGTCACTGAAGCACCCATTCATTAAACATACATGAATAATAAAACATCTCTTACTAGTTGTAGAAGATGTTACCTCGCCCAAGCTTCTTTGGTTTGAAAACATGAATACTTTAGGTGACATTAAAGTGTCCCTGCTTCATGGACAAACTAGATGAAGGAACTTAGAATGACAGCTCTGTCTTTCTCCCTGGGTCCATCTGTCTTGCTCTACTACCCCCAGTGCTGTGTACACTCATCCACTGTTATTGACTATTAATATCCGCCGAGGGTCAATGAGCTTGTTACAAGCAACCTCATGGCTCTCGCCTGGACCTTACCTCGCCGAGAAGGCTCTGAAGCCTCTGTTTCTCTGCAGCGGCCCCGGGTTTCTTCGTGGAGAGGCTGCCATGGTAAGGGTGAAGGGACTACCTGTAGTCCCTCCTCCCTTTCCATTGTGGTCATTTTTTTGTTTACTATTATTTCATTTACTTTAATGGCCACCATGGAAAGGGAAAATGGAGTACATTTCTCTGTCCGTGGCAGCCATTTCTTTTCTTTTTTTTTCGGCTGCAAAACGCAATGCATCTTGCAACCAAAAAAACCCACCATTAGTACCCCGGTCTAATGGGGCGGGGTACTTATAGCAATAAGCCCCTCACCGCGGGCCATTACCACGTCCCTGGGGCCTTTGTAACTATGAGCCCCGGGGGCATTACCTTACGCGGTAATGGCCCGCTGGATCAGGGCTTATTACCTTATTAGTACTCTCTTTCCAGAACACATCCAGTCAGATTTCTTGGAATATGGCTGATTCCATGGATAAAGGCATGAGCAAGGTGTTAGCTGATCCACCTAAATCACCCTCTTTTCCCACCTAATCAAGCCTATGAGACTATATAAAAGAAAATACAAAACTCTGCACTTACTCACCACTTTCCCCATCTAAATTTGCCCCCTCAAATGGTACAAGATAAAATACAAAACTCTGCACTTACCCCCCACTTCCCCACCTAATCATACCCCCTCAAATGATACAATATAAAATACAAAACTCTGCACTTAACCCGCCACTTCGCCACCTAATCATAGCCCCGCAAATTATAAAAAATGAAATACAAAACTCTGCACTTACCCGCAACTTTCCCCACCTATTCAAACCCCCTCAAATTATACAAAATAAAATACAAAACTCTGCACTTATCCGCCATTTTCCCCACCTATTCACACACCCTCAAATTATACAAAATAAAATACAAAACTCTGCACTTACCCGCCACTTTCCCAACAAAATCATACACCCTCAAATTATACAAAATAAAATGCAAAACTCTGCACTTACCTGCCACTTTCCCCACCTATTCACGCCCCCTCAAATTAAACAAAATAAAATACAAAACTCTGCACTTACCCGCCACTTTCCCCACATAATCATGCCCATCAAAATATACAAAATAAAATACAAAACTCTGCACTTACCTGCCACTTTCCCCACCTATTCACGCCCCGTCAAATTAAACAAAATAAAATACAAAACTCTGCACTTACCGCCACTTTCCCCACATAATCATGCCCATCAAATTATACAAAATAAAATAAAAAACTCTGCACCTACCTGCCACATTCCGCACCTACTCATGCCGCCTCAAATTATACAAAAACATACAAAACTCCACACTTACCCGCCACTTCCTCTTGCTGCCATCATCCCCAGGCCTCCAGAAACATAATAAAAGGGACTCTAAAGGAACTGTTCTATGGTATTGGTAGTTGCTTGTGTTTTTTTAAAGTGTAGAGTAAATGCTTGCATGGCCTGACTGAGATTTTTCTCTAGAATAAAAGAAGCCATTAGTCCACAGGCGCTGCTTGCGCCCATCATCTTGGTCTTGTTTCGCTCCGGGACAGTATGGGCTGCAGCGCCCAACATTATTGTCTCATGACGAATTGGCTTTTAATGTTCTCCAGGAAGGTCTAACTGAACTTTACCTTTATAAGAATGTATTTATTTATGTTTTGCAAATTTAAAGCGCACTAAACCCGAGGGCATCAAGGCGCTAGTTGCTGCACGGTTCACAGAATGTTAGATCTCATCCAACGAAAAAGACAGAGAAGGTGATGGCTGACATTCCAGGGGTTTTTTAGATGGAAACATGGTGCACCATTTCTGCTGTCACACCTTTGTGTAAATATGTAGGACTCAGACTGCTGAGGAAGAGGCCTGTGACTTCCAGGCCTTAGGTGCAGGTCTGTGGAATGAGACGTAAGATTGAATTCAATCGCAAGTTTATTGTGCCCTCAGGGAAGATGGTAGGGGCCCAACCAGTGTCATTCATGCGATTCAAGCACATGGAGGATTGTGAAAGTTGTGTGATGACTAGTAACCCGGTAGGCCCTTCCCACTTGAGTATGTGCAGTGTGGAGAAGGTCTGTGACAGGGAAACTCTGGCAATAGTAAACAACAGGTGCTCTGGCTACCCTAATTAATGGTACCCATTTTATTTAAGGGATGAAAGTCAAGTGTACAGACCCATGACCTGTGTGCTATACACAGCTCTCTGCAGCTGGTGCTCAACCCACTGAGTAATTTTACATCGCACAGTCCTATCTCTTTCGCAGGGATGGATTACATTACAGACTCCATAACGGCTGCCATGGTGGGGTTCTAGCAGCCTACCATACATTTTTGTTGGGCGAGTCCATCAGGCCAGATGTATCCAAGGGGACATAGTAGGGCATTATTTTTCACGCTGGTGCATGGCCCCATTACACTCACAGTGCACCATTGTGAATGCACACAGGAGATTGCCTGAGGGAGGGACTGATACCACATTGTAAGGGCCTAATACACAGAACGTTTAGTACGGAGCAAAGTGACTTTGCACTGCAAAAATACTCTTTATACCATACCCAACCAATGAGTAGAAAAGGATTCATAATAGGTACCTTTTAGTGTTGTTAGGTTATGTTATGTTATTTGGCCTTCGTATAGCGCTCTATATATCATTGGTATGACCTCAGTGCGCTGGTTGGTTGAACGCCCTCGGGGACCGTAGTCCAGGTCAGTTGAAAGAGTAGAGTGTCGCAAAGTGCTTGGGTGCACCAGTTAAGTGTGCAGCTGATGTTGGCTCACTGCTTGCTTCCTGCGGCCTAGTGCATGCTGAATGTGCTGGTTTAGTGTTCAAGCAGCACACATCTGTCTTGTGTGGAGTCTAACCGTGCAGCTCTCATGGAAGCCCAGGCTTGTGTTCCTGTCCTCTTTTCTTTCAGAGAATGGAGGCTTCAGCCACTGTCACTTGATATCGGAGAAGAGGTCGGCGCTGGACATGGAGATGACGGACATGTCGGTGCCCGTCTGCAGGCCGAGTCTCGTCATCCATGCGGGCTATCCTTCCCGTGACCACCCATTGTCCTGCGAGAGGTCAGTGCAGGTTCCTTCCTGGTTGTATTCAGGGTGGGATCGGGGCATAACATTGTCTCGGGAACCAATGAAAAAGTGGCCCACATTTGCAAATGGCAATTCATTCCTTTTCTGTCAGACTGTTTGAATACTACCCAAGGGGAAGTTTTTTGATAAAATGTGATGCAAATTGTGTATTTTAAAGAATATTTATTGAGCAACACTGGTCAAAACTACTAGCCGCATAGTGAAGTAACTCATCAAACTGGCAAACAATGTCCAAAAAAAGTAGCACACCTTGACCAAAGAAACTGGCCCACACCAGCATTTATCGTTTTTTGGTTCGGGCATTGCCCCATTGCCCTATAGGCCAGTCTGAGCCGGATTGTATTGTTTTTTTCCTTGCTGCGATCCATGTTTACTTTTACTTTGGGTGAGGGAGGAGGCACTGTGCTGGTCGCCACAAGTGCCTCCCCCCTCACCCACTTGCCGGCCGTCCGCATGGCTTATTTCATGAGTACTCCTTGGGAGCTAATACTCATGGAGAGTTCTGCACACAGGGCCTCATTACAAGCGTGGCGGTATTCTGCCAATGATTTCTGCATGCAGCAATCCGAGCTTCTCCACAGAGTGATGAGTTTACATCCGCTATTGCAATCAACATGCAACATTTAACACTTGCTGGATTTCCCACATTCAACCTGCCATGTTTTCTACATGTATCTGCTTGCCTGTATGGGGTATGGCAATGCACGTGATGCAGCAGGAGCAGTGTGAATCGCTGCTGCACCCGGAAGGCAAATGGACAGAAGGCTCAATAAGGACCCTTCTGTGCATTGTGCAAACAGGTGACATGATACGATATGGCATTTATAACGCGCCTGTACACAAGTGTGCCTGAGACAGTAGGTATCCGACATGCCTGCATTCTTTTCCCTTTGGAGTGTGTGCCTGTGCAGGGTTGTGACTTAAGGGACACGGTTCTGCATTCCTTTACCAAAGGGCAACCATTTTCAACTTCTGCTTTTGGGTGGAAATAAAAATTGGCGGTATTTACGGGTCCAATTCGACCCCAAAATCAGAAGTCACTTTCCACATGCTGTGCTCTGTAAATACCTCATGGCCCCATAATGAAGTGGACGGCTAAAGACAGACAAATGCACACCCACACACACGCACGCATTGATCCTGAAGAGTGATATCCTCCACACAAAACCAGGCAGTTTTGCCAAATTTCACTTTTGAAATACGGAATTTGGTGGTGCAGTAAAAGGGGCCGTAATTCCACTACCACCACTTTTTACCGCCACACCAAACGGTAATGAGGACAATGAAGTCGAACTATAGAATGCTGCACCAAAGCTCTTCACCTAAATGTCTGTTTTTAGCAGTCAAATTTCAGCTTTCTTTATAGCTAATTTTAGTTTTAGCATCAGGTTGCGCAAGCGCCACCTATAAGCCAAATAAACGATTGCATTGGCGTACAGCTAGGAGTGAGATGAGATATGAGGAGGAACACAAAGCTTGTGCATGTTGTTTGGCTATTTATCCACCCATTGAGTTTCCATGGCCATCTGAATCCCTATGGCCATTCCAACCCACTTCCTGCTCCTCCATGCGCACAACACATACTCCTGGGATCTCTTTGCGAGAGGTTTTTCAAGCACTAACATCAAACTTTGTGCTCAAATGGCATGTCAGTGTTATTTCAAAGCAGTCAAGAGTTCATTGGTTTATTGGAGCTGCAAATGTGCCATAGGTGAAATAAAAAACCCTTAAGAAAGTGTGCCTACCGCCACTTGACCTAAATGTTATGTGTGACCTTTACTAAAGTCCTGTTAAAAACAAGCATTGGCAAAGCCAACAGTTCTGTCTTTTGCATAGGTGTCAGATTAGATATGCATTTACCAGGCACTGCTATTATATGCCCAGCTACTCGCATCATTTTGCAGATGCTACCATTAATGGCCACGTAGTACCAGTACAGCAGTGCCTTGCAAATGCAGATCCCATGCCTACGCAAAAGCCAAAACTGTTGCCATTGCCAATACCCGTTCTAAAATATATCTGCCACTGCAACCACGGCCCTGAGGGTGAAACGATGAGACCCCCCACTAATGGTATTTAGAAAAAAGTAGTGATTTGGTATGCCTACCTCCTTAGACTTTGCTGCCTGAATTCAGACAGTTGCTGTTTGACAGAACATGCAATTGCACATATCAGCAATCGCTTTGATAAAGTATGAGCAATCTGAGGCTCAGCTGCACCCTGATACTTTTATAATCATCGAAGAGGCTGCAGAGGGGTTCCTTACATCACTGACATCGACTATGAGGGGGTGTGGGAGGGGGGGTAGCCAGAGTTGGGATTCTGGCTTTGTTTTCACCAGAAAGTTGTTTTGGTTAACAACAGCTTGAAATTGTGTTTTTTTTTTTGTTTTATTGAGTGACTCCCGCAGTAACCGAACCGGTGCTAAGTCTTCCAATCCCTAAAGTGGCCAAAAAGTCACATAAGGTGATGGATGCTTTTTAAGGCTGTGTTACAACATAACTACCACATTTCAAGCCATTTGCTTATCTCCGACAATGGAATCGGCGATATTCAACTGACACACATTTCGGTTTTTTAAAAAACAATATGAAAGTAAAAATGTATTCATTTATTTTAATTTTAATGTGTTCTGTTGGGAAAGGGAAAACCCGAACAGACAATTCGCACCATTATACTCAGAAATTCAATAGGCACAGCCAACCCTTCAAAAGTAACCACACAACATTAAAATAGTAAAACGAAAGCCATGTATTAAAATGCTGTCTATTGTAAACACTGCAGTTTCCAGTCCTTTCCTATGGAGTAGCAGAGAGGTAGCTGACTTACATCTGTGGGACTGGACTTCTAAACAGTAGTGGCAACAAGACACAAACAACAGAACACATGGGATCTCAAGGTCCTTTTGTGGATGGCATCACTGTGGCTACCACTGAAACACTTGTGTAATAGCGCGATATAAATAAAATATAATTTCATTTCATTTCATTTCATTACCCCTAAACCTGGGGTACACACAAGGATGATACAGAAACACAGAAGGCTTGTAAGCAGTTCGCCTCTGGAATTAATATACAGTCAGATGTATTAAAGGCACACCCCGATGTAAACATTTGGTACGCATTAATTGTACGAAAACATAAGATTCCATTCTTTATTTGTTCCCGACCAAATTTCCTCGGTTGCCCTGGTTTCCAGCAGATCGCTTCAAGAAGCAAGCAACCTTGGAGACCTGGCGCCCTAGACAAATGAAAACCTGCCCATCTCATATCATGCCACTCCCCCCCCCCCCAATAGATAAATGATCTGGCAGCGGGTGGAAAACCGAAAGACAAAGCAAGCCGTAGTGGCGGTACCGGGCGTAGCTTCAACGCTGTAGCCTCAAAGTCGACGTTCGCGGACTTGCTGTTCGTTTAGTCACAGGGAAACACACTGGACCTAATTCACAGAGCGTTTTCCGATGGGGTTTTGCCCTTATAAAACACTTTATCTGTACGCTTGTTTTGTCATGCGTAGTGTCAAGGACGCACCCAAGAGATTTCCAAAAGATCAGAACTATTAGACAGGGCACATTTAAGACGAGTTCAATATTTTGAATCCATGTGGTGGCCTGGTGCTATTGGTCAGGGCATGAAAGTGTAAGCAGCTGCTACATCGAGGGACACTTGATCAAATTCCTTTAATGCCCTCTGCGACGATTGTGAATATCATGGCGTTGCCTTTCAGTCATTGATGACAATTATAGAACAAAGATAATTAGAAGGGGGAGAACAAAGGAAGGGAAAGGTTCTCGGCTTAGATCTTTTTTTCCTTTTTTGTAAAATCCATAATGAGGGACTGACAGACGTCCTTATACCTGGGATCAGAGTGCGGGTGCGCTTAGAAATATGAACTGCTTCGATTTCGGTCTTAGCGTGATTGCCATCGCAACGTAGAGGACTGTATCGGACAACAACCGAACCTGAGACGCACTGTGACAATGAAGCGCGCGACAGAGTCACAATACCCCTCTGTGGTTTTAGCGCATCCTGGATCACAGGCTGTGCCTTATTATTCCTATCTCTACCTGAGGCCCTTGTGATGCATGCTTAGTACTCTGCCAATGGAGAAAATATTGTGTACGGTCTTCCTCCATGGCAATATAGCATTCATAGCTGTATGAGACCCGCTTCTTGGCTCAATGCCCCGCCCCGTCTGCTGCCACATGTCACCAGACCTTTGCCATGCTTGGATTTATAATGACAACTTTACCCTCCTTTGAGAGCCTTGCCTAGTTTTACTGTGAGTGAGCTCCCTCATGAAGAATACCAGAGACTAAAGGTCCCCGGTATATCATACAGACTCTCACTCAGTATGGGCCTGAGTCATGGAATTTTTAGCACAGTGGAAAGTGACTTTGCACTGGTGCAAGTAACTTTCCATGCCAACAAACACCCTGATTCACAGAGTGGTGCAAAGTCTATTTTTGCAGTATACAGGCACTTTACACTGCAAATATACTCTTTGCACCGTGGATGAGACCTATTTAGCATGGACTAAAGAGTACTTTTGCAGTGCAAAGTGACTTTGCACTTTAAAAATACACTTTTCACCACGCACAAAGTGACCTTGAGCCCTAAAAATACACTTTTCACCACCCTGTGAATCAGGGTGTTTGTAGGCAGTGCAAAGTCACTTTGCACCGCACTAATAATTCCAGGAATCAGGCCCTTACTGATAGGGAGTGGGGAGGTAGATTCACGTATGATACGCCGGGATCTTCTAGTCTCTGGCATTCTTCATGAGGGAGAATCAGGCCCTATGTCTCTCTGTCTCTGTATCTCTCTGTCTCTCTCTGTCTCCATGTCTGTCTGTCTCTCTTCTTCTCTCTCTCTCTCTCTCTCTCTCTCTCTCTCTCTCTCTCTCTCTCTCTCTCTCAGTCTCTCTGTCTCTCTGCCTCTCTCCGTCTCCATGTCTGTCTGTCTCTCTTCCTCTCTTTCTCAGTCTCTCTGTCTCTGTTTCTTTCTCCCTCTATTTCACTCTCTGTCCTTTCTTTTTTTTGTCTGTCACTCTCTCTCTCACTCACCGCTCACTCTCGCTCGCAATGCTCTCTTTCGTCCTCTCTCTATTATTTCACTCACTTTCCTCGATGCATACAACCCGGTCACCCCTCGCCGAAACCCTTGAAAGTGCAATACGAGTCCTCCGGAGCCACCCACTGCAAACATAAGGTGACCCTGTCATCTTTAGCAGGTTCCCTGGATCTGCCAAACTCCACCACAAACTTAAGGTGATATTGAGGAGCCCACGCAGATTATAGGGTGCAAGAGACGCCTACCCCTTCTAATCCTTATGAGACCCTGCCTCGGTCTCCCCCTCACCCCCCTCTTCTCTCCCACGTTGGTACCTGCAGAGAGCAGGATCCAAAATGGAAGCACGGCATGGAATAGATTTAGCGGCGTAGCTTACCTGGGCGCGCAGAGTATGAATTCTAGCATGAGCCACAACTGCGCCGGACATATTTCTTTTCTATTTTTACTACTTCCTGTCTGTGATAGAAATAGAAAACACACCTCTCCAGCACCGCTGGCCTCATATTAAATCTAGCACTAAAAATTTGATTTATTTTTCTATCCTGAGCCTCATGCTATAGTAGATTTGGCTTTTTCTATTTATAGCATTAGTGGGCCGCACACTAGGGGTAACTCAAAATAATTCAAATATGTGATGTCTTCCTGCTAGTAATGTAACAATTCTGTTCCTACGAGGGGTGGCTAGAAAACCCGCCCAACTGCCAGGGAGTGAGATAAAGGGAAGGTGCCCCGACCTAGAACAATATCATGAATACACTTTTTTTTTTAGAGTTTGTACTGCGTAATGGTTTATAAAAGAACACCTTTCACAGTCCATTCATCGTAAATTCATAAAATACAATAGACTCATGACCATGACAAAATAATTCATCACCTCACACACCACAAGAAACCCATTTTTCTACAGCAAACAATTAAGATAATATTTACAAAACTGAGGGGAAAATCATTTTCAAAAACGTACAAAGATTTAGAATCATTGAGACATTTTCCCCCACTTATAAGTCTATCCCACAAAGTTTCACCCGCATCATCCAAATGCATCCATACACATCCCGCTGTCCCAGGAGGATAGCTCAGCGGCAGCGTGCGCGTCTTGGATCCCCGGGTCTGCTCTGGGTGTTTAAGCGCATTATAAATACGTAACTAAGACAAAAAAACAAACACAAGTACGCAACTAAGAAAAACAAACAATTCCTGTAACAGCGCCTCGATGCCTGTGGGCTGTGTGAGCGCTTTATAAATGTTAAATAAATAAAATAAATAGGGACAGATGTCTGAAGGTTTCCATTTTGATTTTATCTCCACACCAATGTCACGATCTATAAATAAAAATAATAATAATATTTTAATTAATTCAACATGAGAGCAAGTAACGTGAAAATGGTGTTGCTCTGTTCATATTATGACATGTATGCAAAATTACAAAACCGTTTGAATCCATTGCCTGGAAGGCCCCGTATAACAGCGTGGGATGTTTTTCGGCCTTGCGAGGAAAGACAGGCTACGGTGGCCCATGCACACCCATTCTCATACATTTTTGGACAAGTCACTGTACAGGTTCAGTGAGGGGATGAATATTGAATCGTGCAAAATGCTGCGTATTTCTGCATCGGTGAGAGCAGAACTCAACAGAACACAGATTTGATCCTAAGCTGCACCATCATGGCCGAACTACCACATGCGGCAAAACCATATTCCGAAGTGGCCCCTGGAAAACCATGTGCTCTCGCTTTGCCCTAAACGAGCAGAAAATCACCATCTTGGCCGAACTGCCACATGCCTCAAAACCACATTCCAAAGTGGCCCCTGGAAAACCATGTGCTCTCGCTTTGCCCTAAACGAGCTGAAAATCACCATCATGGCTGAACTGCCACATGTAACAAAACCACATTCCATAGTTACTCCTGGAAAACCATGTGGTCTCGCTTTGCCCTAAACAAGCTAAAAATCACCATCATGGCCTAACTGCCACATGTAACAAAACCACATTCCAAAGTTACTCCTGGAAAACCATGTGGTCTCGCTTTGCCCTAAACGAGCTGAAAATCACCATCATGGCCGAACTGCCACATGCCACAAAACCACTTTCCAAATTGGCCCCTGGAAAACCATGTGCTCTCGCTTTGCCCTAAACGAGCTGAAAATCACCATCATGGCTGAACTGCCACATGTAACAAAACCACATTCCATAGTTACTCCTGGAAAACCATGTGGTCTCGCTTTGCCCTAAACGAGCTGAAAATCACCATCATGGCCGAACTGCCACATGCCACAAAACCACTTTCCAAATTGGCCCCTGGAAAACCATGTGCTCTCGCTTTGCCCTAAACGAGCTGAAAATCACCATCATGGCTGAACTGCCACATGTAACAAAACCACATTCCATAGTTACTCCTGGAAAACCATGTGGTCTCGCTTTGCCCTAAACAAGCTAAAAATCACCATCATGGCCGAACTGCCACATGTAACAAAACCACATTCCAAAGTTACTCCTGGAAAACCATGTGGTCTCGCTTTGCCCTAAACGAGCTGAAAATCACCATCATGGCCGAACTGCCACATGCCACAAAACCACTTTCCAAATTGGCCCCTGGAAAACCATGTGCTCTCGCTTTGCCCTAAACAAGCTGAAAATGACCATTTCACATTAGTCTTACATCCATGTATCCTTCTTCTCAATGACATGAAATCATATCAGAAGAGCACTGCTTTAAACACAGTCCGTTTCACTCCTTAGATGAGGCAGTGTTCATGCAAAGGTTCCATCTGGCCAATGCGTTTCGGACCTAGTCCGTCCTCAGGCTGGAAAACTGTGCAGTCTCTTCCCAGGCGGTAAATAGCGACGCCCTTGATTTCGGAATCCGCCTTGACTGAGCATCAACACTCGGAGCGGTAAGGTGCCACAACACAAAGGTGTGCACTTCTAGTGCTCTATGATCGATCAGTCACATGAAACATGAAGCACACGTTCTCATCACACCTGCTCCATGACTGATCAGTCAGATGCAACATAAGAGAGATGCTAGTAGATAGACCTGCGCATAATTGCCACATGGCAGAGTTGACATTCTACTCACTGTCGATATGGGTGATCTGCCACATGCCTGTCACTTGTCTGTAGAACAAGGGAGACATAGGTTCCTTGACAACAAGCTTTGGCAAACTCAACCGTTTTGGCTTTTGTGTGTGCATGGCATTTGCCGGGGACTTTCATAATGGTACTTCCTGCACAAAATATGGCAACAGCTGGGCAATTGTTGAGTACATGGGCATATAATGTCAGTGAATGGAAACTCCCTAACACTCAATCCATAACTGTTGTTTTTAACAGGACATCAGTGCAAGGAACATATGTGAGAAAAAAACATATTTTGTATGAATCAAGTGTCTGAAGGCACACTTTGTTAAGACATTATATTACACCAGAAGTTCATTTACAGAAGAAATCAAGTTAATAACTCACAGATGTCTGTTTGGAAATAACACAGACAGGCCTCATACAGCATAAACGGTTATGTTACTGTGTGATAGAGCTAGCTGAAAAAGATCCAAAGAGGCTGTGTTTTGGGAAGGGAGGGGCAGGTGGTAGGTGGCATGGCTGGAGGGATTATCATGGCCATGGGCAGCCAGTGGTTGTCTAAAAAGCAAAACACAATAGCACCTAATAGACAAAACTCAAAAGCATTGATACATTGAATGCATTATATCGGATGAAGAAGGAGCAAGGGTGGGAAGAGAAACCTGATGCAAAGGGCAGAACATACATGCTTCTGACATGCGAGCCTAAGGCCAGTGTTTACATGATTAATACAAATGACATCAAGTAGAGCTGAGGAATGAAAGCAGGCGCGGTGGGTTGCACAGTGAGTTTGAATAGGAAGCCAATGCGGACCTACTGGGTGCTCCGTCTTTTAAAATCGTTAGATCGTTGTGCATGCCTTCCATAGATGATGATTGCTTCAACCCTTTCCAAACGCTGGTCCCTTCTACAGCAGTATCATAGCCGAGGATTATGGAATTCTTTATTCATTCAATTATTGCCTTCAAAGGACTCTGCATTGCATTCAAAGTCATGCCTCACAACACCCCATCTTAACTTCATGACAATCTCAAACCCATCCCCCACACAAATACCAGACAAGCAGTCCAGCAACTCAGGCACATTTCACTCTGCAAATAACATGCACCCAAAAGTAAAGTAAGCATTTACCCACTGGGCACCCAAGGCATGCAAAACCCCTCCTCTTCACATCCGACTGCACAATCCATCACCAATTTCAGAAAGAGCTTCAAAACATACCAGTTTCGCCGCACAGAACCCCAGCTCTTCCTCTCCCCTGCTACCACTGGCCTAATCTTTCTATCATATCCTGAAAAAATGTTGTAACTTCTGTTTCACCTCCCACCTTTTCAAACTTTGAGCCTTGTAAGGTGTTCCGAGGCCCCTGAGTTCATTATTGAATAAAATAGAATAAATCTGCAGAGACATCAGGGCAGGGGGGTACAGCACCTTTTTGGCTGTGTTCCTTTTCAAAATAATGTGGTATTATGTTGCATACAGACCACTCACCCCCCTTTGCTTGTGCCATAGGCAACATAACATTATAGATGGGTAGCTTTCAACCATCCTATGTGAAAAGACCACATTTTAATGCTCTCAAGAGAAAAAGACTGATTTACAACGACCGATTTTCTGTTGATCTTAACACCAGCATTGTGAAGGTCTTTTTCTCTTCAGAGTTTTACAATGGTTTTTTTTCTTTCTTTTTTTATATTCGCAGGGTTTCACCCCCCAAACTTCTCATTGTTCCTTGGGTGATCGGGGAGTAGGGAAAGCAGCAGCTCAATGGGAATGGGGAGGATGTTAACAAAGGACCCGTTACTGATGGGTCCGTTGTTAGCATCCTGTTCTGCTAGCGGGTGCCGCTCTGCACGTCTGGTCTGTCCAGGCGTACAGAGTGGGACCCGCTGCAGAACTCGTAATGTGGCAGCCCGGTATGAACGTTGCCGGTCCCTTACCGGCACCGTTCATACAGTGGCTGCCACAGTCGCAATGAGGCCAATTCCATTGTGATTAGTGCCTGGCATATATATACACACACAGGTGTTCCAGCTAAACAGATTTGCTTTGCACCTACAAGAAGAAATACCTCTATGTTTATGCAGCAAAGAACATTTCTCACCTGAATTTGAAACCTGTAACGCTGTCAGTCAAAGACAAATATTAACACCCTAGGTATTTGGTCTCCACTTGGTAGCTTTAGCGTCTAGCTCCCAGCCTATGGTTGGGAATTTGCTAAATATTATCATAATATCATGTTTATAGGTAGCACTTCATGCCAAAGTCCTTGCACTGCAGTTATACTATTATTCACTAATAGAATGATAATCAATTTAATAACCTCAGGAGGAGGACTGGCTGAGTCATCCCTGCCAGAATTCAGACCCGTGACTGCACTTTGCACAAAGATTTCTAATGAAAGTGGTTGTCTTGTGCTATTTTACCCGCAAGACTGATGCGTCATTGGACGCCAACATATAAAGGTGTATTAGCACCTGTGCAGGTCCAAGCAAACAATCAAGTTTCCGCGATCAGCCTTTACCAGCTGCGCTCCGAGCTAGCTGTTGGATGCTCGCACTCTCTCCCCCGCTTCAACCTCACCGGTCTCTACCTTCCATCTGCTCCATCTCCCCTGCAGCAAACCTATTCATAATGAAGCAAACATACCAATGCCATCCCTCAGGAAAGCCTCCTCGCCAATCTTCCAGAACAGCCTGGACATCAGATCCATCTTGGAATGAAAACCTTCTCTCTGAAAATCATTGATATGATAATTCTAAGTTTTGATTAGGTGCTTTGCTGTCTAAGACAAAGACAAGTGTAGCTTTCTTATTATGACTTCATTATTTACCGGAAGCGATTATTAGAAATAAATATTGCAACTTTTTAAAAAGAGCCAGTTTTCAATGTTAGTACAATCAAATATTTCCCAGCTTTAATAATTGCTTTTGGCGAAATAATGCGTCCCTATACGATATCGTTTTTTTCTGTCAGCAACCGCTGGGGTGGCTCTAGCAAATATGCACCTGATTAATTAGCTCTCATCCCTATATAGAGAGACATAGAGTGAGAGAGACAGAGATTGGGAAAGGGAGCAAAGGAAAAGTGGGAAAAGCCCTTCTCTTGATTGCTTCCACCAAGCTTGGCCCTTCAAACCTGCTCGTAACCCCGCGCAGCCTTGGATATCTTCTGACCTCCGCCTCCTCCCCTCTGCCCCCTGTCAATATGAGCGAAAATGGAAAAAAAGATCAATCAGCATCTGATCTCCAGTCACTGCCTCTACTGCATTCCTCTTATCATTCAGCATCACATGCTGCTAAAAAACTTTACGTTTCTAATCTCGTCCTCTCTCCTCATCCTCGCTGTCTCCTCCTGTGATTCTCCCCTGTTCCCTAGCGATTGTGCTACCTTTATCCATGACAATATTCTTTATCTTTGTGCCTCACTTCATTCTTCTTCACAGTTCCTCTATTCACCCTCCTTCTCCTCTCTTACTCCCTACTCGGGAGGATAGCTCAGTGGCAACGTGCTCGCCTTGGAAGCAAGACGACACAGAGCAACACAGGTTTGATCCCCGGGTCCGCGCTTAGAAACCTCTGGGTATTAAGCACGTTATAAATAACCTATCATATCATACTCGTGTTCCCCATCTTAGACTCAGATACTGCAAATTTGATCAGCAGAGCTAGCACTTCTACCACCTCCTCTGATCATATTCCCTCTTCTGCTATTACTAAGGTTTACCTTCTTCTTCTTCTATATCTTACTGTTCTGTTTCATTTCTCGCTTACTACGGCTGTTTGTCCTTCCTCTTACAAGCATGCAGTCAGCCTCAGTAACCTGAAGAAATCCACCCTCAACGTCTCTTTACCCGCTAATTACCAACCTATTTCTCTTCTTTCTTACCTGTCGAAAATTCTGGAACAGACTGTCTATTCCCAGATCTCAACTTAGATCACAACTCTTTACTTTCTCCTCTTCAATCAGGATTTCGGCCTCTCCACTCTTAGCCCGACATTCCAAACTCTCGTCTATTCTTCTTCTTCTAGGTGTATCTGCTACTTTTGACCCTAGGATCACCCCTTTCTTCTTTCCTCGCTTTCTTCTTTTGGGATCTCTGGCTCTGTTCTAACTTCGCTACATTTGTATCACTCTGATCATTCCACTTCTATCTTTTGTGCTGGCAACACTTCTACTCCTGCTTCTCTTCACTTTGGTATCCCCCAAAGATCTGCACTTGGGTTACTTCTTTTTTGCCTTTATTCTGCTCCTCGGAAAGGTATCATTAATACCTTTGGGCCTCTCACAGCATTTCTCTGCCGATCATACCCAACTCTTTCTCTCTTTCTCTTCCTTCTTCGAAACTATTCATAAACATATTTCCACTTGCCTCCAGGCTATACAAGCTTGGATGCATTGTCGTTATCTATTTGTATTTGTATTTATTAAGTTTATATAGCGCTTTATGCCAAGGCGCTGCACATTTTAACAACAGGGCACATTTAACAATGACAAATGAACAGTTTGTTATTAACAGTTTGATAACAAATTAACAATTTATCTACACCTCAATCCATCAAAAACCATGATGTTATTTTTCCCAAACTCATCGATCCCTCCTCCAGCCCGCCTTCTTTCTGATATTTTCCTCCCTCCACCATTTTGTTCTCTACTACGGCCCGTAATCTTGGCTTTACTTTCAATTCCTCACTTTTTCTTCTCTCGCATTTCTCATATAGCTTGGGTCTCTCGCTTCCAGCTTTTCAATATTTGCAGGGTGCGCCCGCTATTATGATTGCACGCCACTAAATTGCTAATCTCCCCTTGTTTTTTCGAGACTTTTCTTTTGCTCGGCCCTGCTAATTGGTCATCCCTACTACAGTCTGTCCCTCTTCGCTCCATCTTCAATGCTTCTATTCCCACTTAATTCTTACTCTCTCCTGGCGCCTCCATTTCTAATGCACGTCATTCAATTGCCTGGTTACTTTTGATTTCTGTTGGCTGTTCCGCCTCCTGTGCATTGTGTTTAAATGCACTCATGTTCCAGGTCCCCCCAATACTTATTGGGCCTCGTTACGAGTTTGGAGGCAGCCATGGAGCTATTAAAGGAACAGGCCTCCTTTACCTGGTTCCTGCAATGGGGACTTACCGGGTTACTCTGACATAGGAGGACCCGGTAAGTCCTCCTTGCAGGAACCATTCCCCATTCCCATTTGAGCCCCCGTAGGGTTCAATGGGAATGGGGATGGAGGTAGCAACGGGCACATTATGCCTCCTTCTTCCCCTCGCGGGACCCGGAAAGCACGCCTGGTTTAACCAGGCGTGCGATCCGGGTCCCGCGATGGGAACCCTGTAATCAGCCCTGACGGAATGAAGGGGACTGGTCCTGTACCAGCCCCCTTCGTTCCGTCAGGGCAAACCTTATAATGAGGCCCGTTGTCTCTGGTCTCTTTCTATACCCGTACCCATTCATTACGTTCTCAGAAGTACAATTTCTCGCTTTCGCACCTGTTCCCTTCTGGCCCCTAAGGTTTGGAATGATTTGCCTCTTTCTGTCCGCTCCACCCCTTCTGTATCCTCTTTTTGATCATCTCTCAAGACCCATTCAGTTACTTCTCATGAACTGTTATTGATTATCATGTTCGCTTGATTGTACCCCTATTTACATTGTTCAGCGCTTTAGCAAAAGTGCAATATAAATGGAAATGAAAATGAGGGGGAAAGGAGGAGAGAGAGAGAAAGAGAGAGAGAGAGAGAGAGAGAGAGAGAGAGAGAGAGAGAATTAGTGAGAGTGCTAGAATGCCCTGTACAGCTAATTCCCCAGAAAAGCACCAAGGGTTTTGTAGGAAATAAAAGTGTGTATTCATTCTGAATTATATCAGAGTTCAAGATTTTAGGTAATCATTTGGGAAAATGAGTGCAAAGATGCACAAATAGCACGCTTTCACTTCGAAAGTTTTACATTGAAAATACATTGTAATCATGTTGATCACGCATAGAAGGACATTTTTTTGGCAACATTTAAAACATTGAAAACAAACAAATGTTACACTGCATTTTTGCTTTTTTGGTTTACGCAACTGTGCGCATTTGCACAATTGGGGAAATCGTGTTTGCCCATTCTGCCCCACACCCCACTTCTTCAACTCTCATCATTACATTCAAATTTTCTAACGTCAGGCCGGAAAGGTGTTTTTGAAAGATTCGCGGTCAAAAGTCGCAGTCATGGTTGAAGATGCCACATAAGGAAAGTAAGCTCTCACTGCTTCTCTTTACTCGTCGCGATTGCCAAACGAGTTCATGAAGATTTTTTCTGCTGCTCCTGAACAAGCTAAATACACGTGTAAAGGTTATACAGAAGTTTTAAGTGTTCCATTATCTATGCGACATTGTTATTTACATTTTTGTTCTTTTCATCATCAATGTTTTTGTAATTTGTATTGCAGGATGTTATGTTTTCAGGTGTCAATTTCAGTAATTTGACTTTGTGCGAAGCTCACCATATGCACTCCACGGATGTTCAAAAACATTTGTTTGCATTCATTCTCTCTTTTTGCCATTAAATGTTCAAAATATTCTAAGCCAGGGCCATGTTCATGCCCGATTTTTTGTACTATTTGCAAAGCTGTTTTCATCATTTGTCAAATGATCTAATCATATGAAAATTGAAGTATTCTCCTTGCATTGATTGCGAAAAATTGTCAATTGTGCTGAAAATAGATTCCATCTAAACTATGAGATGATAACATGTGTTTCCAAAACTGCCTTACAGGTCTGCCAGGTTTCAGGATTCAATGTGCGCCTCCTCGTACATGAACGGAACCCATCCGCCCCAGCACATCAAGCAAGAGACCCCACACGACTACAAAGCTCTGTCCGAGCTGTCCGCCGACAGAAGGATTGCTGAGGGGACGGAGCTGCACGCATCGAGCGGCCTCCACCCCGAAACAGACGCTATGAATAACTTTACAAATTCGCTTTCATCGTACCTGTTCAACAATGACCATAGCTCCTCCCCGGGCCCATTGTCACTTGGCAGCCCTCATCATTCAGCCAGGCTGCAGGCAAGCAACCTGAGGAAGAGGTGCCTCTCTGGGGCACCGTCGTCAGCCAAAGGCCTTGATATCACAGCAATCATTCGGACGTCGCAGGCCTCCCTGGTCACTTGCATGAATGGCCTGCGGACTAATTCAGATGGTGTTCCCTCTCATCCTGGGGGGATCAGTAACAATGGCACACTGAAATCCTCTCGCCCGCAGCCAGCCAACCTGTGCAATCTACCCTCCCCTACAGCGTGCCTGGTGCCCGCCTCCGGTGAACGCGCCAGGAGAGACTGCGAACAGCTACAAATGCAGGACGGAGAGGGAAATGCAAGCCTTAGTCTTATGATGAATGGCGCGATCTCTCAACAGGGCGCGTCGGACAGCAGGCAGAAACCGAGCTTCCTAAAACAAGAGCCCATAGATGACTTTGCCTCAGACACAGACCTCTTTCAGCATAACTCGGCACTACCACCCCCTTACCACCTGCACCAGCACTTAGGCCACCCTCAGGGCGCCCTGCCTCGTTTGCACAACCCCATGTCTCCAAAGTCCCTCCAACACCACGACGCGGACGAGTTGGAGCTCTGCCTCGGGAAGCAGGTGTGTCGTTGGATAGACTGCAACGCTGGTTACGACCAACAGGACGAACTGGTTCGGCATATTGAGAAGACGCACATCGATCAGCGCAAAGGGGAGGACTTCACCTGCTTCTGGGCAGGTTGCGTCCGCCGCTACAAACCTTTCAACGCCCGCTACAAACTGTTGATTCACATGCGGGTCCACTCTGGAGAAAAACCCAACAAATGTATGGTAAGTCTCGGTCCCGCCGGGTATCAAATGATTGTACGCAATACTGCCCGTTTTTCATGTGCGATATGTGTCTGGTGGAGCTATAATTTAAGCATAAGTCATTGGAACTCTGCCTGCAGCTTCTCATGAAGTAGCGAGGAAGACCATTTTGGGGAAGAGGTGTTGGGTAACAAATGTTGGTTTTAGAAAAAAAATCATTTTATTTCTATTGTATATGGCTTATAGTTCACATCTTGTTTCCATCTCATCATCATGTTTCCATTTCATCGTGTCTGGTCTACAAGGGATTTCCCGGTGGGGATTTCCCAATGGGCCTCTGCATCACAGGCCTCTTTTGTGTGGTCACCTATTTTATTTCCAAATTTTCTTATGGGGCAGGGGTTTGGTTGGCTGAAAATGTGTAAAATGGGGCCACTTTGAACACTATTTCCAGGGCCTCTTTTGGTTCCCAGCTCAGCCCTGTCCATCAGCAAAGCGTCATATATCCAGCATGCTAGATCAGTGTGAGCTGATGAAAAGAACTGATCCTTGGCTATTTGATGAAAGCTATTTACCAATAGTGTAATGCTGAAGACCTTCTGATCTTTTGGTTGTGCTTTTGAACCACAATAGGAAAAGTGATTGTTAGTGCTCCGCGCAGAGTATGCATACAGATGTTAGACAAAGAGGAGTGCAAGTGGCTGAAAAGGGGCATGGTTTGGAAGCAGGCAATGGGCCTCATTACGAGTTTGGAGGTAGCCATGCCGTTTTTAGCGGCATGGCTACCCCCAAACCCGGGTCTGGGTCCTGCAAAAGGGGACTTACCGGGCCATTCCGACGTTGGAGGGCCCAGTAGTTCCCTTTCACAGGACCCAGACCCGGTACGTCCCCATTCCCATTTGAGCCCCCATAGAGCTCAATGGAAATGGGGAGCATGCTAACAACGGACCCGTTAATGACTGACCCGTTGTAAGCATCCTGGTCTCCTAGCGGGTCCCTAGGAGTCCTCGTAATGTGGTGGCCCGGAATGAATGGTGCTGGTCCCTTACCGGCACCGTTCATTCGGCAGTCTCCAGCCTTGTAATGAGGCCCAACGTGTTTAAGTTGTGAGTTAGTCTTGGGATTCCTACAGCATCATTGGGATGCAAGTTCACATGTTCAGTTGCTTTTGGAATTCGATGTCTGCTGTCTGTGGGCCCTCCTGTGGATCGACACTATCTTTAGCGACTGGTTCGCTGGGAGGTGGCATCTGGCCGGTCATTAGCATTGATCAGTTTCAAACGAATTAACTGCTGCAATTGTGATTTCATCATACAGTTTTTTCCCCAACTTTTTTTCAGATGAAGTGTACATAGGAAAAAATAGCGAGTTGTCTTTATGAGTTCAGAATGTGCAGGCATGTTGGTCGCTGCTCAGTTTGACATTGCTTTCTTCCCAATCGTGTGTTCAAAAGGCCATTTTTGGGCAATTTGTAGTTTTGTCTCTTGTTCCAACAAATAACTTCTCTCGAAATTGGAAGAACATTTCTTGTGGAGTAGCAGTGTATAGCGTTTCATGAGTTAAACCAGGGAAAAAGGCCGAGGCAGGCAATGTGCACATTTATTGAAGAATACACGGATCAAAGCAGCACAGTCGAGCGCACCCTGGCTGTAAATCTAGTGAAACAACACCACAGAAAAGGGCAAAGAGGAAACGAAGAAGGCCTGGCTGTAAAGTTTTATCACTGAGTGCTAAATTGAAAAATGCAGGGGTATTTAATTATGGAACGCAGGGTAACCTAAAACCCGCAAAGCACACACGCCACTTGTATAAACAACCAAGCCAAGTGAAGAATTTACACCACTACACATTTTTATCGCTCTAATTTTGACCCACTTTTCCTAATAATTGCATTGTGGCTCTACTAACATAGTTTTACATTTTCTGCATGTTTTTTCTGCGTGTCGCTTGCGCCATGATTTTAAAGTGTTGCGCTTTGGTGCTCTTTTTATGTCACTTCGAACAGAGGAGCGAGAGACTTCAAACATGGGCCATAATCACAAAGAGAAAATCCCACGGAAAAACGCTTTGTGACTCAGGCCCACTTGTGGATGGGTGAAACCTACACCGCGCCATATTTCTTGTGCAGTGACAACCCCAAGTTCCTTTCACCTAACACACAGCTGACAGCCACAGTATTGTGTTGCATGTTCCTAGTATTACACTGCTTGTCACTCGGTGCTCCTAGAAATGTCATTCGACTGGATTCACCTAAAGGTATTTTATTTCAGTTATTAGGCTTTCAGCATATCAGTGGTCGCAGGTAACACATGCTAAATGTGTGCTTTTCATTTAAAAAAAGTTATGCTGATATCGCCTCCTGCTATCTGTTGGTGAAGGTAATCCTGTTGGCAAGTGCAGAGCAAATGGCGGAATGCCATCTTGGCAACCCTTTCTTTCGGTGGAATTTGGGGTTCTATGCCAGTTTTCGAAAATTCTCGTTATCCCTTTTTTAAGGTAATCCCTTATAGCTCAATCAATCTGCTCCATTTTCCCTGTATCCTTTGCAAACTGTCCTTACCTAACCCCAACCAAGACCATAACCCAGTCTCCTAACACATGTTTCTATACAAAATGTTAGTAATAATAATAATAATAATAATAATAATAATAATAATAATAATAATAATAATAATAATAAATAAAAAATAAAATTGGTCAACACAGATTTCTTATGTTGAGAAAACCTATTTGTCCCGAAACAATCGACAGACAATCAGAACCTCGGCTTTAGATGTCGATAAAGAAATCTTTGGGGACATCTTTCGTCAATAGCAACATATCATGAATGCTCTGGGCCTTACTGAGCGTCACTCCGATTGGGTGATTGCATTTGTTGTTTGCAGATGTAAAGCTACAATAACAGGTGTTTCTGCTGTACCATTAAATATCTCTAAGCTCTAAATTAGAAATAAGATATAAATTAGTAACAAGATCGCCATTACGCACATGGCCACCGCGCCACGAGACATTGCACAGTACTCAAAAGCTTTGAATTCATATAACTACTAACAGTGTAAAACTGGAGAAGCGATATTGGCCAGAACATACCTTATGAACAACACAAATGTTTGGTAAACTGTGAGATCGATACACCGTAAAATTGGAGTGCCGATATTGATCAGAAAAGACCTTATGTTATGTTTTTGTCACACACACATGTTTAATTTCAATTCTGCAATGACAGCTATTGGTTGTGGAACAGTATACACCACACATAGGCAAGATGTAAACAAGACGACAAAAAGTACGTTTTTCTCTTGGAGAAAGAGTATCAGAGGAGCGAGCTAAGGTAGTTTCCTTGGATATAGGGTTTTTGAGAAATAAAAAAAACATATGAAGATGTTTATCAACAATGATTTACCAAACATTGAATGAATTCATATGCTTGCGATTTACAGAACATTTGAATACATGCTGTAACCATCAATGTTGGGAATATTTGAAATAAATGCTAGAATGATGACAGAGTGATAATTAGGCTGCCGTTCGTTTTCTAAACATCAATTTGGTTTCCATTGTACAAGTGGAAGCACAATTTTAGTAACAATGTTTCAGCAACATTTATTGTGAAATAAAGAATGTTTGATGTTACAAACAACATTAATTTGCTCAGACAGGACTGCAGTATCATATTTCCACAACGTTTGAATAATTCTGGAATATTTTGTAGCGCTCGTAAAAGTTTGTGCTCTTTACTTTTAAGCAAAGAGCAACAAGCAGAGAAAACCAAAATTAGCCACATCCCGTATTATATCTTATGGAATACTAAAAGGTTAAAGTAGTTTACTGATGTCATTCACCTATAGTAGGAGCCAGAGCAATGGTAATATCACAGACATTTGAAAGACAAATAAAGGTGCTGTATTTACCCAACAATGCAGTTTCCCACTTCTCAAGAGAGATCAATTTGGCTAGAAGGGAAATGGCTTGGAAGAATGCCCGGCAAGCAGGGTGCTGCAGCGTGTAAAGTAGTGAAGTCCTTTCGAGTCCCGAAGTCGATCGCCCCTATTGTCACAGAAGAAACCCATATTATATGACAGCAAAACATATTGGCTGGATTTGAGGAACGGCTCACACTCTCTTTATTTTTATATATATATATATAAACTACGCCTACATCAACCGACAAGAACACTGAGATCAAGCACCGACATCCGCCTGGAACCAAAACCCTACAACAGAAGAAAACTCGGCGATCCTCTTTCTCTCACCAGGCACCGAAAACCTGGAATGACCTACCTAAGAATATACGGAACACAACAAACCACCTAGCATTCAGGAAACTCCTCAAATCATGGCTCTTCACAGCGTAACAACAACAGCAACGCACTAGAATGGCCACCCCACTAAAACTACAACGAAAATAACACCAACCTCGGCCACTCTCAAATGGACAAACACTGAACTCAAAGAACCGACCACATGACAGACCATACAATATCATGGGAAATAGCCACAAAAGGAGACCTCCAGAGACTGATCACATACTCAGACCCAGACGAAAGCACTAAATGTCTCACCCACTCCCCTCGGACGGACCATATGGAAACCGGTAGACACATTTAGATAGAAAGTTTGAGAGGAGTCCACTACACCAGCCCTAGCACCGAAGGAGAAGAATAGGCAGCCAACCCAGATTAAGGAATCCATCAGCATTAGAACACCTACAGAGCTGGCTAGAATAGAACGGCCAGGAACAATCATAACATCTACAAAGCGTGTTAGAACAGCACAGGGAGCGCCCCACATAAACCAAACCCTGCCAGGCGTAGCCCTTTTGCACAACCCGATGAAATTGGGAGGATTGGCGAGTGCCACACTCAGACAGATTTGTGAACTTCTCTTAACCTTCATACAAACCGACTAACAAAAAACTCAGCATTTCTGCAGACTTATCTCACTCAAAAATCTCACACAACCATCTCTCGCACAACAACCCGCACGCACTTCACAACACCGCAACAACACATAAACAACACCAACAGCACACGAGGACTGACATCGTATACCGAGTTGAAGCTGCCAACAGAACACCACTCCTCTCACTATCCTACTCCTGCTTCACCTACTAACCCATCCCACCTTATCGTTTACAGATCCACCAGAGCGCCTGGGGACCAACTGCGTTGGTGACGGTGCACGGTACAAATACCTTTAACATTTAACATTAACATTTTAATAAAGGTTTTCAAGGTTAAATATAATTATTGATGTATACAAATACTTATGAAACAAGGAAATACTGGGTATGATCCTAAAATATTATAATAGACCATGGTATATCTACTTGAATTCCCCAGCTACTGGATGCATACATCTAAAAAGCATCGGCAAAACCAGTCTGTTTGGCTTTGTATATGTAGAGCTTAAGGTTTATTTGTAAAGTCTCTGCAGGTCGCAGGACAATAAATACATTTTCGATAAAGTTGCAAGACAGGCATACTGGCATTTCCACTGCTTGTTATTGCAGATTTGCAATAAATAAGAAATCATATTTTGTGATTTGTATTTATTTGTATCAAGGGAATATTTCAAAGAAACTCTGTGGAAGAGCATGTATGGCACCTATTCCTGAGAGGCCAATCTCGTGGCAGGTGCATTGAACAGGCATTGGAGGAAGACACTGGGGGTGAGAGATGGGGATGATACTGACACAATATGTATCAACATAAAAGTGCCAGGTAGCCAACAGAACTTGAGCAAACTCCAAACCACCCAGAATAATGCCATTCGAGTGGCCTTGAACATCCCCCGCAACCACCACATTTCAGAAGCCAGAACCAACTTAAAGTGGTTACCTGTCAAACAGAGAATCTCCTTAAAAACACTTGCCCTAACGCACAAATGCCTGGCCAACAAAGCCCCGATCTATCTCTGTAGTCGGTTATCTCGCCACTCTACCGCCCGACCACTAAGAACTGCCCAGAGTCATTGTCTATCGATCCCCAGGTTTAAGCTTCAAAAAGCGGGGGGCACCAGCTTCCCTGGCCTAGCCTCTAAACTATGGAACAGCCTCCCTGCCACTATCAGAGCTGAAGATTCTTTCAACACCTTTAAGACCAAAACCAAATCTTGGCTCTTTGATCAGCAATAAGACATGCTTGGCGTCTGCCTCACATACTTTGGTCCGCTTCCTCTGATACTATTTCTGGCCTGCTACCGCTGTACTGTTAGTGTACTCCCTAGGGTATATCCTCTGTTTATTCCTAGTGGCTCTGTAATCTTTGTGATATATGTAATTAGAAAGATGGTTTAATATGCTGTTACTGTAAATTTTGTAATGTAATTTTATTGTCTGTATTTTTTTCCTGCAACTTTGTACAAATTGCGCCCTGATGCCCCCGGGCCTGATGGTTTGCGCGTTATAAATAAACAAAATACAAAATACAAATAATGGCTTCCAGATTGCCAAACTCCCTTTGTTCCGCTACATCCTTATTTGGGCATTCATTTCTCTGACCGACATCTATCATTCAAACTCCTGAAATCAGCAATGGTTATTGCCATACCTAAGAAGCCGTGATATTTGGAATAGACATTTCTACATTTTCTCTATGAATCATATAACAGTGTATTGTTGCACAGAATGGATGACAATGGATCGGGTGGAGTTAGTTAAGTGGCAGCGCAGTAGGGTGAGAGAAGGGCCGGTCTTTGGGTCAGACAGTGCAGACGGCTGCCTGATGTGTGAGCCTCTAGAGGGCGCCGGCCGCACCAGCAGTCCAAGAGAAATCTCACACAAAAATTAAGTTAGTGAAAAAATAATGTTAGACTAGTCTGACTAGGCATAGAGCGCATACAAGCAGACAGCAGTGTCTGCATTCCATTCCGTGCTTGCGCTGCTCCTGCAAAGCCAGGCCGCACCATGTTGATTTTAATGGATTGCTAGCAAGCATCCTCAGCTCAGGGCAGCAATAGCAACAGTGTTACTTTCACTTCCCCGGGAGGCGCCAACCAGCCAGGCCCCAGGCCTGGCCACACGTGCCCTCCTTCAGCACATGTGCTGCACTAACAGTCACACAGGGGGTTAATTGATTCGGCAGCCTGCCCTGCTGTGACCCTGTGTCAGTTGGTGTGCAAATTGCTGGAGGAATCGCGATCAAGGGAGGCCCAGCCAGGCAGGACGTATGTAGGCAGGTGCCCAGGCCAGCTAGGAGGAGCCCGAGCCCAGAGAAGCCATCCTTGTGCCAGCTGCCAGTGCCATTGCCAAGATTGACATAACGATGTTGTTGGTAAGTAACTGAACTCTAATATCACATGTATATATCCTATCTCTTATCTTTACCGACCATTATCTTGATGAGGTGGTTGTGTCTGTGTGTGCCTGTTGTGCCACTCTCTGAATTCGTCCCAGATGGAGTGTCCCGGTCCCCTCCAGGGGCCCCCGTCCTCAACTTGCAGTGCCGCCGCCCCCACGCTGCCCGGCCCCCACATGAAGCCTGTGCGGAAGGTGATGTGGGTGAACAGCTGGCTGGCTGGCTCTGGTTCACAGGCGCCAGACGGCCCTACCACACCCTGGGGCCCCAAGGCAGGTCGTCAGGAGCAACAGGGTCAGTAAAGCGAGTGTTAGAGGAAACCCATGGACACTGTTCACCATCCCTGGATGAGGCGCCCCTACTTCCCAATTGCACCCTTCTTCCCCGGCAGCCGCCTCTTCGACCAGCGCTTTGGCGAAGGACTCCTGGATACAGACCTGCTCCCTGAGTTCTCCGGCAGGCTCGTCCCTTACAGCCGCTTCCCGAGCATGCAGTTCCCTAGAGACTGGGCTATCAGAGGAACGCACCTTGTTGAACGCAGATTCACCATCAGCAACGGGTAATAATATAATCTGTGAGATCATGCAATGCTAGGCGTATTGATAGAAAGACGAGTCTCCGACCTTTTAGCCTCCCATCAAAGCTACTTACAGCAGCATTGACTAGTTGCGCTATACCACTGGGCTTCAGCACATTGGTCTAATAGACAGTTATACACATATCGCTGCAGCGGTGCATCAACCCATTGAGCTATATTTACACATACCTCTGCAGGCAGTGTTTTAATTTCAAAGTTGTATAAATTCGAATAAATGGCATAAAAAGTTGTCATTTTCTGCACTGGCTGATTATTATCATTCGTTAATAGAGCGTGCACTAGAACTGATTTGTGTCATGTGTTAAATTAATAGTGGAGTGGAGTCTATTCGTCTGGACGAAGGATAGATTGGGCCGGGGTGCAGATTCTGCTATTTTCACGGACAACTCCACGGTACTTGTTTAACCCACTTTATCGACCTCAGGCATATTAAAATTGCGAGTCGGCTCTGATGGGACGGATCCTGCGACATGCAGATATAGCTAGACATGTGGAACAAGGGCATTAAGGGCAGTGTTGTGCCCTCATCCCTCAATACAGTAGACCTATCCCAGAGTGCAAGGCGTATCCCCCACCCGCTCCCCAGGGGGACGGAATGATATCAGGTGGGGGGTCCTTCATAAAGGGAGTACAGTGTGTGCTTTCAATAGAAAACATGAGCAGATATGCATCTAGGGGGCACAGCAACAAAATGTTCAGGGGGGGGGGCTCTGCACAAAAAGGTTTGAATAACACTGCCCTAGTGACTCTGGCCAGATCCCAAGATCCGGCTACACATCTGGTGCCGGACCTCGGATCCGGCAAGAGCCCTCCCAATGACCAGCACTGCTTTTTGGGGGAGGCAAGGAGCACCCACACTAGGCGTGCCGTTCATGGCCAGTTACAATTTGCCCTCCCCACCTCCAATGCTCAGACCGTGACATTTGGGATGGTTGCTGGGCACAATGATTCTCTGTCTTCCTAGGTCCCGTGCCCAGCTGCCAGCCCAAATGTACTGAGTGCTGTGTGTTCTTCTTCGTTCTGTTCCAGCCCTGAGTGTGTTCACTAGTCCGACTTCATAAAGAAGTAGGACTAGTGAACGTGCTCAGTCAGGGCTGCAGCTGGAGGGGCACACAGGAGCAGTGTCTGGTCACCTTTGTTTCTGGGCATCTGTGATAAACTGTTGCTTTATTATACATGCCCCTAACAAAAAAAGTTGTGCCACAATAAGAAAGGGCTAGACTCACTTCCCCCAAATTCCAATCTAGCCAAGTATGATTTGTTGTACTACTTGGCTTGATTGTTTTTGGGGGACAGCCCAGGAACCGTGCCAGGGCCTTTTAACCTTTTTAAATGAAAGAGACCGCAAGCCTCATAGGGGGCCCTCAGCAACTGCCCACATGTTGCCAATCGGCAGTCTTGTAACACAGCAATATATTAATTTCTCTATACCCCCTTCTGCAGGCTTAAAATGTGCGCTTTGAAGCACTCACATTACAAGCTGTATTTTTTCTTTTTTCTTCCCACGGGATATACAGAAGTGTTATCACCTCATTGCCTATAGCACCTGATTCTCCTCATCAGCCACTTGCTGAAAAGAAGGGTTTAGTGCTCTTCTGTGGGCTTTCAGTGTTTAAGCTCCCTGCTGGCTGGCTGTCTTGTTGATAATTGTTAACCTTTCCTTTGTCGCCATTGTAATGTATGCACACCCACGGGTGCCTCAGATTGTTTTCTCTCTAAGCAGGGGGCCCCCTATAATCATGTTGAAATGGGCCCTCACACATTTTCAGTCCAGCCCGGGCCAGCAAGTGTAGGTCTTTCTTACTGTGGCATGACTTTTATTCTGGGCATCCTGTCCGGGACAGCAGTGTTTCTGTATGCTCCATGTCCCATTCTTGTCTGAATGTTGCAGGGAGAGTGTACAGAGTCATCATATGGGGGGCAGGAACAATTGTGTGTCAGTTCAGCATTCATTTTCCAATGTGTATTTGGGGGTGGGGGGAAAGTAGCTTATTTTGGGTTTGCACCCCTCCAATGCTGGATACTCCTCTGGCCATGGCTATTGGATGCAACTAGAATGGTGCAAAGAGCAGCAGCCCCTGAATGTGGAAGAACAGACATGCCTGGGACAACAGGCACGAGGCACTGCTCCTGCCCCTGCCAGGTGAGTACCTCTGCATCATTGTGTCCAGTGGGGTGGGGTGGGGTCTCTTGACAGCCACAAACCTTTCCCCCAGTGACGCTCTCAGGGCATCCGGTACAGTGTTGTCTCATCAAAAGTATAGTAGTTATGCTTATCCCATCTTTAAAAAATGTTAATACCCGTCCCATAAAATGTAAAATAGAATTCCAGCGAAGTACTGGTTTTGACTTATTAAACATATTGCAGCTGAAATACTGCGTTCATGTCATGAGAGCATTCTCGATTAATGGAAGACTCGCCAACAGTTAGCTCTGCTCTACTTAAAAGATGGTATGATTGTAAGTAGCAATAGGAAGAATGGATTTCAGAAAAGTGCTCTAAATGGTTTCTGAATGTCACTTGTGTGTTTATTGTGTGATGTTTTCTGTCTGCGCCATTAAGCCTCCGGCTCCCTGGTGCGCATTGTACATGGATTAAAGTAAAGGCAGCAGGGCAAGACGTAGGCAGCAAGTGCCCAGCCAGGAGGAGCCCAGCCCAGGAGTCACCCTTGTTCCGGGGCAGCTGCCTCTGCCAAGATTGGCACAACAGTGTCAGTGGGTGTCAAGTTAACCATTATAATTGGTAAATTACACACATTGAGGATTTATACAGAATTATTTGTTCTCTGGAAAGGATGCACCCCTGTGTCTTTCATGCTGCATAACACAATTGTCAGTAATTAATAAACACAACCCTGGGGAGCTACTTTGACCCTTTGTTTTTTATTTATTTTTTTATTTTTTATTATTAAGTTTATTGAATTTTATAGAAAACATACAAGCAACAAACTTATCAGCATTGTAATCGTAGAACTCATTGCATAGAATCCACACCCCATATCCATCCCCAACCTTCACAGAATCTAAAAAGCAAAACAGGCCAACTTATTATCACATGTCATCCAAAAACCCACCCCACATATCATCAAACAATTTCAACTTTTTGTTCCTGCGAAGGATAACCTTCTCAATTCTGGCCACTTGCCTCAAGTCCTCCTCCCATTCTGAACAGGTCGGTGTCTCATCACATTTCCATTTTCTCAAAACAATTTTTTTCGCAGAATTTGTAGCCCTAAAAAACCAGCATTTCTGTGGATAAGTGAGATCTTCCACTTTATCATCCTCACCCAAGATGATAGTGTTATAATCAAAATCCTCTTGCAGTAATAGAACCTCATTAATCTTTTCAGTGACACTCCTCCAAAATGTCCTCAGTTCATAACAGTCCCAGATCAAGTGTTCAAAGGAGCTGACATCATGCTTACACCTCCAACAGGACTCTGAGTCAATCATCCCTCTCGCATAAAGTCTCTGGGGAGTCCAAAACACTCTATTAAGAATTTTGATTTGGCGGCATTGTTCTCCAAGATTAATGGATGTCAGAGTTACGTTTTTACAAAGAAACCTCCACCTCTCCACAGTCATATCAGAGCCAAGGACCTCAGACCACTTAGTTAACAACCCCTCTGCTGGCGTGTACTGTTGGCTCAGATTTCTATATACTTTGGACGCCATACCACCTAATGTCTTATATTCAGGTAGCCATAACTGCCAACCACCGCCATCAACAGTTCTCTGGTTCCGCAGCAAACCTCTCAATTTTCTGTATTCACCCACTGTGCAGTCTCTGAGATCTTTAATTTGTGAAAGTCTTCTATAGCTGATCCATTTGCCGTCTTCCATCAGATCACTCAACCATAGTACACCACTCAGGAGCCAGTTCAACCACAATAGCTGCCTCCCATTCAGCAAAATACCTGGATTCAACCAGATAGGGATGTAATCATTATCACATACCTTACGCTTACTTTTCTTCCATAGTTCCCTCCAACAAGTTCTCAGGAATCTTGTCGGCGGAAATGAGCGATAACCAGATCCATCCACCGTGGACAGTATGGCCCTAGGCGGCAACGGAGAAGAACTACTTGATTCCGCCAGCGTCCAAACATCCTCCGAATCTTCAATAAATGGAACCAGATGCCTGGCTCCAAAGGCCAAATGATAATTCTCAAAGTCAGGAACCCCCAAACCTCCACAGTCTTGGGGCAGCTGCAATTTCCACAAGCTGAGGCGTGGCTGTTTGTTCTCCCAGAGAAAAGACTGGATTAAACTCTCAATTTTCCGCCAATGGCCCTTCTTTACGTCCAGGGGAAGCACACTGAGCACATAGTTGATTTGCGGTGTTGATGTCATTTTGATGGCATTCACTCTCCCCCAGAGACTCAATTTAAGTGCATTCCATCTCTTCAGGTCCACCTCCAAAGATTGAATCACATGTGTAATATTGACATCCATTATTTTCGAGACATCATTCGTTAGCCAAATCCCAAGGTATCTCATCTTATTCGGACACCACTTAAAGGGAAAACCCTGCATCTTCAAAACAGTGAAAGTGGTTGATGCCGGCAGCGCTTCCGACTTGGTCCAATTGATCTTGTATCCAGAAACCTTGTTGAACACATCGATCAACTCCATCAGCACAGGAATGGAGCTCTCCACATTCTGAACCACCACCAGCATGTCATCCGCATACAACCAAACTTTCTGGGAGGCTGCACCAAAGCGTAGGCCCTCAATTCTATCCTCTTCTCTTATCCTCACAGCCAGCAATTTCATGGCAATCACAAACAGAATTGGCGACAGTGGACAGCCTTGCCTCGTCCCTCTCCCAAGTTCAAAAATGCCCGAGTCCATGCCATTAGTTCGAACACAAGCAGTCGGCCGGGAATACAGCAGTCTTATCCATCCGATCATGGTATCTCCAAAACCAAAGCCTTTCAATGTACTTAAAAGATATGTCCATTCAATACGGTCGAAAGCTTTCTCAGCATCCAAGGACAACGTCACCACATCATTATGGTGTTCTTTGCTTTCATACAGTGTCAGCAACAATCTTCTCACATTTTCTGAAACATGTCTGCCTTTTACAAATCCAGATTGGCCTACATCTATGATATCCATCAGCGCATTCTCAATCCTCAAAGCTAACGCCTTGGCGAAAATCTTGTTGTCCGTGTTCAATAAACTGATCGGCCTATAGCTGCCAGTTTTCACTGGTGATCGTCCCTCCTTCAGAAAAACGGAGATTGAAGCATGTCTTGTTGAACTTGGAAGGCACCCATTCCTCAAAGAGGCGCGCAGCATCTCTAGCATCAAAGCAAACACCTCTTCTGGGAAAATTTTGAAAAGTTCAGCTGGTAGCCCATCCGGGCCTGGACACTTCCCAGAATTCAGCGCATAAGCAGCCAACCTGAGATCCTCCACGTTCAAATCTCTTTCCATACACTCCAAGGATTCCAAACTCACTTTCTTCAGATGGCAGTCATCAATGAATTGACCAATTGTACGCTCAGATAAGTTGATCTCTGAAGAGTACAGGGTTTTATAATACGACAGAAATGCTGCATTAATCTCCACAGGATCAAAAGTCACCAACCCATCCTGTCTTTCCACTGCATTGACAGATCTGCCACTGTCCATAACCCTCAACCGATGTGCCAGAAGTCGATCACATTTTTCTCCTTTTTCATAGTAGTTGCTTTTGGTTCTAAAAAGCAACCACTCAGCCTTCGAAGAATACAAATCTTCCAATCGTCTCCTTTTCTGCTTCAATATTTTAATAGTCTCATCTGAAAAGTTTTGCATATTATTTCTCTCAAGATCCTGAATGTCCACAATAAGCTTTTTCACTTCTGCATCTCTCATTTTTTTCTTTTTGCTGGTCAAACCAATCAACAATCCTCGCATATATGTTTTGAAGGCTTCCCACACAAACTCCACCCTGACTTCACCAGTCCAATTCACAGATATAAAGAATCTCGCTTCTTGAACAATTTTGTCCACAATTTCATCGTCGTCCAAGAGGGAGACATTCATCCGCCAGGTGTTAGACCTAGGAACCGGGAAGGTCAATCGCAAGTCTATGGAGATTGGAGCATGGTCCGAAACAAGTAGTGATCCGATGTTACCCCTTTGGAATGATTGTGTACAGAGGCCAGAGGTCATAAAGAGGTCAATTCTCGAATAAGCATTATGCCTTGCAGAGAAGAAAGTATATTGTCTCGTAGAAGGGTTTTGCAATCTCCAAACATCTGTGAGGTTCCATTCATCAATTAGTCTCTTTAATGCTGTTCTTTTCAGAGCGTTGGCATTGTCCACACCCCCCACACTTTTATCAAGTCCAGGTTCTAAAACCACATTGAAGTCCCCTCCAAAAATCACATTAATCGCATTTACATTCTGCAACATTTGCGTTAAAGCTACAAAAAAACTACCATCACCCCCATTCGGAGCATATATATTGCAGAAACAATACTGAGCATCCTGAATATGTGCAGTGACACATACTATTCTTCCATCCCCATCCTTCACACACTTCACCCCAGTGATCTGGAGATTCTTCCTAAAAAGAATACACACACCCCTAGAACCAGTAGTGAACGATGAACCATAAACATCACCAACCCACTCCTTTTTCCACTTATCTATATCCACATCTAACAAATGAGTCTCCTGAAGCATCGCGACATCCACCCCATCTCCCCTAGTTTACTCAAAATCACCTTCCTCTTGACAGCACAATGTGCACCATTCACATTCCAAGATACCACTCTGAAATTCCTCTGATAAGTGTAAGACATTGCTAGATCCCGTTTCCCAATCCTTGCAATGAATTCACAAGACACAATACTACCTAAACCTATAGTCAAGTAAAGAAATAAAATAAAAAATAAAAAAAACACACTCCTGTGCTTGAACCACCCAACCATCCAGAACATCCCTTCCAGCTACACGCTGAAAGGGACTACCCCCCTCCCTCCCTTAGGCCAGCCTATAGAAAGCCCATAAAGGGTGTCACAGACCACATTTGGTCAAATTCAAATGAAGTTGAAAATACAATTTGGTCTACAGGAATTCCCACAACTCTCCAGCAAATGAAAGCACAAATAAGAGCATTCCTGAATAGATGCAACATCCCCTACTCAAAAACGCTAAATACCACACCATGTGTCAATCACATGCCTAGACAAAACCTGAATTCTCTTATTATAACCATCAACGAATCACACTAATCCACCTACCGTCACAACCATCAGTGTAAACATCACAAATCCCAACTACTGCGGGCATGCTGAGCAATTGAGCGTGAATCATCACTAGAAAGTGTGAGCAAGTGTACAGAGAGTTGCAAAATACCTGTGTCGCTGCACCCTACCAAATGAGATTAGAAGCCAGATACAGCATTAAACTTTTCCATGGCATTCACACACCAATCCATGACTATCCCGGTGGCCTTACCACTCACCTTGCCAAGCATAATAATCAGAATCTCCGGTATTTCCTGGACACTACATTCCCCCATGTGACTTCCATGGCACAAAACTGAAACCCCCACCATGTTAATCCAAATGTACTGTATAACTGGGCACTCCAGATATAACGTGTTGGCACATCACTCATTGCGCTTTGAGAATGGAATCAAACCCTCTCCAACGTAAGCATTACTGCAAAAAAAAACCTAATAGAAAATTCTGTCTGTGATTTGGTAAGTAGACAGAGGTGCACAGTCATATCTTAACCATAGGCCTCGTCGGTGTTCACATTAGATGACAGCACTATTACATTCTCACAGCTGATTTCGTTACTGCACGAAAGGAAACGTACCCATGCAAAGTAAAAGGTGTAGACTACAGTGGAACCCCAGGTACCCAATAGTGACAACTCTCACCTTCTTTATGCAGTGATGGTAATGGCATACAGTTGGCTTCGTTATTACAGTACAAGTACATGTCAAATATACCCCACTCAGCATGTCAGGGGTGTGCAACCAGGACAAGAACAACTGTTACATATGCAGGGGATTAGCATTGGGCAGCATACTCGCAAACGTGGCATTCCTTCATCTAATTCTGGCTATGGAAACACATTACAATGTGATCAACGTACCACTGCAGTCCGGGATAAAGCCGTTCAAAGAGCATTCCCCTCCCCTCAGCCACAACACATGCACCCCAGCCTCTACACCCACTGTGCCCCCCAAACACCTGAGCATGCAGCAAGGCACATTGCCCGGAACACGCGTGCTGCGGCCCCAAAGGAGAACGCGCCACTACGCCTTACCTCAAATGTGCGTCAACAGTGGCCGGTCACACGCATCCACCAATCCAACACACCACTGCCGGCAAGACTCTGAAGGGTGTCGCACGGCCGACATTTCCGGACAGCACGACACCTCCCGCACTCCGTCCAAACAAAAACAAGCACCATCACCTATAAAAAATCTATAGAGCGCGTACTGCCGTAGAGTAAAGCACCCATTATCCGAGCCCACATCAAGCCTACGCTCGAGCAAAAAACCGTTACAGCATATTTGAAACATTAATAACGCTCTGATACCTAAACAAACCAATTCCCATCTAACAAATTCAGGAAAAAATGAATCAATAAAGAAAAGTAACCTTACATCTTCACAGCTTCATACATCATGCATCACATCAATCTGCAATACTATTATCCAAGTTTAAGCCCCCAGCCCTCAGCCACTTTTCAGCTTCAACTGGATCCTCTGTGGTTTTGACACCTGATCCAAAAAATATCTTCAGTGTCGCTGGTTTCACCAGCAGAGTTTTAATCCCCTTTTCTTGTGCCAAAGCTTTTGCACTTTTGAACGCCTTCCTCATTTCCACTATTTCCTTAGGGAAATCTGGATAGATCGCCAATTGATCTCCATTTAGCAGAAGTTTTCCTTTTTCTCTCGCAGCCTTTAAAATCCTTTCCTTTGCACTCACTCTGGACATCACCATGATGATCTGTCTTGGTTTTCCGGCCTGGACCAGCTTACCAGCTCTAAAGGAGTAATCCATGTCCATTTCTTTTAGGATGTTGTTACCCAAAGTTGCCTCCAGTACTCCTCTGACTCTGTGATCGAGGTTTTTGTCCAAAGCAGGGTCTTCACTCACACCCAGCAAGCGCAAGTTCAAGTTCCTTTGATCAGCCTCCAACATCAGGTTCCTCCTCTTCAAATCAGAAACTTCATATCTCAACTCCTTGTAGGCCCTATAACTCCCTGCAACCTCCGTGGCCAAGGTTGTATTTTCTGCTTCCACTTTGGTGACTCTATTCTCCAGGTGACCGACTTGAGAGGACAATTCACTGAGGGTAAACTTCATTTCCTTCACATCCTGGGCAATCTGGAGAAGCAGTGCATACATGTCACCATTCTCTGAACTCTCACCCATCTTCTCCCCTTGTTTAGCTTTTTTGGAGTTGGGGTTGTCAGGGATCTCAATCTTCTTCTTTGATATCAGCGCAGGATTCATTTTTCTCAATTTCCAATATTATTATTATCCATAGGCTGGGAGGGAGCAGGAGCAGTTGGTTTAAGCTGCTGCCTTGTTCACCAACATTCCAGAATCTCCTACTTGGACAAAGTGTTTCTTACTCACCGCAGGATGTGTGGCCTGGGGCATTTCGTGGAGGGGAAAGCTAAAGGCTTGTGGTGTGCATTGCATGGACCCGTGGCTGGTGGCTTTATTTGTGAGCTCTAACCACAGCTGGGCCGTCTTAACAGCTCATTCATTATAAGTGCTTTAACCAGACCTTCCAGGATTTTGCGGCATGAAATGGCAAATTTTGCGGCATTAAATGGAAAATTTTGCAGCACAAACCTTTATTTATTGCAGCATTTTTGCAGGAAATTTTCTATTAACTGGAGGGTGCAAGGTTGCCACATTGCAGGAAAGAGACAGAGTGCAAGGCTACAAGAGAGCCAGGGTATCATTATTATGTATCTTTTGTATTAATTTAATAGGAAGAGTCTGAGATGTCTCTGGCTTGGCAGAAAAGTGTTTGATTTGGCTACATGTTTGGTTTAACGTGCATGCCTATTTAATAGTATTAACTAAATTGATCATTATCAGTTGTAATGCTGAAAATATTTCCCTTCTATGTTCTCCAATCCCCCAAACACCCACACCCCTCTCTCACCAACACACATCACACATCTCACCAACTGCCCATCATAACTTGCATTCCTGAGTCGAGGATATGCTATTTTTAGGCAACCCATTTTTGGAAATGAGCAGGTCACCTTATTCTTAAAGGTGACCGGTGCGTTTCCACCGGCTTGAGCTGTAGCGCAAATTGTGTGCTGGCCAGCTGCCTTGAAAAGGGTTTCTGGGTTGTTTGACCGAAGTGTCATTATTTGCAGCGGAATTGACTGTAGTCCATTTCGCCGCAAATTGATTTGCACTTCAGTCAAACAACCCAAAATTTACCTTTCACCACCACCCCATTCCCTTCCCTTCCCTACTTAACTGCTTGGTCGCTGCCGCTTCCCCTGCAGCCCTGCAATGTCAGATCCGTCCCTCTAACGCAGGTTGGATCCGAATCAAGTTATTTTCATTTTTTTTTTAGTCTGCCTCCAATTTGTAGGAAGTGGGGGACACCCCTGCAACCCCCAAGCCCAAAAATACTGAACATGGGGAGCGGGTGACACCCCTGCAACACATGTTCGGTATTTAAAAAATCGATCGAATTGTACTGGCCCAAATAGGTCCAATTGTACCATTCAATTTATTTTTGTCGGTCAAAATGGGTAGTACCTTCAATAGAAGCGCTCTTCCGATAGTGTTCTGCAAGCTCCCAGCGCCTTTCACAGGGACATGCCTTTCAGGGGCATGCCACTGTAAAATGCGACCCAAAAAATGCATTTTGCCCCCAGTCACACCAGTCCCGACATTAGATTAGCCCCCAACCTTTTCTAGACCTTGCAACGCCCCTGCAGGGTTGCCTACAATTTCTGCACATTTAAAAGTGCACCTTGTTTGGAAATGTGGGATGCGCTTTTAAGTTGGCAGAAACGCCACCTAATTTGCTCAATGAGGTCAAACGTATAGGAGGGTGCTACGCTACTAATGGAAGAACATCAGAGAATATTTTCAGAAGGGTAAATATGTACATAAGCACGCGTCCAATGTGAAACGCAAATAAACGTGAGCAACGATTTTGAAAACGGGGCAAGGGCGCGGTGTTTGGCGCCGTCCCCGGAGGGACTCTTCTTGCTTCCTGGTTTGGCCACGCCCCCCCTGGTATTTCAGCGCCTTCCTCACCCCGCAGCGGTGAAGCCCGCGGCGGGGCAAGGGCGCGGTGTTTGGCGCCGTCCCCGGAGGGACTCTTCTTGCTTCCTGGTTTGGCCACGCCCCCCCTGGTATTTCAGCGCCTTCCTCACCCCGCAGCGGTGAAGCCCGCGGCGGGGCAAGGGCGCGGTGTTTGGCGCCGTCCCCGGAGGGACTCTTCTTGCTTCCTGGTTTGGCCACGCGCCCCCTGGTATTTCAGCGCCTTCCTCACCCCGCAGCGGTGAAGCCCGCGGCGGGGCAAGGGCGCGGTGTTTGGCGCCGTCCCCGGAGGGACTCTTCTTGCTTCCTGGTTTGGCCACGCCCCCCCTGGTATTTCAGCGCCTTCCTCACCCCGCAGCGGTGAAGCCCGCGGCGGGGCAAGGGCGCGGTGTTTGGCGCCGTCCCCGGAGGGACTCTTCTTGCTTCCTGGTTTGGCCACGCCCCCCCTGGTATTTCAGCGCCTTCCTCACCCCGCAGCGGTGAAGCCCGCGGCGGGGCAAGGGCGCGGTGTTTGGCGCCGTCCCCGGAGGGACTCTTCTTGCTTCCTGGTTTGGCCACGCCCCCCCTGGTATTTCAGCGCCTTCCTCACCCCGCAGCGGTGAAGCCCGCGGCGGGGCAAGGGCGCGGTGTTTGGCGCCGTCCCCGGAGGGACTCTTCTTGCTTCCTGGTTTGGCCACGCCCCCCCTGGTATTTCAGCGCCTTCCTCACCCCGCAGCGGTGAAGCCCGCGGCGGGGCAAGGGCGCGGTGTTTGGCGCCGCGTGGTGTTCGGCGCAGCTGGTGTTGAAGCAGGAAGACTCGCGGACTGGTATTGGACACTGAATTTGGAGGTGAGCAACGGGAGGTAGACGGTGGCAGAGGTGTGAGGTGTGTGGTGGGCCCCCCTAAAGACATCTGGAAACAGAAGCCTCACAGGATCTAACCATGGAGCAGCCGTCTTCTGACCCTTTATCCCTGTTCCCCTCGCCACTCTTCTGTCCACCAGTCCCTTGCCCTGTCCCCCTCCTGCAGAAATCCCAGCGCAAGACTCTGGTGCTAAGGAGACAGCGCCCTCAGGGGGTGCCCCTTCTACCCACCACCACCATAGCCACTACTACTACTACAGGCATTACTATGGGGCCACACGCCGGTCTGTTTGCCACTAAGTCCACTGCCACCCAGTCTCCGTCTTGGCCCGTCACATCAGCAGGGACACATTACCTGCCCCCAATACCGGCCCAGCAGCACCTGGGGAGCCAAGGTACTCGGCATAACCTTCAGGATGGTCGGTCCAACCTCTCTCGGGTTGCCAGCATAGTTGCTGGCGGTAAATCGGAATCAAGTCCTTCCCTTATTCAAAGCTTGGTTCCGGCCCTGGCCACAACCCTCGATAATTTTATCCATGGTACCCCTTCAGCTATTGTGACTTCCGCACTGGTTGTGGGGGACAGTTTGTCACTAAGTGCCCAAAGTGCTCAAAGCACCTCCTTAAGCTCCCATGACAGCTCGTGGAGTGATGTACTCTCGTCTACCAGTTATGGGTCTAGCCCCTCCCCCCTCCGTTTGACCCCACCTCGGATGATCGAGGCCATTAACCAACTTTCTGATGTCAGCAACCCTGAGTGCTATTCGACCTCCAAACGATCTCCAGAGGAGGCGCCCCGTGATAGGGGGTGCGGGTGTGGGTGTAATAAAGTTCTGGCGGAGCTGGCCAGCATTAAGGCTCTGTTACAAACTTTGCTCGAGGGCCAATGGAAGGGAGGTGGAACTGTCCAGGTAGAGGAGCTCAAGGTCACCACTTCAGCTGTTGCAGGGCACAAGTTCTTATCCCTGGAAAATTCTCTGGAATGTACACCGGTACTGGTCCCCCTGATATTGCCTGCTGCCAAAGGGTCTGTTGTTCACCTGGCACAAGGGGAATCGCCCGTTAATAACTGCCTCTGCGACCCCCATGCCACCATCAGAGAGGATAGCAGGGTCCCTGATCCGAGCCCAATGTCTTTGTCATCGGTGGTGCCGGTCTCTTCCTCCATGGGCCCCGATTGCACTGAGTCGAAAGCCCTGGGTCCGCAGAAGTCTGGGTACCAGCACAAGCTACTGAAACAAGGAAAGTTCCAACGCCCTACAGTCTTCCTTCAGGGGGTGCCCAAACTGGCAGTAAATAAGACAGAGCCCAAGGATGCCCTACTCAATAAATGTCTATTTTGGATGAAAACCTCTGGAGGCTGCCCGTTTGTCCGTAGAGAAGCTCTGGTGGGGTGCCGTAGAATTCCCAGTTTGGGCAAGAATAACCTGGACTGCATCAAATTGACATTTTGGGATCGCAGCACAGCAAACAGGGTTCTGGGAAGCTGTGGGCGGGCGGGCCAATCATCCAAGAGTGGGATCTCAATCAGCATGCTCCCTTTTTTCAGCTCTGTTGTCCCACCCAGATCTGCGGTAGTAAATTCGGGGGTCCTCTCTAGTAACTGTCCCCTCACAGGGGCAAATTTGACAACCTTGGGCCCAAGGTGCCATGGGAATTGGTTGAAGCAAGGGGTTGGTGGGACCTGACTACCGGCCCAAAGAACTGTTTAGGGTCTCCCAGGAAGGGGATGGCTTGTTTGAATTGCCCTGATGTCTTTCTTATACTTTCTGTGGACTTTTTGTAATTTTGCACCAGAATTGTATTTTTGTTTTAGAATTGTCTTGCAGGATGTACTTTGATGGTCCTTTCGGGCCGAATAAAGTTGTTTGATGATGATGAAATAATTGAGGATAGGTGGTGGCCAGTGTACCAGATGTCATTTAATGGACCTTTTGAAAAATCAATATGGTACGATGTTCAGTTAATTAAGGTCAGATTTAGAATGGCTTGTTCAAAGATGATCTGTTGATGATTGCAATTGTGCTGTGTACTTTGAAGCAGGTCACTGCTTTCAATGGAGGTGGGGATCCATTTTGTAATGAATTCACAAACATTGGCTTCTCTATCGTACATTCCCATGGGTGTCATTTTAAGTGGGGGAAAATGTGTTCGTCCCCCCAACCTTCATGGCACATCATTTTGTAGCCCTCATTTGGCAAGGGTCCCTTTCCATTGTACAGTCCCTTATTTTGCCTGGCCCGCAAAACTTCAAGAGGGATGGTCCATAATTTATTAGGTCCACAACTCTCCATACAAAATTATCAGGGGATTCCAAACGTGCACCATTCTGTGCCAAGAGAGACAGCCTCACCTGATGGGCAAGGAGATGAGAGGATCCTATTTAAGATTCTCTGGGAATTGTAGCTGCTCTAGCACCTCCTGACAGGTATCGAGGTACTTGTTGGAAGCCATCATGGATTTGTTTGCCATATTCTTATAGAAATTATGGTCTTTGAAGTTTCTTTGTGTTTCCTCAAACCATAGCCATTTTGTATTTATTATCACTGCAGAATTACCCCGTCTTCCAGTCGTATTACTTAAAGGCCATTTAGGTGCACCGTTTGTGACGTCAAACATGCAGTCAGACCTTTTTATTAACTTAGGCCTAGTACAATGTACTTACCGTCATCACCTCCACTTTCATCCAGGCTCGCGTGGCACCTTTTGTTTCAGGTCTCCTTGTCTGAACTCACTCATCCCCCTTTCTTGAATCGCATATGGCCTAACTCAACAATTCATACTTCAGGGGTCAATAGCAAGCCTAGCAAAATCTGTTATTCCACGGCTTGACAGTCAGGAATCTGGCATGAAGCGCTATACATACATGGGCTATTTATGTATCATTCAAATTAATAACACAAGACAAAAGGGCCTATAGGGTATATCAATTCTCTCTAACACATCAGTCTTGCAATATATTCATTTCTCTATTTTCGTTCTGGGGCTTTAAATGTGCGCTTTGCAGCGCTTGCATTACGAGCTGCATTCTCTCTTCCCATTGGATATACAGAAGTACCTTCTAACAATGGTTCCCCCACAACAGTCATTTGCTGACAAAGAAGGGCTTAGAGCTCTTCAGTGGAAATTTCGTGTTTAGGCTGCCTGGTGGCTGTCTGTCTCGTGATAATCGGTGGCTATTTACCTTATCTTTTTTACCATTGTAATGTATGTATACTGCACCCCACGTGTGCTTCAGACGGTTTTCACTTTAAGGAAGGAGCCGCCAACAATCATGTTGAAATGGGCACGCACACATTTTCAGTCGGGCCTGCTTGAGTAGAGTGATCACCACCAATCTACGGTGTGTGTGCCTCTATTTTATAGTGTCGTGACTCAGCCTTGCACGAGAGTACAGTGTTCTGTATGGAAGTTTTGCAAATGCAGTAATGATAATGATTTGGTGTTTATATAGAGCTAATTCTGTATTGAGTGCCCTATTTACAACATTCGTAACATACAATTTTTGTTTTCATTTTTGGGGGGGCGCCAACAATGCTTTCTGCCTGGGGTGCAATCTGGTGTAAGACCGGCCCACTCACACTAAATTTGACATTTTTTAGAAGTGTACTTTATATATCAATCTGCATTAAAAAAGCTCGCTTAGTACAATACAATGCGGAACAAAATCATAAGCTGCGTTCACAAAAAAGATGCACACAAACCCCGGTCTCCCCTGCAGCTTTATAAAACATCATGAAAATGACTACATTATTTTGCAGAAACAATAAGCTGTTAAAGAAAAAGTTCTCCTTGCATATAGTGCAAAGATCCATCAAGTTCAGCAAAGTTGTACAATACAAGGAAAATGAACACAGTATATAACGTAATCTTGTGATTAATTTACTATAACACATCATTACATACTTTTTTTTAAATTTTTTTTTATTTGTTTTGGCTTAAGCCTTTACAAAAATAATACAAAATTGTTAGCATAAAACACATAAAAATTACATTAAATTTCATTGTTTTCCCCCAACCCTGCCAATTTTCTATTTTTCAGCTAGATCAATTTTTTGAAGACTTTTATCCTTTATTTTATTTTGTTAGATGATCAGTCCATTTTCTGTTATCACCTGGATTGCTGCAAACGTCAAAACTGCGTTGCTTCCTGAGGTAATTCTGTCCCAAAAGAGGTCTGAAATTATATCTTCCTCTCTCCACACAAAGTCTCTGAAAAGTCTTAGTCGTTGAGGCCATGTGCCTTCACATTCCATTAGAACCTGCCTTAATGTTTGTTTGGCAGGGTTGATGCAGATTGAACATAGTTTTTTTGCCACGTCCCCTTGGTTGCGCTTTTCCAGAACAGCCCCACACTGGACAAGGTTCAGTCTCATTCTAAGAAAGTCTGAGCGCAGTTTCCTGTTTGGGGATTTTAGTAGATAGCAAGAGAGACACCCAAGCTTCTTTTCTCCCTTCAAAAATGGATTTTGAGTTGGTTTATCTCTTACTCTCTCTACTGTTTCGATCCAATCCAATTGTTCTAGTCTTCTTTTCATTTTGAGTGGGCTTAGGATTAAGGTCTCTTTGTTTATATCTAAAGTCTTCAGTCTTTCCAGTGTTCTCGCCTCTAACAAGGTGAGGATAGTTGATTTTTTTTGCAATGTTTCATGTCTGAGGTCTCCATACAGTGTCGAGTCCTTGCTTGTTGCTATTTCTCGAGACAATGTAATCAGCTTCCAGTCTGCCATACAGTTCAGTGATTTTAGACCTAGCTCAAATCTCAAGCTTTTTGAGGAGGCACAGTTTGGGAGACCCAGAGCTTTTTTCCATAGGCGGCCCTCAAAATTGTCCCAGTTTATGAACCAAAGATCGGGTTTGGCTTCTAAACCATACAGGATGACTGGGACCACTTTGGCAAGGTAGAACTTTACCAATGGGAGAATAGAAAATTTACAGAGTTTATAGTTTAATTTGATCATTTGTGATGTGAATTGTGTTACTTTAGCCATGATTTCACTTTCTGCTTTGTATATTGCTGGATGGGCATGGATGTTATATCCCAAGTATTTTATGGTTTCTACTGTTCTTATCCGTTCTCCTCCCATATTCCAGTTTATGTGTTTTGTTTTTAGTAGCGGATGTTTGAAAATCAGGATATTTGATTTAGCCGGGTTTACTGTCAGTTTGTTTACTCCCACATACTCATTCAGTTTGTCAAGTAAATGTTGTAGACCAATTGCTGTTCTGTCGAGGAGAACTATATCATCCGCGTACGCGAGCCAACATATTTTTCTCCCATTTAATATTGGACTTAACAAAGCAGATGGTTGCAAAAAAAGGCCCATATCTGCTAAGAACAAGTTGAAGAACAGAGGCGCTCCCAAGCACCCCTGTCTGACCCCCCTATTTACTTCAACCAGTCTTGAATGGTGTCCCATTGCATCGAGCCTTACTCTCAGATTAGTTTCCCTATGTAATTCCACTAAGATGGACAATAGTGATTCAGGCATTCCCCATTTCCGGAGTTTCTCCCAAAGTAAGACTCATTCTATTTGGTCGAAAGCTTTGGACAAGTCTATCCAGGCTCTGTACAATGTTTTTCTTCCCCCTCTTTTTTGTTCACTTAAGATGCTTAAAATCAGGCCATTAAGAGATGTTGAATGGCCTTTGCGGAATCCTGTTTGAAAGCGTGATAAGATATTGAAGTCTTCCACCCATTTTGAGATGTTATTTAGTAGAAGCTTAATAAAAATTTTGCTTTCAATGTCCAGCAATGCTATTGGTCTATAATTCATTGCTGCATGACGATCCCCATGTTTAAAGAAGGGTATTATAAGGGCCGTTTTCCAAGATGCTGGGAAAGTCCGTTTTTTTAGTATTTCATCAAAGAGAGCAAATAAAATCTTTGACCACAGGATAGGTTCGCTTTTTTTTTTTTTTTTAAATTCAATTTTATTAAGTTTTCAAAGTTAACATTTCTCCTCATTAAGGCAACACAGAGGAACAGATACATCAAAAAAATATAATGAGGCTTTTTCATCATCATTCTGTTCCGCCTCTTGTAGTATCATCAGTCAGCGATCAGTACAACTGTGAGCGTGCACATACAGAAAATGATAATAGAAGGAAAAAGGCATAAATGAAATCCGATTATAGAACATTCTTTCAAACATTAACAATTTTCCCGTCCCCCCTCCCCTGCCCCGAGAAAGAGAGATAAGTCTTTTAGGGAATAAGGTGTTATGTTGCTGTGGTCGTCAAGAAGGGTGAAGTTTCAGTTGTGTATGGTATGTTTTAGGGGTTCGACATGTGGGAGGAGCGCCTGAGACCTTCGGGCAGTGCTTATGTATTGGAGAGGGGAAGGTGTATTCCATGGGGGTGAGAGTCAATGTGTACTTTACAAGAAACGTGTTTTATTTCATTCATGACGGGGGGTCGTCCGCGTCTGAAGTTGGGTCTTCGATAGACGTGTGTGCTCTCAGAAAGTCCGACCATATGAGCTCGGATTGTGTTGCTCTACCGTGGATGGATGCAGTGATTTTTTCCATGGTGCATATGTTCAGCACCACATTGATCCACTCTTGTTTGGACGGGGTCGTGGGGGATTTCCATTTGGTGGCAAGTAAAGCTCGGGCCGCGAGCAATAAATAGGGGGTCAGGCCTCGGACCTTTGTCCATTCGTCTTCAGTTTTCTCGAGGCTAAACAAGACTAAGCGCGGCTCTGCTATCCTATAAATCCCATCAATGTGCCTGATCCATCCCAGGACCTCATCCCAAAAGATCTTGATCTTGGGGCACTCCCACCACATGTGCCAGTAGTCTGCAACCTGCCCACATTCGCGCCAACAGGTGGGGGAGGAGGATTGGTACATCTTGGATAATCTATACGGATCATATTGCCAGCGATGTAAGAGTTTTATGGAGTGGAGTTTATATTGACATGATATGGAGGTACGTGTCGCCATGGCACACATTTTGTCCCATTCGTCATCATCTATATCGATCTTCATATCGATCTCCCATCGCCGTTTGAGTGTGTGTGAGGATTTACCACCTGCGGTCAAAAGTAAGGTGTACATGAGGGAAATCAGATTCTTCCTGGTCGTCTTGGAGTCTAAGATTTTTTCGAAAGGGGTGAGGTCTCTACTCAATTTTTCTTTCCACTCGGATTTGGTCAATACCCCTTTAATTTGTAAATATTGGAAGGTGGAGAGGACTCCAATATCTAGAGCTTCTGTTAACTCTGGGAGGGTGATAAATGAGTCACTGCGGAGGAGCTGCCCCACTCTTTCTAGTCCCGCTTCAAACCATGTCTGAAACCGTTCGACATTGGGGATATAGTTATTGATGCCCGGGGACCATAGATGGCTTAATGGGGACGGCCACGTTGTGATTCCCGTCATCTCCGAACTGTCTCGCCATATGTCCCAGATGGCAACAAAAAGCGGGTGGTTTCTCGTTCTCCCCAATACTCGGTTTCGCGGGGCACATAACCATTCCCCAAGTGTTGCTGGGGTCAAGTAATGATTATCCATCGCTACCCATTGTGGTTCTTTGTGATTACGTAAATGGGGGACAAACAGACGTAGCTGAGCAGCAGCGTAGTATTTCCGGAGATCAGGGAGTCCCACCCCGCCTTTGTCTTTGGGGAGCGTTAATATAGAGTAGGCTATCCTGGCTCTTTTGCCCCTCCAGAGGAATTTTAGAATTTCCCTCTTCACCTCATTAAAGTATTGATCCGGTATTTTAATTGGTAGCATTTGGAAGGGATAAAGAAACCTCGGGAGGGAGGTCATTTTGACGGCGTTGAGGCGGCCAAGCCATGAGATCGTCAGTTTATCCCACCTGGCGAGATCTGCGCGGAGCTTAGTAAGAAGTTGTGGGAAATTTGCCTCATACAGGGAATCTAACTGTTTCGTTATGTGTACCCCGAGGTATAGCATCTTGTCGTGTTCAATCGTCAAACCCAAGGAGGAGTATTTCACAGTATTCGCCTCAGCGTCGCCCTGAAGGGGGAAGAGCGTGGTTTTAGAGCGGTTGATCTTGAAGCCCGATAGGCGACCGTATTCCTCCAAGAGGAGGATAGCTTGGGGGACTGATTTCTCAGGATTAACCACATGTAAAAGGATATCATCCGCATACAGGGCGAGTTTATATTCAGTGTCTCCTAGATGGATCCCTTCTATGGTTTCATCCTCTCTGATCTTGTGTGCAAGCGGTTCAAGTGACAAAGTGAATAAAATAGCTGAGAGGGGGCATCCCTGTCTAGTGCCTCGTTTCAGTCGGAACCACCTGGAGTACTCCCCGTTAACGAATACCGAGGCGATGGGGGACGAATATATCGCTTTAATTCCCCTCCTAAGGTTGGGACCTAGCCCGATATTTTGGAGGACTTCCATTAAGAAATCCCAGTTCACCCTGTCAAACGCTTTTTCAGCATCAATGGAAAGCAATGCCGGGTCAGTATTTAGGTTGTGTGAGGCGTGCACCAAGTGTAGTGTCTTGCGCATGGTATCTGCGCCTTGACGGCCGATTATAAAGCCCACCTGGTCGGGGTGGATAAGGCGGGGCATAAGGGATTCAATCCTAGCTGCGAGAACCCTGGAATATATTTTGGCATCTATATTCAATAGGGAGATGGGGCGATATGATCCACATTTCGTGGGATCTTTTCCCTCCTTCGGGATAACTGCTATGAGTGCTTTGACAAATGAGTCTGGAGGATTTCCTGTTTCTAAAATTCGATTGAATAAGTCAACTAGGAAGGGTGTAAGTTGCGGGGCAAACGTTTTGTAAAAACCTGCTGTATACCCGTCCTCCCCCGGGGATTTGCCTAATGTAAGTCGCTTAATAGCCTCTTGGATCTCCTCTCCCGTTATGGGGGCATCAAGCGTATCTGATTCGGTTCTTGTCAATTTGGGCATGGCAACGTCGTCCAAGTAGGATCGAATGTTGGAGGTCTGTGGGTCATCTTCAGGGGTGTACAGGGTCTCATAGAAATCCGCAAAGGATTCCGGAATGGTAGGTCGAAGAGTTCCCACACCCGATTCCTCCTCTAGTATCTCCTGAACCCTGCGTTCCGCCCTTTGAGCGCGGAGTCTAGCCGCTAATAGCGCGTCAGCCTTGTCCCCTTTCTCATAAAACTTTTGTTTCAAGAGGAGAAGTTTACGGGCTATTTGCTCATGTTCCAGGAGGCGTAGCTCTTCCCTTTTTTTCCTTGCCTCTAGAACTTTTTCAGGGTCAACAGTGTCCCCCTTCTTCGCATCACTTTCCAGTTGGATGATTTCTGCACGGATTCTGTTTTCAATTAGGGCCCTCTCTCTTTTTTTCTTTGCACCCTCCCGCATGAGGATTCCCCTCCACGTTGCCTTCCCAGCCTCCCAAACCCCTTGTTTCGAGATTTCCCCTGTATCATTCGTTCGGAAATATTCCTCAATTTCAGTTTCCATCTCTATTTTAAAGACAGGATCTTTCCATAGCGTCTCGTTACATCTCCATTGTCCGCATCTAACGGGCAAGGAATCCCATACTAAATCAACGGATACCATGTCGTGGTCGGACCATGAGATGGTCGCGATTTGTGAGTGTATGGCCGTGTCAAATAAGTCACTGGAGGAGTACAGGTAGTCTATCCTAGTGAACGTGTTGTGCGGGGCCGAAAAGAAGGTGTATTCTTTCTCCATCGGGTGCATGCAGCGCCACACATCAAGCAAGCCATACAAGTCCATCATTGTTTTGAATTGAGTGTGGTCCCCTCTGCCTGTCTCGCGTCTTTCCGGGTTACCAGGGTGCCAATCAAGATCTGGGTCAGCCCATATGTTAGAGTCACCGCCAATGATGACGTGACCTGTTGCCTCTAGCATTATTTTGGGGATTGTCTTGGATAGAAATCGGAGTTGTCCCACATTAGGGGAGTAAATCGTGGCAATCGAGATGGACAGCCCACCAACGGTCCCTGACACTAGAAGAGCCCGACCCTCTACATCGGACCAGGTTTTCGAGACCTTGAAATCTAGCCCCCTTCTAATGAGTATTCCCACTCCTCCTTTCCTCAGGGGTCCTGAGCCCCAAAATTCCAACCCAGTTCTTTTTCCCAGGGTCGTCCTCTCCTCCCCCCTTATGTACTTGGTCTCCTGCACAAAGAGTATATCCATGTTTGACCTCCGAAATTCTCTAGCAAGGAGTGATCTTTTAGTGGGGGAATTAAGACCTTTAACGTTAAGCGTTCCCACCCTTATGGTACCCCTATTGTATGGTTCAGCGGTCAGTATAGCAACATTTTGAGTGCTCGTGTGGACCTGGTGATCGCTGTAACTTCAAGCCCTGTGGTTTTGACGACCGTGCCAGCATTTCCCCTTCTAAGACTTTCAAGTGCTCCCTTGGTTCTGCTCTGAGTCTCTTCCCGGTTTCCCACCCACCACCCCCCCCCCCAAGTTCGATGGCGTTCGATCGAGCCCAGTTGTGACCACTGGTCCGAGATCGAACCACTAGAGGAGACCGTTACTTCACGGTCCCCGTATCGCATAAACATTAGTAATATCCAATGAGCCCCCTTTATCCCCCCCCAACAGTAATCAGTGCAGTGTTATATAGGCAGAAGATTCAGAACCAATTCTAAAGCACATAATTTCGAAGTCTTCACATCAAAGATTAAGTCAATATAGGTGCGTTACACTTGTTCGGAGTCAGCTGGCTCCTTCTGACGAGCCATTTTCCCTGCGGTATTTCCTCGAGCCTTTCACCTTCCTTCGTTTCGGGCCCTGCACTTGCCATTCCTCTTGGCTTCTAGATGGTTGGCCGCGATTATCCTCGTGTCCCTGCGGGCCCAGTAGTTCGAAGATGCAAGTTTTGATTTCTTGTTCCGAGTTTAGTCTGATTCGTGTGCCCTCGTGCTCGAAGGAGAGGGAGAAGGGGTATCCCCACCTGTAGCGTGTGTCCCGACTCTTAAGCCAGATAGTAAGTGGTTTGCACATTTTCCGTAAAGCTAGGGTCAAAGACGAGAGGTCCTGGAAAATGGATATTTGGGCCCCACAGAGGGTAATAGCACCTCCACTCCTCGCCTTCTCCAACACTCTCGTCTTGTCCTGGTAACGGTGAAACCTGGCCAACACTGATCGTGGGCCTCCAGATGGGCCTCCAGCTCTGTGGATGCGCTCCATTTTGGGCTCGTCTATATTATCGTCTGCGACGAGAAGCTTGATGATGTCGTGGAGAGTTGATTTCAGGTCCTCCTCCGTTTCCCCTTCTTTCTCTGGAATCCCAAAGAAGCGCAGGTTGTTTCTTCTTTCACGGTTTTCCAAGTCATCCATCTTGAGTTTAATTTCCTGTTCCCTTCGTTCCAAGTCTGTGATTCTGTTGTCTAGCTGTGTTTCGTGGATATCAATAGAGGCCTGTTTATTTTCGACTCCTTCGACCCTGCCTTCCATACTGTCCAGGCGTTGTGTGAGCTTATCAATTTTCCCTCCAATGTTGGCCCCCATGTTTCTTATTTCTGCTAATAAGTCCGCTATATCCCCCTTCGTAGCGGCAGTTTCTTTATCAATAGTGGGAGATGCAGCCATTTTGGGCCCAATGTAAGCAAAGGCAGCAAGTTTCCGTCGAGCGTTCATGCGCCTGTGGACCCGCTCCCTACACGTCGATTCATGGAGTTGCCGGAGTACTCTGAGGAGGCACACGCCCCTGTTCCCTGTTCTTCTTTTCTTCACTTCTCGGCTGGGGCCGGGTGTGTCAGGGGGCCATACCCTCTGAGGAGCTGTTGTTATTTATAGCTCTTCGATAAGTTTGAGTTGTTTCCCCGCGACTGTGTATGCAAGAAAGGCATTCAATAATTTCCGTGCCTTTCGGGTCACGATACAGGGGAGCCGAGACTCTGGTTGGTTAGGGGAGTCTTTGCCGCATGTGGGGAGTCAGCAGCGTGGGGGTCGGCGCGTTGTGGTCCTCTGGTCTTCCGCGGGGCAATGTCACTGGTGTCTCGGGGGTCCGAGGTATTGGGGTGGGAGGAGGCACACGCCCTGGGGTCAGGGGCCCTACCCTTCCGCTTGAAGTGGGCCGCACGGTTCAGTAGTGGGCCAAAACGCGAGCCGTGGGCAACTATAAGCCTGATCCGTGCCGTCCGCGCTGCACTGTTTGCCTGGGCGGGTCGTAATAGAAGCGGGCTGCAACACGCTCCAAGGAACGTGCAACAGGGAGCCGCGCTTAGTTCCGCGTACTAAAGGCGTGTGGGACTCACCAGCGTGGGTCTGCATTCAAGGTGGGTCGCTTCCGATTCCACGAGGGGAGCTGTCGCCGCTCGTCGAGGGCTCTCCCGTTCCTCGAAATCCAGGCGGGTCGTCGCTGAGGGAGGCAGGGTGGGGAGCCGGAACAGGGCTCAACGGCGTCGCTGGTCTCCGACGCAGGGGTGCCGCGTAGGAGGCCCTGAAGGGAAGTTCGGGCCGGAGCTCCTTTCTCCACCAAAAACGCTCCGATTTTCACCGGAGTTTCGTCAACTGGGTGGGGGCCAGGGTCAGCAAGCTTGGGCCGTCGATGTTTAGCAGGTTGGGGGGCCAAAAGTGGGGGCTCAGGGCACTTTTGGGGGACCGTGAGACGGAGCTCACACGAGGAAGGTCTTCATCCGTGCGCCCCCTGGTGGCCAGTCTAGGTTCGCTTTTTAATGCCTGATAGGTCAAGCCATTTAGTCCCGAGGCTTTGGATGTTGAGGAATTAATTATGATTTCGTATATGTCCTCTTCATTGAAATTAAGTTGCCAGCGGAGTTCTGGCTTGCTTCTAAATTCACGATTGTTGTCGCTTTTATATGTCTCTGTCAAATATCTCACCCAACCATCTTCTGGCACTAAATTACATAGTGATTGAGTGTGATCCTCTTCGAATTGGTTCATTATTTCCCAGAAGTTTTTGCTGTTGCTTTCTCTAAGGGTAGTGAGTATATGCTCACCATCTGTCTGCATCCGAAGTGCTTTATGTGAGATTGACCATGATTTATAATTTGCTTTTTGGTGTTTTATCGCGATTTGCATTTCTTCAAACGAATATCCTGCTTTTCGAATGTCTCTCAGAGCTTTTCTATGCTCTCTTTTTCTCCTTTGTGTAGGTTCATCAAAGGCATGTAGATGTTTCTGTTTTATTTCTCCCGCTAGATATTTGGGCGCCAGAGTCGCCCATAAAAAGTTGGTGAATCGGTCTGGGTTACATTGTATTTTCCAGATATGTTCAGGGATCCCTTTAAGTTTTCCATTTAGTTTGTCTCCCCCATCTTTGTATTTGACAACTCTGAGTTTTCCTTTTTTTTTCTTTTAACAACTGTAATTCTCTTTCAACTTCTGTTGTAAAAATGTTTTCAAATGACAGCTCCAATCTGCTGTGGTCACTGCCAGTTTCTTGTTTTATTATTAGAGTGGAAGGCAAAGCCTGCAAGGTTTTTGAAACAAAAATAAAATCCAATGCAGAGGATGAGTTCCCTCTTCGCCATGTTTTATACGGTTCACCATCCTGTGTGCCAGCTACCATGTGAAGATCCCATTGCTCCATGAAATCCCGCCACTTTTTTCCCCTGCTCACTTTTCCGTGAGACCTTCGATCTGAATCTCCTTTCTGTGGATATGAACAGTTCGAGTTGAAGTCTCCTGCTACCATAATTTTACTGTTTGCTAAGGTTGTTTTTAATAGTTCAAAAAGTGATGCTAGACCTTCCAAAAAACAACTTAGTTTTGATGTCACTGGGTTCCAATAAATATTTACAAAGATCCAGGTTTTAGTGGTTTCTTGTAAGTTTACTTCAGCTCTACATGCTTGGATACCTTGGGGATTTTTCCATATTTCTTTTACGTTTTTAAAGACTTGGTTTTTCAATGCTATCAATAAGCCTCCTGAAGGACGCCCTAATGGTTTTTGTGCAGCTGATAAACAGTTCACTGTATATCCTTCTATAGTTAAAGGATTTACCAGCCAGGTTTCTTGTAATAGGACTGCATCTCCCTGGTTGAATAGATATGTCCGTGTTTCTTTACCTCTGATGACACTAGAGCCTCTTGTGTTCCAACTAAAGATATTTATGTTTTTCCTTCTAAAGTCGCTGCATGCCCAATCCCAGCTTCTGTAATACTTCTGTCAGTATTTCTGGAAGGAGCATGAGAGTATTGTCTTTTGTCTTGGGATCTTTTTCTGCGTTTCTCTTCCCTGTAACAATCGCCTCATTTTGGGATGATCTACCTTTGTTTGGGCATACAAGGTTGCGATGTTCACTCATGAAGATTTTTTTTCTTTCATTGCATGAGACCTCTAAACCATAGGATTCCATTTCAATTGAGTTTTGTAGGATAGCGTTTTTTGTTTTTTCAGACGTCAGTATAAGTTCTACCAGAAATTGATCATTTGACATTGGAAATTTCACGCTCTCAATGTCCTCAGATTTAAAGGAATGAAGATTTTTAATTTTGTGTATTATGCCTAAAATCACTCCCCGATTCAAGGATTTATGGTGCCCATAGTTTGATCGCAGCCTCAGCCAAACCCTTTGAATAATGTTTTCCCTTGGTATGCTTTGGATTGACTGATTGCATATTATAGAGGGGGTTTGGATGCCTGCAGTGATCTCCTCATGCTTTGTAGGGATGTCAAGTCTTACAAATTTTCCTTCTCCATTTTGAATTTTAATATCACTTGTTTTAGATATGTTTTTTTCCACCACGTTTGCTAAGACAATTGAATTGGCGAGAGTTGGGCTTGGGTCCTTGGTAGCCACCTGTTTCTTTAATAGGAAGATAGGGGCGATTTTCCTGCTCTCATGTTGACTTAGAGCGATGGCTTTCCCTATGGATTTATTTTCTTCGAGCTGGAGTTTTTTTTTTAGAAAGATAGGGGCCCATTTTACTGTTTTTACTGTGGGCTCCTTTTGGAGTTGAGCGTTTAAGTTGTTTTTTGCTGGTAATTTTTCTGAATTTGGCTGCCCTTTCGGGTCCTTATCAGCCTCTTTATTATTATTTTTTTTTAGATTATCCTTTTGCTCTGTCTCCTCCTCTGTTTGCAGACCGATGCTTGCTTTTGTTACCAAAGCTATATTATCCAGTTTGTTCCCTTCCATTGTTTTGATCTTCTTAGGGGTGGCAGTCTTACACTTCTGGTTTCCCTTTCCTGCGACGGATTTATTTCTTTTTGTGTGATTTTGAAATGTTTTAAAGTCGCCCGTAATACTCTCTTGTTCCTCATTGTACCCATTTGGCTGTATTTTGTGATGTATTTTTCCATTCTCTTTTTCGGTTTTGTTGCATTTTAGCCCTTTATCTTGTTTTCTTTTGCCTTTAAGGTGTGTAGACGTGGATCTCTCCCTCTTTGCGAGACGATTCCTTCTTTTTCTTCTACCTCTTGATGTTTGTTCCCCTTGTTCTTGCCATTCTTGTGATTCACCCGCTTGTATATTTTTCCGATGATCACAATCTGTTTCTTGTGTGTTATTTCCAATATCTGCATCTTCCTCCATTACGATAGCGAGTCTTAGAAATTCTTCCATTATCGAGTCTGACAGCGGTGTATCATCAAGTGAATACTCCCGATTTTTTTCTGGAGTTTTCTCTGCTTGGGCTGGAGACGGGTGTCCTTACAAGGTTAAGAGAACCTCTTGTAACAATCTGTTGTTACGGTTTCCAATTTCATTTTTTTCCTTCAATGATTGCTGGATGGAGGAAATATCAAGTCCTTGTTTTACAATCTCGAGGTTTAGAGCCTGAATTGGAGTGCTCAGTTTTGTGTTAAAGACGTTTGCCAAGCCCACTAAGGTAGAATCACATAATGCGATTTCTTGTGTCATTTCTAACAATGTCCCGCTTTGCGATTGGACCTCTCCTTTTAACATCTCAAAGACTGTGACCAAAGAGCTAAGAACGAAGTTTAAGGCTTTCAATGTGTCTGTGTTTAACTTTGTTTTTGTCTTCTCATCATCTTTGAGATCTGCTTTACTTTGTTCCTGAAAGAATTGTGTAACATTTTTTGTTGCTTGTGGATTTTGTAACGATGGAGGGGTCACATTATCCTCCTAAAATTGAATAGGGGCTTCTTTTTCCAGATTTGGTAATGTGGGCTGCATTTCTGTGCTAGAAGCCGGAGTTTGGGATTGTCTTAGATCTTCCCAGAGGATGAGTGATTCTCCTTCGATGTCGCTATGGCTTTTGTGTCGTTTTCTCCCAAAATGACTTTCTATTTTGCTTTGTATCTTTTTTGTTGTAACGGTATATTCCAAACCCCGCTTCCAGTTGTTCACTATTGCAATGTTTGGGTTTTTCTCCATGGAGCTTTTTACTGGAGTGGTATGAGATTCTTCAGCATGTATCAGTACTTGGATTTGCTGCGGGGTATTTGGATTTACATTCTCCTGCACATGTTGAGCAGTTGATGTATTTGCTACCTGATTTTTACTTAAATATGATCCGTCCCCTGCTCCTTCCATTTCTTTTGTGCTACAAAGTTTCATTCAACTCTTTTTGGGTTACAAAACACTCTATAAAAATTGCAAAATAATGCGTATATAGTAGTTTGAGACCTGGATGGAATGGAAGCTTTCTGTGTCAGAGATGCTTGCAACCTAGGATGTGTGTGTCACGATAGTCTATCGATGAACCCCTTCCAAAGCCCAGAGAGGTAAGTATGTCCCGAATCTTATTGGGCAAAACCAGCGCGATCAAAGGAAATAATATCCCGCAGTCTCGCGCGGTATCCAATCTCAGGTACAATACTATACAAGTATGATGAGGCCCCTTACCTCGGTTCCACTTGATTTGTTGTTAGATAGTGCAGGCTCTGTTTGGTTTCCGATGTAGGTATGATGGGTGATCCTTTATAGGGCCATATGCGCCACCCGCGCCAAACAGCCGCAAAACAGTCAGCGCCCTTGACACTGTCGGGCTTAACGCCGCAAGGGTGGTTTGTGCTTCGTTTTGTCTGGGCAGAAGGTCACGTGATCAAACAGCTGATCTGGCCAAGCTCCGCCTCCTCCAGGAAACAAGCGTTTTCGGAACGAAGTATTTTGCTGCTTCTAAATGCGTGTTTCACTAACAACAGGCACAACAGACAGGAAAGATAAATGCTCCCCTCTCAGAGCGCTCCTCCTCTGAAATAAGAGCACACGCCGCTCAGCTGGTTTGTGCTTCGTTTTGTCTGGGCAGAAGGTCACGTGATCAAACAGCTGATCTGGCCAAGCTCCGCCTCCTCCAGGAAACGAGCGTTTTCGGAACGAAGTCTTTTGCTGCTTCTAAATGCGTGTTTCACTAACAACAGGCACAACAGGCAGGAAAGATAAATGCTCCCCTCTCAGAGCGCTCCTCCTCTGAAATAAGAGCACATCATTACATACTGAAGCTCACAGTTGTGACACACAAGTAAACACACTCCCAATAGAATTTTTTTCCATGGACCTGACACACACGAGACAACAAAAACATTGTCTGGTGTGTCTTATCCTTCCAAGATAGCACCCATGATAATAAAGTTTTAGTTAAGATGCAAAGGGCTCATGAAACGCACCCTCTGTATCATGGGGCATTTCTAATGGATTGGGTAACTTGTTTCATAGACAAATGATGTCAAGTTCTAATAACAATTAAAAAAAATGTAATTCAGCAGAAAAGTAGTAAAAAACATCAATATTCCAAGACGCACACATTACGATACTAGGAACAAAGGAATGCAAGGCAGAACTGTAACGAACATCATTGTTCCCGGGAGGGTAGCTCAGGGGCAACGTGCTTGCCTTGAAAGGAGGACAACACGAAGCAACACAGGTTCGATCCCTGGGTCTGTGGGTAGAAACCTCTGGGTATTTACGTGTGTTATAAATACGCAACAAAGACAAACAACTACACAACTACGACAAACAATTCCTGTAAACAGTGCCTCAATGCCCGCCGGCTGTGTGAGCGCTTTAAAAATGTAAATAAATAAAAATAAAATAAATAGTTTGCCGAGCAACGTAGAAAAAACTTGAGGCTACTAAAAATTACATTTTACAACTCTCTCTCCAACTTGCACAGTGGCCCAAGTGTCTACAAAATGGCAGCAGTTTTTACATGCACCTATTTTACATTACAGAGTAGATGATTGATGTCAGGTCTCCTCTAGATATTGCTGTAAGAGTTCTGACAGAGCTGTTTTGCTCTCTAAACCAGACCTAAAACTGATAAACAGCAGGCAAAGATGTAAGTTATCACTGCCCATCATTACAAAGGTTCAGACTTTTTCTGAATATTCAAAACAATACATGGAAAAAGAAAAAAGAAAATAGTACAAACTGATTGGCATACAGTACCTCATTATATGAGGGTTATAATATGCTCCAGATGCCAAAAGCATCAGGATTCAATAAAATGCATCTTGTCTCAATCCCGTAGGCATTTAGTGCACTGCCAGCAAAGTCATGAGTCTTACTAAGTCCCAGGGACAGAGTATGGAAATGCACATTCACAATAAACCCTAAAACCTAGCAATTCTCAAAACCTTTAAGCAATTTTTCCAAATATTTCTAACCCTATACGTCACACAGGAATTTCCAGGAATGTTTCGATACATTTCGAATCATACTTGAATCCAAGAATGCCTACTACTTTTACATTTGTTATCACACACACAGACACTAGCGTGCAATTTTCTTTCTCTTGAATAGGGTGATTCCGGAACCTGAAGTCTGCAATTAACTAATTGGGAGGAAGCTCCAAACAAAGTTATATAATTGATCAGATCTGTAACAACCGTGACCAGTTTTTGCCCAAATGTGCTCTTTCACCTGCATTCCATCTTAACTCCCAAAATGACACACTGTCTTAGCAGCATGACAACTGTCGTAAAAATGTACTGCCAAGTTATTGTTGAAACGTTGTACTTACCATCATGAAAAGCTTGATATCGGAAACAACCTGAAACTAAATCAGAGATGGAAGCTCACTGGGGCATGAGGACCTACCAATGAATGAAAAGATAAACACGGCAAAAGGTTGTGAAATACAATCTATGTGAAGAAAAATACCAGAGATTAATAAATAAGATGACGTTTTTATTATATGGTGACCAATAATAGTAGAACAATCTAATTTGCATATTGAGCACAGTGAAATGTAATTTACAGTGCAAATTCAATTTTCTAGGTTAGTAGGCATTTAAAACTTTGCTACAAACCTGGTAGATTCCCATGATGATTCTAAATGTATCTTTAGTTCACCCATAATGCGGTTAGCAAGCAGGAGTTCTTTGGGTTTGAGCGTGGACTGAGTCATGGAGAAGAATTATTAAATTATACCTTTTCATATATCGATATGATTGCTTAAAGTACAATGGTCAATTGAATGATGGTTTAAAGAAAATTCATATTTGACAAGAATCTGAGTTTTTTTAATATTCTAGTGGTTTAAGTTCTTAAGGTGGTCTGATATGGATTCCATTATGTGTAAAACGATAACGAGTGCCTGAAAGAGATCAAGCTTACATGTATGACATATTATTAATTGTTTATTTCTGATCATTACAAATCGATAAAGAATCATGAGATCAACATAAAACATAACATTAAAAAATATCAACATATTAGCTAAAAAGCATCTAAGTATAGCAGCCAAATAGGTTCTTTCTTCATGGCAAGACTAAAGACAAAGACATCCATTGCATCTTACTTTTGCTATTAGGAGCCTTAAGATAGGGCATTAACATAAACACATTATCAGGGGGATAACCTACTTACAGAATTATAATTAGAAACTATATTCAATATCCTGCATTCGATATACAATATTAATCATTGTTTTTAATTCTTTACTGGGTGGAGTATTGTTTCCTTTTCTTGATGAAGCAAGGAGATCATTTAATGTGCAGAATATAAAAGCTTTGTGGGCGTAAGCAAGTTCCCATGACACTCCTCACCAATTTGGCCTGCAATGTATGAAATAAGGGCACCAATTACCAATTACAGGCTTGTTTATACAAGGAATAAGAAGTCAGTCACTGTCTAGCACTTGTCTGAGGCTAGAGAGGACATTTTCGATGGATATGGTACTACTGGGAATATTCCCAGGCTTAGTTTCAGATATAGATTTGTTGGGACAAATGATTGAAAATCACAATATGGTATAGATTGTACATTTTTTAAAATGTTTTATTGTTTGCCATTATCTGGTAAAAGCTATTCACCACCGAGCACAAACATTGCATGTTATTTAATGACATGCTTATATCTCTGGTAACGCTTATTTATGCTTGTGTACATTATATTTTTGCATTGGTGGTTTTAAATGTGTGTTTTAGGGCCCGATTCATTGAAAAGTGCACTTTTCTCTCACGCGCCGTGAACGACACTGTGTGAGCCTGTGCACAGAAAAAGAATTCGCGCCCGCGTATTCATGAAATTTATTGTGCAAAGTAACTGTATTCGCAAGTCTAGCCCGAACCGACACGCCCGATGCAAAGCATAAACAGCCAGAACTGCTACCATTGCTGGCTCCCCCGGGTGCAAATACATGCACCCTTCAAACAGTGCGTGGGGTCCACCCCAAGCACGTCTGCATCTCAGGGACCCTGCACAGGGTCCCACGTAACTCTTGCCGGCATCCTGACAACATGCGTATGATACTTCGTAACTCGGGTAAAACTCAGAGAATCTGCGTGCTAACCCCATAAATCGTTCCACTGCGTACGTGCACCCCTAAGTTAGATCGGAACCCCAGTTGCATACACGCACCCCTAAATCTGACATGCAAACCCACCTCCTTACTGCGATTCTTATGCGCAAGTGCCTTTATGCCTGCCTTCAGGTGGCTTAGAGATCGAGGGATTTGAATGGCCATTTCTCTGCCGAGAGGCTGCTCAGGTGGTGCCATAAATAGGTGTTGTTTGGAGCAATTGTGGGTGTGTGAGGAACTGCCTGCTGGCCGTCCCTTGTAACGACCGCTTTTCCGGATGTTCTTCCCCATTTTCTGTTTTCCGTCCCCTTCCCAGCTCTCTGCGCAAGCCGCACCCACACTCTGGGTGGTATCTTGTGCAAGGTGCCGATGGCTCACAGACAAATGCCGTGCCTGTGCAAACTCCACACAAGTCCGGGGAAAGTACTGCACATTCGATTCCATGAATCGACGAACGGGATTTCGCACACAGTTTGGCACACAAGTTCCCTATTTCCTATGCAAGTAATTCCATGAATCGGGCCCTTAATATCTAGTTATATATTTGTCTTGTTTACGTTTTTAAAGTTCGTGTTTGTTATTAAGATGCTGGCCGAAATGTACAGTCATGTTTTCATTGGATATAATTGAGTGCTTTGATGAATTGTCAATATACAATTCGAATAAAGCTTTATACATACATACATACATTTTTTTCGTTGATGGAAAATTATTTGAAATCAAAAGAAGAGTTTAACATTGGTGATCACCTCCTCGCCAGGATTAACTGGCTTGCTCTGTTGGGGACGGCAGATATTGCATCTCTGCAGCCACAAAATATTGCTGGTCGAAAAATGTGAGCAGTGCTTAATGTTCCTGCTGATACAGGTGTATTGCGTGGTTAGTGCTAGCACCAAACGCTTGCCCACGCTGAGATGTACATGAAGTGCATGAGTGGAAAAAAAGGACCTGAAGACCCTACTCTGCAAAGACCATCTCATTGAGAGCTCCACTCAACTCTACTTCCCCCCTCTCTGGAGTTCCTCCTGACTCTCTGCCCCCTGCCCACTCCAGCAGGCTCTGCTACAGGCGCACACCCTAACTGTACCCTTCGGGGTGTGGGCCCTATGTACAGCAATCCATTGCTTGCCAGCTGTGCTTGCACTGGATACATCTCACACACACACAAATTCATACATAGAGGAATATCCTCACCAAGGGTGTGTGATCTGGCCATGCTTCACCCTTATTTAACACACACCTATTAAATATATGTCCTTCCAGACAGTTTATAGTATTTTGTGTGAGAATTGAAAGATTGCGAACTCGACTTTTGCATGTAGTGCTGCACCTTCTAAAGCTTTTTGTAATAAGTAAGAAAGCATGTTTGTCATCAGCCTATCAACTTTGAGAAAATCTAAAGTGATCAAGAGAAAAGTGACGTAAAGAGAAAAGAGGGGGAGTTGTAAAATAAGTAAATATCTTGGGCGTTGGTCATGAGAAATCTTCAAACCATGTGCTCCATGTGTTGTATGCAGTCATAGACTTGGGCCGAAGAGTTATGCAGCATCTCTGCAGCCACATTGGATCCCTGTAATCTTATACCCAGTATGGGAGTGTTTTTTGTTTATGTAGGCATTTTCTTCACAGAGCAAGGAATTCTTCAAATCTTTATTAGTTGGGACACTTTTTATGCCTATATCAGAGGTACTTCTAGTTATGTTTGGAGTCGGCTCTTAGTGAATTTAATGGTCATTTCTCAATTTGTTGCAGCCTGCCTCCTTTAGAGTTTTTGAGTGATATGTGTTACAATTGATATCCTCATTTCATTGTCTAAAGAACATGAAAGTCCTAAATTGTTTGCAAATTTTATAATTACAGGTAGTTGCTCTCTATTAAGAGTCAGTCAGGTGGGCCAAGTACGACGTGCTTGATTGATATCCAATAGTGGACACATGGCTGCTTGTGGCAAGTAGAGATGCGAGTAGGGATGCTAGTGTAATAGTGATTCTTAGTTGTGAACCAATATAGTGCTTACCTAAAGTGCCATCTGTTATGAGCTGGTAATTGTAATTGGTTATTTACAACGCGCTTAATACCCAGAGGTTTCTAAGCGCGGACCCGGGGATCAAACCTATGTTGCTCCACGTCACCTTGCTTCCAAGGCGAGCACGTTGCCCCTGAGCTATCCTCCTCGTCCTATGCAAATAATATTTCTAGCATGGGATTCTTTCAGGTGGATGGTGCGGCTTTCTCTATTCAACTTTTGCCACCACCAATAGGTGTCATTAGCTAAGACATGGATAGGGGCGGCATGGAGTGGTGCTATTGGCATACAATAATAATGATGGCCCCAGATTGGCCACCATTTTCGAGCAATCTGAATACTCTGTATGTTAATAATACACAGTATTTTGTGCTTTTGTGTATATTAGTTCAAGTTGGATTTATTTTAAATTAGGGTGCAGTCACAGGAATATGCATGATCAGGTCAACGGTCTACGGCTGGCCTCTGATCAAAGACCTGCAAGCTACACTTGTTTATAATGAAGTGTATAAAATGAGACTATAATCGAACTGTGTTGTGTTTAGGTGATGAGAGGGTAATAATGACCTGTAAATTAAACTGACCAGCAGTGTTTGAAGTATATGTCATACTGACATTTGTTAAATGGAGAAGACTCACACACATGTGACACACTAGGTTACTAGTTTTTCATATGATGTAAACTCAACATTATCTTCAGCATAAGAAAATGATCATCTCATGGTTCATGTTTAGCAGAACTGCAGTTCGACTTCCATTGATTTTTTGTGTACCACTTTGTCCTGTTGCTATAAGGGTTCTGCCAATGTATCTGACTTCTTTTGCGTTTTTAGTTGAATGTTCTTTATGTTAGTGGGGTTGCTACGGGTGATAGTTCTGTATCTCCCATCTCGCTGCAGCCAACCAACTACATTTTGTGGTGAGATGCTTTACTGCATTTTACCATGGAAGGTTTGGATGGGTAGATGGCTGAGGGCGATAATATAGGTTTTAAGGAGGGTGTCAAGGTAAGTGGTAGGGAAGAGGCAAGTCGGAGGCTTTGGGGGGTGACCCTCATAAAATGACTTTGATAAAATGCAGCAAAATGTCCCGTGCGGTCAGATGAGGTAGATCCGATGGTTCATGTCCAAGATTATGATTTCCGAGTTGTTAATCTGACTGAGTTTTTTGTAGGTTGTTCCAGAGTTGATGAACCATCAAATCGTGGAACGTTTTGCTGCGTTCTACTGAAAAGTTTGCATTTTACTCACTGGAAGAGAAAATGTTGTATAAGAACCATAGTTGTGCAACCAGCTTGGTGAGGGTGATAGCAGGCGAGGGAAAGGCTTGTTTTGATGTTTCTGGAAGTCGGCAGGGGACAATAGGTTGCTAGCCTTAAAGAGTTTGAGTAAATATTTTGTGGTTGACCTGTCAATCAATTACTTGCTTCTGGTCGCAGTATGGGCCAGCTTTTCGTATGTTATTGAATATGAATGGGTAATGAAGCTGTATTGTGTGATGAATTTGACTGTTTCATGATTACTGAGGGGGCTGAAAAATGATTCCCGTGGGCGATTGTTGCATGTGTCTACTTCATTGTTTACGGTTGTTGATCCATATCCTTATTTTTGGAATTTGTTTTTTATGATTTGTCATGCTTTTTTTGATAACTGCTTCCTCAATGTACTTTCCCTTCATTCGTAAAGCTTTGCCCTGGTTGCATGCAGTGTGTAATTTACACCTCTGCCTTTGCAATGCATTTTGTGGTGTCATTTTCCATCTTTCCATATCCTACCGGATCTAGAAATAGGATTTCAGTTGTACTGTGGTGAAATGATCATTTGATTCTAAACCTCTCTGCATTGTCAGTATAAGGTACCGTTCAATAGAAATGTTGTGTTTCACTTGCAGTTGTGCATAATTGTTCACCAATTTTGTTCAGAAGTAATGTGATGGAATTGCTGTTTAAAGCGTAATAACATCATATGTCACTAATGAGCCTTGGCATACTGTTGTGTCAATTAGATTCAACATGTGCCTACTGTCCCTTGCGTTTGATATGTGTAATTAAGCTTAAATCTTGCAAAGATTTACATTTAACTTCACGTAGGGCCTGATTCATAAAAAAAGCACATAGTCCCTGCAAAGTACTCTGTGCGTAAAACCACGTTGCGCGTACCTGCACGCAAAAGCATGTTTTGCGCGCTCTGCATAGTCATGGAACTTCAACCGCAAAGTAACCCTAGGAGCAAGTAGCGCCCAGAATATCCATGACATGCCCCCACGCAAAGCAGATCCAGCCACATATACCAACCTTTGTGCAGTTCACATCCCCGTCATCATGCACCCCGGCAATGCTCTGGCCCGCCCCCCCCCGCAATTAAGGCAGCACCCCGGTGACACAGCATACGGTCCCCCATAACTCCTAACTGCAACCCAATGAAATGCTTTAAAAGTCACTGCGCCCCAATAATTGCATACGGGCACCCCTAACTTTAATCGGCACCTCAGCTGTGTGCCGGCACCCCTAAATTCCTGACTGTTTGTTGGTTCTTATGTGATTGGGACTTTGCAGGTCCTTTCATGTGGTGGTAAGATCGCGAGCTTTGCGTGCTTCCCCACCTGACGTGACGTTCTGCGGTCTGATCCATGAATACGTTTGTGTTTGCGCATTGCTGGGCATGCGATTTCTTTGCATAGCCCGTCCCTTGACACACCCACGTAAGTCCTTGTTCTTCCTCATTTTGCGTACGGAATGGGGAATATGAATGTTCCACCCCATATTTATTTCCTTGCGTAGGCCCGTCCCACAATTTGCGTGGAGTCACGCGCAAAGCGCTCGACGATACGGAATGACGTGACAGACCTGCGCAAAGTCCCTGCAAGGTCACAAAAATGCGTGCAAAGTCAATTACATGAATCGACAAAAGGAGTTTTGCACACTGATAAGTGTGCAACACCACTTTTCAGAGCGCAAATCATGCTCATAGTGTTAAATGGATGTTGACATATGGGTTCAGTGAGTGATGACAGGCAGCGTATTATGGATCATAGTGGTGGAAAGCCAAATTGCGCCTTGTGTACTTTTGCTAAAAGATATGCTGTAGATTTTTTGGGGTGTTTTACAAGTATATATTGTTTCTCAAGATGACTGAACAGTCCATCGCCATTGCAGATTTCAAATTTTGTGCTCAAGATTGTAACTTTGCAGTATGATTTTGTTTTAATTTTTCATAGCAGGCCTCATCGAATAGGAAACAATTTGCTTGACAAATATAATCTCATCACAAATGTATGTCTTCTCTTGTTGCCTTAACTGATAATAATGCTGGTCTCATTTTTGATTCGATTGAGAGTTCTTATTTCTAGTTGTCATAAGGCTTTTGCTGCAATTTGTTGTGTTTCTTTCTTCGTAACAATTTTTCGTGTGGGCGTCTAGGTCCCTGTTTGGTGAACAGTATCTAAAAGGTTGTCTTTAGGAACACGGGATAACGTTTTATTATTTTTATCGGATCGTTTTAATGTAATAATAGTCAATGTTCAATTCCGTTACGATTCACTCTATCCACGGGTTCTTTAATCTGCCCCAATTTGGGGGTTGTGGGTCTTTACTATGCCAGAAAAAACAAAGGTAATTCTTCCACGTCTTGGACAGTTGTGCGGGAAAGTGGTCATGAGGCGCGGGTTGCCTTTGGAGGGAAATGGTGTTTGAGTTTCCTTGTATGCTTATAGGTCGATTCGTGGGTTGGCATAATCAAATGAGGTTGTGGGCACAAAGGACAATTCCTTTCTATTTCTAACACTTCTTCTCCATAGGTGGTAAACATATTGAAGATAGCTTCCTTATCAGTGACACAATTGGCTTTGTGGAACCTCTTGCTATTGTCCATCCTGGGTGCTGGTGTTCAAATCCAGTGTTCACTTTTGTTTTCCGTGTCTGAACGTGTCCTGTCCTCTCCTATAATGATAATGATAGTTTATTTATATGGCGCTCGTGCACTCTCCTGCCACTCCCGGTATGTTGTTGCTAATGGATTGCACGTCATTAGCCCTATCAAAGTCACACTTTTTGGGCGTGGCAATTTTGTGGCCTTTTCCCTTTTTGAAATCTCCGGATTCTTCTAGAATGTTCTGCGTCGGGTTATTGGTGTATTGTCTCCTTCTCTTCTTGAGCTCAGTGATAACAGCCTGGGGTATTTGTTCATGATCCTGTATGCTGTGCAGTTGGGTCATATTTATTTTTGAACATGCAAATTAAGCAATGTGCACAATCTGTCTTGTCTAGGAAACATTATCTAGATTTCCGGAGATTGACGTCAGCATGGGAGACCATCATCATGTTGTCTGATGTGATGTAGAGCTTCTGGGTAGAATCCACAATATTCAGAGCCTCTATTTCTTTTTTTAACATTTTCAATGTCTTTTTTTATGTTGGCTATGACTGGTTGTGATGTGCTCAGAGTGGTTGCAACGGTGTCCGGTCAAAGGATCGACTACAAAGGATTGAATGGTCAAAGGATAGACGCAATAGGGCCGAAAACAAAAGGATCACATTTTTTTTTTAATTATATATTTTTTGGGGGTTTTCGTTTAGGGAAAAAAAGTGGTTTTTACCCCCAAAAAAAAAAAAATTAAAAAAAATAATTAATTTTTTTTTTTATCCTTTTGTTTTCGGACCTTTTGCGTCGATCCTTTCACCATTCGATCCTTTGTAGTCGATCCTTTGACCTATAACCGGTTGCAACATATGGACCAAAGTTTGGTTACGGGTGTCTTCCCTAGGATAAGGTGGTTGTTTGACAGCATATTCAGACTGCCACTTTGGGTCTCTTGGTGCAAGACACCCAATGCTGTATTAATGGACCAAACAGGATTTCAGCTTGACCTTTCATATAGGACATAGGCACGCACCTGATTCTATTTGATTTTCTCAAGATTTCTTCAACGAGGCAGAATTCATCAATTTTTTTTTTATAGGACATTTTACTGCAAATGTATGAGGGGGGGAGATCCCCCACACACCCTCCCCCGCAACCTCCTTTGAGCTTTTTTATTACCCTAACCCACCCCACCAGGTACATTTGCAGTAATATGGGTTGAACAAAATGCAAAGATTTCTCTCTTGATGGAAAAACCTGTGATGGAATCGACCTATCCCCATGCACCGACCCGGAGTTAAAAGCAGCACCCGTTATGACGGCCCTGTGTTGGGACAATGTAGAAAGCATTCACCTGCTCTCCCAGAAGGGTGAGAGGGCTGGAGCCCTTCCCTGCCCTTCACGAACCTGCCCGACTGAAGCGCTCCGTCTCAGCACCCTATCCATGCTGCCTGACCATCACATAGGCAACATCCAACGAAGTACCACAGCTGTCAAAGCCAATGCCTGGCTATCAAGGCCACTCGAGGTAATCTGCACCTGCTCTCTGTGCCCCGCTGCCCTCCCGAGCTCTGCCGGTGCGTTTGCACACCCCTGCATCGACGATCCACCATCTTGTCCAATATGTGGCCTGACCCCAAAATGGCGGTCGCAACGCGGCCTGGAAACGAGGCTGCACTGGGTTGCTAAGCAACCAGCCTCATAGATCAGCCAATCCCCTACACTGGTAGGCGGAAGCCGGCTTTGGAAGAAGGTCCGCTTTCTGGAGATTATGGAAAGGATTTGGCCTTGGTGAATAGGGTTTACATCATCATCCATGCATGGATGGCCACTCACGGTCTATGCCTGAATGATGATAAAACTGAACTCATCACCTTGGGTACCACTGCCAGCCTAAAGAAATTAAGCCCAGCTTACTCATCCTTCATAATTGATGGCAACACTATCAGAGTGGGACACAAAGTCAAAACATTGGGCTTCTACCTGGACTCCAACTTCACCTTTAAAAGACAGGTGAACTCACTAGCCTCCTCCACGGCTTACACGTGTAAATTGATGCGTACAGCCAAACCCTTTCTATCCTACACCAGCTGCCTGACCCTGGCCAGAGCCCTCATACTATCCCGCTTAGACTACTGTAACGCCCTTTATATTGGGTCCTCCAAAGCCACTACTAGCAAGTTACAAACCCTCCAGAACAATGCACTCAGAGCGGCCCTGGGCATCTCAAGAAGAGACCACATCACAGAACACAGCCAGCAGAACAACTGGACCCCTATCATAGACAAGATCTCCCTAAAAACTGCCTCACTCAGCCACAAGTCCGTCAATAACGCAGCCCCCATCTACCTGATCAACAGATTTCACAGACCGACATCCTTGAGACCGACAAGGACAGCATACAGAGACTGCCTCTCCGTCCCTAACTACAAACGATCTACCACAGGAGGTAATAGCTTCCCAGTGATAGCGGCTAAACTGTGGAATTCCCTACCACCCACCCTTAGAATGGACTTACACTACCAAAACTTCTGTTCTAAGATGATGTCTTGGCTGAAGACAGCCGTTGTCTAAACATACTGAGCCAGGTTCCGCCTCTCCCTCTTGTCACTTGGACATACTGGACAAACAACTGTTAACTGTATATATGTATATACTCCTGCTTACCTTCATTATTATTGTGTTTATGCCTTGTATATATTTTATTGTCTGTAACTAAGTTTCGCAAATTCCTGTATCTGCTGCGCCCTGTTACCCTAGGGTATTCCGGCGCATTACAAATAATAAACAAACAAACAACCAAACAAACACTAGTTTCTTAAAGCTATGCAGGCAAAATAAAAGAGTTACTGAGCATTGCATTCATCTGGGGGCCCAAGCACATTTCATCATCGAATTAAAAAAAAAATGGATCTTTACCTTAGTACCTGAAGTGGGGTATGGCGACTAATTGTAGGGAGTAGTGATTGGCTGAAGGGCCTGACAGTTTTGTACCACTAAAGAAGATGAGCTCTCTTTCTGCTGGATTAGCTGAAGGTCCTTTTCTGGCCTCCATGACTGTGTTTGCTTAAGACATTCATGGAGGGGGTAGAATTCATGCTCTGTCCCTAACACTTTGACATATATATTTTAATGCTAATGATGTAATACTGTACAGACACAGGAACACGTGTGTATAAGTGCATAATAAATAAAAAATCAATCAAAGTCCCGCAAGATGCAAAAGAGAGTGACCAGGTAGATATAAGAAAGGCCCAGGGACAGGGTGTGTGGCAATTGTATGTACCCAAGTGTCAAGGGCTGGGCACGGGCATCTACTGAATACAAAGCTACGGCCACGTGTCCCTGATATCCACAATGAATATCTAGGAGACCCATGTATATGCAATGAGTTAGTTGGGGATATATATCTGTTTTCTTTTTATATGGACGGCCAAGCCGGTCCTTCTATCAAATAATGCCTGTGAATCGTTAGCTGCTTTTTAAAAGGTGAAGAGATGAGGGGATGAAGGGAGACAATACTTGTACAGCTGCTATTCTTACATAGGCCTTGATTGGGCAAGCGTGCATGAAAGGAAAAGTTAAAGATCAATTGAAGAGCTTGGGGAAGGAGAGCCTATGCAGCACCCACTACTTCCTCTGTGCACATTTCAGCAATGACTAAAAGTAGGTTATACATGTCTATGTTCTTGTGCATTACTCCACATACCTTAATTAAGAGGATCCTTGCATGAAGAATCCATGTACTCCATAAAGTATAATTTCATGGACTTGTCTACTATTAATACTATCCATAATCAATACACCTAGGACATGAATCCATGGACTATATGTAGGATAGAATACCCCCTACCATACATCATAAGGATATTACAAACCACTGAGGTGTTCCGTGACTAAAGAGAGGACATAGGTTACATGCTGAGTTCCTTTATAAGGTCATAGAGCTCTGGCATGACTTGCAATATCCTTTTAACGTACAGTAGGGGGTATTTTACTCCTTATAATAAATGGCCACTCACTGTCGTCCCCTTTAATGCAAGGCTACTTGCGTCACCCACGAGATCCTCCAGTTGCTGCTCCATTGGTCATATCATCTCTGAAGGACCTCTTTACTAAATGCAGCTGCCAAGCATGTTGTGCCATATAATGAGTAACATGCACACAGAGTCTTGCTCTCCCGTGTTAAACTAGTAAACATACTAACATAAACGGTTCCTTATCATTTAATAGCTGCACAATGTCTTGTAAAGCTATTTTCCAAGAAAGCAATTTGGAAAGCTTGCCTTGGCTATAAGGAAGTGCTTCAGTGACTGCCGGGATTCTGCTCTGTGTTGGCTCGAGCAGCAGTCACAGTGACATCTCATCACAACTGCAAGAACTGCCTACTCAGCAGTAGTGATGTTATTTTCTTATTACAGGTCAGTAGTGATGTCACAAGCAGCCTTAATAAGAACATGACTTATATTATTTCATACAGGTTTTATTACAGTGCCATTGTAATATACTATGTACTATAACAGCCATGTGTGCATTATCTAAAATTGATTGGAATTCACTGCCATGCTGGTATGCGTGCAGCATTTACACATGCGTGGCTTTTGGGGTATTAAAGTGGTAGTATCAGATGACAATGACATAATATTGAAAGAAAGTTACGGAGAGGCGGATATAGGGTTCCAACTGGAGATATGCACAGCAGCATCACTCTACTAAGGGAATACATCATGACACATAGCTGCGCGTGCCATATTACGCGACTCGCATCTCCAGTTACAGTGGGGCGTTCCAATTGGAACCAGATGTGTCCGCCACTGAGCCTGCCCCCTCCTGCCGTTCGATCGTTGAATAGCTTATCCCACTGAAGGGTATTGCTAAGAAACGGAAGATGTTTGAATGGAAATGCTTCAATAAATTGGTTGAGCCAATTCATAGTAGTGTTATCATTCTGGAGAAACACCTGGCCTCTGAACCTGGTCAAACCAGGTTTGGCGCATTTAGTGAGATGCATGGCACCACATTGGAATTCTTTGATTGGCTACGCACAAAATAGTTCTTAAGAGTGCCAGGCATCACCTAACCTTAGATGTGCTCTTGCATTGCCTATTGATCTCGCTGTATGACCCTGAACTCTACGTAAAAAATATTTCTTATGATTCATTTTTATTAGTCGAGGCCTTAATGTCAGGTGAGAAACTCTCAGATAAACCTCCAGACTTGCCTCAAAATTCGTATTCCATGATTGACATATTGCCAATGCTTTTGGAATCTAAAGTAAAAACTGGTGGCTTCCGATAATTTGCTGTTTCAAGCCTATGTCGCCCACGCGGGCCTTCTAAAGCGGGAAAGCAACTAGCTTTGGGAACTACAGCATGCGCTGTTGAGGTGATTGGCTATGAACAATGATTGCATACATTAGCCCTGATACCAAAAATGTACCAGACGCTTCCTTAGAAAAACATCCTTGCCTCTCCACTAATTGTTAGAAATAGGCCCCATTGGCCCCTGTTTTATTGCTAGTCTGTACATCATCTTGGTCACACGCGTAAGCCCACAATAAAATAATCGCCATGGAAATGAGAAATTGAACATTGGCACCCGGGGAAGGGCGCTGAGCCAATCAGGTGGGTGGAACAGTGGGCGAGAATACATATTATCTGCACGCTGTTTCCAGCCACCCAAGGCCCGGCCTTGGGTGGTGCCATTTTTATTTTTTTATTTTTAATGTTGGGAGGCAACAGGGAGCCTCTCCCTGCTGCCTCTCCACCCCCACATCCCCCAGAACAAACCATAGCCCATCCCCACACCCTCACATCCACTTACCTGCAGGACCCGAGCTTTGTGCTCTGGTCCCGGCACTCCTCTTGTCTCCCTGCCGCCACAGAAATGGAAAAGGGACTAAGTCCCTTTTCCCAATGGTAGCAACCAACTTTCTTTTCATTTGTAATTTCCTCAGGAAAATGGCATCATTTGTGCAGCAAATTTCCCAGGGGGCGAGGGGGAACATTCACACTCCAGATAAACCCTGGTTTGCGAATGGCTTTCACCCCCGCTGTGGGGGGTGGCATGGCCTTTAACATCCCACAGCCCTCGCCGAGGCCCACGCTTCACTCGGGCCCACTTGAGCTCGGCCTGGTGGTCTGGTAAAGGTCATGCCCTCCCCTCACAGCGTGGGTGAACGACATATTGTGGGGATTGGGTGGAGCGCTGGATTGTGAGAGGACCCTGATAGATTTGCTGCAGGATTCTGCTCCTGACTTCCCTCTGTAGCTCTGCATGGGCCTGGAATTATCACCTCAAGGGACTACTCCAGGGATACAAATTGATGCCACATGTATCCTGTGCTCTCTTTAGAATATAGGCATGCACAAGGACATGGACATTGGCGCACAGTTGTGTTATTTCACTGCCCAGCCAGCAGTTATGGGGTTTTGGTTTACACTTTCACATCCTGCAAAACATGGTGGACAGGATCGAAAGGAACCCATTTTATCAATTGCTGAGACTACATTGGAGTGTCTGGCCAATGCAGTGCTGTGATGATCAATTTAATGCGCTATGGTGGCTCCTGGGATCATCGCAATACTCCAATCCACTCTTCTTACAGCTAAGAAATCAGCCCCCCTAATTCCTGCTTCCTTCCACAGTCAGCTCCACATCCATTTCTGGCCATCCATCCAATGAGACCACCAGTACACATCGCTAAACATACAGGATTCTAAACATCGTTCAGCCAGGTTCGTTCCAACAGTGAACATATGCATAAATATATGAAGTGGAATGCTCGTTAGACGTTAATGGCTTAAATTGGTGTTACACTGGTTTTTTCAATGATTGTGGTTCATATGTACAAGACTGGCATTCAAAAACACACCGTGGTCTTAAATGAATTGTCCTTTTTTTTCTCCTCATGGGTTGCTCGTGTTGTGGACAGCAAAAGCAAGACTTGATCTTGGGTGAGATTAGTTCATCAAATATTCAATAACAGCACTGCAGGTGAAACATAGACAAGAAGAACATGCAGTTCCCCACGCAACCCAGCCTGTGTTACCCTCCCTCCTACACCAACATCTCTTCATGCTCTTTTCATCCCTGGCTATTTCCCAGTGATCACATAAAAACGTGATGAGGAGGGAGGGGCAAGGGTTATAAAAAGTGTGCCATGTCTGCCAGGTGGGGCAGGATGGTTGCCCACCACCCTAATAAGGTAAGGAGTGGGGCGAGGGGCTGGGTGATTTCACATGCCTGGGCTGAATCTGTCAGGTGCAGCCCAGGCAAGGAGGAGAGCCGCACTGCCAGGGGGTCTCCTGCCCCCATCCAAAGCAGGCAAGGTGCGGGGGCGCAGGTGATTTAGGTGCGTGGGCTGTGTCTGTCAGGTGCGGCCCAGCAAGGAGGAGAACGGTGCTGACAAAATGGCTGTCAGCATGATGCTCCTGTAAAGAGAGGGAGAGCCGCACTGTGAGCCATGGCTGCATTGGCTGTCAGCGCGGTGCTCCCATAATCAAAGGGAGGGTTGCACTGTGAGCCATGGCTGCATTGGCTGTCAGTGTGGTGCTCCCGTGAAGAGAGGAAGCACAGTGCTGTGAGCTATGGCCCCATTGTCTGTTAGCGCAGTGCTCCCTCTCATCATGGGAGTGCCGCACTGTGAGCCATGAGGTGCTGGCAGCATGGCTGTCAGCATGGCTCTCCTGTGATGAGAATGAGCACTGCACCGAGAGCCATGCTGCCAGCACAACAAGCATAGAGGAATGGCGAGGCTTCCCCCATTGGCTAATTTCCAGGCTATATGGATTTTCCAAGCCCTACCAGCTCATATAGCCCAAAAATTGGCCAGTGGGGGAGTGCCACACAACTCTCCCAGCACAGAATGTTCAATATGAAACTTTATTACTCGTTTTTTCATTTCATGTTCTTTTTACTTTAGTAAGCTGAAAAGGTGCTAGCACCCAAAGGTATCACAACTGTCAAGTGCAATACAGAAAAAAGAAAACATATTTCAGTGAGGATCTCAGTCCCTTGGTTTCGTCTTGCCAGGAGTGGTGGCCGCTCCTTTTATATCGCAGCAGCCAAACTATGGAACGCCTTACCACTCTAATGAAGACCACTTACAGCACTTATAGTCTCGTCGCTTGCTAAAGACCCATCATTTATTTATTTATTTATTTATTTATTTATTTATTTATTTATTTATGTATTTACAACGCGCCGAAGCTCGCAAGCATCAGGGCACGACAAGAACATGAAAAAGACAGAGGTCACAGGACTACATAAAAAGAAAAGAGGAGGACTCAAGGGAGTCCAGGCTGAATAATTAACGAATTACCAGAAAAGTAACGTTTTCAGCTGCTTCCTGAATAGGGAGTGACTGCTTTCCAGTCTGAGGTTATCTGGAAGCTCGTTCCACAGTGCAATGGCTTTGGTGGGAAAAGCTCTCCCAAGTCCAGTAGCTTTGACTCTGGTGTGGCTAACTTTAAGTATCCCTTTTTTGGCTGATCTTAGGCAACGGCTTGGTTCATACCAGTGAAATTCCCTTTTAAGGTATGCTGGGGCCGTACCGAATAGACAGCGGTGGACAAGTATCAGCGATTTGAATTTAATACACTCCTCTATGGCGAGCCAGTGGAGGCCTGTTCGGTCGTGGGTGATGTGCTCGCGCTTGGATTTCCCGGTGATAGTTCTAATAGCGCTGTTCTGGATTATCTGGCATTGTTTGATGCAGGAGTTACTTGAATCAAGGATCAACGCATTCCCATAATCCAGTCGGGACAGAATCGTGGCTCTAGCAATGGTGGCGCTATTTTTGGCGTTGAGATATGGCCTAATGTGGCGTAATAATCTCTGGTAGTATTGACAGTTCTTTTTAAGGTATGAGACCTGTGCATCTGCTCCTAGTGAGGATTGCAGGTATATGCCAAGTGTTTTCACTTTACTTGAGACCACAATGTTGGAGTCCTTTATAATGAATGACGAATAGACTGGGCCTAGATTGGATAAGGCTTTTGTAGATCCAAATGTCATAAGTTCTGTTTTTGAACCATTCAGACACATCCAGTAGTATTATAGATAGCTGACAGCCTGTTGTTGTCTGTAGTGTGGTCTCCACTGAGTTCTATAATTAGTTGTGTATCATCTGCGAAGTTGTTAAAGTAAATTCCCAACTGTGAGAGAAGGGCGCAGAGGCAGCGAATATACAGATTAAATAGAAGAGGGGAGAAGCTGGCGCCTTGTGGGACGCTGCAGTCCACAGGGTTCGTACTAGAGGAATATCCACCCCAGGTGATTTTATATTTTCTGTCCTCCAGAAAGGAGGATATCCACTCGATGGCTTCCTCGGCACAGTTTCCTGCTTTTCCCAGGGCCTCACGGAGCTTTCCATGATCTAATAAATCGAATGCCGCTGAGAGGTCCAATAGGATGAGCAGGCCGGCCTTTCCTTTATCAAGGATTTCCAGCATTTTAGACTGGAGGTCGAGTAATGCAGATTCCGTGCTGTGTGCACTTCTAAATCCTGATTGCTGGGGGTGTAGCAAGTCGTGCTTGTCTACGTATTCTTGGAGTTGGTGCGTGGCTATTTTATCAAGAATCTTCAACAAGAAGTTGCAATTTTTCTAGTCCTCTGGTTCTCTTTCTCTTCCTACCCTCTCTGCTGTAGCCATTAGAGTCAAGATGATGCTGGTGTGTGTACCCTCTAGAAGCACGCTTAACATAACTAACACAAGGAGGTACACTGAAAACATTACTTAAACACATGTGTTTGTATCCTCCTTGTAAACTAAAGTCTGTTCGGGATTTCCTGTATTTCCACAGGTAGGCCGATCCACGCCATTGATCCCTAGACTTGCCAAAATGTGCCCAATGCCTTGCTGTTGTGAAATCTAGGGAGGGCTACCTTTGATAGCGAAATAGATCATTGAGGTCCCAAACATCTGGTTACAGTGCATCCAGGGTTGAGCACCCAGCGGTCTTGTCATCTTGGCATGTACGCACCCCAGGACAGTAACATGGCAAGGTGGTGGGGACGTGTGATCACAGGGCACGAAATAAAATTAACCTGTGCGGTGGTAAACTACTTGGACACCATTTTGAAGAAAGTGGTCATAAGTAACCAAAGACAGTAAAGTTGGACGAGTTGTCTTTCCCTGTTCCTTTGTCTGATTTTTTATTTCCTTTCTTAAGCTTCTTGTTTCTACTATTTGCTTTTGAGAGCAATGTGTATATTTATGTCGTATGTGATCATGGATGTATTAATTCGGTTAAAATTGTCTAGATGTGATGTTTCTTTTTGTAGCAAAAGTTGGGCTTTATTAACTATCTTGTTGAGATTGCCAAACTGAAGTTTCAATAAAAATAAAAAAATGAATAAAAAAGAAATAGATCATTGAGGTCTCAAAGGTTTATTCCAGGAAAATTTTGTTTAAAAGTACAGCCGAGTTGCACCATAAAGAGCTTGATGCGCAAGTGCCAACAACAATAGAGGTCAATAGGGAGCCAGTGTAACCGCTTGAGTATAGGAGTAATAGGATTATAATACCTGCCGCTGTATTTTTGCAGGATTTGTAGACGTTCAATATGCGTTTTTGTTTCTCCAAAGTGTAAACCTTTGCAATAATACATTTTAGACCCAATGATAGCCTGTGCTAAAACGGCCTTGTGTGTTGCTGACAGAAGAGGTCTGAATTGCCTGAGAATCATGAGATGATCATTTGAGGAACTCACACCATCGCTAATATAAGGAGCCGAGCACAAGGAGGAACCTAAAACCATTCAAGAGTGTTTACTCTGTCCCAGAGTTGGATTTGATAGACAGTATTACTTCTTTGGGTAGGGTTACTTCCCTTATCCCCATTGTTTGAGGTGGGATAAGATGACGCTATGTCATATCTTGATTTAACCGAAGCTGATCTTTTGACATGCACGTAGAGTTTTTAGAGAAAATGTATTGAATATGAGCGATGTTATCCTTAGGTCGTCCCTTCCACTGGCAGAGGATCCGGGTGTCGTCTACATAGTTCTGAAAAGCAGCACCCAAGTATGCCCGTTGATCGTGCAAATGCTTAATGTAGATATTGAATAATAAGGAGAAAAACATGACCCCTGTAGGACACCGCATGTCATCATCTCTGAATCTGGCATGTGATCACGATTTTAATGCTGATAGCAGGACAGCTTCCTTTAAACTCTGAAATACGGTGGAATGATGTCCTGGGAGGATAGCTCAACAGCAATGTGCTTGCCTTGGAAACAAGATGAAATGAAGCAACACGGGTTCGATCCCCGGGTCTGCGCCTAGAAACCGCTGGGTATTAAGCGTGTTATATTCCTGTAACCACAACTCAATGCCTCCGGGCTGTGTAAGCGGTTTAAAAATGCAAATACATTTTTTTTTTAATTAAATGATCTACCATGTCAAATGCTGCAGACAAATCCAGCATTAAACCGATATCACCCTCATCCATTATCACACATTGATTGTAGTCATTGGTTGTAGTGGTGAACCCTTGGTAAGGGCACAGTGCATATTTCTGTGTGTAATTGCGTGGGTTTGTGTGGGTTTTCCATCAGCCAACAGGAGAAGTGTGACCACATTCTCTAAGACAAACTGACACCTGGAAACCAGCAGCACTGCCAATATCAGATTTGCTACTCTAGAATTCACCATTTTTAATGCTGATTTTGTAATTATTCAGAGGAGACCACAAGTATGTCGTTGCGAAGTCATACTCCTCCGTGAATAAGCCATTAGTCAAAGGTGCATTGTGCAGTATTTCCACCAGCTCCAAGTTTTATGAAAGTCAGAGACAGACGCAGTTTAGTTCTGCAATGGGATGGCTCATACTTTAATCAAACCCCTTTGCAGGCTTTGAGGCTTTGCCCTTTGGTCAAAGTTCAACTTTTCCATCAACAATTTTTTTAAAATCACATCTATGTTCTTCCTCACAATGCACCCAGCGTGTTTTTCTGACAATGCACCTTATTCTAGTAATGGGAATGACATCTTATGTTGCTTATGCATGAGGCATCTTTCTTCAGTGGAAATGCAGCATTTGCTTTTTATGGACTCTGTATCCTTTGTTATTTAAAGCCCTGGCACCATGTGCTGTTTATTGACTTTGAATCCTGTGATGTTTACTGACAATGCACCTTCTGCTGTGTGTTATTATTGCATCGTGTGTTATTTACTGATAATGGGCCACATTCTGTGTCTGGTGGAGCGGCAGAAAAGTGATGGTAATTCTGTTACCGCCACTTTTTTGACAGCAATGGAATTATATTGGTTTATACCGCTCCACCAAATCCCGAATTTGGCATTGAAGCGGAATCTTCTACTTTGAAAACAGACATTGGTGAAATTACCACAGCAGAATTACCGCCTGCGGTAATTCTGCCAAAACCGCATGGAGTCTAAAAATGGGGACTAACACCGCCTTAGCACCACTTGTAATCCAGTGGTAAACCCACCGGATCAAGTGGTAGTAACGGCAACTTATTTTGGTGGTAATTCAGTTACTGCCAAACTCGGAATGATGCGCAATGTATCTTGAGCTGTTTATTGAAAATGCAGCTGGCACTCTCTGCAAACATGTCATTCAGAGCTGTCTGTTAGCACTGAGCCATGTGTTGTTTGCTCACAGTCATTGGACCTGATTCACAAAGTGTGCTTCAATTGGATTTCAGCTCTGTGAATCAGGCCCATCGTTGCAAATTCCTGAAATAGCACTTTCTGGGCCTGATTCACAGAGCATTTTTCCATGGACAAAAATCCTATTGAAAGTGCTTTATGATTTAGGCCGTCTGTTGCTAAATGAAAATGCACTGTTTACTGTTTAGGGTTAATGCATATCGTGCTGTTTGCTCCTGGCTGCTAACATTAAAATTATGTGTGGTTTACTGGCAATGTATTGCGTACTGCCAATTCTCCATTCATTGTTTTCTCACAATGGACCTTGTGCTGTGTGCTGACATTGCATCTTGTGTTGTTAACAGGAAGTTCATCACTGTGTTTAAGAACATAGAGTGATATGAAGTTTTCTCACAAGTCATTGTGGCGGTTTATTGATAATCCTGCTATTTTCATACCCACTAGTACACGATGAGGGACAATCAGATTGACACAAATTATCTGATTGTCTCTAGCCGGGTCGTTACCAGCACAAGAAAGACATGAGGGATGTGTGCTCTGCGTCGCTTATGTTCTTTCCCTTTTCTTCGACGGGCCACCATTGAAAGGGAGAATGGACTATGGGCCTCATTACAAGTCAGGCGTTAAGGGGTTAACGCCTTAACGCCTGATTAAAGGTCCCTTAGCGCCATGGTGAGTTTAACGCATGCTTTTTGCAGGCGTTAAAATCCATGGCGCTAAGGGACCATGGTGCTAATTACGCCACCGTAATTTACGGTGGCGTAATTAGCGCCTTCCCCACTCCCATTATGCCCTATGGGGCAAAAATGGGAATGGGGAAGGGTAAAATGGGAATTGGGGTTTACCGCCCCACTCACCTTGGAATGGGGCGGTAAATCCGCCAAACACCATGGCGTAAATGCAGTTTACGCCATGGCGGTAAAGGTACGACCCAGGCGGTAACTTACCACCTGGGTTGTAATGAGGCCCTATGTGTAGTCCCTTCGCCCCGATCTATGATGGTCATTTTCTTTGTTTTCTTTTTTTTCATATCTTTTTAATGGCCACCATGGACAGGGAGAACGGTCTAAGTGTAGTCTTAATCCCTTAGTTCCTTAGTCTCCGATCCCTGGCAGCCATTTTCTTGCTTTATTTTGCTCGAGTTGACAAACGGTTTAGACTCCATTTGTCAACTTGAGTAAAAATGCTATTAGTAACCTGGTACAACATGCTGGGGTACTAACAGCAATAGAACCCCTGGAGGGGGGCATTACCAGCCCTTGCTTTGCGCATGCTTGTGACTCTCGCCCAGGGGCTTTACCCAACCTGTAATGCCCATCCTCCTTGGGTTCTGTTGCTGAATTAAATATGTTCTTTACTGCCAAGTCTTTGCCATTTTTTCAAATGTGAATATCTTTCTTCAATCATACAATGCACCCTGTGCTGTGTGTTGACATTGCATCTTGTGTTGTTAACTGGAAGTTAATCAATGGACCTCATTACGACCCTGGCGGTACGGGATAAACAGCGCCGTAAAAGGTGCCAGTGCCGTTTACCCCGTACCGCCTCATTACGAGGTCTCCTTGCGGGACCCAGGAATTAACGCCTGGTCAAACCAGGCGTGCTTACCGGGTCCCGCGAGGGGAAGAGGGAGCAAAGAACGGGCCAATTCGTGATGGCCCGTTGTTTGCTCCCTCTCCCATTCCCATTCAGCCTTATGGGGGCTGAAATGGGAATGGGGAAGGACCGGGTCCGGGTCCGAACTCGGAATGGCCCGGTAATTCCTCATTCTGAGGACCCGGATGCGATTTCGGCGGCAGCCATGCCGCCAATAGCGGCATGGCTACCACTGAGGTCGTAATGAGGCCCAATGTGTTTAAGAATATAGAGTGATACGCAGTTTTCTCACAAGTCATTGTATGCTGTTTATTAACAATCCTCCTGCTATTTTCATAGACATTAGTACCCGACAATGGACATTCAGTTTGAAAGAAATAATTTGATTGGCTCTCGAGGGGTCGCTACCAGCACAACAAAGATTTACCTGTTTTCGAGGGACGTGTTCGCTTTTCTTAGATGGGCTGTTGTGGAAAAGGTACAAAGCAACTATGTGAAGTTCCTTCACCCCGATCCATCCATGTTGGCCATTTTCTTTGTTCTCTTTTTTTCATATCTGTTTAATGGCCACCATGGAAAGGGAGAAGGGACTAACTGTAGTCCCTTCTCAGCAATCCCTGGTGGCCATTTTCTTTGATTTTTTAAGCTCGCATTGACAAACGGTTTACACTCCATTTGTCAACTTGAGTAAAAATGCTATTAGTACCCTGGTACAACATGCCGGGGGAATACTAATAGCAATAGAACCCCCAGAGAGGAGGCCTTACTGTCCGGGTTATGCCCCTGGGGCTACGTTAACTGGGACTTGTAACTCTCGTCCCGGGGGGTATTCCCCAACCTGTATTGTCCCCTGCCTTGGGTTCTGTTGCTAAATTAAATTATATGTTCTTTACTGCCAAGACTTTGCCATTTTTTCAAAGTGAATATCTTTCTTCAATCATACAATGCACCCTGTGCTGTGTGCTGACATTGCATCTTGTGTTGTTAACATGAAGTTAATGTGTTTAAGAATATAGAGTGATATGCAGTTTTCTCACAAGTCGTTGTTTGCTGTTTATTAACAATCCTCCTGCTATTTTCATAGAAATTAGTACCCGACGATGGACATTCAGATTGAAACAAATGATCTGATTAGCTCTCGCCGGGTCATTATCAGCACAACAAAGACTTACCTGCTTTTGAGGGACTAATAGCGCCATGGTTTAGCGCCACTATTAGCACCATGGTTGGTGCCGGTATCGTAACGAGTCCGCCAATGTTTCCATGGGAAATTACCACCCCATTCCAAGGTTGGCGGGGCGGTAATTCCCCATTGAACATTTGCCCTTCCCCATTCCCATTTTTGCCCCATAGGGCTCAATGGGACTGGGGAAGGCGCTAAGTACAGTACCGCAAATTGTGGTACCGTACTTAGCACCAAGGTCCCTTTGCGGGTCCCTACTTTAACGGCTGGTCTAGACCAGCCGTTCAGGTCGGGACCCGCAAAGGGACCTCGTAGTAAGGCGCCGTAGTAAGGTGCTAATGGGTTAACGGCGCTGCAGGGTCGTAATGAAGCACAATACATCTTTTGCTGGTAATGGGCATTGCATTATATTTTGACGAATCTGTTATTCACTGACTTTTCATCTTGTTCTGGTTATGGGCATTTTAGTTTATGTTGTTTACTGATGATATACCCTGTGTTATTTACTGACTTTTCATCTTGTTCTGGTTATGGGCATTTTAGTTTGTTGTTTACTGATGATATACCCTGTGTTATTTACTGATTTTTCATCTTGTTCTGGTTATGGGCATTTTAGTTTATGTTGTTTACTGATGATATACCCTGTGTTATTTACTGACTTTTCATCTTGTTCTGGTTATGGGCATTTTAGTTTATGTTGTATACTGATGATATACCCCGTGTTATTTACTGACTTTTCATCTTTTCTAGTTATGGGCATTTGAGTTTATCTTGTTTACTGATGATGTACCCTGTGTTATTAAAAGGCAATGTACCATGTGATGTTTACTGACATTGCTTCTTATGGTAATTACTGACATTGCATCTTGTGTTGTTTAAAGACATTACCCATTTTGCTGTTTATCGACTTTGATTATTGTGCTGTTTTCGGACTATGCAACTTGTGCTGCTTGCTGATATTGCATCTTGTGTTGTTAACTTCAAAGGTGGTCTGCTCTGGTTCCTGACCATGTAGCTTTTGTTCCCAAATGACATTCGAACTTGTGTTGTTTGCAAATATTTTATCCTGAAATTTCACTGAGATTAAACTGTCTGCTGTTTACTAACAATGTACCATTTGCTGTGTATTAACACCGTACATTGTGCTGTTTGCTGACATAGCATTTTGTGCTATTTACCGACATTGCACCTTCTACGGTTTTCGGATATTAAATTGTGTGTTGTGTTCTGGCAGCCCATCATGTACAGTTCACTGTAATTTCACGTTGTGATGTTTACTGACCAAGCACCTTTACCGTTTTGATTATTCACAATGTGCTGTTTGCTGAAATGTTATCTTGTACCGTTTAGAGGACAGCAGTCATTTGCTGCTTGTGGACATGCAAATGATTACTGCTTAATGACGTGTTGTTTACTTTCTTGTGCCTTTTACATATATTATTCTTTGTGTTAACTTACAACGCACCATTTACTGTTTACTGAAAGTTTACTGATATTGCATCTTGTGCCGTGTGCAGGAATTTAATCGGATGATGTTCATGGAAACTGAATTAGGTACTATTTTCTGACAATGGATCTTGTGTAGTTTGCAGACTCTGCACCTTGCGGTATTTACTGGCATTGTACCTTGTGCTGTCTATTGACAGTGCCTTTTGTGCTGCTTCCTGGCGTTAACACGTGTGCCATTAACAAACAAGGCAGTGTGTGCTATTCACTGACATTTTACCCTGTTCTTTTTGCTGACAACACACCATTTATTGGTTTCTGACAATGCACTGCCAATGCACTTTGTGTTATTGGCTGACATGTCTTTTTTTCTTGACAGCCATTGCATCTTGGGCTTTTTATTGTCAATGGGAAGTGTGCTCTTAACCTAAACTGTATTTTGTATTTTGTTGTTGTTGCCTACAATGCATTGTTTGCTATTTACTTGCATTGCACCTGGTCGTGTTTACTTGCTATGCATTGTATACTGCTTATTCACAATGCATCTTGTGATATTTACTGGCATTTTACTATCTCCTGTGTATTGTACTGTGTACTGACAGTGCTTCACACACTGTTCCCCAATAATACATCTTGTGTTGCTTACTAGTATTGCATCACAGTGTCTTATGACAATACATTAGTTGCTCCATTCTGACATTTGTATCGCAAGCTGTTTATGATCATTGTATCTTGTGCTGTTAATTGACACTGCATCTTGTGCTGTCTGCTGTCATTGAATCCTGTGTTTCTTATGCACAGTACAGCCTGTGCTGTTTACATCCCATCTCATTCTTCTTTATGATGTTTGCTGTCAAAGCATGCTGTGCCATTCCTGATATTATATCTTGTGCTGTCTATGGGAATTGCATCCTGTGCTGTTGGCTGAAAATGTACTTGCGTTGCCTTAGAGTTCTCTCAAGTAACCCTGTCCCCTTCCCTTCGAGGCTGCCCTGGGGACAGAAACTACAGCATTTAAGAGAGGCTGCAGACAGACTCTACATGCAGCTAGTCTAGAGAAAGAGGCTGGTTACTCAATGCTTATGATGGGCTCTTCCACAGTGCCATGTGATAGACAAAGGAATTTTGGAATTTGAGCAACTTTGCAACAGGAAATCTATGAGACATTTTGACTGAAAAGTGAACTGTCTAGTAAAACGGAAGTTAATCCTTTTGATCATCCATCGAACAAGAGTTTCCGCAATCCGATCATGAGGTAAAGGGCTTCTTCAGTGCATTCGTAACACTCATCGTTGCAGCTGGTTTGCATTTAGCCATTCCAGGTCTTTCCCAGCTGCAAACTGTAGGCAAAAGCGTTCGACTCTACAGGAACTGCTGACAAGTTATGTTACGTCTTGTCCTTTCTTTGTGTCATCGCCAAGTGCCATGAGGATTCTGTTTTCCTGTACAGCTAAATGTTCTAATTACGCGCTCCCTTCTTTTCAGCGTTCTTCTTTGGGGTGCTTTTTTTTCTTGTCTGGGCTGAGCCAGTAGCCTGTAAGGAAACGACCTAAGCTCCCAGCAATATCCTGTTATGTTTCATACTTAGCCAGTGTTATTTTAGTTTGTTATTAAATTTGGGATTCATAGGCATCATAATCAAATGTTTATCCAACAGCAATAATGATGCAATGCCTGCAAGTTTCCAGCTTTTTGAAGATTAATATTCAAGCTTGTGTAGATTTGCTGTTCCAGACAAGTGGACTTCTGCGTGTCTGCGACAGCAAAAAGTAGCCTATTTACAGGGTTCCCGTAGAAAAAGAGGCAGAGTTGGTTCCCACATCTGCACTTCTCCCTGCCCCCTTCTGCTTGGCTGACTAACTAATGCAAAATGCAGCATAGAAAATGTTTGCCATTGCTTCAGTTGTATCTAAACCCAAGTATGATAGCTCGGTGAGTGAAGTGCTCACTGCTGGCGCCTGACAAGACTGATACTGCCTTTAAAGTTCCAAAATGAATGTTTTGAGTTGGCCAAAATACACATTTTTGTGCCAACTTTAGTTTCATGCAGAATCCTGCTTCATTTTAGGTAGCGCCCTGTCACTGTGTGCACTTGGTTGGTGGTAAGTGGAACACAGACGTGGAACGCCTAGTTATCCCGCATTTAATGAGCGTGTGCCTCAGACTTCATCAGCCTTTGGGTAGGAGTGTGAAGGCCTACTTCACTGGTGTGTGGAACGATATTTGCTCTAATCTTATCTGTGTGGCCCCGCCACCCTGCAAGGACATGCAGAAACAACACCTTCACCGAACTTTGGATGGGAATCGGGGCTCCCCTACTTCTCCAGCCAGGAGTGTACCCAATTGCCTCCACCCCGGTGTATACCCAGAGTCTCCCAACATTTTCTCATGGCCTCTTCAAATGCCCCATAGGCACTGAACATCCTCCACACACCCATCCCCTCTTTTGTGGTGCCATGCTCATGCTTTCATCAGGAAAGCATGGACCAGGATCAACAGGGATGCCCCGGAGCGCCTCCACAAAGATGAGGGAATGCCCCCTTTCCAAATACACAGCTGATAACTTTTAAGACTTGATATGTAGAAAGGGCGCAGGGCCAATGCTACCCACAAGAAAGGATGCACAAGAAACACGGCTTTCCTGGAACACCCTTGACGCTGGATGCCCAACGTGAGTGCACTGCATGGGCCACACACAATGTGCAATGTTTGCACACCATGCGGCAGCTGGGCAGAGGGCAGATGTGGGTAAAAGAGATCAAGCGTGTTGGAGCAGTAGGGCAGAATTGTTTGGTGCGGTTACCTGCCTACCAAATTAAAACGAAGAAGCTGCCTTCAGGAAAAGCCTGCATTAAAAAGGTGCATTTGGCAAGTTGGAGGCAGTGTTTGGTGGGAGGTTGAAACTGCGGGGCGCATAGAGAGACAGACCCCTTTGTGGTAGTACCAAACAAAGCCCCATTGCCCTCAAATTCTCAATTCCATCGCCTGCGCTCTGAAATGACAACATTGAAGTGGTAAGAACTTTGCAAAGCCACAATGTGTTATTCACATTCCAGCATAACTAATGTCTGATATAACTGAAGGAATTCAATGGCAATAGCGGGGGCATTTTTGGGGGCACTGATTTTGGTGAAATTCCCAGATGCGGAACAGAAGAGTGAGCGCTAGATCCTGGCGACAGGCTCAACGAGCCCTGATAAAGCTGGATTGGGCTTTCCTTGATGGAGTTCATTAAGCTCCCCTGGTGGAACAGGGCTTGTTAAGAAAATCCAATTAAGTCATTCCACTGCTTAGGATATTTATTTGTTCAAGCTCAATAAAGCATTGGCCGCTCATGCAGCTGGAAGTATGCGCGGCGCGGCCAAGCGGTTCCTTGATTTCCCCCAGTAACGCATGGCAGCGAATCGCAAGTCTAGCGGAAGTTCTGTTTAGTCATCTAGCCTCACGGGGACCAGCAAATTAATTGCGTTTGCAATGCACAATCTATTGTACGATCTGCAGTATAGGAACCATATTTACTCTTGGGTTCCAACAACAGAAATGGTTTTTCATGTGCCGTATTGATTGGTGTAATAAATCAAGCACATGCCAAAACCTAGAGCCTTGTTATTTTACCCCATTGGTTCTCCTCTTCCATGATCTACAGCTTGGCAATTAACCTCTCAGGTGTTGATGTATCTAATTAACATATTTTGATTTGAGCCCCTTTCGTTTCCAGATGTGGAATGCAGATGTTTGTTTATGTTCTTTGAGTTTGGAGAGTGCAAATAGAGTTCCGCTCAAGAGAGTTATGCATCCGGAAAGTTCGAAAGGATGATAGGGCCCCGCGCAGGTAGTGGGATTCAGAAGGCTGTGCGATTGGTCAGGCTCCATGTTGGGAGCACGCCGGAAAGGGATGAAGTCACAAATTGCTAAAGGGATGATCAAACGGAAGGTCTGATGTATGGAGACTGGAGAGCAGACTCCACGCAACATTGGATTTAGAAACCGCAAGGAGATTGGATATGAAGGTGGTAGCAATGCCAGCAAGCACTACTGGGGAAGAATGCCCCAATATCAGGGTATGCAGTTTCCAACTCAAAGAAGCCACATTTCCCTGAAAATGATTATCATATCCCTGAGAATTTAAACTTCTTTGATCTTTTTAGCCCTGTATTGTCAATCCTGGCCGATTTAAAATATTGATCGGTCGACTGGTCAAGAAGAACAAACCAATGACAGGCTGTGCACTCTCCAACGCTGACAACAAGTAATCAATAACTGACCATTCATTTTGGGCAGACTGCAGGATTCCAGACATTTACTTGATTTGGAAAGCCTCACCCCTTTAACGAATCAGAAGTGTCACCTGAGAAAGGCTTGTGCAGGGTTCAACATCTTTCCCCAGGTACATGGGGCACCACACTTTTGGGAAAAGCCACTTACCCATTGGCCCTGGGCTGGTTTCACCTTTCCCCTTTAGGTACACTTCAGCCTGTAGTAACACAAGTGAATACCATGGATTACATTGTCCTCTTTATTGTTTCGGAGACAAAGTGACCTGGCGGGGACTAAGATATCACACAATGTGCCAGGCTAGTTTGCAGTAACCCACAGAGGATCATAGCCCCCCTCCCTCAAAATGGGATTCGGGAAGGGTTTAGCCAAACCATGAATTCGTAAACCCTGTCTTAATCACTAATTTATAGAGCTGGTTTCAGTGATACAATTGGGAAGTAGGGGTTATGAGAGGTTATGAGAATTAAAACAGAGCAACTCCAAGCTTTCTATAGAATCAATTTTAGCATGCCATGTGCACACTTTAAACATGTCATGGCCGAAGTCTAAGCGTGGTGTGGAAAAAAATTAAGATTTTGCTGCACGCAATCTATGAATGGGAAGCCAACAAGGTCAGTGTGATGTAATTACAAAATGGTAGCTGCACAAGTCTCAGAATTATACAATAACATTGTTAGCACAGTAATTGCAGACAGACGTAAGGAACATGTTTCTGCTGCCAAGGTTTGTTAACTTTATTGTAGTTGAATTTCTAATCTGCTGTACTGTCTATATGGATTGCAAGTGTATATAAGTAGTTGGTTATGATGTTCACGGATTAGATTCTTGGTTTTCTGTTTGATAGCGCTTTCTCTTAGTTTTCTGTATTGTATGTAGTGTCTTGAAACTGGATTTTCTGGTATATGTTTTGCACGTGATAAATATGTTTTCTGCTGCTCCTGCTACTAATACTGCTAATTTAATCATTTTCTGTCGGATTTTATGGCTGAAATGACCACTTCCAGGTCCTAAAAACGAACCCAGCAAATTTGAAGTAAGATTGCTGGTTTAGAGGGCACTGGATTTCTCAAATATGGCAGGCGCATGTGATCGTTAAATCGGGAATAGTCCTCTTTTGACTCCCTTCCTTTTGATTTGTGCATGCAGTTCGAAAGTAGGATGCTCCCATATTTGTGCATGCAATTGGCATGCAATGCCCCATCATAGCTGAAGGTGGTCCATTGCTTCTGCGGAAGCACTGTTACCTTCTGCATAAATGTATTGTGCAGTGCAGGGTTGTCCAACTCCAGGCTTCCAGGTCATATTTTCAGGATGTGCCCCATTAATAATCATGAGATACATTAGCATACGATTCTGAATGTATGCACATTTTTTCTCATGAATATTAATTAGGGGTGTCCCGAAAACCTGCCAGGATTCTGTCCCTCAAAGCCTGGAGTTGGACAATTCTGGTATAGGGGTTGTGCAGTGCAAAGATGTTGCAGTACACTTATACAAAATAGGAAACAGCATGAATAGGTTATCTGCCCTCTAAGCCTTTGAGATGGTTGTGGCTTCAGACTCTTAGCTTTGCTCAAGTCGGAGCCCCAAATGGAGAAGTTAATGAAAGCCACCCAGTAGCAGTGTGTTTGTCTTCAGATATGGAACCGTACAGATGTCTACTTAAAGGTTTTCTAGAGAGGCAGGTGTATACGTCATTAGACCCCACCCCCTCAACTTTGTCATATTGGAAGAATAATAATAAGACACTGTGTTGTACACAGGGTATCATCCCAATACCTCATCAAAGATATGAGGGACGTTAGGCGCTCAGACAACCGTACCGAATGTACCCTCGAACTTAGGCCATAGATGGAAGTCTGCAGACACCACTGGACATAGAAGAACTATAAGTAAAGTCTGACAGGTGTAACGTGACGTCATGAAGAGAAGAGACAAGGGCGCACTGAAACGATATACAAATGCTTAAAGAAGGAATATGTGACTGAAGTGACCAAGTGAACATACATGCGAATTCGAAGAAATCATATACGTTGAGAAGATAAGTGAGAAGAAATGTAGTAGATGTGTATGTATACACAGAAATGCAAGGTAGAAAAAACCTATAGAAGCTTGCTAAACGTAGGAAATATAACATGGGTAAAGCAGCCATGTTGAGAAAATGGACGTCAGCTTCATGTAATAGGAAGGAGAAAGACCAAGGCTGCAGAGCTGACCGGCACTGGAATACAAATTTGGGCAAGAACAAGGAAAATTTGTTTAGCTCAGGATCAAGGATGCTGCAGCAATAGGCAACTACAAGGCACGAAAGGAGTCGAAGAAGATAAGCCATGTACTCAGGACATATTTCTCTTAGAGTAAGTGAAGGAGTGAACATTTGTGAGTGCCAAGTATTGGTCGATCAAACATGCAGAAAGCACATGGAAGACAGAAAAAACATGTCTCCAGAGACTGAGGAGAGTAATAACACCAATACCATTGAATCAAATAGCACCAAATAGAAGGACAGAATAGACAAAATCATGGTCTCCTCACACATAGTGCAAGACCAGAAGACAAGCCCTATTCATAAAGTTCCAGACGAAGATAGCAATGTACCTTCACTCCCGTTAAAGCTCTGAGGAAGAGAACAGTCAGCAAGCTCAACTACAACTACAATGAAGAAGCCTTGACTTAGGGCCTAACTGACGAGAGATGGTAGGCTAATTAGCCAAGTGGGCAGTTGTCTGACGTTCCCCGCACCTGGGTTTCATTTTGCTTACGTGCTGCTAACGAGCCGAATGTCCAAGGTTGGAGGAGAGTGCCAACCAATCATGAGGGAATATGTAATGATGGACTATACATTGTTGGGGAAGCCAATCTACTGCTGTTATTCTGCTATTATCTGTATTATACATAGTTAGAGGTAATTCAAGACGTGCCTACTTCATAAGGGGCAGGCAATGATGTTACTAACACCTAAATGAACTATAGGTATATATGTTCTCTTAGCCAATGCCTCCACCCGATAGATTTTTACTGTTTGCCACGTAGGATCACGTCATACCTGACGTACATTGAGGTACAAAGCCTTTTGTGTAACTGAAATGCACTTAGAGTGTGTGAGCTGCGATTTGTTTTGCTCACCAGGTTTCCCTACTTTATTGAGCTGATAATAAAGTGTATTTTGCCATATTCTTTGAGTCTGTCCTGTTATTTCGACCTGAGATCAGTTATTGTGGTAATCCCATCCAGCATCTGGAACACTCCAAGTGCTACTGCACAGTTTGCCAACTAATATATATTCCTGCTGCTCTATTTCAGTAGCTAAAATTCATGTTCAATACAAAAGCCCTCGCTCTGGTGCACAATGTTTGAAGAGTTAGACCTGGAGAATTGATTGCTGTTGACAGTCCTCTACAGTGAGTGTTTTCAAGAGCCTGTGGAGGTGTCAGCATAGGAGGTAAAAGGGTGGAAAGGTTTGTGCCAGAAAAGAGCACTGTCGATTAAGGTAAAGGCTCCTAAAAGTAGGAACAGTCTCTTCTTGACAATTATTACAAGCTCGAGCCTAGAGCTTAGACTTCTGACAATCATTGGAGCGTTGACTGGGCACACCCTCTGGGCCCCTCAGTCACCCCACTCATGATCACAGGCGGGGCTTGAGCTCCACCAAAATCACGGCCTAAGCATTCGCCATCAGTGGCACATTCATTTATAGCCATGAAAGGGAATATTTGCTGCCTTCAATTTTAAATGAATAATGCAGACACAAATTGATATTGGTTGCAAATGTCAGGCATCTAGCGACTTGATCACTTCCAAGTGTGGTTGAGCAGCAAGATTAATTATACCCCTTTTGTTTCTGGCGCTTACCAAAAAGGGTGAAAGTGGTTTCACGTATAATATGATTGTTGCATTCGAAAGTGCTTCGTTTACACTCTCTCACTTACCTGGCAAAGACTTATACACGTGTGGAATGTCTTTGTAGTGTGACAACATTACCCAAATGTGCAAACTAGGCATTTCACTGAAGCCTTACTTTGTGCCTACACTATTCAGTGACTTGTTCACACTTGTGGGGTCACTGCATGGGTTACTGTTTTTTTCCCAGGTGGCTGCTAATGGGGGAGGCTGGAATGACGGGTTTCCAGTCCAGTTGGATGGGAGGGGAGAGGCTCAGCAGGCCAATGACATCAACCACACACTAAACTCTACTCCCAGACCAGAGCACTTAGGATTAGAAGGGTGCGAAGAGAAAAGCACGACTACATGTTATCAACACAAAAATCAAATGAGAGACTCAGTAGTCTGGTAGGGAATGGACAAAGCGAGACATTTATTCACAGAGTTTGCAAACTGAATAAACAGACAGCACCCTACCATCTCACCACCTAATCTAACCCAACCCACCTCCAACTCACCTCCCTCTTATATCCCCACATGATCTGGCCCCCTTTCATTATGTGTCACTTCTTGACCTTTCCCACCTCCATCACATCACAATTACTCTTATTGTTTATCACTTTAGTTTCTCTTCAGTTTCCATTAGGATCCCTCTCATCACATGGTCTTCTTCTTCCCAGACGGTCGCTCTGGTCTGATGATATCTGGTATCCACCTCCTCGGACAATGGGCATTGAGACACCAGCCCAGGATGTGTTTCTGAAAATGAATAAGAACCCATTGTCTTGTCTTATCTGAACTGGCTGGATCCAAGATGGAGGCCCAAGTGGCCTTCACCCAGTACCCCCGAGAGCTTCTCAAAGCTCTGTCTCAGCTGTCCTACTGCACATGCTTGGGCAGAGGTGCTCCCGGGGCTGGGACAAGTACTAAAAAATCCAATAGGTGGGTTTTCCCTCTCCAAGTTCTGCTAGGATTGAAAGAAAAATAATAAACTATCAGGCTTTGTTCACATGACAAATGATGCTTCAGGTATTCAAATAATTTTCAGGATTCTTTTCATTCACCATCCTGCATTTTCATTGCCACCGTGCACCGTCATGATGAAGTTCTCAACATACATTATATGCACAACCCCTGAGGTTCTATCAGCGATACGGGCCATAATCCACCAGTCATAAAAATCTCCCAGTTCCTCTGATATACCGAACGAAACTACAAAGAGACCAATCATTAAAAAAATGAAAGCACACAACAAAGGCACATGAGAAAGGCAATGTATGCTTGTCACAATTTTCCAACACCATTGGTGGGGTCATGCATCTCTCATAATGGTTCTAATCTACAGCTGATAAGCAACCTCCCAATTCATTCTGACTACCAAACCAAACAATGAAGAGACTATAAACCAATAATAACAAATTAAAAAAACACAGAATAAAAGCACATAAAAGGTGCAATATGTGCTGGCCACAATTTTCCACCAGCATGTGTGGGGTCATTCATCTCTGATAAGGGGTATAATCCACTGCTGATATGGAACCTCCCAGTTCTTACTGGCTACCGCACCAAACAACGAAAAGAATATCGATCAAGCATAAAAAAAAACGACAACAATGCAGAACAAAGGCACATAGCAAGGGCAATATGCCACCACCATGTGTGTGGCAGAGATCAATGATAAGGGACCTAATCAACCACCGATAAGGATCCTCCCAGTTCTTCAATTTTCTTCTGCACTATAAAATCAACCAGAAGCCGACACAACGCTGTGAAACACCAAGAACAACTACAGCAAGAGGTACATTGTTGTTTTGTCCCCCTGGTCCTTCCCAGAAGGCTCTAGAGACCTTTTAAGACCTTGGCCCTCATTACGACCTTGGCTGTAGCCATGCCGCTATTGGCAGCATGGCTGCTGCCGAAAACGCGTCCGGGTCCACAGAATGAGGAATTACCGGGCCATTCCGAGTTCGGAAGGCCCAGTAATTCCTCCCTCCAAGGACCCTGACCCGGTCCTTCCTCATTCCCATTCAGCCCCCATAGGGCTGAATGGGAATGGGAGAGGGAGCAAACAACGGGCCATTACGAGTTGGCCCATTGTTTGCTCCCTCTTCCCCTCGCGGGATCCGGAAAACACACCTGGTTTAACCAGGCGTTACATCCTGGGTCCCGCGATGGGACCTCTAATGAGGCGGTACGGGATAAACGGCGCTGGCACCTTTTACGGCGCCATTAACCCCGTACCGCCAGGGTCGTAATGAGGCCCCATTTCTCCTTTTGTGCTGAAGCCAAGAAGCATTTAAAAACTGTCTGTTCTCTTCATTCCTTTATAGGATGGGTTGTATTTAGTAGTGGTATTAGATTGTGTATTGTGACAATAATAAAGTATATATTTGTATACAACCTTGACTGGATACTCTTTTCATCGTTGGGTAATAGTTGTATTTTTGCAGTGATGCAAGTAATCAAAGATCCATCACCTTTAGAAGAGATACATCTGCCGTTCCGTCCACGTTACCGAATTTGGACAAGGAGGTTTATAATTTTATTTGTTTGCCTGTTTAATCCAATCAGTTTGGATCCATTCTGGTTTATTGGAGGTGTGGGGCTGATTGATGGTCTAGCAACCGATATATTCACTCCTGGTCGACTGGTGCCTGGAATTTGATTTGTCACATTTCCCGAGCTTCATTTTTCTTTGTTCCTCACCCTTTCTCCTTAGATTTAAGGTTTTCCTCCTGTTTCTCTGTCTCCATCCTCGCGTCCCGCCTTCTCTTTCGCCATCTCAATTTCTGAGCTTCATCGTTCCTTCTCCCTCACTGTTCCTCTTTAGATTTAAGGTTTTGCTTCTCTTTCTATGTCTCTATTTATATGTTCTTGTTTGCATGCCTACTCTACTTCCATTTCCTGTTTTTCGTGCCCCTCTGTTCCTTGCACTGCCTCCTTCGTCCTCTATTTACCCCCTATATTTGACACATTTCTGACCCCTATAAAGAGCTCAGTACTCAGTGGTACTTTAAGAGAGGCCACTGAATGATGCCACTACCCAGTACTTATCAGATGAAATGCATCTCGGACCTCGACAGGACACTTTGAAAGTATATTTCTTTCCACTTTCCACAGTATATATCTCAACACTACTATACACGCACAGTTTCGGCGGCAGCTCCAATGAGCAGCTTCCCCTTAGCGGTACGCAGAAGGAAGAAGAGAATGATCAAGCTCTACAGATCGCTGTCTGGAGATTTAACAAGCTCTGGGTAGTTGAAGCCCTACAGTGGTGGAAAACAATTAATAGTACCTATAGCCCTGACGATGGACGGAGCTCCGAAATGCATTGGCATAGAATGATTGGGCACTGATGAGTTAGGCAAAATAAATAATATTGGTTATTGGAAATACTATACAACAAGCTTTTGGTTTTCTTATTCTTACTTATGATTGAACATTACCGATAATGAAGGAAATGAACGCAAGAAAATCGAATTCATGATAAACTCTGAAAGGAGGATTTGGAGGGAGCACGCTCAGGAACGGAAGATATCCAGTCCTATTTTTCAGATATTGTCACAACCACTGTTCCCTCTAATTATTTTTCTCTATGTGCGGAACTGGTTTGCTATTGTGCGCACATTATTTTCCATGTGCGCACATTATTTTCCATGTGCGCACATTATTTTCCATGAGCGCAACTGACTAATGAGGTAAGCCACTTTGTGAGCATGCGTATTTTGTGAACTACTGTTGCAGAAGAGAGTTTGGAAAGGAATTTCGTCTTCCGAGCCACAGCAATTCTTGACAAATCTTACAACACTTTTTCAAAACACATAAGCTAAAATAGAATATGTCACATGTGATTAAACAGAAAACTCGTCAACCAGACCAAGACTTCAACATCTGCCACAGTACCTTGCAAACGTTTTATGCCACTGGAAAATCACTCATGTGTACTACAAAACATAAATATCTCTTGACATAAACTGATCTGGCTGTCAAGAAGTTTAGACAGAATACATTTGGTGATTGATTAATGGCAATTAAAAGCAATGTGTCAAAAACATGCTGATATGAGTTCAAGTGTCACTTTAATGAAGCAATTCAAGGGCCAGGAGAACATGCTTCTAATAATTTGTGTAAGGATGATAATTGCATAAGATTAACTGCACCTCAGAATATGATGATGAGATATTCCTGTGCCTCTTACTATCCACATTACGTTGTCCTTTGGGACAACGTAATGTGGTAACACCAGCCTTACAGCTAAGAGACATATACACCATCCATTTTTAGTCCCTAAAATCTGAAAATGTGCATAACAAATTCGAGAATCAATGAACATTTTGTTGCTTCAACCCAAAAAGCTCCACTGATATTTTTTCGAAATTAGTGACCCACAGAGCAGTGGCATAGGAAGGAACTCTAATGATATTAATGCCTGATCTCAACAGGAATTGTAAGGGGAAGAACATCTTTTAATAAGCAGAAAGTATCCGTATTGGCAAAACTAATTACTTTTTTACTCTCTGAAAAATAATTTGACTCCAAGTAGGGAGCGAAATCTGATTAGAGCCCTGCTTATATCCCTGACATAGGAAGTTAAATGACAGGGCACATAATAAAGTCTGTAGTTTTGCCCACCCTTCCGCACAACAGCCTAGATAAAATTAAATAAGAGCTTTACTGAGGTTTATTATGAACCCTGCTGAAGAAAATCACATATATATATGCCTTTTATAGCATCAATTAATCAGCGATACAACTGATTCAGTGCCTCCTTCTGTAACTATGAATCACTCTTCTGTAATTCTTTGTTATCAGTTAAATAAGATGCAGGAGGATGCTGGAGACAATACACACAGAACACATGGTTATATTGAAAAGCCCTCACCAGCCGAGCATAGAAGTAAAAAGAAGGTGCTGTTATCTAGAGAGGTACTAGAATTTCCTATCCGTTAGAAAACAAGCAACACATTTCCTTCAGTGTACTGCTGAAATGTCTGACTTGGTTTTTGAAATGTGCTGCTTTGTTCATCACCCGTACCCTTCCCGGGCTCTCCTATGCTAGCCTCCAATACTAGCTGATACAGCACTGTAAAAAGTGAGGGATTGTAGCAATAAACACTCACTGGGCTATTTGCAGACCCCCAATACTTTGTGCAAGAAAGGCATATTTAATGCCCCAACATATGTGCATTTTAAGAATGTCATGACTCTGCATGTACGCAATTCTTTTGCAGTGTATACAAGATTGTACGCAACAGACCCCACCCTTATATCATTTTGTAGGATTACACAGTGCTCAGTGAGACCGTTTTTGCATAGCAGTGAGCTACCATATAATGTGTGAAGGTCTATTCCTAAAGGATCTCTGAACCCATGGAAATGAGGCAGATTGTGTGAAAATCATTCTCCTGTCTGAATATCCAGTGCCCTGATGCTATGGACGAGTAATCCCAGGCTTAGTCCATACCCATTATCCCTTGTAGGCAAAGTAAATGATATTGCAATGTTGCTCTCCACTTATAGGGTAATGTTAGCTATGCTAAAGTAGGAGATACTGTGCATCACATTTGTCTTCTCAAAATCCTTACAGGGCAAATTAATATTTCAGTTTTATAATGCGTTAACTTGCAAGGGGGCCGCTTCAAAGCACTTGCGTGAAATATGTACAAAGAAGAGGAAGTATGGGATAAGGTTACACATCCAGGTAGCCTACTTACTTACAGTCCGTATCTGATATTTCAGCTGGTAGTTGGTAAGGCACAATGAGTAACAGAAATTCAGGCACGTGAATGTTATTCATATTATTCATATTACAACAAAAATAAAACAAGTGGATGTAGGTACACGTCTGCTAACCTTTCGCAGAGCCAAGAGAGGGAGAGTCAAGGTTGTCTGGTACTATTTTAATGTGTTCTGGGGCAGCAGAAGTTAGTCATAAAGTAAAAGTGTGGTACAATCAAGCTTAGGAGTCATGGGTGGGGAGGGAACACAATTTGGTTAGTGTTTGCAGGCATATCTTGGTTAGATTCTTCTGTTGATGGAGCCAGTTTTTTATATTCGTTTTTATCCTCTTATGTGTGAATTTTGCTGTTAGGAACTTCAGGTGCTTCTGGTCACCCTTGCATAGTAGTGTCATGCAAATTATCAGAATATCAAGACTAGTTGCTAATTTTAAGAGAAAGCCAATTTCAATTAATTGCTGTGGCTTGTGCCTTCATAAATATTTTTGAATAGGTGAGAATTGTCTGTGTACGCTGCAAAAATTCTTCTGAGCGGCACCCAGAAGGAAGCTGGACAAGTGCACATGCGCACAGCTTAGAGGGAACACCGGTCACAACCTTGTGCCAAGGCCACAGGGTGTGCTCCCAATAAACATTGGAAGAAGATATAATAGATTGAAATTTTGGAATATATTACTAAAAATAGTGCTGCCCACCCTACTCCCTTATTTTTGAAGTGTTACATCTCCATTTACCTCTTCACCCACAGCCAATTTCCAGCAGGTGGTGAAGTGCCCATCTTCGGGTGCCTGCAGAAGTGCATCCCATTTTTGGGCAACAGAATCTTTCTTTTTCTCAGCGAGTAAACACTCAGAGTTGGATCTATGTAGTCAACGTTGGATCTTGTCCACCTCTGAGCCAGTTCTTAGGCAACTCAATACTTTTCTTTTTGCCTCGCTTCATGCTTCATCATACCAAGCGGGGCTAATGAATGCATACCTTTTAGGTCTGGAGGCTGTACAAGTTATATGAGGGAACAAATTCTCTGAAAGGTTATCAAATCCAGACAAAATCTCAAGATCCAATATATCCTCTGAACAGATAGCTCCCAGGTTTTCCAGAATTGCTTTGTATATAACTGGCTTCAAGTCTTGTTCCATTACTCTAAGCCACTTCACAGACTTGCGGTCACATCCTGTGAGAGCTATGGCTTTCACCAAGTCCGGTGCTGACACTAGTAATTGGACAGCCTTAGTAAGGCGAAAGAAGGCGCTCAGTGGTTTATCATCACTTTCTGTTCTTTCATGTATCTCAAAGTTACTCACCCCACCCCAATCCTTAGCCATTGTCATAATATAGTCAATGGTAGTAGAACCATTGTGGCCGACATTAATTGGTTTAGCTGGCTGGTCTTTTAGAAACCGGCTGTTGCAAGCCCTAAATCCCCGATTGTTCAATATGTGGGCTGGGTCAATGGCAAGGCGATGGACCCTCTTTGGCTGAGCTGCCACCAAGCATGGGATGTCCCAGGCACGATCCTGGTCCTCCCACAGTCACTCCAGTTCCCTAATGTCTTCCATCTGCAGGTTCAAGTTACCTGCAACTACTATATGGGTCTTTAAATGGTCAGACTCGCTCCCGGGGCGTAACAGATCATGAATATTTTCGACCACAGCTAGCCCACTGATTCCGGCTGGTCTATCATGAAGGTTTAATGAAATGATATGATATGGCATTTCTAAGAGAGTAGATTCACCACCCCCGGTGCAGACAGCCACATGCTGGAGCCCTTCAATATTACTAGGTCATACAATTTGTCTCCAGCCATATAAAGAGTCCTCCACTTGGTCTGCCTTTAGGGCCATTGAAGAGGGTTTGAAATAAATCTATACGTGTTTGTGATTTGAAAAGGGGTCACTTGAAATCTATTGTTAAGATGCATTTCCGTAATCAGCCCCGAGGGTGGATTCTGGGAGGCCATCCTGTTTTAGGGACCAAGGTTTAGACACTATATAAACAATACAATACACTACAAAGAATCTCATGAATGAAGACAGGGTGCCTCTGCCTGTTAACCGTAGAGACTGAACAGTGCTTCCAAAATAGATGAGCTAAGCAAGGTAAGCAAAACAAAAAGACTTTACTTAGCTTCAATAATTCAGCAGTCAATCAATTGCAAAATGTTTGGGGGTTCCATTGAGGTCAATCTTTCCCAACCCTTATAATATCATTTCCCAGAGTAGACATGTAATCAAGCAGATTGTCTTGCCTTTTAGGAGCTGTGATTTGGAAAAAGTGCTAAGCTCTGGCTTAGGGAAGGTGACGGAGAAAACTGGCAAATGGCACACATTTTGAGGGCCACTGAAAGTACGGCTTCTGAATTGGCACCCTTCAATGTATTTCGATGAGAAATTGCGCAGTCATGGGCTAGTTAGACAGATAAAACAATACACCCAAACAACATTTTATAAGAATATCAAAAGTCAACAAAGGGGCGTATACCTGTATAAAGGATGAGTTACACAGACACCCACATTACCCAGAAGAGTCTTTGAATGTTCTATAAATGTGCTTGATGGGTGGTTATCTGCTCCCAAAATGCCACGATTGCCATGAAAAATAATGAGAATGATTCTCCTTCCCTGTGAAGTATTCACCCGGTGCAATAAGGCTACTTGGATAATGGTCCTGCAGCGCAGCAGGGGAGGGTAGTGTCTTCATCTCATAAGGAAATTAGACTCTGGTGCCCTGGGCCTGCACTTTCATTCTCTGGGGAGCCTATTAACAGGCAGGCTTCCCATTCATCACTTTGTTTTGTGGAGCTATGGACAGGGCTCTGTAGAGTATTCATGTGGGACTGGAGTGTACTGTTATACAGGTTAGGATGTCATAACGCTACTCAGAGTTACAGTGGGTGAGATGTAAAATCATCAGGCGAAAGTAAGGATATTGGGCCTCAGTACGAATTTGGCAGTTTCCTGGCGGTAAATCCACCCAGATACTGCCAAACAGTATTTCTGTTACCGCTAATTGGTCCAGTGGAATTACCGCCGGATTACAAGTGGCAGTGCCCTGTTACTCCCCATTTTTTTTTAGAGTCCATTGGACTTCTCTGTTGTTTTTTTTCGGTAGAATTGCCACTGTGGATTTTATGCTGCAGTAATTATACCGAAAATGGGCAGAAAGTCAGTGGATTTAACTCCAGCTCATGCCTGGAGGTGAAAACTCCCACTCGTCGCCAAACTTGGAGTTGGGTGGTGCGGGAATGCAGCCGTATATGGTAATTCTACCGCATTTTTCCTGCACTGCCCTAATCGTAAGGCTAGTTCCACTCGGGAACCTAAATGGTATGGCACAGGTCGACTCAAAGACCTGTGCACCTGTGCATCAGTGCAAGTGCACGAGAGCAGCTCTTTTGTTTAGCCTTCGCACCTGGTGAGTTCTAGTATATACAAAATGGCTCCACAAAGTTGTCCAATTGGTTTGTTCTTTCTCTACGAATAAACAACCCTTTTTTTATAAGAGTGTTTTTTCCTTGCTAGGAAACAATAGGATCTTTTTTCCAAGAATGAAGCAATTTCGCGGTACCACAACAACCAACAGTTGGTTATCCATCACCTCCCAGCAGTGACGGTGGAGCGCAGATCAAATAGAGAAGTCGCGTGCCTGGAGGAAGCGGGGCATTTCAGCGAGCAGGCCTTTGCCATTCAGGTGCCATATGTGAGGAAAGTCTCTGTGCGCAAGTGGAGTGTAACTGTAATCTCGGATAATTGCTCCTGATGTTTATGTCAAAACTGCATCCACAGCCTGCAGAGCTGGGAACACTAAAAGTATGTTCTCTTAATCCAGTTCAGCAAAGTTTGCACAACTGCTCTTTGTTTCATCATCTTAACAATAAATCTTTCCCTCTAGTCCACTGAATGTGCGAGACGGATCTGCAAGTGATTACTGCCTTGAATTGCATTGGTTTTCTTACAATGCCCTTTTTCTCTTTCACATGGCTAATGATAAAATAGCAGTCAATCAAAAAAACTCCTTTGCCTGGCAGATCCTTCCACAAAATCCCTTGTTTTCAAGGGGATTCTGCCAGAGCCTCTGACAGCTAATGTTACCCCCTGCCAAGATGGCCGACAAGCAGAAGATTGCATATGATTGAAACCGTTCAAAAACCGGTCATATGAAGGCTATATTTTGATACGACTTTAGCCATATAGCCCACACCCACGGGCTAATGTTTGGTAATGTATCAGGATGACGCCACCATGGGATTACATTTCTCCGGTCCGTCTTTCTCCTCTTAAGCAAATTTAGATTTCCCGATCAGGGTTCACCCTCCTCGAGAGCCCCTCCCTCCCCTTCTTAGCCAAGTCTAACCGTGACACTGCCACAGCGTGGCACAAAGGAACAATGCGAGACAGAAGCACTTGTGAGTGGCGTCTCCTCTGGCACTTGCCCCAAAGATGGAAGACCACCGGCAAAAGTCCAGGCAGGGCACAAGGACGTCAAACCTGGAAGTAGAGGACTACTTCTAGGTGCGCAATCATAGGACTGCCATAAATGCTCTGTATCGTTAGAAAGCCTGATGCAGCGGGACATCGACAGCCAATCTTACGAGGTATTTCGTAGTTTTAGCGACATTTAGGAAGATGTACCCAAATCTTCATAGTTCGGAAATATCACGCCAACGTTGGGTGAACCGTTAGCATCGACGTACAAACAGACAAGAGGATAGGAAGGGGGGAAGGTGCTCTGGTTTACCAAAACCAACAACCCTGATCTTGTCTCTAAACGGTAAGTTTTCCCATGAGCAGATATAAATACCTTCTGATACACCCCTACTGAGCCTTTTTCTATCGTAGGACGATCTAACGTTCTTGTGTTTTACTCGCCCTTTCCCCAGCTTCAACCCATGTCTCGGAACTTCTCCGCATCCAACTCTTGGGACCATAGACATTACGTCCAGACCACGTCACCCCCAATGTATCAATGTGAGGCAGATCGACTGTAGGAGAACCTCTCTTGATCTTGCCCTGTAATTAATTCTAGGGCGTGTTCCAGAGATTCCTCTAGGTTATCAGGCTTTTTTCACCCTCCAGAGATCCTAATTGCAGGTCCACAGAAATAAGGAGGAAGTCTGTGGGGCAGCGCAGATGGCAGCAAGGGGAGTTTGGAATGCTTGTCAAGGCTGAGAGTTAGGCAAATGCTCACCTTCCAAAGCTTTTGATTGGCTCAGCTGCACCGCATGGACACTAATATAGCCATAATGATGAGGAACGAGGGACCCGGGGCGGTGCCATACAGTACAGCCCCGGTTCCTCATCATTATTGCCATTAGCACCTGTGTAGTTTCCTGCACGGGTGATAATGGTGTTTTATTTATTAAAAAGATACCTTTCAGTGCAGCGCAGCATCTTAGCTTCTTGGTCCTTTTTCTATTTTGATGATCATCATGTCAATCACAGCGAAACACTCTTAGCACCGTGCAAGAAACTACACAGATGCTAAGAGGTGAGGGAGAAGCGGGTAGGAGATGGGAAGGAGAAGCCGGGAAGGGGCGCTAGCTAGCAGCACTCAGGCTGCTTGCATGGTAATGTAGCTTATACCGTAGAATCCATCCCGCATTCTGAGCATCCTGATTGGTCACCATCCCTTTCTAGGGTGCTAATTACAGATAACACCATGGCAATCGAAGAATAGTTAATTGCAAGCTTGTTTCTAGTCATGCCCATTGTAAGTCTGGGTATCCCTCTAATTGCAACTGTGTTTAATGTTCCTGGGATCTAGAAAGTCATCATTTTGGGAGCTTTTTCTTTATACCCTTTATGCATGTGAGGCATATGGAAAATACGGTGAAATATAAATCTATTGAGAAATAAAGGAAATCTTTTAAAATTATGTTTGTGTTTTATCATTTTTCCCTGTATGCATGTGTGAATGAGGTCACGGATAGAATGCTGAGTGAGTTTAGTTTAGTTTAGTTTGTTTATTTGAATAGAGCAGCCAAACCCCGGGGTAACTGGGCGCTTAAACGTAGGCAAAGCATGGGCTACAGAAAGTTGCACATACAAGAGATAATAGAAAATGGTACAGTACAGTAAAATAGTATAGGGGACCAGGTTACAGAATGGTCCATGATAGGAGGGCAGGGGAAAGTTGTAAAGGGATCATGTTACAAATTGGTCCATTGCAGTGTCAGTACACAATTGATACAAGGATACAGGATTTAGCTAAGGGCAGTTAACAGTCTATTGATGAGTTGTGAGAAGTTGTTTGAATGTGTATCTACAACAGCTGGTTCCACTCCAGGCAGTCAGTGACTGTAAGTCTGGGTCCTCTGCTTCTATCTTGTTACATCTTAATAAAAGGAACTTGTACCAACCTACATGATGTCTGGAAGACCCATCATTGCAACAGTCTGCTTCGGCTTTGAAACCTCATCCACTGATGACTCAATTATGAACCTAGGTTGCAATTAATAGGCAGTTGTGCCAGCAGAAACATGGTACCTCACCCGCCAACTCAGAAGGACTAGCACATTTCTCCCACCTGTACCATTACAGCACAACCTTCCACCACTAGAGCGGTGCTCAACGTATATGACGGCCCTTCGCCATCCTTGATAGCGGCAATTATGTACAGGTTGGAGTCGCTTTTTTCTGTTTCATCCTGGTAACCCGGATGAAAAAGAAATCATATTCGTCGAGAAATGTTGACATTTTGAACAAATGTGACTGGGAACAATCAGTGATTCTGTTAGTGACGCAACTTCCTCCCTGCTCTACCCCAGATAACTATCAAAGCAAGGCAGCTGTGTGGTCTCTCTGTACATGCCATGAACACACGGGGTGATTTTGTGATATACTGCACCAGACATCTATCATGGGTAGCCTCCTTTTTCTCCGGGCATCTTTTTGTGGCAGAGGAACGAGATCATTGGCAAACCCCAATGCCGTGCGCACGGACCACCACCCACATTCTCAGAATAGTAGGACTTTGGTGCATCTCAGACAGGAGCAACAAGGCCCATTTAGGAGAAGATGTAAGTGCCTGGGCATTAAATCATGTTTCCCTTTCCGTTCATTCGATCTCGGATGTGGAAGGCGGAGCGGTGTGCATGCTGGGACACGACGTTGCACGGATACCACACGTTTCCCGCCCAAGAACATTTCAGCACTTGTGGGGCAACAGGATCTCCCAGTAGGGGATAATGCTGGGATCAGTTAACTTTTCTGTGTTGGGGCTTCAAGAAATAGTGGGATTTTGTCCTTTTATAGATAAATATGGAAGCAGGCGTTGACTTAACGCAATGCTTTTGGTGGGACCGGAACATGTGCCGGTTGGAAACAGTTTGATCTAGATTTCAATAGTCCGTCCAGACTTTCATGCAAAGAATCCTGGACTTTAGAAGAGGAGCTTTCATCTGAGGTCAAACAGCTGTCCTGGTTTCTGGCAGGTGAGCTCTCATGGGTTCCATGTGAAAATACATTTTTGTAAACTGCTTCCTAAATAATAAATACCTTTTGCATTTTTACCAACATTGTTTTTTTTACCTCTTTCTCACTGCCTTTCACCCACTTTCAGATCACCCCCTGGTTATTTTTGTCCTTACCACTCTTCTTTTGCATTCCTTATGTTGAAGGTTATTTCATGCTACTCTTTCTGTTTCTAATTCTTTTTGGGATTATATATGGGAGGAATTGATCAGGTAGTAGTTTCTACCATAGCCCTCCAGTGCCTGGTAGAAAAGCTTGAATTCTAAAAAGAGCACGTGCTAAAAATAAGGCTGAGGGTCGGGGGCCAGATTACAGAAAATGGGCACTGGTGCAAGTGCAAAGTTGCACAGTATCAGCACAAGTTCAAACTTTGCCCTATTTTTCAAAAAAACTCTGACAAGTGAAGTTTGGCATGTAACAAGCACAAGTGCAAATTATGACATAGTGCAAAACAGATAACCTTGTGATGCATTTTTTTCACCTGGGCAAAGTTTGCCCTACTGTTAGTACCATTCCGTATTAGCACTAGGGCACACTTTGCCTGTGTGCAGAAATGCAGTGAAAATGTATCTTTTGTGCACTGTGCACCATTTGCACTAGTGATTGTAACATGCCAAACTGCACTTGCCATTGTGCAATGATTTTCTAATGTGTCCAAGTGTGTTTAGAAATAGGGCAAACTTTGCCCTAGTGCTAATACCGTGCAAACGTTGCACTTGCAGCGGTGCAAAGTGTGTGTAATCTGGCCCCTGGATGGAAAGTTTGCTTCATTGTCACTTGTTAATATACGTGTTTCAGTGCATGCATGGTATTGATGAGCGTAAACTGTGTTTTGTTTTTGCACACATTCACCAGGTAAGGCTGTGATGAAGACAGTCTTCATACACTAGTGGAGTTCTGTCATTTTATGTTTGGATTGATAACAAACCAAATATGTTTGATTGTAGAGTATCACATTTGATATAATATCCTATGCAAAATATGCTGCAAGAGCTTTTGAGACAACCTCTATTAGATGTCAAAGAAATGACCTCCCTTCGAGCCCCTTCTCCGGGCATAATGGTGTCTGACTCTACTGTGCTAAATGGACATGCTAGAATGTGGGCTAACTTGCTGTACTGGAGTCTGACTTTGCTGCGAATTGGGAATAAAGGAACCTGTGCTTTTCCTGCCAACTGGGCATGCTGGAGGATCAACAACAGGAAGGCATGAAAAGTTAGCTTTTTTGTATAATGTATTATTGAATATACTAAAGACAGGGCCAAATGACAATGACAAGCAGCTTAGAGCATTGACCAACGACAGCAGTGTGTTCTCAGTGCAGGTTCCCTAGGTTGGCAATATGTTGCTAGTCACGCACAGCCCTAGGGTGTAAGTATCCCTGCCACTTCTTTGCCTTCTCTCTGCCTCTTCTTTTCCGGATCACCTGGTTCTTGTCCTTGATGTCGGAGTTGGCCTCCTCCGCCTTGCACCGGCGCGTTAAGCTTTACAAGTGACTGGGGTTGGTCTTGAGATGGACTGGAAAAGGTTCAAAGCTTCCACCAGGGGATAAGTAGCCAGACTCTTTCTGTAGCTTCCTCCTCCTTTCTCAGGATGATATTGCTGGTGCCTGAAACCCACCCTTGTCTATCTCATCGATGATCAGCAACAGTCTTGTTCCTTGGGGACACTCTCAAGTCTCTCTCCTCTCCTTCTTTCCCCTGTAATTCTTCTCCATTATCTGCTGATTCCTGTCTCTGATCTCTCTGTCATTTGTCTCTGTTTTTTCTCCTACCTCCTCTACTGTACACTTCTCCACTTCCCTCGTGATTATTCTCCTTGCATTCACCATGTGACTGTCTCCTCTGTCTTCCTCACAAGTCCGTCTACTTCCCCTCCGCACATTCCATTCCAATCTCCTCTTGGGTGTTCTTTCTACTATCCCCCTTATCTTTCAGTCAGCCTCATTGCTGAGGCTTCTGCTCGTATCCTCCTTGCTCCTCGGTCTTCCTCCTTCACACTTCCATTCACTTCCGTCTAACACCCTTGACCAATTTCCTCCTTAGCTTTTCTTTCCTCCTTCATCACAGGCCTCTAATAATCTTCCTGCCTAGTTCTTCTTGCCTCTTCCTTAGTTCTTCTCTCCACTTTCTGGGTGTTTCCTCCAACCTTCCTCTTAATGTGTTCCCCTCCTTGTTGCCCCATCCAGTGATCTACCCACACTCTCCTTCCACCTTCTGCGCTCTGTCTGATCCGAGCACCTCTCCACCACCAGCTTTGTGTGTCATGCACTCCAGCTCGTAACTTCCACCACCCGACTAAGCAACGTACCCCTTTTATGTAGCCTTTGCTCTTCCACCTGAGCGGTGCTTCTCACAACTGGATAAACCTGTGGGGGCTAACCTGTTTGTGATTGTGATTGGTGGACTAATGGAGACTGACTCTCAACATGTGTGACAACCGCAGGCCCAGGAGACCCCCAGTGATCGACAAAGTGAGCCTTCATAAAGTTCATTAGACATCATGGAGTTGACATATGCAGGGTGAATTCCATGGAGTTGCCGACTATCGGGTGGCACATCTCCATCATGGGGTCCCCCTGCTTGCGCTCCTTCACAGACGTCTGCAGTGAAATCATTTAACTCAGTTTCCACAGTAAGATTTGCCTTTTCCTTCTCTTAATTCACATGTACCATAGACCCACTGGTGTAACGGGGGCCCCTGCAGCCCCGGCAGTGTGGGGGCCCCATTCTGCCCATGCCCAGTGGGGGACCCATTGGCGGTGGTGGGGGGGCCTCATAGCAGGGCTTTCAGGGGGGCTCCCACATTTTGTGTTACGCCACTGCATATACCATATACATGTACCACATACATGGCATTACAATTCCAACAGCTATGTATAATAAACTCTAGTGTGTCCATTAAAGGGGCTGACTGTGTATGGGCCAATGTCCTGTGGCACTCCTCTGCCTTAGTACTGGGGATGCTGGGGTGATGCAGGGGATCCCCCCATTTACAATCTCTGGGCTAAGAACCACGCCATGGGCTGTTGCACTCAACACATGTGACCAACACACTCAGACAGGGCCACTGAGTATGTGGGTACACCAGGGCCTGCCCCCCACCCACTCGCCCCTCAGGAAAGGCCATCTGCGTAGGAGTCCCTATACTTTCAATGGAACCTTTTCTTTTTGGGGTGCCGGCATCCCCCGAGAAAACCAGAAGTCGGTGCCCCTGCCCTCAGAGACTAAATGGTTCCAGTAGTTTCTGCTTCTTCAGTTTAACTGTAAGATGGAATCTGGCCTCACCGTACTAACTAAATTAATGACATGTGTTCTTACTAGACATTCTTTACTCGCTTTACTGACTTAAATGTGCAACTGGGCTTCTTCTGCTAACTGGGCCTCCTGGAATGGGTCCTTACTGTGCGAACTGGACATAATGAATCCTATACTTGATGTGCCAACATGGCATAATGGAGGCATTCACTGCTGCAACCTCTAGGCAACCTTTGAATTTGGCAATGCTGTGCTAAGTGGCAAAAAGAAACATACAGGCTAATATGGCCTACCTGAATGTGGCCTCACTCTCCTAACTGGGTATACTGAAAAATGGCTTAGTTGGGAATAATGGAGTACGCCCCTTCTGTCGTAGCTGTGTCTAATGGATTCCAGTACCACTGTTCTAATGGAGTGGGATGGAATCTGGTGTTACTGGGTTAAGTGGTCACTTTACTAACTGGACATAAGAAAACATGGCCTTATTGTGTTAACTTGGTGTACTGGAATGTAACCTTACTTTGCTATTTCGGACCCATGGAATTTTGGATTTACTGTGTGCACTGCTGTGCATGCTTGAATAATGGTATATCAATATACTCTGCTAACTGGACTTAATGGAACCTTCCATTTCTGTGCTAACTAGGCTTAATGGACTCCATCCCTGCTGTGCTAACTGGGCATAATGGAACCTGCCTAGCAGTGCTGGTTAATATGTAGTCCGGTGTTTGTCCTGCTAATTAATTATACTGAAATCTGGAAAAGCTGTGCCAAGTAGACATAAGGGTTTAGACCCTACCAAGCTAACTGAACATAAGGGAACCCAACACTATTTTCCTTATTAGCCATATTGGAATCTGAGACTATTTCCCAACTGGGCACAGTGCAATCTGTCACTGGTGTGCTTACTGGGCGTAATGGAATCCATCGTTTCTGTGTTAACTGGTCAGAATGGAAACTAAACCCACAAAAGGCCTGTTGTTGTCAACGGATAGTCTCGGTGCTCTCTTTGGGGATGACAAGAGGAACCGATTACTATGTATATTTTGAAAATAGGTTTGTTTGGCTATTACAATGGCACTGTGATACATGTTAGAAAGCTGCTGAAAGGAAGCTTTCTCTCCCAGTCCATATAAACAGCGCCATTTGCGTTCCGCCAGCCTGACTAGAAGGGAGGAGGCTTTAAGTTGCTCAGTAAACCACGGCTCAGAGGGGCGTTTCCGAGGATGGACTAACTTACACAGGGCTACCTGATTTACCACATCCTGAAGTATGTCTGAGAAAGAGGAGAAATTAGTGGCCACAGCGGCCCTACACTTGTCTACAATTAGGGATGATAACTGGTGATGGTCCAACAGGTGCCAGTTCCTTCTCCAGGACATGGCAGGGGGTTCCCTAGTCAATTCTACAGCCCCCACAATATCAAAAGCAATAATCATGTGGTCAGACCACAGTACCTGCTTCCCTTTGACCACAGAAATACCAGCTGCTGGTGAAAAAAATCAGATCCAAGAAGCCCCTCTTGGCATGCATAGGGTCGGAGATGTGTTGAGGAAGTCCCAAGCCTAACATGACATCATTTGACTTTCGGTGCCTGACGCCTTTTCGGATATCAACATATCCTTCTTCAGAGGCTAATTCGTTATCTGTTTCAATGTTGTATTGCTACATTACAGAATCACACTTCCCTCTAGTCCTTATCCCATTCACTCTGTTCCTTTGGACCCGACAACGGCGTTGGTTGGGAAACTCTTCCTTATGTCCTTGTGTCTATGCAAGACCAGCAACTTATGGGTGGCATTCGTTGTGTGTATATGGGGCATGAAACCCAATGGTACATGGCTATATGATGCTAAATAGGAATACTAATTGCAGCAGTATGCGTACCAGGGCATTGGTTGTCAATGGTGCACGTGATCGGGTCTTATATGGTAATCCACAATGATGTGAGTACCTGTGCTTTTGGTAATACCTTTGATATCTAGCAGGGCCTTCCATATCGCCTGAGTACCAGAGCATATCATGCCATTAGCTGCCAAATTGTGGTATTCCTTGGGCTTATGATGACAATAATTGGCATGTGATGCGCATTAGTGGAGGCAGCTTTTGGTGCCAGTGGGCGGATAACAGGGCACTGGCGGTAGGCTGGGGGGCGCACTGGGCTCGCACTGGACACCAGGGGGGAAACAGAGGAGGCAGCCACCCCCACCCCGACTCCACCACTGGTGGTGCGCTAACCTGGCATATGATGCCTACGCCTGTCCGAGGCCAATGTAATGCCAAAAATAATGGCTTTGCCAAAGAGGTTTTACTATAGAAGCCACCATGTATAAAATGTATTTCTTTTGTTCTACATGCAGTAGAAGATTATTTCAATGTATTGTCCTTCATGCCGGAGACCGGCCTCTAAGTGTGGTACGGGTATCGAACCTGTGCTGCTCCTCAGTGTCTTGTTTCCAAGACACTGAGGAGCAGTGTGTTGTATTATTGCCCTGAGCTCTCTTCCCGGGCGATGTATATTTCATGATTAAGCGACTGACTCAAGGCGGTCCCTCATGAGGACTGACTTTGAGCTACTTCTGATGGCAGCAATGCCAGCTACCATTTTTCATGGTCGCCGCAACCCATTGTACCTTTGAGAGCATTCGTGTGTTCGTAGATCAAGTCAGCAAACATGAGGTGTTTGTGTCCTTAGTTTTACAGAGAGCTGGGAAACCTTACTGCTAAAAGCCTGCTTTTTATCGCAGTTTATTGTGTTTCCTTGCTGAAACTCATGCTAAATACATCCACAGTGTTCCCGAGGGCCCACAGGCTCCGTTTTCCAGGGAAAAGGACAAATCAAAATTTAAGCGGAAACATATTTCGCCATAAAAAGAAATGCCAATATATTACACTCAGTTGTAACATTTATTGTGCACTGGGGCTGCCTCAGCCGAAGCACGAGATTGCATTCATATATCCAGTTGTAGTTTTTTATGCTGTTGCTCAAAACATGCTCTCTTGTAGCAAGGCTGGGGGCACAGTGATTGCCCGCAAAAGTGTGATACTTTTCTCTGCCAGATCCACAATGGCTACTGACCTCATAGGCGTAAAGGGCATCATGTGATTACACAAAAAAGGAACGTTTACTGAAAGAGCACTGCCATCACCCCATTGGCTAGTCCAGTTTCCCTATAGGCATATGGAGGATTATGAGATAGTCCAAAGAAAAGCACATTTATTGAAAGAAGAGTAACAGTGTTAAGTTGGGTTCCTGGCCAAGCACGACACTTTGTTATGTTATGTTACTCAGATTTATAACGAGCACATACACCCAAAGGCATCTTGGCGTGAGGATAGTCACAGTAGAACAACATCAATCTAGGGGACTAATGAAAGAGCAAAGTTTTTAACAAGCGACGGAAGTGCAGGTGGTTCGTGGTCAGTCTCAAAATTAAAGGGAGACCATTCCATTACTTATTAGCGGCCACTGAAAAGGCTTGACCACCCACTCTTTGAAGAAGAATTCGGGGGACAACGACCAGACTGTCACTGCTTGACCGAAGAGGGTGGCCAGGAATATAAGGAGTGAATTTACCCACAAGAAATCGGCACCAGCCTGGTTTGCCCTGTGAGCAAGACAGAGAGATTTAAAGATTATTCTTTGTTTTACAGGGAGCTTGTGCAAAGAATGTAGTACTGGGCTAATGTGGGAACCATAAAGGTTGGCTGTGGCTCTCCGAGCCGCTAGATTCTCCAGCAGTTGCAGGCGATGGATTAGGCCCGAGGGCTGGGCCAGGTAGAGAGCATTACAATAGTCCAGCCTGCTGGAAATAAGAGAAGCCACAACTGGAGGGTGAAGAGAAGGAGGAAGAAAGGGCAGGATCTTCTGAAGGACCCTCAATAGGAAATGGCAAGTCTGGCACACTGCGCTCACCTGTGATGCCATGGACAGAGAAGCAGAGAGATAGACCCCAAGACACTGACACCAGTGTAGGAACAGGAAAGATATTTACTAAGTTCCTGCTCCTGGTGTAGGGTAGAGGAAGACATTTAGGCCATATCAGGTAAGTTACATGGACAGACATCCACCGGCATCCTCTCTTAGTTATGATATGTTATGTTACTTTGCATTTATATAGCGCCTTATGTACCATTGGTATGGTCTGAAGGCGCTGGTAGGTTGAACGCCCTTGGGAACCGAAGTTCAAGTCAGTAGAGAGAGTAGAGAGAGTCAAAGGTGCGTGTGAGCACCGGATGTGTGCAGCTGGTGTGGCAATCATGTAATTGCTGCTTCTTAGCGGTAGGTGTGGTGGTTGAGAGATCAAGAGTATTTGTTCGTTCTGGCAGGATTTATCCAGACCGATTGTGGCTGCGTTAGGCCTGAGGAGAACGCCTGGCTGGTGGGTGTGTAACCAGCAGTGTTTAGTTAGAGTGATGGGGAGTATGAGGCAGATGTTGGTATGAGAACAGCTATACCGAATGGTGTCATAGTATCTCTGTGTTATAGTTGAATGGTGGTGTAAAGAAGAGAGTAAGTGTGGTGATTTGATATGATGGGTTACATGCTCTTTCGAACGTTCCATGCACTCCAAACCATTCCATGTAAGTCGCGCAATTCTATGCGCTCCAATCTTTTCCATGCGCTCCATGCACTCGAGTTCGCTCCATGCACTCCAGTCCGCTCCGCGCACTCCAGTCCGCTCTACGCACTCCAATCTGTTCCACGCACTCCAATCTGTTCCACGCTCTTGAATCCGTTCCATGCATTTGAATCTGTTCCATGTACTCCGATCCGTTCTGTGTATTTCTACGTTGTTTTATGCACTCCATCAACGTATTTCACCCGTACCATCCACATACTTCCCCATACCTTTCACATATTACCCTAGTTCATTCCACATACGTCACCCGTTCCATCCACATACGTCACCCGTTCGATCCACATACGTCACCTGTTCGATCCACATACGTCACCCATTCAATTCACATACATCACTCATTATATCCACATACGTCACCCATTCCATCCACATACTTCACCCGTTCCGTCCGCTCTTCGCACTCAACGGCTCTATGTACTCATCCGGTCTACGCACTCATTCGCTCTAGACACTCATCCGCTCTAGGCATTTATCCGCTCTGCATGCTCTACGCACTCATCCGCTCTAGGCACTCATCCGCTCTAAGCACTCATCCGCTCTAGGCACTCATCTGCTCTACATGCTCTACGCACTCATCCGCTCTAAATGCTCTACGCACTCATACGCTCTACGCACTCATCTGCTCTACGCACTCATCTGCTCTACACACGCATCCGCTCTATGCACTCATCCATTCTACGCACTCATCTGCTTTACGTGCTCATCTGCCCTACGCAGTTATCCACCCTATGCTCTCATCTGGTTTATTCACTCGTCCACTCTAGGCACTCGTCCACTCAAGGCACTCGTCCGCTTTATGCCCTCGCACGCTCTATGCATTCACCCGCTCTACTCACTCACCCGCTCTATGCACTCACCCGCTCTACGCACTCACTCGCTCTACGCACTCCACGTTCTACGCACTCACCCGCTCTTACGCACAACTCCGCTCGAACGCACCCCTCCTCTTTTATGCACTCACCCTCTCTACGCACTCACTCGCTCTACGCACTCCCCGTTCTACGCACTCACCCGCTCTAACGCACTCCTCCACTCTTACGCACTCATTCGCTCTTACACACTCGTCTGCTCCATACACTCGTCCGCTCTACCCACTAGTCTGTTCTATGCATTCATCCACTCTCCACACTCATCCGTTCTTACACAATCTTCCGCTCTGGGCACTCTACCACTCTGCGCCGTCTTCCACTCTGCGCACTCTTCTGCTCTCCGCACTCTTCCGCTCTGAGCACCCATCACGCTCTGCGGGCTCAACCGTTCTGTGCACCCATCCGCTCTGCGCACCCATCCGCTCCACACACTCATCTGCTCCCCGCACTCATCCGCTTTATGCACTTGTTCTTTCCACGCACTCATCTAGTATATGCCCTCATCTGCTGTACAAAGTCGTTCGCTAATACGCACTCATCCGCTCTATACACTCATCCGCTCTATACACTCATCCGCTCTGCACACTCATCCGCTATGCACATTCATCTGCTCTACACACTCGTCCGCTCTACACACTCATCCGCTCTACACACTAATCCGCTCTACACACTAATCCGCTCTGCACTCATCCACTCTGTACATTCATCTGCTCTATGCACTCATCCGCTCTACACACTCGTCCGCTCTACACACTAATACATTCTACACTCATCTGCTCTATGCACCCCTGCATTTTACACACTCCTCCGCACTTACACACTCATCCGCTCTACACACTCATCTGCTCTACACACTCGTCCGCTCTACACCCCATCTGCTCAATCCACTCATCCGCTCAACATACTCATCCGTTCTGTACACTCATCCGATTTACACACTCTTATGCTCAACGCATTCATTCGCTCAGCGCACTCATCCGTTCCATGCGCTTCATCCATTCTAATGATTTCAACCGCTCCATTCACTTCGTTCATTAATCATGCATTATCGATTCAGGCCATGTCACTTGTCATATACACTGGATCCGTTCTGTGCTCTCTATCTGTTTTGTGCACTACACCCGTCTCATGTAATTGAATCGTCTATTCTGTACTTTCCATTTATGCCATGCATTCATAGGGTCAGTGTCTTCTGTCTGTGTACTCATCAGCCTCTTGTATTCATCTTTCCATCCTCTTCTCTTTATTCATTTTGTCCATTTTGTTCATTTTGACCATTGGACTCATTACATCCATTTCATTAATTTAAACCTCATTACTGTTTTCGTACGATTTATTCTTTTTATCTACTTCACTGCTATGATCTACTTTATTTGTTCTATTCTGTTTGTCCTTTTAGTTTACATTAGCGGTTATTAGTTGTCGATTTCTCGCATGGATCTTGATGTTGTATTGTTATGTGTCTTATTGTTATTCAAGATATAGTAGTTTGTTGGGTTGGTGTCATTGAGATGCTGTTATTCAGTTTGGGTTAGTTTGCATACGGGTTGGTTTTAGGGGAAGAGCCAAGTTTTCAGTAGTTTGCGGAAGGACATTTGATCTTCAGTTAGGCAGATGTGGGATGGGAGAGCGTTCCACAGCACGGGGGCCAAGGCTGAGAATGATGATCTGCCTAACCTGACTGAGTTTAGGTATGACTAGGAGGCCGGCTGAGCTTGATCTTAGAGTACGTGGAGGGTGATAGGGTTTTAGCTTGTCTTGAAGATATTGAGGTCCGGTTTTACGCAATGCTCGATGAGAAATGCATAAGGTTTTGAAAGTCACCCTTCGGGCCACTGGAAGCCAGTGCAGGGGAGATGTGGTCTCTCAGGCCGAGCGCTAGTAGCAGTTTGGCTGCAGCGTTTTGTGCTCTTCGAAGTTTATTCAGTTGCTAAGCGTGGACTCCGAGGTAGAGAGGGTTAGCGTAGTCCAGTTTTGATATATAACAATTGATTGGACCACAGAGAGTCTGTTGGGAAAGGAGAGATATGGAAAGATGCGCCTAAGAGTTTTAAGGTGGTAGTGGCAGGACTTTGAGATGTTGACTTGGCGCGAGAGTGTTAGGTCAGTGTCAAGGGTGTATCCAAGATTTTCTACTGAGTCAGAGGGAGTCGGTGAGTTGCCCGTTGCAGATGGCCAGGGTAGTGGGTGTGGAAGAAGTTCAGAGTTGCCACATACCATGATTTCAATTTTGGAGGGGTTTAACAAGAGGTGGCTTTGGGTCATCCAAAGCTCTATGTCGAGGAGGCAGGAGGCGAGGTCAGGTCGGCAGTTGGGTTTTGAGTTGAGGAGTTTTTGAATTAGTTGAGTGTCATCAGCGTAGTTGTATTACAGGATGTTGTGTGAACTAATTATTGGTGGGAGGGTGATCAAGTAGAGATTGAACAGGAGGGCAGATATGCATGCTCCTTGTGGAAATCCCATGTTGACTGGTCGGGCTTGGGAGGAATAGGTGGAGAGTAGCGTTATTTAGTACCTATCTTTGAGGAATGAAGCTATCCATTTGAGAGCGGTTCCACAAATTCTTAGGGAGTGGAGGCGGTCAAGGGGGATTGAGTGATTTATTGTGTCGAAGGCGGCGGGTAGGTCAAGAAAGATTAATGTGCCACATACCAGAGAGTCTGCCGTGATTTTAAGGTCATCCAAGATTGAGGTTAGGGTGGTTTCAGTTCCGTGTCGGGCTCTGAAACCTGATTGTGCGGGGTCTAGGAGATTGTTGGCTTCGACAAAGGCATTTAGTTGGGAGTAGGCGGTTCGGTCAATGAGTTTGGTAAGGAACCTGGTGTTTGAGATGGGGCGTTAGTTTTTGGGCGCAAGAGGGGTCGGCGCAGATCCAGCTGTATACTATTGAGTATTGTATTTAGTGATAGGTATGTCTGAACCTTTCCTTCGGGTGTGGAACTGAGGTTGGTACTAACTATTCTCTGGTTATCTATTGTGACAGTGTGCTGTTGATGAGGCGCCCTAGTGCTTCCGTCTTGGTCAGCCTGTGTATTCATTAGTTTCTTCCTATCATGACTATCTTTGAGTTAGTCCTTCGGTTTTCCAGGTGAGCAACCTAACCTTGTATATACTTTTTAGAATAGTGCAACACACATTCAAGGTAAGTAAGAACGTTTATAACTGTTCACTCTCAGAGTTACAGTTACCAACCAATTCTTTAACAAGTAAGTAGCTTTTAAACACTTATTCTTCTTTCTAAGCAAAAGGCCCAATTCTTAGTATCCTTTCCCTTATTCTTGGAGCATGAGTGTTCTCAGTGGCAGAAAGGGGGTCACTAGGGTCCAGTGTCAGGATAGGTTCTTAAGTAGCAACGGTCAGATTTCCTAAGGAAGACTGTTCGAACAAGTAAGTACTTTACTTTAGAGTTAGTTGAGGGTCCAAGGATTTCACAGGAGGCACACTAGGAGGATTCCGTAGGGGCCTGGGTGAACTGGATGAGTGGCCTCCCAATCACAGAAAGCACCCCAAAGTTATACAGCAATCACAAAGGCTTAAGGCAGGTAAAATACCAAAGCCAGCACAGTACCTCAGCACAGACGATTTTGCAGCAGGAGGATATCTGCAGCCAAAAGCCTAGTTTAATTCCAGCAGTAAGAAGACAGAAGACAGGACACTGAAAGGACTTTTAGAGCAAGGATCATGGGGTAAGCTCTAGGCAAGGTTTTCCGCACGGCTGGATGCAGTTCTGTGGATTTGCCGCCTTTTCAGGGGCACAGAAGATGACAGAATATCGCAGGTCGGATTCTCGTCGTTTGCAAGGGCCAGCACTATTGTGAGGGGACTTTTTGGACTGGAATCGTGCCTCTGGAGATCCAGTAGCATGCCCACGAAGTTTCAGCGAGATTCGGAATTCGGAAGACTGTGCACCGCACAATGGCTCGAGGTGCCAGGGTATTTCAGCCCTGCAAGGTCGCAGCACGGCGTGGGATGGTTAAAAATTCAGGTCTTCTTGAGTCTAGTGGGTCTCGCCAGGCTCTGGGTCAGGGTCACCGTTTTCGGAGTCCCCAGATCGATTGAAGGAAGGGCTACAGCAAGCTCCAGTTACACAGCAGGCTCTCCGGTCGCTAGAAATCGTTTCAGCCGCGAGTTCATCTGCTTCTTCGGATTTACTTCTAGTGGTCGCCTACCTTTTCAGCTTACAGGATCGGACTCTTATGCAGAAACACAGCCAATCAAACAACCTTGCTATATTCATACCTGGGGTGTTGGCAATTGTTAGGCAAGATTGTATGCAGTACAATAACCCTGGCCTCCTGGCAACAGGACCCAACCTTTCATATACGTCTGAACTGCACAGGTTGATAGTCTGGTAGAGCAGCCAGGCTTATCTCAAGAGAGGTCAATGTGAGCAGTAATGTTGTGACACAGAGTTTCACAGTACAGTTATCAAAATAAACATTTATACTCAAGATTTCTTGATAAAAACAATTATTAATTTATTTTACAGTTAGTTATATAAGCCTTTTCAAGAAGGGAGCAAAACATGTAACTTAAATATACTTCATAAACACACTCTTAGTTTCTCTAAATCAAATGATACCTGTTGGGGATGCCGCACACATTTCCTACACACTCAGGTTACTTAAATAGCTAGGATGCTGTGGACACTGATTTATCACTGGCACATTTAGCGCAATACTGAGTTTGGTGCAAAAGATAGAATCGAGGAATAAATCAAAGATTAGCAAATACTTCATAAAGAGTAATACCTTTTGAAACCTTCCACTGCAGAGTAAGTAAACTCTTTCCTCAGGGAAACGCCAAAGTTCAGAGGTAAAGAGGAGTCTATCAGGGAGCCAGGACAACCAACGTTAATTGCACAATGTCAAGGGTAGCTGAAGATCTTCTTTTGCAGGTAGGTAAAAAGTCTTGCACAATGTTTTTAGAAATTTTTGTAGAAAATAAAACACTTGAAGGGCCACAAGCTGACAGGCTTGTGAGGGGCAAAGCCTTAGCAACTCTGTAAGGTAACCAAGACAGGTCTCAACTGAGAGCAAGTAAGGCTACACAACAAGAGGTACGTTCTTAGACTTTACAGTACCTCTGGTTAGAAGAAATGTTTTCAACTGGTCAACCCATCATCTCAACTGACATTCACAGAACCATTGAAGACATAACATTCTCACACAGAGCTTGCCATGTCAGTCACTCCTGGCTTTCCATGCATACAGGGCAGCGTGCAGGGAAAGACAACACACGACACATAGCCTCAATGGCTGCGACAGTCATACCATAGGTGTTTAGGGCACCCCTTGATAATGCGTAGTAAGGCGTGTTCAGTGAAACTGGACTGCGATAAACTCATTGGTGTGCTGCAGTAATCCCTTAGGTCTATAGGGCACACCGTGATAATACGGAGTAAAGCATGTTTAGTGAAAGTAGACTGCGATAAATTGCCTGCCGCAGTCATCTCGTAGGTGTTTAAGACACCCCACGATAATACTGAGTAAAGCATGTTTAGTGAGAGAGGACTCCGAAAAACTCATTGAATGCCGCAGTCCTCCCATAGGCGTTTAAGACACCCCAGGATAATACTGAGTAAAGCATGCTTGGTGAGAGAGGACTGCGAAAAACTCACTGACTGACACAGTCATCCCATAGGTTTTTAGGACACCCTGCACTAATATGTAATAACGCATGTTCAGTGAAAGAGGAGTAACACAGCTCATTGGCTGCCACAGACATCCTATCGGTGTATAGGGAGCGCTGTGATAATATGGAGTAAAGCATGTTTAGCAAAAGAGGACTGCGATAAACTCATTGACTGCGCTGCAGTATCTTGCATCATTCCTATGTGGATGATATCCAACTCCTTCTGTCTTTCTCTTCTTTCACTTCCTCTATTCACAACAATCTTGCTTTGTGCCTCTCAGACATCAAAACTTGAATGTCTGATCACTTCACTTTCTTGTTCTGAACACAACCAAAACTGAAGTTCTCTTATTCCCTGCTAATACTGTTCCGCCTCCTTCTCCTCCTACTTTTGTTTCTTTCCCACCTTCTCATCTTCCTATCTCTGGTTCTGCTCGTAATCTTGGTCTTTATCTAGACACTGATTTATCTTTTTCTAATCATATCTTGACTATATCTCACTCCTGCCTTTATCACCTTTTCAATATTCGGAAAGCTTGTCCTTTTCTCACATTTAATGATACTTAACTTTTGATTTCTTCTCTTCTTTGGTCACGCTTATTCTATTGCTGTACTTTACTCTTCGGTCTCGCTGTCTCTCATTTGTCTCAATTAAAGTCTCTCATGAATGGCTCCGTTTGTTTGTTATATTTACTTTCACCTTGTGATTCTACTTCACTGTCATCATCCTCTCTTGGATAGCTATCTATTCTCTCATGCCTTAAATTCAACTTTCTTTGTATTGTATGCAAATCTCCTTATGGTCTTGACCCTCTTTCCTCTTTCATCTCTTGTCTCTTTTTATGTTCCTTCTGTGCTTTATGCTCTCAGTCTCAATTCTTGTTATCTGTTCCACCAGCCCCTGTTTGCTCTCAGTCATGGTTTTGTTCTATTTTGTTGCTTGCCCCATATCACCTTATTCAGCTCTTTGGTGTAAAGTTCTATATATATTATAAATTAAAAAAATAAAAACATATAAGGCAACCTGTGATAATATGGAGTAAAACATGTTTAGTGAAAGAGGGCTGCAATCATTTATTTAATGTATTTGTCTTTCATTTATTTAATTGCTTTTTTATAATACGCCTAATAAATACCTGAGCTCCGGTCTGGGATTCAAACCTCTGTTACTCTGCGTGGTCTTACTTCCAAGACCAGCGCGTTGCCCCTGTGCTATCCTCCGTTCCGTAACCATCCCGTAGGTCTATAGGCCACACCGTGATAATACGTAGTAATGCATGTTTAGTGAAAGAGGACTGAGATAAACTCATTGGCTGCCGCAGTCATCCCATAGGTATTCAGAATATCGTGCAGTAACACAAGGGCAAGTTTTTTCCCTGAAAGAGGCCTTCCAGTGCCTGGGTCATGAAGCACGTACACGGGTATATAAGCTTAAGTACAACATGGAACGTCCCAAAGGGCCTTGTCCCCTCTTGGCTGTGACTTTGAGAGCATACCCTGTAGGCCAGGCGATGATGCGACATGTAGGGTACGTCTAAAAGCGTGTATGCCGTCAGTGCGGTGTGTGCCAAGCACCACATCATGGAGTAAGTTGAGAGGCAGTTTGCTGTTAAGCGTATGGGTGATGTCGAAAACATAAATAGATACGTTGTAGCTGGGTACCCCGCAATGCAAGATATCGTATTGTGTCAAAGCATGCATCGCTTGTCGTCGATATCACTGCCTGATGAACAAAAGGTGAATGTCCTGTGCATTTCGTTTAGAAGTGCATTCTGCCCGAGTAAAAGGTATTCAAAACAGTAAAAGTGGGTGTAAGAGATGTGTGAGCATTGCCAATGGACATGTGAATGAAGACCCACGTGCCCGAAACTTACCTGGGTATTCACAAACAATTTAAAACACACCACCCTTACTAACGTGCACAAGTACCTTACACCTGAGTTATGTAGGCATGCTTGGCGAACAGAGTGTGGCAATGTACAAGCAGTGGCCTAAAAATGGCAGCATGGTGCCCTTGATGCCAAGGGCTTAGTGCGCTTTACAAATGTAAAAAATAAAGATATACATTTTTCAGGCAGGAAGCGGTACTTTCACATTTTCTTTGCATTCCCTACCCATATTTGCCGTGGGATCAGAAACAAAATCGCCACCTGCAAAGCTTGGCATACTGTCACTCATTATGCATAGGTTCAAACAAATCGAAAATGTGGTTGCGACACAGTTTTCTTCCGGTCTGTAAATCTGGCCAAAATTCATTTATGTCCTGAGGCAAAACGTACTGTGAACCATCCCCTCTGTGGCCAAAGGTGCTGCCACCTGCAGTTCAATCATAGGTGCTGCCACCTGCACTTGAACCATAGGTGCAGCCACCTGCACTTGAACCACAGGGGCTGCCACCTACACTTGAACCATAGGGTCTGCCACCTGCACTTGAACCACAGGTGCTGCCACCTGCACTTGAACCATAGGTGCAGCCACCTGCACTTGAACCATAGGTGCAGCCACCTGCACTTGAACCATAGGTGCAGCCACCTGCACTTGAACCACAGGGACTGCCACTACACTTGAACCATAGGTGCAGCCACCTGCACTTGAAACATAGGTGCAGCCACCTGCACTTGAACCATAGGTGCAGCTACCTGCACTTGAACCACAGGGGCTGCCACCTGCACTTGAACCATAGGTGCAGCCACCTGCACTTGAACCACAGGGGCTGCCACCTGCACTTGAACCACAGGGGCTGCCACTACACTTGAACCATAGGTGCAGCCACCTGCACTTGAAACATAGATGCAGCCACCTGCACTTGAACCATAGGTGCAGCCACCTGCACTTGAACCATACGTGCAGCCACCTGCACTTGAACCATAGGTGCAGCCACCTGCAATTGAATCACAGGGGCTGCCACCTGCACTTGAACCACAGGGGCTGCCACCTACACTTGAACCACAGGGGATGCCACTACAATTGAACCATAGGTGCAGCAACCTGCACTTGAAACATAGGTGCAGCCACCTGCACTTGAACCATAGGTGCAGCCACCTGCACTTGAACCATAGGTGCAGCCACCTGCACTTGAACCACAGGGGCTGCCACCTACACTTGAACCATAGGGTCTGCCACCTGCACCTGAACCACAGGGGCTGCCACCTGCCCTTGAACCATAGGTGCAGCCACCTGCATTTGACCCATAGGTGCAGCCACCTGCACTTGAACCACATGGGCTGCCACTACACTTGAACCACAGGGGCTGCCACTACACTTGAACCATAGGTGCAGCCACCTGCACTTGACCCATAGGTGCAGCCACCTGCACTTGAACCACAGGGGCTGCCACCTGCACTTGAACCATAGGTGCAGCCACCTGCACTTGACCAACAGGGGCTGCCACATGCACTTGAACCATAGGTGCAGCCACCTGCACTTGAACCATAGGTGCAGCCAGCTGCACTTGAACCATAGGTGCAGCCACCTGCACTTGAACCATAGGTGCAGCCACCTGCACTTGAACCATAGGTGCAGCCACCTGCACTTGAACCATAGGGTCTGCCACCTGCACTTGAACCACAGGGGCTGCCACCTGCACTTGAACCATAGGTGCAGCCACCTGCACTTGAAACATAGGTGCAGCCACCTGCACTTGAACCATAGGTGCCGCCACCTGCACTTGAACCACAGGGGATGCCACCGACACTTGAACCATAGGGTCTGCCACCTGCACTTGAACCACAGGGGCTGCCACCTGCACTTGAACTATAGGTGCAGCCACCTGCACTTGAACCATGTGCAGCCACCTGCACTTGAACCACAGGGGCTGCCACCTGCACTTGAACCATAGGTGCAGCCACCTGCACTTGAACCACAGGGGCTGCCACTACACTTGAACCATAGGTGCAGCCACCTGCACTTGAACCATAGGTGCAGCCACCTGCACTTGAACCAGAGGTGCTGCCACCTGCACTTGAACCACAGGTGCTGCCACCTGCACCTGAACCATAGGTGCAGCCACCTGCACTTGAACCATAGGTGCAGCCACCTGCACTTGAACCACAGGGGCTGCCACTACACTTGAACCATAGGTGCAGCCACCTGCACTTGAAACATAGGTGCAGCCACCTGCACTTGAACCATAGGTGCAGCCACCTGCACTTGAACCACAGGGGCTGCCACCTGCACTTGAACCACAGGTGCAGCCACCTGCACTTGAACCACAGGGGCTGCCACCTACACTTGAACCACAGGGGATGGCACTACACTTGAACCATAGGTGCAGCCACCTGCACTTGAAACATAGGTGCAGCCACCTGCACTTGAACCATAGGTGCAGCCACCTGCACTTGAACCATAGGTGCAGCCACCTGCACTTGAACCACAGGGGCTGCCACTTACACTTGAACCATAGGGTCTGCCACCTGCACTTGAACCATAGGTGCAGCCACCTGCACTTGAACCACAGGTGCAGCCACCTGCACTTGAACCACAGGGGCTGCCACTACACTTGAACCATAGGTGCAGCCACCTGCACTTGAACCATAGGTGCAGCCACCTGCACTTGAACCATAGGTGCAGCCACCTGCACTTGAACCACAGGGGCTGCCACCTGCACTTGAACCATAGGTGCAGCCACCTGCACTTGAACCACAGGGGCTGCCACCTGCACTTGAACCATAGGTGCAGCCACCTGCACTTGAACCATAGGTGCAGCCACCTGCACTTGAACCATAGGTGCTGCCACCTGCACTTGAACCAAAGGTGCAGCCACCTGCACTTGAACCATAGGTGCTGCCACCTGCACTTGAACCATAGGTGCTGATACCTGCACTTGAACCACAGGGTCTGCCACCTGCAATTGAATCACAGGGGCTGCCACCTACACTTGAACCATAGGGTCTGCCACCTGCACTTGAACCACAGGGGCTGCCACCTACACTTGAACCACAGGGGCTGCCACTACACTTGAACCATAGGTGCAGCCACCTGCACTTGAAACATAGGTGCAGCCACCTGCACTTGAACCATAGGTGCAGCCACCTGCACTTGAACCACAGGGGCTGCCACCTACACTTGAACCACAGGGGCTGCCACCTGCACTTGAACCATAGGTGCAGCCACCTGCACTTAAACCATAGGTGCAGCCACCTGCACTTGAACCACAGGGCCGCCACTACACTTGAACCATAGGTGCAGCCACCCACCTGCACTTGAACCATAGGTGCAACCACCTGCACTTGAACCACAGGGGCTGCCACCTGCACTTGAACCATAGGTGCAGCCACCTGCACTTGAACCACAGAGGCTGCCACCTGCACTTGAACCATAGGTGCAGCCACCTGCACTTGAACCACAGGGGCTGCCACCTGCACTTGAACCATAGGTGCAGCCACCTGCACTTGAACCATAGCACTTGAACCATAGGTGCAGCCACCTGCACTTGAACCATAGGTGCTGCCACCTGCACTTGAACCATAGGTGCTGATACCTGCACTTGAACCACAGGTGCTGCCACCTGCACTTGAACCATAGGTGCAGCCACCTGCACTTGAACCATAGGTGCTGCCACCTGCACTTGAACCATAGGTGCTGATACCTGCACTTGAACCATAGGGTTTGCCACCTGCAATTGAATCACAGGGGCTGCCACCTACACTTGAACCATAGGGTCTGTGCCACCTGCACTTGAACCACAGGGGCTGCCACCTACACTTGAACCACAGGGGCTGCCACTACACTTGAACCATAGGTGGAGCCACCTGCACTTGAAACATAGGTGCAGCCACCTGCACTTGAACCATAGGTGCAGCCACCTGCACTTGAACCACAGGGGCTGCCACCTACACTTGAACCATAGGGTCTGCCACCTGCACTTGAACCACAGTGGCTGCCACCTGCACTTGAACCATAGGTGCAGCCACCTGCACTTGAACCATAGGTGCAGCCACCTGCACTTGAACCATAGGTGCAGCCACCTGCACTTGAACCACAGGGGCTGCCACTACACTTGAACCATAGGTGCAGCCACCTGCACTTGATCCATAGGTGCAGCCACCTTCACTTGAACCACAGGGACTGCCACCTGCACTTGAACCATAGGTGCAGACACCTGCACTTGAACCACAGGGGCTGCCACCTGCACTTGAACCATAGGTGCAGCCACCTGCACTTGAACCATAGGTGCAGCCACCTGCACTTGAACCATAGGTGCTGCCACCTGCACTTGAACCATAGGTGCAGCCACCTGCACTTGAACCATAGGTGCTGCCACCTGCGCTTGAACCATAGGTGCAGCCACCTGCACTTGAACCATAGGTGCTGCCAACTGCACTTGAACCATAGGGTCTGCCACCTGCAATTGAATCACAGGGGCTGCCACCTACACTTGCACCATAGGGTCTGCCACCTGCACTTGAACCACAGGGCTGCCACCTGCACTTGAACCACAGGGGCTGCCACTACACTTGAACCATAGGTGCAGCCACCTGCACTTGAACCACAGGTGCAGCCACCTGCACTTGAACCACAGGGGCTGCCACCTACACTTGAACCATAGGGTCTGCCACCTGCACTTGAACCAAATGGGCTGCCACCTGCACTTGAACCATAGGTGCAGCCACCTGCACTTGAACCATAGGTGCAGCCACCTGCACTTGAACCACAGGGGCTGCCACTACACTTGAACCATAGGTGCAGCCACCTGCACTTGATCCATAGGTGCAGCCACCTTCACTTGAACCACAGGGGCTGCCACCTGCACTTGAACCATAGGTGCAGACACCTGCACTTGAACCACAGGGGCTGCCACCTGCACTTGAACCATAGGTGCATCCACCTGCACTTGAACCATAGGTGCAGCCACCTGCACTTGAACCATAGGTGCAGCCACCTGCACTTGAACCATAGGTGCAGCCACCTGCACTTGAACCACAGGGGCTGCCACTACACTTGAACCATAGGTGCAGCCATCTGCACTTGAACCATAGGTGCTGCCACCTGCACTTGAACCATAAGTGATGATACCTGCACTTGAACCATAGGGTCTGCCACCTGCAATTGAATCACAGGGTCTGCCACCTGCACTTGAACCACGGGGGCTGCCACTACACTTGAACCATAGGTGCAGCCACCTGCACTAGAACCATAGGTGCAGCCACCTGCACTTGAACCACAGGGGCTGCCACCTACACTTGAACCATAGGGTCTGCCACCTGCACTTGAACCACATGGGCTGCCACCTGCACTTGAACCATAGGTGCAGCCACCTGCACTTGAACCATAGGTGCAGCCACCTGCACTTGAACCATAGGTGCAGCCACCTGCACTTGAACCACAGGGGCTGCCACTACACTTGAACCATAGGTGCAGCCACCTGCACTTGAACCATAGGTGCAACCACCTGCACTTGAACCACATGGGCTGCCACCTGCACTTGAACCATAGGTGCAGCCACCTGCACTTGAACCATAGATGCAGCCACCTGCACTTGAACCATAGGTGCAGCCACCTGCACTTGAACCATAGGTGCAGCCACCTGCACTTGAACCATAGGTGCTGCCACCTGCACTTGAACCATAGGTGCAGCCACCTGCACTTGAACCACAGGGGCTGCCACTACACTTGAACCATACGTGCAGCCACCTGCACTTGAACCATAGGTGCAGCCACCTGCACTTGAACCACAGGGGCTGCCACCTGCACTTGAACCATAGGTGCAGCCACCTGCACTTGAACCATAGGTGCAGCCACCTGCACTTGAACCATACTAGTAAATATGTGAACAAATGTCTAAATCTAGTTTAACTTGAGCAATGCGTTCTGTCTGAGGGGTACGTAGATTTAATTGCAGAAGATTTGCACAAAGACGATGTAATCGAATTTACTTTGATGATCTTCACTGCAAATGTATGCGTGCTGGTAGGTTAGGGTAATAATACAGATGGGGTGCGTCTGGGGGGCTAGTGGGGGTCTACCCCTGCATACATTTGCGGAGAAATGTCATAAAAGCAAAAGGAAATTCGATGAAATCGTCTTCGAGAAAGAAATCTCCATGGAATCCCATGGATCTCTTGGCAAGTACATTTCCAGGGCCAGGGGTGGATTTGGAAATCGACTACAAATTGTTCTTGATAACAAAGCAAAAGAAACCTGGTGCACAAAAGAACAAAAAAGAGCATGCTGTGTGTGTTCAGTGATGTTCAGTGATTATTTTACATTAACCGAGGGATTCTGAAATGTCCTGGGAATGCAGTCACAAGCTGCAGATGCAGCCGTGCACAAATTGCACTTTGGAAAGTGATTCCTAAAAATGAACTTTGTGTTAACCTGCGACTTACGAAAAATGTGCACACACATGTATGAGTCACATGCATTTGACAACTCTGCTTCTGAGCTGCATAGATTGTCCCAGGAGGATAGCTCAGTGGCAACGTGTTCACCTGGGAAGCAAGACTACACGAAGCAACACAGTTTCGATCCCCGGGTCCGTGCTAGAAAACCTCTGGTTATTTAAGTGCCTTATATATACGCAACTAAAACAAAAAAAAACAATTCATGTAACGTGGGCTGTGTGAGCGCTTTAAAAATGAAAATAAATAAAATAAAATTCATGCGTTGCATAATATTAAAAGAGGGGCAGATTTATACATGGAAAAGGAGGAAAAAAATAACTTATGCATGCATAAGTTGTGCTGCGAATACGAAACTATAAATGGCGTGATTTAAAAAGGTTTAGGAACGTTTCGCTTACTTACGCAAAGAATACGTTACGCAAACATCTTTGGGCAAATTGCACATGGATGAGTAAAACACAAGCCTTTGCTTTGTAAAATAAGAATCAACACAATGTGCAGGTAAACTTATATATTTAACGTGTAGATATTAGTGCAGGAGTAGCTTACTCATGCCGTACATTATACACATTTGTTTATGATTCTACCTATTGGCAATGTAAAAATCAGCCATTTTTACAATTAATTTAATTTGCTCAACTTTTTGCTAAATAAATGTACATAAAGGTGCACCCTCTTCATGATATATTTGAGTAAAACAGTGAATTAATCAAGTGTTCTTCACATTTCCCTCAAGTCATTTCAGGTCTATTTTAGTAGTTCTTGTAGCTTGAGAACATTAAGGGCCCGATTCATGAAATATCTGCCCGGTTCAAAGTGCATTTGCACTGCTGAAAAGCGACTTTGCACTAGCGACAGTGCCCGACTCATGGAATTTTTTGCACGGTTCAAAGTGACTTTGCACTGCAGACACAAACCCTGATTCATGGAACTATGCAAAGTGTATTTTTGCAGTGCAAAGTCATGTTATACTACAAAAATGATTGTGTGAATGACTTTGCACTACAAAAATACACTTTTAATCCATGAATCAAGGTTTGTGTCGGCAGTGCAGTCAATTTACAGCAGTGCAAAGTCACTTTGAACCGTGCAAAAAAATCCATGAATCGGGCACGAAGGCTCAATCCACTGTGGTAGCATTTTATGCATAAATCCTTTTAACCGGGCAAGTGGGCACGGCACACAATTCAGAAAGAATTGCATTTACAAGTGACAAGTGTCCTAAGTGCAGTTTGCGCCGACACCCACCTGCACATTCCACACACAGGTGAGTCACAAAGCATAACACAGGTGGCACGCAGAGATTGCACCTGCCATGCTTCTCACAGAATCTTTGAATTTGGCACAATTTGCACCATGAAAAAATAGTACATGACTGCTGAAAAGATTGTATGAGAATCAGGACCAGGCTATTCTCAATGAAACATGTCCAAAGGATGTAACAGCTATGAATGCCATTAAAAACAACATGGAAAATGGTTGGGCTTTCACAAAGAAGGTGCACTCATGAACATGAGCCCTTTTTGAGCATACAATGAGTACAGCTAGAGAATACAGAAAGGTAATTACAAGGATTAACTTTTGATCTGCTTTTCTTCTGGAGTGAAATTATTTTCACATCACTGTTGCCACTTTCCAAACACATCTCATCAAATGCACACCCTTCCTGATTCACAGAACGTTTTCCTATGGGATTGCGCCATTATTAAATGCTTCGTTGAATTAGGCCCAATTCCTCTACTTCTCAAGAGCATTTGAAATATCATGTGACATATGACCCTTTGGCCTTTCTTGACTCAGGGAGTGACTTTGGGAGTGACTTTTTACTTCACCGTCAGGCTTAAAGAGAAACTCACAGCACCTCTCCACTCGCTTTACCGTGTGCTGCAAGACAGAACCACGCTGTCCATGTGCAAGGTTTCGGCCGAGCCGTGACATGGTGACACATGAGGATGTTAAGGGTAATCTACGCTTCTACAGCCTTCCTCTGTGTGATGCTGGTTGGGACCTGGTTGGGACTCTCACTTGTAAATGAGGAGAATTTGTGAGAGCTGGGTTCTAATACAACGTGCTCTAATGCCTTTTTGAATTGGCTTTAAAAAATAAAAAATATTCCGTTACTTTGTTAAGAAATCAAACAAAGCCAAACATTTCTGTAAGTAAAAGGCACCAATTTTCTTGGGCTTCGTGATCGCAATCTCCTATGTTATTTATGCTTAAACCCAGAGGTTTCTAAGCGCAGACCCGGGGATCGAACCTGTGGTGGGTGCTCTGTGTCGATGGTTTTTGAAGTCTTTTACTCTGCAAGGGTGGCTTCAGCAGGCATCAGCTCTATGTTTTTGGTGAAGGTCAGGCTTGCATAGAATCATCCAATGACTGCTGTACACATTGCTACTCTCCATTGAGAGAGTGTTATAGTAGAATTGGATCAGGTAGTGACTAATACTGTCTTTAGTAACAAACCAGATGCAAAGATGCTCTTCCCAAAGCCCCTGTTTTAAGCGCTGCACCTGGCATTGTCAAGGCAGCAGACGTTCAATCATATACATGCCTTAATTTTTCCATGCTATGGCTAGAGTTCACTCTCATTCCACTGATTCACACAGTGCTAAATCCACCTGATGGCCTCTGATTGGCTGAAATCTGCCCAGTATGATTCTTCAACAATTTAGGGCTCATAACGAGTGCGGTGGAATCTCAGCGGTAAATACGAACTGTAATACCGCTACTGGCACTTGGTCTGGCGGTACTACCGCTGGCTTACAAGTGGTGGTGGCGGAGTTAGTGCCCAATTACTTGGAGTCCATAGGATTCCATGGGGGATTTTGGCAGAATTACCACGTCAGTAATTCCGCTGAAATTTGGCAGAAAGGTGGCAGATTTATTTCCAGCTCATAGCTGGAGATGGATCCTCCAACTGACTGCCAAATGCATAGTCAGGCGGTGTGCTGATGCAGCGGTATATGGTCTTACCACTGGATGCATTTTACTGCACCGCACAACGTATAATGTGGCCCATTATGAGGTGTGAATGGGTAGGGGAGGGAAAGGGACTCAGGGGAGTGCAGTTTCAGATGAACAGCTCATTTGAATAAGCTGCCGCTGTATTGTATATGGGCTTTTGTCGAGAAGAGGCGCTAGAATGCTCAGGATGTAAATTGAGAGTTGAACATACCATTATGCTCCATGCATTCTGTGACAAGAAGTTCCCTCATGACAAAAACAGAAATGAACCTTTGAGAATCTCATAAAAGTAAAAAGTATTTACACACTAATGACAATATGTACTGGAGCTGATAAATAAAAACAATCATCAATGAATAATAATGCACACATTCCCCAGTGGTCCACAGGCTGCTGTGAGCTTTTCGTAATGTTTAATTTAAGAAAACTGTACCATTAGAAAATGTGTTGTGTTAAGTTCAAACCAATATTGCCCAGCATTCTAGGGCATATAGGGTCTCATCCCAACTTGGGCTGTACCCTGTAAGAGGATTCAATTCAACACTACAGCTAAGTCAATGCCTAGTCTGGGATACTGAATGGAAACCCTTATTGATATATCTTTATGTCCAGTTCATGAGTTCTGGATGACTACCCCTATATAACACCCCTCTCTTAGAATCCCCCTTACCCCACTGAGCCAAGAAGTAGTTTTGTTTTGCAAGTTTAAAAGGTTTATTTGAGAAATAAAACAAAATATAAATACCACGCTTTTATAATAAATTAATAATCCATATCGCCCTTATAAATATAATGTTAATCAACAATGGGTAATCTGACACTAGCACACTTCTTTATAATCAATGAGGAGTTAGTATAGGATGGATAAAGTAGCAAAAATACTTTTATGATTTGAAGGGAAAAGCAATGAGGAATGAAATGCAGTACAGAAATACTTGATATGATTTTAGCAAAAGATAAGATAATCACTTTTTCTCTGGCAATTCACCCCCCTCCCCTATGCAATGTAAGAAATGGAAGGAGATGGAAGTAACACACACAGTTCTCAGGAATGCAATCAAATACAATACAAAATTCAATTCCCACCCCAGCAAGCTTAAAGAAAACCGGTATGAGTTTTAAAACACAGGCCCAAGTGCTTTGAATGTGGTGGCAATGAAGTGAGAAATATGCTGAAAATGCTTTTAATTCCCTTTAGGAGGTTCAGGGTGAGTGAGAGATACTTGGGATGAGCTCAGGCACACTTTAGCAATGATTCAGGGATGGTTATTAAGAGGCAAACAAATTTTTAGCAGAGGAAAGCAAAAAGCTGCTATCTTTTTACAGGTAAAGAAATCAGGCCAAATCGCAAATCGCGGCAAAATTCGCGAGTGCGTGAATCGTGATTGTGGCAAAAGTATAAGGAGTAGCAAGTCGGTTCTTGGTTCGTTGGAAAGCTGAGATTCTAAGCTTTCAGAGGAAAGTTAATCCAGAGATACGGACGATTAAATAAAGGTAGTTTTTCGGATTTAAAGTAAACTCAAAATGACAGATGACAGCTTGCAGCTTCAGAATTGACACGATTTCTAGGAGGCAGTTCTACTTAGGTTAAAATAGTTTGGATTAGATTATTTTAACTAAGAGATTGGTTCTGCACAGTTCTGCTAGGTACTCACAAGATATTTTGTGCAGGAATGGGCCTCGCCACAGATCTGGTTAGGTTTTGGACTGGACTCCGGTTCTGGTCTCGGCACTTCACAGCGATCTGGGTCACTAGTTCTGCTCACAGCGGTCTGGGTCAGCTCTGCTCTGCTGGTCTAGCCTCTCTGGATTCAGCGGCCTCTGGTTCTGGATACTGCTCTGCTTTCCGGTCCGGATCAAGTGGATTCTGGATGTAGCACTGCTTTCTGGATACTGGCAAGAGTTCTTGGCAAAAGAATTCAGACAGCTCGCCCGGCTGTGGAAGAGTTTGCAAATGATTTTGAGGCCTGCTGACAAATACTTTTGCTTGCAGTGGGCCTTATTGGTTCAAAGTTCTGTAGTCTCTGTTTAGCTTGGAAGTCTAAGTGTTGGATCTCTGGATGTGAAGTCGTCGTTCAGCATGCTCCGCAGAAAATGGAATTGAATCTCTCTACCTGTCCCAGCAGTCTCTTTTTATGTGTTTTGAAAATGGGTGTGTGCCTGGGCCTAGCTAAGCCTGCCCCTCTCTACTTGGCATTGGCCCAATTCTCCCCTCTCCCACGATTGGGGGAAGGAAATGGATTGTCAGCATGATGAAGTCTGTTTATGGGTCAGAGGATCCTCCCCTGGTCCGTTTGCCCACAAATCTATATTTGATTCAAATACATCCTTCCCAGATATACAATTTGTTGAAATTACATGTGCACATTATATATTCCTTATGGTCCATGCTTGTCCGCCTCTGATCTTCCTGGGGGCTTGCATTCAAAAATGACAACATTTTGCGCTTTTTAACTGGTTTTGCAATATCGGACATTTACCCAAAATTACACATATGTGCGCAAGGAATATGGACATTAATTGATGAAGTGTCAGATTTTTAACATGCAGACATTTGGAGTGAGACCCTACTTTCCACTAGCAACCCCCCAGAATACACCACAGGGTCCTAACGCCTCTCAAAATGTTCACAGAATAATCACAAAAATAATGGTATTACTTATATAATTCTGACAAGTCCGCACTATGAGTTATCTATCTTTTTAAAATGATGCCCTGGTCAAAAAGGGGTGTGGCTTCCCACATCACAGGGTGGAATAACTGGTTTATCCACTTCGCCCAAGCTCAGCGGCTAGCAGAGGCACTGCCCCTCCCAGTTCCCCTAAGAGGAAGCCACTTTACGACACCCCCAATATAACATTTGCCTGAGTCAAGGGAGTTGCATTGTTCTGTTCCTTCCAGTTCCCAAGTGCTCCACCCCTAATCTAATCAGAGAGGTGACAACTCCTTTTGGCAAGGGGCAGCAGGATGCAGCTAGGCCTGGGAAGAGTGGCTGAACAGGTTTCTCCTGTCGGGGGTAGTTGTCAGGCAGAATCCAGTTTCACTAAGCCAGGTTTCAGCTAACTGTCACTTTTTTTCCCCAGTTTTCTACATTCAAATCAAACTGACAATTTGTACCTATACATTAAACAATTACTCCCTTCAAGTCATCTTAGAATATAGTTTTACATTCTTCCACCTCTTAGCAAGTCTTTCCTTGGTCTGGTTTTGTTTCATTTGTTCAGTTTTACACAAAAGTCTGGTGGTTTTAAAACGCCGGCTTTCTGATAGTGGTGAGTACTGGTAATGCAACCATTTTTGGGATTAAGAAAATTAATTCCCCACAGTTCTGAGTTGCTTTTTTTGGCAATCAGCATTGCCATTCCCAATGGTTTCTGGCTACTGTGTGTGTAGCCCAGTGGTGGTTTTAGGCAGTGCCCTCATGTGCTCACAACATAGGCAAAAATGGGTGGCAGCCTATTCTTCATGTTTTCCCTGTGCACTCTCTGGGAAGTTCTGGCCATCATGATGTTTTCCATGCCAGTACTGCACAGTTTTATTGTAGGGCTTGGATGCATGGGTAAAAACATCCCACAACCCCGGGGGTAAATCTGCCAAAATATCATCCAACACAATTACCGCTACCACCACTTGGTCCATCGTATTACTGCTGGAATACAAGTGGCGGTGGCAAAGTCCTCATTTTTTTTAGTCCATAGTGTGACGAAGCTACTTCCCGGAGATCCAATGATCCAGGGATAAATATAGGTTTCTAAACCATCAATCAGCCCCACACCTCTAGAACACCAGAAGGGATCCAAACAGATTGTAAATACAAACAAATTATAAACCTCCTTGTCCAATTTTTGGTAATGTGGACGTAACGACAGGCTCATCTCTGCAAGGTCATGGATCATTGGTTAGTTGCAACACAGCGAAAAACACAATTATTACCCAATGATAAAAGGGACTGTCCAGTCAAGGTTGTATACACATATCTACTTTACTATTATTCAACAGACAGTTCTAGCACACTACAAAATACAATCCACCCTGTAAAGGAATGCAGAGGAAATACAGTTTTAAGAAGGAAAAGGGATGCACTCTGGATACTGACAGAAGGGAAGGCAGTAAAGTAATTAATCACAATGATTCAAGGATACTTGGTTTCAGCACAAGGAGAGCAATAGGTCCTAAAATGTCACTAGGGGCCTTTGGAGAAGGACGAGGGGGACAGAACCACAATGCAGATTGTGCTTGTAGAAGTTATTGGTGCATTACAGGGTAGAGTCGGTTTCAGGGCAGCTCCTGCGTCAGGGTTCAAGATGGGAGACAGCTGTGGGTATCAGGCAGCAGGCAACTCGGCGAGCAAGGCTGGATGGACGGCTGCATACTGGCTTACACGGTGGCTCAGGCTCAGGAATCGTCTCAGTGCTGGTTGGTGGGTCTAAAGCACTAGTTGAGGCATCTCGGATGATGTTAGCGACTGCGGCATGACAACCACGTGTTTTTGATAAAGTAAAACTGTGTGTGGATTAAGCCATGTTTTCCCCAATAATCGCGTCTGATTTGTAATAACCACAGCAGGTTGGAGAATAAACATGGGCTAGTTATATGGCCAGAAATAAATGGCACAATATAGCTGTTCCCATTGATAGTAGCCACATTAAGATCGCGCTCAGCAATAACACGTCAAAAGGAAGCAAGGCACGGATCAGGTTGTCAGGCAACGCGCCGACCGTAAACAGTGAACACATCAGATTTGATGTTTGGAACTCCACGTTTCCACCCGAAAAACGGTCCGAGAGTCAAAGAGGGACACTGAGGTGACATGGAGGGGGTAATGTTTGAGAAATACCCCCACAGCACCACAACCTCATTTACAAATTAATAGAGCCCACACACACAGTAGTAAATTAAACTAATAGAGATACGCTTTTCGTTTTTCAGACCGCCGAGAATTGGAAATTACTACAGACGTTCTGAATTCAGAAATCAAGAAAACCGTGTTGGGGTAGCTCATAAATGAAGTAAGTGGAGGTGTCCGCCTTTACGCTGTAAGACAAGTTAGACACACCTTCCTTATTCTGCCTAATTCATTATGCTCACAACACCAATCATACTGCAGAGGACAAGCCTCTAAAAAGGATTGTAAACACTGGGATGCGGAATATGGTGGACATTTGTTGGTATAGAAACACAAGACCAGTCAGGAATGTGCTAGCACACTTAGAAGAACAGTGAAAGTTGTGCACAGAAATGTAAGTAAAATATCTGAAACAGATTTAGGAATGTAAAAATTGTACACTAGAATAGATTGTAATGGAGGTCTATTATGTGTTCACAGAAAGTTATTTGACAGCGAGAAGCAGGAAGCTGTCTGAGTGTTGCAGAGCGAACTGAGTAGTCTTTTAAAATTAAGACAAGTATCTCACAAAAGGAGGCTGTCTTTAATGTATGAATTACTAAGGGGGTGAATAAATAGCCCCTGAGAGCATAGGAAGAGAGTTTTACCTGTTCCTAAACACTGTGAAAAGGACGATGGTGCTAGATAGTATGGCTCCCAGTAGCATAGGTTTTTACGTACAAAGCACCCTAGAAAATAGTGCTGGTGGATGGGTTCAAACTGAGCATTGGCCCCTGAAGAAGTTCTAGGCATTGATTCCAATATTGTGAGAATGAAACATGTTGGGCAGATAATGTATAGATAGATCCATAATAGAGTCTATAAAATGTCTGCATTTGTTGCACAGGGTTGTATTAGAGTTTACATGAGTAAGTACTCAATATGAGGTTTATTTTTTAGAGCACATTGCAATTTATGATTGATTTGATTACATATGTTTTAAGATTGTGTTGTTTGTTTTAAGATGTTAAGGTTGTATGAAATGTATTCTGTATGTTGAACCTAAGGATACAAATGGCTCTTATATACTGTTGTTTCTAATGTGTTGTGAAATAAATTCTCCCTGACACTCTCCTAGAAATACCCTTTTTTGTAGATATGGGTAGAACTTACATGTGCTTGTGAATGAAAACATATTGACAGTGTGCTTTACGATTGACACAAAGGCACATGAAGTTCAGCTTTTATTAATGCAATATATGCATGTGTCAATGCTTTCCAAGGCATAGCTTGTACCACGGTGAATGGAGAATTTTCTAATTGGAGAAGTGTAATTATTTCCCACAAATATGCCAGAGCAACCGAGCATAGTGAGGGAGCCCAAACCAACCAAGGGGAGTTTGAGGCGGTGCTCTCTCGAGAACATATTTTGAATAAAAAGTTTAAATGGTGAATTTCTCTGCACAATTTCTGCAAAATACAATTGGTTAACAAGCCAGACAGTTTGCAATTGGTTTTGTAGGGTAGCTAATAAAACAATCCATTTTATACAAGTCACCAACAGTGTATTTTAATGATGCCTTTGCCCACAAAATATAACAATATAGAAACATTTTCACGATGGCTGTGCCCAAACATTTCCATACTGGCTGCACCAATATATGCGAGTATTGATACTATCAGAAAACATGTCCATGCTGCTTCTGCCAATATATGGCAGTATTGCCATTTAAGAAAATACTCCTGCCGGTTTTGCATTGCCACAATATGAAAACGAGTTCAAACTGGCTGCACTAAAATGCCAGTCTAGCCACATAATAACAAATCAGACTTGCTTTATCATAGATGCCCAGTAAAAAATATGCCAAAGAAATAGCAGTAGAGCTAGACCGGCTATACCAAAAAGCCATTCTATCAACATACCAACACGCACCTTGCTTCCTTTATCATAGATGTCCAGTAAAGATTGTCATGACAAAGTGAGAAATAGCTAGACTGCCTGTCCCAAAATGGCAGCCTGTCACGTAATTAAACATCATACTTGCTTTATCATAGACGTCCGTTAAGAAATGCCATGCCAAGGAAATAGCTAGACTGGGTTCACCAAAATGCCAGTCTAGCCACGTAATAACACTTATCTCTGGCCAGACTCCCTGGGTCCTCTCCCCTCCCCCACTGTGAGGAAAACCACCTTGGGATCATCTTTGACTCCTCTCTCTGTTTCTCTCCACTCATCATGGACCTTGCCAAATACCTTCAGGCCAGAGTCCTTCAGTCTTCTGGCTCCAACTCTCTAATGGTCAAGCGTTTCTCCCAACAGAGAATGAGAGTTAGATCCCTTTCCTTGTCTGGATCCTCCTTCTAGAATGGTCTCCCCTTCGTCAGACTTGGGCCGGATCTTCTTAAATTCCAGAAATTTTTCAAGACTTTCCTTTCCTCCTCTTCCTCCCCTTTCCCCCTCCCATGCTACTCTCTCCATCTGCCGCTGCGGCTGGGAACTGGTACCTTCAGAGTCATACAAGGGCCAGACCACCCCTTACCATTCCCCCGAGCATCCTTTGCCAGCACTTGCCTTCGAGCTCCCTTTCCTGGACTAGCCCAACTTGGTCCTCCCTGTCCACAGCACTAAGCCCCTCCCCCCTTTTTCCCCTGGCACTTTCCACCTTGGTCCTGCCAGCATTTGCCCGTGCCCATCCTTGGGGGTACCACACTCCTGCACTTCTCCCTCTACCCCCTGCCCCTTGCACTTACCACCTTGTCATGCACTGGCACGGTAGGATTGTCACAAGGCCAATATAGCTGTTTTTGTTCTACTTTGAGAATCCCATGTCCTTGCCCCCCTTCTTGTCTTTTGGCGTCTGAAAACACCTGTGTATAGGCGCCATACTAACGTATATTAAAAAAACAAATATATATATATATATTATGCTTACTTTATCAGATGGCCATTACAAAAATTCCATTATGTAATCAAATCTGCATACTCTCCCAAAGCGCCTCAAAATCAGCAGCAGGGGCCAGCACAAAACATAAGCATAAACCACACACATTCACGCAACATTCACTTGCGTATTAATACCCCATACACTTGTTCATTCATACACAACCCCACCACCCCAACTGATGGATCATACACTCATTCATTCACATACACATGCACACATGATAGATTCTTCTTACCTTCATGCCCAGTCGTGACTCGCTGCATGCCAGCCTCAAAGGGAACACGCCACACAAAAAGGAACATTGAAGTGAAGTGAGGAGCTGCAGTGCTCCCAACACACTGCCCCATGCAGTCTGAATGCGCGTGGAGTCACAGAGCGCCCCTTATGCACATCTAGAGGTGCAGTGCCCCAGCCTGTATCCCCAATGGGCCTGGCAAGGCTGCGGAAGCCAAAACGCCCCAGCCTAGCATGGCCCATTGGACATAGGCTCTGGGGGTAGAAACTCTCGAAGTGAAACCACGATCCCCTTTGGCAGTGCAAGCCAGCCTAGGAGTGCTCCCTCGGCTGCAGGAAACAGCTGAGGAAGCGCTCAAGGTTGACACTGGACTGGTGGGCTCCTCAATAATGGGAGAGGGTACTGGCCGGTTGACGTCCTCTCGCCTATTATGGTCTATCCGTCTCTGCGTTACACATATACCTGGAAAAGCATTGCCCCTTTGTTTCTTTATGGGTCTGACAGACCACATGCTCATTCATGCCCTTGGCCACTCCTTGGCCCTCCAAGTTTTATCACAAGACTCCCATGGAAGTTTGTTCAACTTTTGCATACTGACCATAATTTGCGCACAAGCAGCTTGTTTTTTTTTTGCTTTTATGAATCTGGCGAGTTTTTGTCATGCATAAGTTCCGCCTTCTTTCACTGGCCTACATTAATTGGCACCAGAGACAGAGTTGGCAAACTCAGGACAGATGTCTTTTTGGCATCCAAGGTTCTGTGTGTGTGTGGAGTGTAACCCGACCAACTGACAAATGCTTTTAAAAAACACAGCTCGAGGATGTCGGATAGTGCGCACCGGACCACACTTTCGTTTATACACGTGTTAGTGAAATTGACACCTTATGCGGCGCTGGGTGATGCCCGCTTGAAAGGGGCGATGGTGGTTATACACGTGTTAGTGAAATTGACGCCCTATGCGGCGCTGGGTGATGCCCACTTTAAAGGGGCGATGGTGTCCATAAAACTAAGAAGCGATGATCAGGGCTGCCACGCACCTGTGGGGGAAACCTGCCTTATCACGCTCGCCCTGTCCCAGATTCTAAAATTGTGGGAAACCTTGAAACCTCCTGATTTTAAGAGAAACGAGGCAGAGATGTGTGCGCGCCTTTCCCCCGCCGACGCACACGCGCGCCCTTTGAAGGCGGCAGATAGACCAGGAAGGGGTTTCTGCGTGTGTTGATGACGCTCCGGCTTTAAAGAGCCGCCGTTCCCAGATCGCGCTGCGCTCATTGGGGACTCCTCCGCCGTTAATCACGGCGCGCGAGACAGGCTGCGCATACCATCCCATGGACGCAGGTCCAGCCCCTTTCCAGCAGGAATGATGCATTCAGCAAAGAGGAAAAAAAGAACAGAACAAAAGGCTCCTCCGAGAGAAAACAGATTTCTTTTGAAGTTCGGGAAAAAAATATGTGCAATATTTCGATACAGCGTGGGGATCTTTTGTGAATGCTTTGCTTTTTTTCCACAGTAAATGATTCACATCGGAATTTCATGTAGAAAATACCTACCTTGCCATCTAATGAATAACCGCAGATCAAGTCAGTCCAAAAACTCAATCAGATCCAGGTTCCCTGCCATTGAAGCCAATAGTAAATATGCGTAGATCGTAATAAGCACCAAGCACTTTTGCGGCAGGCCTTTCCTCTCTGTGCAGGTTATCTGGAGTAGCTGACTTCTTTGTCACATTAAGGTGATTTATGAGTGATAATGTAAGGAAATGGCGGTGGCCGGGTGTGTGGTTTGTAATAATTGCTCTCCATGTTAAAATGTTGGGTAGTGCTTTCTTCCATCTGCTGATTGTGGATCTATATTGGCATTCTGGTACTTGCAGTCCAGAAGATGCCATTGATCTAATCACCCTCGGCATTAATGATTGGTGTGAGGTCTATGAGGGCGGTCAAGTTATACAGTTGGGTGATTTAAATTGCGACTCACTGTATTGATTACATCTCTTTGGACCCTTATAATTCCTCTAGGACTTCCCGAATGTACAAACAACAGAATGGCTAAATTTCAATGCAGGGTTTAGGCGGCTTGGATTTGTCTCCACTGAATGGCACTGCTGCTGACAATACCCCTGGCCAACCTACTTGGTCAGATGGGGTAACCCACTCAGCCATTGATCACATCTTTGAGAAAATAATGTTTTTTGAGAAATGCACTCTGCTAAACATCTCACATAATGGCCTTAGTGATCATGCAATAATTGAGGGTCATTTTGAAGAATGTTTGCGGTGTCCTGACGGGGGCGTGTATGGTCCCACCAATGTTGTGGTTCAATACGGCTGGTTAATAGAATAACGTGGAATCCAGGCTCGGTCTGGAGAGTAAATGGTGCCCTTATGAGTATACTTGGCTGTTCCACTGATTATTGGAAATACAAAACCCTCACAGTGGACAATTGTGAAGTGTTTGTGAATGAGTTACTTGATTCTACTTTGCCTAAGAGGAAACTGTGGGTGGTGTCTAGATGCACGAAACATCTGCATGTGTCCAATGAGGAGGTCGCTCTGAGAAAAAGGGGAATGAAAAGGGCAATAACACAGATAGGATGCAGAATTAATCTATCTCTTACGGCTAAGAGGGTGTTGATCGGCCGGGCGTGGCAGTCCTATAGGAATTGGCTCCATTGCAGTCAGGCCCAGAGGTGTCAAGGCGATGCTGGCGGTATACTATCCGTCCTTGCTGAACAGAAACGCTAATTTTTTGGGGAGCCCTAATAACCAGATAAAAGCGGTATCCGAAAATGTCTTGGTGCTTAATTTCCAACTTATGCATGCCCAACCTTTTGAGAAGGAAGCATGCCCAACCTTTTGGGAAGGAGTCTATCCACAGTTAAGAGCACCCTAGTAAAGCTATGAGTAACAATTTAAACTTCAATTCTGAGCATGTACTTGAAGTAATTCATAAAATCAGCAATTTTCAAGCCCCCAGCCCAAATGAATTGCCCAACTCTCTTTTCAAGTGTGAATCAAGAGCCTGGGCAATCACTCTGAATTATCTATTTGAGAATGTCGCTATGGCCGAATCCTTCCCTGTGCCATGGTCGTCGGTGCATATCGTGCCCATCTACGAAAAGGGAGCAAGATCAGACCCTACCAACTGAAGACCAAACAGCATTTTGGATGCCGACAGTAAGGAGTTTGCCTTCACTTTGCTGCAGCATCTTGAGTAGTGGGCAACCGAGAACGGGAGAATTGAAAATGGCGGTTTGGATTTAGGAGACAAATGGGCACATCCCTAAACAAGTATGATGTTAAAGTGCATACAACATCTTGCACGGGAGGGTAAGTATGACTCTGTCTTTATTGCATCCATAGACATTACGGCTGCCTTCGATGCAGTTGACTGCAATCTTTTATGGACTAAATTGAGCATGTGGGGCATTCCGAATGGTCTTCTAAGGATGCTAATCAGACTCCATTTAAATTCTAACATTCAGGTCAGACTAAAATCACAATCACTTTCTCGTAAAATGTCCACCTTTCGCCAGGTCGGGCGTTTTGGCTGTTTAACTTATATATGGCTGACATCAGTGATTACTTAAAGTCTGCTTCCCTGGTATCCCCAAAATTGCATAAACTAAGACCGTTTAGGATGGATTACGCCAACAACCTTTTTGACTGCACCCCTATAGGGCTGGAGTGCCTGATCAATGGTGATTTACGGACAGACACTCCTTACAGAACAATCCAGCAAAGACCAAAATAAGGGAGTGCTCTAAATCCAATGAGCGTTCAACCTTCCACTGGCATATTGGGATGAAGACTGTGGGAAACGTTGATGGCCTTAAATACTTGTTTTTCTTATTACTGCTAAAACAGGTAAAATAAAAGTACAAGAGTGGTTAAAAAGTCGTGCCTCTGTGGGATGTTTCAATCCACTAGTCCAGGCCCTGCAACATTACTGTGCATTGCTTGCAGCAGAAACATCAGAATGGCTGCCAGAAAGCATGCTGCTCGCTAAAAATCACCAGAAAGTGCGCAGTAAAAATCTGAAAAATAGGCCGCCAATCCACTTTTGCCCTTGTCAGTGGGAACACAGGAGACCACTGCCAAAACCCATCATTTGGCTGCCCACACAGCAACATCATTTCAAAAGAAACACAGAGCTGTTTTAAAAATCCGTTTTTCCCTGGCTGTCAAAATTGCAAAAATCATGGCTCACAAACCACCAAAAAAGATCCAACCTCCTTGTTGGGTGGTGAACATCATTCTACATCAAGAATCCACATAAATATAATGTCCGCAGAAGTATATGTTATCTGAACAAAGTCCACTTTTGAAGATGGGCGCTGGAAGAAAAACTGCAAAAATGGGTGTAATACCATTACTCACCTCTGTCAGAAGCTGGCGATTTTAAAACCTGTCGTATGTAAAGTTGGACATTGAACTCAAACTATGCCAAAGAAAGACTTGCTATCAGAAGCCTAAGAGGTGGATACAATTCAAAACTATATTCTAAAAAGGCTTGAAGTAAGAAATTGGTTCATGTATTTGTTAAAAATGTTAGTTATATTTTAAGACAAGGCAATTTCAGACATTGGGCCTCATCACGACTTCGGCGGTAACCCTTAAATCCGGCAGTAGCGCTATTACCACCGGATTTAAGGGTCCGCCGAATCAGGGCTTTGGCGGATTTCGCCCCAGCTCTGAGCTCGGGGGAAATCCGCCGAAAATTCGCGCTATTACCGCCAGTGGGAAATCCGCCGGCGGTATTAGCGCGAAGATTCCCCATTGAGCCCAATGGGGAATGGGGCATTCCTGAATGGGCTCAGTGGGGAATGGGGACTTACATTACCGCCGAACTCGTGATCCGGCGCTATTAGCGCCGGGGAGTTCGGCGGTAGGGCTAATACCGCCCGCGCCAATAGCGTTACTGTTACCGCCCAAGTCGTGATGAGGCCCATTGTGTTTAAAAGTTAAAGTTTCCCACACTGAGCTTCAAACACATTCCACACCTCCTCCCTAAACAAAGGAATCTTTTCTCCTGTGCTCTGCTAAGGAACTGGCAGGCTGGTGTGAAAAGGAACTGGGAGGGGCACCCTGGCCTGTTGATCTGAGTGCAGACAAAGGGCTCCCTTGAGCTGAAAGGAAATGCTAATTTGGGGCGTCAATAGAAAATGCCCTGGCAGGAAGAAGGCCATGTGACTCTCTGACTCAGCCAAGACCTTGGAGGCGGGCCAGACTGAAAATGTGGATTAAAACTGGACTAAATATATGTTTAAGGAAAAGACTTATAACAAATTGTACCGTACTGACAAAAATATGAAACTTAGAGATTATTAAAATGAAAAATTTGCTCACAGTTTAATACTAATCTGGAATCTGGGCGATGTTCTGAGACTGAACCACAAACGTTTTTAATATGGTAGCTGTTGTGGCTGTGCTAGGAACATGAAAAATTACAGAAGTATGACCAGATGGTATGTGCAGGTATATGTAAAAAATTGTACAGATCCGAAAATGTATAACCAACCAAAAGTGCGAAAAAACGGTCATTTGTGAACCGAAACTCGTAGAAACATGGGACTTGAACAGGGACGTGCCTTAATTAATCTGTGATGTGTATATGTAATATTAACAAGTTGTGCATCTTGGAAATATGTTTTTTGGGAAAAATAGATTTTCTGGGTAAAAGCAAAGGGGAGGATCTTCCCTAGATTGTAAATGGCAGCGTCACTCTGACACATGATGACACACAGTTCCTTTCTGAAATCAGGGGACAGGGAATTCTCTGACCTATCAAATCCTTAGAGGGCTGGGCATAGACAATCAGCCTCCCCACCCACTTTGGAAAATTGATAAATAGGGACTGTTGAGGACCCAGAAACACACACTTTCTCACTCATCAACTGATCTACTGGCAAAGCACCCTGCAGGAAGATCCAGACTCCAGAACCAGACTCCAGATCCAGACTCTAGAACCAGACTCTAGAACCCTGAAGCAGAGGCCTAATCCAAAAAAAAATGGAACCCTTTTCAGCAGGCCTTTCAAAATCTTGCAAACCTGATTTAACCCCTAAACTTCCAAGGGGTATCACAAAATCCAACAGCCTGGCTGAGCTGTTTTGCTGTTCTCGCTAAGAACCTTGTGCTAGAACCAAGATCCAGACCCATAGAGCAGAGGTGTACCCAGAACCAACCCGTCAGATCTAGTCCAAGAGGCCGCGCAGACCAGAGGGCCTTGCTGAGAGCAGAACCCATTGCCTGAGACCTGTCCGGTGGTGAGAGAATCCCAGCCAAACCCTTGACCAGATCTTTGACGGGCCCATTCCATTCCAAAGCCATAGGAGTGAGTATTTAGTATAGAACTGTCCATAGTCCTCTCTTAGGTTAAAGTAATCCTATTCAATCCATTCCAACCTATTCAGAACTGCATTACAGAATCTTGTGTCCATCCTGAATTCTTCTCATTATATAGTCTGTGATAATTGTAGCGATAATCATCTGTGCGCTGATATTTTTTGGAAGAAAGTCAAGTGTCCTGGTGGACAGCAATCAGAGCGGAAGGCGCCCTGTTCTGGTGGTTGTCCCGTTGGGTATCTTGTACTTTTATAGCTCCTTAGTATAAGTCCATCTTCGTTCCTAATCTTTCAAGCGCATCTTTCATTTTGAATCTTGACTCTGTTTCTGAAAAATCTACCTTCACAAAAACCTCAGTAACTTTTGAACCGTATGTCCTAGAAACATAATGTAAATGTAATTTCGAAGCTAACATCCTCAGCTTTCAAACGAACACAAAACGACATTCCAGTTCCTTATAGTTGTTCCGCAATCGCGTTTCCCGCACACGGAAAAGTTGCTGCGATTTTGCATTTGGCTCAATTTAACCACATGTAAAAATAGCTATTTCTTGATTTCAACTTCTGAATTTCGTTTTCCATCTGCTAATCATTCTACAATCATTGCTAGTGTTGACCTGAACCTATCCCAAGCCACTCACACTAGTTCTGAATCTCATTTAGCAAATCAAAATCATTTTTAGCATTTTTCCCATTCAATTCATATTACATTTAAAAGCAATTGACCTGTTTTAAAATCATTACTGTTCTCTCTAAGCTTGCTGAGGGAATCGGGATTTAAACTGCAATTGTTGATTGTTCTTCCTAATACCTGTGTGCCCTCATTCATCTCTTCATATTGCATATTGGGCGGAGTCAGTAACAACAGGGGGAAGGAGTGATTATATTGGGCCTTATTACGACCCAGGCGTTAACCATGGCGCGAGGTTGGCGGGGCGGTAATTCCCCATTCACCATTGGCACTTCCCCATTCCCATTCTTGCCCCCACAGTGCTCAATGGGAATGGGGAAGGCGGTAATTACGGCACTGCAAATTGTGGTATTGTAATTACCTCCAAGGTCCCTTTGCTGGTCCCTTCCTTAACGGACCTCGTAATTGCGCAGTAAGGGATTACCGGCACCAGTACCCTTACCGGTACCGGTAATCCCTTACCGCCCGGGTCATAATGAGGCCCATTGTCTTTGGTGGAATTCATATCAACAGGCCGATTCATGTAATTCCTCTAAAAAGTGTCGCACGCGGCTGGCGCACAGCGTGCCCGTGCGAATGTCTGCGCCAGCCGCGTGCGATAAAATCAATTTCCGCGCACAGCGTATTCATGGATTCCCACCTCCAAAAGCAGACGTGGCGCAGAGTGGCGCAGCGAACCTGCAGCAGCGCCAGTTACACCCCCAAGAACGCCCTCGTGCAAGGAAAAGCCATCAAGATCGCAAAACCATCGCAAAGGGCTGCGCCAACCCTGTACCAGTTTACCGGACTGGCAAACAGCAAACACAAAGCGGGGAACGCGTATTACGGGTGTCGGGAAAATGCGTGCGTGAGAAGTTTCCCGGGGGAGCGTGTGCGTGTATTTCAGCGGTGCGCGAGAAGTATTACACGCGAATGGCCTGGGTGCGTGTATTTCAGGGGTGCGCGAGAAGTTCCACACACGATTGGCCTGGGTGCGTGTATTTCAGGGGCTCGCGGGTGGTTTCACACGCGATCGGGCCTGGGGGAGCGTGTGCGTGTATTTCAGGGGTGCGCGAGAAGTATTACACACGAATGGCCTGGGTGCGTGTATTTCAGGGGTGCGCGAGAAGTTCCACACGCGATTGGCCTGGGTGCGTGTATTTCAGGGGCTCGCGGGTGGTTTCACACGCGATCGGGCCTGGGGGAGCGTGTGCGTGTATTTCAGGGGTGCGCGAGAAGTGCCACACGCGATTGGCCTGGGCGCGTGTATTACAGGGGCTCGCGGGTGGTTTCACACGCGATCGGGCCTGGGGGAGCGTGTGCGTGTATTTCAGGGGTGCGCAGGAAGTTTCACACGCGATTGGGCTGCTTGCGTGTATTCCAGGGGTGCGCGGGAAGTTTCACACGCGATTTCATCAGGGTACGTTGATTACAGGGGTGCGCAGGGAGCACCACACGTGAATTGCACGTGTGGGTCCTCCCAGGTGTTCCCTCTACACCCTCCACGGCCCCTGCAGGTGGCTCACACCACAGGGGCCTACCCTGCACATGTCCTGCAGGCACCCCATCCACCATGGCCATGCCCTCCAGCCAACCCACATGTCAACTTGCACTACTGCCCACCAACGCATGTCCCCCTGCACCCCCAGCCACCAGGGGCACCCGCCACCAAGCCCCCACCCATGTCTAACACCCACCCACCCCCCGAGCACTGTGGGGCACCTGCCAGCAGGCCCCCACCCATGTCCAACTCATGTTTCCCACCCCCCCACCCCCCAGCAGTGCGGGGGCACCCTCCAGCAGGCCCTCGCCCATGTCCCATCCATGCCCCCCTGCACCTGGGTCCCAACAATCCCCAATCATGTCCGTAATGGCCATCCTCCCCTGCCAAAAGGCCCAACCAACTATCACATCCTCCCACATATCAAAGGCAATTACATGTTACACACCCAATGTAAATAATGCAAATGAACACATCTGTCACACACAATGGCTGCAAGTGAATGTTAAAACACCCAACATGACATGCATGAAAGCAATGAGATGATACGACACATTGAAGGATGAAAATAAAAATGTATTGAAAATCAACTTGAATGGAAATGAAATGAGAAAAACCACAAAGCAAAACAACCAAAAGAAGATGAATGTCCATGAAAAAAATCAAAAACACACAGCACAATCAAAATGAATGGTGTCCAAAGTCACAGTCAGAAAAGTAATCCAAGTGTAAATGATAAACAAAAACCATTGCTCCATGGCGATGAAAAAAACCCAAAAAATAAAAGAATCCATTGAAGAACTATTTACAAGATAATCCCGGGTCCATGAGCCCAACCAAATGAAACCTAACTATGACAACTAACTAAAAACTGAACTATATACAAAAATGTGGCGCATTGTCCAATCGCAACCAAATAAAAAAAGAAATGAAAGGAAACCTAACACTAACTATATAACTATATACAAAGGCGGCGGGCAAGTCCAGCGGCTCACTCCGTGGTGTTCCGGGCCAGGGCATCATCGAACTCCTGTTCGATGTCCCGGAGGCGGTCCTGTTCCATGGCCCCGAGGGTCCGCAGGGACGACGCCGTCTCCTCCTCCAACCCCCTGCGGATTGCCTCGAGGCACTCGGCCCGCCTCAGGGCCCTCCCCTTGGAGTTCTCCGCCCTGACCATTGAGAGTCGCGCCTCTTCCGCCCGCCGCCGCTCCGCACCTATATGCTGGCCCAACCGCTGCCACACGGAAGACACTTCCCGTCCTGGGTCCTCCTGCCCTCCGGCCGATGCCTGCCCCTCCGATGTTGATGGCCCCGAGCCATGATGCCTCCCACGTTGACTCTGCTGCTGCCTCCGACGCCACTGCCTGTGCCAGCACGACGGCATCCAGGCTGATGGAATCCACCGACGCCGTCGTGCACGTGCCCTGCCTGATGATGCCGGCACATCCTCCATCTGCTGGGGTACAGTTGCTGTGGTGTCCACCCCTGCTGGACCTCCGACTCCCGACTGTCGCAGGGATGGGATCCCCACCGAGCTGGCTGCATTGGTCAGGACAGGTCCACAGGGGGCCCTGGTGGCATCTGGCCCGGAAGACGGCAAGGAGGACGACTGGTGTATAGTCTCCACAGAGGAGGAGAGGGCCGCCAGATTGGCCGACACATGCAGGAAACCCCCGAACATGGACGATCCCAATTGGGCCACTTCGGCACGGTGCTCTTCGTGATGATGTGCGTGCTCCTCCTGGGAAGCACACACGGCATCACAAATCACAGCCGTGCGCATCGCGACCCCAATCATGACCTTCTCCATAGGGCCAGGGGTCCCCTCGTCCACAGGTGGAGGGGAGTCAGATGACATGGACATCCCCTCTACCTGCGGACGGGCCTGGGACGGGGCATCCCTGTTGGTGCATGGTGGTGCACCCACAGGGTCAGGGGCAGCGACATGCACAGGCCCCTCCACGGTGAGCTGTGCTGCCTCCTGCCCCTGCCCTTGGACTGCACCACTTGCACCAGCAAGGATGCCCCCACCAGGCCCCATGTGCGCCTCAGTGGCGGCCTCCTCCTCCTCTGTGGGAACCACCAACCTGGATGGCTCCTCACCGTCTTCCGCCGTAGCAGGCCCCTGTGGGGGCTCACCCACCCCTTCTGCTGCAGCCGTGGGGGCATCCCCGCCGCCTTGCTCCACAGCGCCGTCTCCGCCCTCTTCTTCACTAGCTGCTGTGTAGAGGGAGACATAGAACACAAGCATCAGGGTACTGTACACTGGACCCCTAGACAGGAAGCAATAGCAGATGAGTGCCACTGTCAAAGTACACTTCCATCATGTCCCTCCACAACACATGTGTCAGTCCAGGCAATACACACACAGTGACAGTCATGGTGCATGCCATGGACATTTCCATACATGTCCTATGGACTCTCGAAACATACAATGTAATGGTACTCACATGCATCATGGGTCATGCCTATCACATGCACACACTTCACCTCAGTCACATCCATCTGGCCCCGTACACCCCAATCACAGTGGATACAAGGATGACTAGGCTGCATCAGTGAATCTGTAAATTGTCACAGACATGTGTCAAGCATCCATGGCCTTCACAAATCACAGACACGCAGGTCAGGCACACAGACATGGATACCATATATGTACCTGGCATCAGCACCCATCCCTCACCCCCACCCATGTCCAGGAACGGAGACTACCATGCTCTCATGTGTGCAATCTGCATAGTGCTCCCCATGTCATATTTAAACACATGCAACAACCGTGCGGTTCACACATCACTGGTCGCACATGCATTACCATGATGTCCCGCACACATACATGCGTACATGGCCTATGTCACACATACAGGCAAGTATCAGACAACCAGCACACTGCAACATGCCTTGTCTCACACAGCAATGCTTGGCCACTTACCGCTCAACTCCAGACGGGTCTCCCTCTCAAGGACCTGGGCGTGGAGCGCTGGGTGTACGCGTTCCAGGACCCTCATCTGGATGGAACTCATGCGGCCCCGGCCCCCCTCCACGAGGCGCCGGGCCTTTATGAGGGTCCTGGACCTCAAGTCCTCCCAGCACTTCTTGACCTTCTGGATGGTGCGGGTTGCCACCCCCTCCGCGTTGATGGCAACCACACAGTCGGCCCAGATCCTCTCCCGTCCTTCCTTGTTGGCGCGGGACGATCCGAAGAGGGCATCATACTGCCCCAGGACTTGCTCCACCAGGACACCAACTTCGGTGGCAGTGAAGCTGGTGCCCCTCTGCCCCTCTGGCCGGGGGTTGCCACTGGTGCCAGATGTTGATGTGCCCGACATGGCAACCCCAGGGGCAGGAGTGGGTGGGCAACTGGGTCCTGGGGCTGGGCTGTGGAGCGATGTTATCCGAGTCGGGAGTCTTCTGTTCCAGCAGGGGTGGACACAGCAACTGGACCCATGCAGATGGCTGATGTGCAGGCACCAAATGGCAGGGCACGGTGGCAGCAGGCAGGCAGGCAGCAGCAGATGGCACGTGGGAGGCTGCTCGGGGCACTGGGGGGCAGTAATTCGGCCTTCTGGGCAGGAGCGTGGTCTTCCTAGTGTTTTCGCGTGGCCAGCTTGATACGGAGTGATTTGGCACGTGAAAATCCTGCACGTCAGCGTGAAATTCGAGGAAAGGGCCTTAGCGCGTAAGCGCGTCAGCACGCGAATGCGATTTCATTGACCAAAGGCCCTTACAGCGTAAGCGCGTCTGTGGCGTTTCGCGCACGGGCGTTACCCTGGCAGGGCTTGGAGATCCCGCGTGCTTTTCGTGCGGTGCGTGTGTTTTCCATCCATTGGGGTACACACGCTATTACTTCACAGCGGGTGTTGGCTACGCGTTCTTCTACACGCAAGGCAGACGGTGAGTGGTACCTCGCTCCCCCCAGGCCCGATCGCGTGAAAAAGTTCACGCAAACCCCTGGAATACACGTAGCACGCTCCCCCAGGCCCGATCGCGTGTGAAAACACCTGCGAGCCCCTGGAATACACGTACCCCGCTCCCCCAGTCCCGATCGCGTGTGGAAACACCCGTGAGCCCCTGAAATACACGCACACGCTCCCCCAGGCCAGATCGCGTGTAAAACTTCGCGCGCACTCCTGAAATACACGCGCCCAGGCCAATCGCATGTGGAACTTCACGCACACGCTCCCCCAGGCCAGATCGCGTGTAAAACTTTGCGCGCACCCCTGAAATACCCGCACGCAGCCCAATCGCGTGTGAAACTTCACGCGCACCCCTGATATGCACGCACACGCTCCCCCAGGCCCGATCGTGTGTGAAAACACCCGCGAGCCCCTGAAATACACGCGCCCAGGCCAATCGCATGTGAGAAACTTCTCGCGCACCCCTGAAATACATGCACACGCTCCCCAGGCCAGATTGCGTGTAAAACTTTGCGCGCACCTCTGAAATACCCGCACGCAGCCCAATCGCGTGTGAAACTTCACACGCACCCCTGAAATACACGCACACGCTCCCCCAGGCCAGATCGCGTGTAAAACTTTGCGCACACCCCTGAAATACACGCGCCCAGGCCAACCGCGTGTGAGAAACTTCTCGCGCACCCCTGAAATACACGTGCCCAGGCCAATCGCGTGTGGAACTTCACGCGCACCCCTGAAATACACGCACACGCTCCCCCAGGCCAGATTGCATGTAAAACTTTGCGCGCACTCCTGAAATACCCGCACGCAGCCCAATCGCGTGTGAGACTCCACGCGCACCCCTGAAATGCCTGCACGCAGCCCAATCGCGTGTGAGAAACTTCTTGCGCACCCCTGAAATACACGCACACGCTCCCCCAGGCCCGATCGCGTGTGGGCCTTGTCGCGCGTGTAGGACTTTGGCGCACATTTTTTTCATGCGCAGGGACGCTACCGCCTGCTTTCGTGTGGCGGACATGTATGGGCCTGTGCGCGTCTTTGGCCGTGCGCTGTTTTTCCCTATTCGATTCCATGAATACGTGTTGTAGGCGAGCGTGTGGGTGTTCTGCGCACTTGCCTCCTGTACTTCCCCCGTGACGCCCACATTTTCACGAGTTGTTCCCCATACTGCGTATGACGCCCTGTGATACACCTACTTTTGTTATGTACGCCGCGCTATGTGCGAATTCACTGTGGCCTTATCGCACGGCGTTCGATGACCTGTGTGCCAGCGTGCGCCAGCGTGCTCCAGCGTGCGCCGCACACTTTCTCACCGCACATCCCACATTTTGCGCGTGCACGGACTTCCATGAATTGATGTGCGATGTTTTCTGTGCTATAATCGCACTTGCACTGCGATTTTCGCTGTTTCTCTGTGAATCGCACGTTTTCGCACGCGTGCGCCGTTTTTTCGGCACACGTTGATTCCATGAATCGGCCTGCAAGTTTCTTCTGTGTTGCATTCTTTCCTATCATCGCATTTCCTTGAACCGCACAAAGTTATTCTCTGCTATATTATTCTTCCTATTCCTACTACTAATTGATTAAAGAGATTGTTGATATTGTCATATTACCCATTGCTGATCATTGTTCATATTCATAAATGTGATATTCAGATATTATCCATATTTATAAAAGTGTCATATATATATTGTTCAATTCTTCAAATAAATCTTTTAATTTGCAAAACAAACCTATTTCTTGGTTCAGTGAGACCGGGGGAATTCAAACAGAGGGGCATTATAAAAGGGTACATCATCCAGAATTAAAAGAACTTTTGACATAAAAATATATAAATAAGGGTTTCCATTGGGCATCCCCTACTAGGCATTGACTTTGTTGGAGTGCTGGATTGAAATCATTTACACCTCCGCCCTAGTGAATCAACTGTCCAGGGTGGACACCTGCTACGGTAAATTTTTCTTATTACCTTCCATTCGGTACTATGAGGGGAAAGTTGTTCCCAAGATATTATATGGGACAGAAGTGTATGCTTTGTCCCTCTTAGATTATTTGCCCTTGCTTGAGGCTCTGATTTGGAGGAGGGTACTTTGTATCCAAGGCTCAGTTCCTTTGTGTGCCATAAGATATGAGCTGGGTATTGTCTCAATGAAGGCAAGAGCACAATGGAAATGCCCATTCCTCCCAAGGAAGATCCTGTGTCCCACGGAAGGTTCTGAGCGTATGGCCCTTGGAACGTGCATTTGTTATTGGATGGGATTACACTAGAATCATTCTGAATCCAAATAACCGGACAAAGAAGATGGCAAATTACTGTTTTGTTAACAATTATCTAAAACAGGGAGGTTGCAACGAACATCAACGGACGTACACTCAGTCTCTCAATGATTTCCACAAAAAATACACTTCATATACTTCATTATGCTTCAGAGTGATTTCATACTACGTGGCAATAGTGAAAAACCTATTAAGGGTCGGGATTGGTTAAGGGAAACATGTAGATATGCAATCATATAGGAGCTACGATGGTTATTGGCTGTCCTTTGTCAGGTGGACAACTTGTGCCTACCTCTTCAAACTTGTAATTTAAGAAAAATAGTTACACTATGTTTCATTGGTCTTCTAAGCTATAAAGTCCTTAGTTATATGGACTAATACAATTGGGTGGCACGCTTGTGCCATGTCTGGAACATTTGTTTCATTTAGCAGCACGTAAGCGAAGACCTATGTGCAGGGAGATAGGACCTGAACCTACATCACCACCCAATTAGCTGCCATGAAATTATCTTTGTACTTGGCCTTGCAAAGTATTCTCGACCTGGGAATGTACAAGAGTGAGGGCACTCGCTATTGTGTCTGGAACTTAAATTTGAACTTTCCATCCTTGGCTCACGTAACAAGAGACCACGATTTGGTCCATTGTGTTTATGTTTATGTTTAATGATTTATAGTACACACCGAGGTACCCAAAGGCTTATGGGCGCAAAATAAAACAAACAACATTCATACAAACCACATTGTGCTGGTACCAAAAAACAAACAACAAAGTATAAACAACAATCCAAGGAGGAATATGGCCCAACAACATAAAAGTAATATATGATAAGCCTCAATTATACATAGGAATATCAGCATGTATACGAGACTCCCAAAACACCAAAGTACATCAGAGAATAAGATTACAATTATATGAGCCTCTGGGGAGGTATTTGCACACTCTTAAAAATGCAGGTAAGTTGCTAGACCCACAAACCACTATAACACAGACATTATTGGATTGCGAACACCAGTCTTTTATGTCCAACCTGCGGAGAAGCTTGAGGTCAGATAATCTGACCACACCCGGCCCAGTTCTTTGTCTTAGCCAGGCTAAGACCTTGTAGTGCAAGGCTTCTCTAGGCTCCGGGCCATCAACCTATATTGGTGATAACAAAGTTTCTCTGGTCCATAACAAACTAATGTAAACTCATATTGTCTACTTTCGGCATTTGACACTTTCTTAGGCTCAGATTCTGCAAAGATCCCAGCTTGGGAATGGCGTTCACTGAAATGGGTTGTTTGATCACTTTTTGACCAACTTTCTGAACGAGTACAGAGACAGAATAAAGTGGTTCTGGTGAAGGGCCAATAGTGTCAATATTGTCAAACCTTTCGTTAGTAGCCATGATGGATCTAATGGGCACCAGAAGCTCCCTACCAGCGGAATGAGTCTGTGAGCCCTGTTCTTGCAGCTGACTATGTATATTAGCTTGACAGGCCTTGTCCCATTTGGGTGACTGAATCCCAGCAATAGGATTACGGGGCTCATTTGTTTGTGAGGCAGCATTAACTCTAGATGAACAAAGATCTGCCACCTAGTTATTTAATGAGTCCATCAGTAGTCCCAGATCAAAAGGGCTGGTGCATAAAAGTAACTCTTTGGCAATACTGGCCATAAGACCAGGCCACTCGGCAAGGGCCGATTGTTCTGATTGAAAAGGGTTTCGCTTAACCCCCTCTTGCGGGGCAGCATTGTATGGCAAAAGATGATCCTTCTTACTACCTGTGTGTTTCCCGAACCCTTCCAAGGTTGAGTGAACAACAGGAGTAGGGATAGGCTCCACAATAACACAATTATCTGCTCTTGGAGAACTCCCCAAGGAAATGGGAGCCACGAGATTGGACCTCAGAGGAGAATTGTCAGACTCTTGGGGTGGGCATATAAAGGAAGAAGCATCGCCCTCGGCTTTGTGCATTTCCAATTCAGGAGAGCCACCCTGCAGTCTCCGTCTCCTACGAGAACTGCATGTCAAGACCTCCAAAACATGGGCTCTAGTAAGTGAAAGGGAAGGGGGCACTAGGCCCGCTAGTTCCATTTCTGCCAGTCTTCCAAAGGGCTTATCAAACGGCCCGGAAGTATCAAATTTATAGTCCTGGTCCCTAGATCGCAAAACTATAGGCACCTCCCTTTTTGCTGGCAGCCATAGTAATGACTGGGAACATGAGCCTTGAGTAAGGAAATGGTCAGTAAGAACGAAGGACAGAAGGTAAACGGCCACTTGGCATGTGAGCAGCATCTCTCTGCTGGGCTGTCACTGCAATAACCATAAAGGGCAACAGGGGGAAACAGGCATTTACCGTGCTGACGGGTACCCAGCCAGAGTGCCATGCCTCTCGGGTACCTACCGCTTCAAAGAGATTAGGAGGCCGCTGAGGAGGCCGAGAGGCATGGAAAATCCAACAACAGCCTCCAGCATCTCAACACTGAAGCCCATGGAGGCTGCGAGAACCGCAGAGGCCGCAGGAGCTGCGAGGGCTGCAGCCAACACTCCTGCAAGGCCAAGCAGATTAGAAAAAAGGACCTAAGTTTGCATCGAGCGTCAAGCTGCACGCCAACAAAGTGAAACATTACCACTGCTTCTGACACATCTAGTTTCAGCTTTTTAATGCCTTAAATGAATTCAAACTTGGCATCCTTTGTGTTCTTTCTTGCACCTTAACGTGGGAGGATTCATCCTCCGCACACTTGTTCTCTTCAGAGTAGATAGCTGTCCTCAATTTCTAAGATCTTGACTTCAAGCCAGAAAGCCCCACCACACAGCTTCACTAGCCTGCTGTTCTGCTGTGACACAGCTTTTCATTGCCCCTTTAAAGTTTCTGGCTTATTTATTTCATGATACCAATGTCCCGTGTCTGTACAATGGTGGCTTTGCCTGCATTCTATTCACTACCCATAGCTAGCGTTTGCGATGACCTGCTCTACCTTGCGTTTCAACGTCTGTACATTCATTGAACTAACTTCTGTTTTCTGCAGTACTTTGTTAATGTGTAATATACTTATTTTCTACTTTGTCAGTTCACTCGATTCTTTACTTCATCATTTGTTCTCTAAGATCCATACATTGTCTTCATTCAGTAACTCGGGACGTGGTAGCACACTTTCTTGTGATGTCATTCTTAGCTCTTTCTCATATTCCTTCAGGGAGTTCCTCCTGTAGGTTTTCATCAACTCGAGAGTAAATTCGATAGGGCTGTCTCAATGGATATCTCCTTCCAAATACTTGATGCAGTATTGGCACGATTGCTGGTGTCAGACAAGGCACGGTCTCATGTCTCCAATATGAAGGAGGTAGGGGGCAAGATCTCCTGCGGATGTATACATCTGCTCCTCTACATCCCCCCTCTGGTCGAGTCCTCAACCACATCCTCAAGTTTTCCTGCTTAGTAGTGGTAGCGTCCTAAGAGAGGGTAAAACAACCAATGAAGCTAACAAACCCAAGGAACTAATGACATAGCCAAGAACAGCCCCAGAAATGTGCCTTCAAAAGGTGTCCCCATCCAGCAAACAAACTATCCACCAACCAAAAGACAGGCTAAAACAACAGAAAACATATGGCAGAAAGATGTCTGCCAATCACTATGACACTCACTGTACACCACGTGGCGCATGCCACCCCCATTTTCCATGACCCTGCAGGCAGGTAAAGGCCTGCGGCGGGTAGAATGACTGGACGACTTTAACAACATTATCTCAGTGGCAGTTGAGGAAAACTCACTGAAACTACGCAGCATGCTCCTCAACATCGCTGGCAGTGAAATGAAGACACTCATCAAGACCATCCCCACGGCAGGGAAGCCTGACTTCGCTTCATTGGTCACAGCCCTCAACAAAGACTTGTAATCGGGCCCAATAGGGATTACGAAAGGTACATGTTCAACCAGTGTAACCAGAGAGTTGAAGAGACAGTAGTCTAGTTTAGTTTAGTTTAGTTTATTTCTGTAGTAGACAAATTCATCACTCGGCTGAGAATTAAAGGGGCACACTACCAGTTCCACGCCTTCTCGTTGGACGAAGCCATTTGCCTGAGGGTAATTGAGGGCTGCCTATCACAGAAACGCAAAAAACAGCTGCTCAAGAAACCACTCTCCATCGACAAAGTCAGTGAAATGGCCAGAATCTTCGAGAGAGTGGATATACAAGCAACCCAGATGTCAGGAAACACCACGTCGAAGCAAGAAAAGAGCAAACTTATTGTAGCGGTCCAGCCAGGTGTTCTGGGGAAGAAGAAATCGCTGACGGGCCCATAGGTCAGCGCTCACCCTCCAGAATTTGTAAGACAAGATAGCTGCACCATGTGAGGACAGGGGGTGCAGGATTCACTTACTCCAACACGACTCAATAATGAGGACTCTGTAAATTGGCAAAGGGAAGTTCGTTTAATGACAATTACATAAAACAGAGAAACAAATGGAAATCAGCAGCATTGCGATCACCTGTCTCGTTCCGACTTCCTCGAACTTCAGTCGGACAGCAATTCTTATAGGCAAAAATCGTCATCACTGACGTCTAATTTCTATAAAAAATCATCATGCAATATAATTGGTTAGGAAAGGTAACTTAAGTATAGGTGTTTTATCTGTATATGACAATAGGGCATGCGGATTGGATAACTCTTATCGGATGGGCGTCTACGCCCATCCCTCTACATTATGCGTGATAGACGTCACTACAACCACGACGTCCTATTGGTTACAGTATCTAAAGGACTCGAGATGACTTGGTCCATTGTGATTGGTCAGGTTACACCCCTAGACATAAATTTCCACTTTTAATTAGCAGCATACAGAATGGACACCCCTGTGCCTGGTGTCCCATGTTTCACCCGGCCTCCCTTATATCAATCAGTGTTTTAAGGCGACATGTCAATTAGTTGGCTAAGGATGGCCTCGAAACTGAAGTCTCTTATCGGAAAAAGTTATGGCATCCTCAGGTCCTGGATGACATCAGGCAATGGTACATCTTCGCGCCTGGCTGGTCACGTGTTAGTTCACCATGAATCTGCTTCAGTTTCCAGCTTTTAGTGCATTTAATTCTGTGTCAGCCTAGCCACCTGCATTTGCCCCCCTTGTCTTGACCTTCATGAGGCAGGCTCGTATGCTCTGAAGTTGGAGTCATGTGAGCTGACACTCTCCTCCCCTTCTCTAGTTGACCTCGATTTCCTAGGCATGAGCCGCTCTTTGTTGAGTTTCGATTCCGCTCCTTCTCTTGCCTTTGGCTGGGTTTCGAAACTTGGCCTGTCAGGCCACTGGCCGCCTGGGTACATTTCTGCTTTTACAAAAGGGAGTCGCACTTGTATAATGTGCCTTATTGAGGTAGATATATGGTTGGCGCTTGCCGCTCTATCTTCTACTAAGAATTGCAAGCAGTATCGATTTCTTAGCATCTTGCGTTTCAAGCTTATTTACACACGTTTAACAGGACGGTTGCTTCCATCTTGTCTCGTAGCACTGTTTCCTCACGTTGTAACATTGTCTCCTCTCTGTGTCTATTCCATTCATTTTCGATTTACTCGCACTGCCGTGTCATCTTCGATAGCTGCTTTTGTTCATTCACGGGTCTGTTAAGGCCCTTGTGTCATTTCCAATGGCCTTCCATTAAGGCTTTTGGGGTCTCTTCGTGGACCGTGTGTAGGTACTTCTCATTTCGTATCAGCGGCTGGTATGGCTGTCTGATAGGGTACCATGCTGCCCAGGGTTGTCTGGTTATGGGTGCTTCAACCGGAATGGATCTTCTGATGTATACTGGGCAGAGTCCCAGTGCAGCTCTTTGTAGGTTCATTTGCTCTTCATACATCACATACCTTGGCGAGTACGCTCCTGGTACCTCGAAACGAGAGGAAGGGGTGCAGGCTATGTCTGGGACCTCCTCTACACTGGCAAACTAAGATCCGGGGACAAGAGCAGCGAAGGGGGCTACCAGACAACCCCTAGAACACAGAGACAGTACTAACAGTGTGGGATGGTGGCGTTTCCCCACTCAGGGGCTTGCCCCGCGCTCACCCACAGGTGTGGAAACTGTGGCAGAGAAGGCAATTTCCAATCAGTCTGCAGGAAAAGCAGGCCTTTCCCCACACCGCGCATGCCACCGCTGCCACAGCACAGGGCATACAATCGGACCCCGCAGAACCAGGCCTACCAAATGCGCCCATACCAACAATGGCCAAGGCAATATGTGAGGGTAATAGAGGACCACTACCCTGATGATGACGCCCAAGAGCTCGAGATGTATGAACAGAACCAGAGGATTCGAGACGAATATGATGGACTACCACAACCATGCCAAAACCTTTACGTGACAGCTTCCCAAGGGCTGCAGTATGAGAGTGACCAGTACGACCAGTATGCTCAAGACATGAACCTCATCATGGATGAGATAGAAGCAAGAGAGGCACCCAGAATTCCAGTGGAGATATGTGGCAGACAGTTCTCTTTCCTAGTCGACTCTGGGGCCACTGTGAACATCATGGGAGAGAAAGAATTCCTCCAAATTACTGACAAGCCAACACTGGCCCAGACAGTGTCCATGATCTTCCAATGGGAGGCAGACCTCCCCCTACACTCCATCGGATACTTTAGACGCTGACTCATCCACAAAGAACGATCCACCATCACAATCATTCACGTGATCCGAAGCCCGATCAAAGGAAGATGTCTGCTGAGATACCGTACAGCGTCCTGCCTGGGACTCATTGACATTCACTTCCAGGAAGGTGACACTATCCGCTCGACTGCTCCCACCAGTGGCGCAAAGGACCGAGTCTGCACCATCTGGGATGGCTATCCACCAGAAGGCCCCATTACAAAGAACATGACCCTGAAAGAATTCCCACACCTGTGTAAAGGACTCAGCAAGATGAAAGGTCCCCCCGTCAAGCTACATATAGACACCTCGATCCGTCCGGTTCCAGAACACCCGAGGAGAGTAGGTTTCCACCTGCAAGCTGCCATGTCGAAAGAACTCAATCAGTTGCTAGAGAACAGCATTATCGAACTGGCCACAGGCCCGACCCTGGGTCTCACCGCTGGTGATTGTGCCGAAGAAAGGTGGACACCTGAGACTTTGCGTAGACATGCGGATGGCTAACACAGCCATTCAGAGAGAACAACACCCAGGACCATGCATAGAGAGCATGATTTTCCAACTAAAGAATGCTGTTCTTTTCTCCAAGCTCAACCTCAATCAGGAGTATCATCAGTTGGAGCTCCATCCCGAATCAAGGGGCATCACCACTTTTGCAACCCATGATGCCCTTTTCCGCTACAAACGTCTAAACTTCGGCATCTTGTCAGCGGCCAAGATCTTCCAAGAGACCATCAGACTAGTGATCAGGCTGGTGCATGGGGCACTAAACTACAGCAATGATATCCTTGTTTTTGGAAGGTCACAGGAGGAGCATGACACTGCCTTGTGCGCAACCTGTGCCACCATCCAAGGAGCAGGTCTGACGATCAACATTGACAAATGCCGGTTTTGCAAGACCGATCTGAAGCTCTTTGGGCATATTTTCTCCGCAGATGGTATGACACCGGACCCCGACAAAGTCTCCACCATCTTCAACCTTCAAGAGCCAGGCCAGGTAGCTGATGTGCGAACATTTCTGGGGATGGCAGGCTATTGTGCCAGGTATATCCCACATTACGCCTCCATCACTGAGCTGCTACGATGACTGCTTCAGAAGGACGTCCCGTTCGTCTGGTCAGCTGAATTGCAAGGGCTGTTCGACACCATCAAACAGGCCCTGGCGGAAGCCCGGAGACTTGCTTACTTTGACCCAGATTGACACACCGAAATCATAGTAGATGCAAGCCCGGTAGGGCTGGGAGCTATACTGGCCCAGACAAATGGAGGAGACACTCACCCCAGGCACGTTGTAGCCTATGCCAGCAGGGCATTGGCCCTGCCCAAGTCTGCTGATTCACAGGCTGAAAAAGAGAGCCTGGCAGCCGTGTGGGCATGCAAGTCCTTCCACAACTTTGTGATAGGGAAAAGGTTCACCTTCATCAAAGATCACCAAGCTCTGCTGTCACTAGGCCTCATCACGACTTGGGCGGTAACGCCGACGCTATTAGCGCCGGCGCTATCTGCCCTACCGCCGAACTCCCCGGCGCTAATAGCGCCGGATCACGAGTTCGGCGGTAATGTTAATCCCCATTCCCCATTGAGCCCATTCGGGAATGCCCCATTCCCCATTGGGCTCAATGGGGAAATTTCACGCTAATACCGATGAGCGCAAATTTTCGGTGGATTTCCCCCCAGCTCAGAGCTGGGGCGAAATCCACCGAAGTCCTGATTTGGCGGACCCTTAAAGCCGGTGGTAATAGCGCTACCGGCGGATTTAAGGGTTACCGCCAAAGTCGTGATGAGGCCCACTGTTTGGGAACCCCAGGACCACAATGTCGCCCAGGATTGAACAGTGGGGCATCAGGCTCCAAGTATATGACTTGAAATCATCCACTGGCCCGGGGGCAAGAACAACTCGGCACACTATTTATCGAGACATCCAACAGGCAAGCCTCTGTCTAGATCCGGCGACACAGAATACATTAACTGCGTGACTGCAAACGCTCTCCCACCGGCTGTCTCACTTGAAACCGTTCCTTCAGCTTCAGCTTCGGATCCCTGGTGAACAGCCTAACTGCGAACAATCGATGGAGGGGCTACCGCTGCACCGTCTTGAATCATCCTGCGGTGCGCAGAGATGAATTGGAAAGATTGGCCAAGGTGCACACAGAACTGGTCGTAAAGGACAAAACGATACTCCTGGGAGGGTATAGACTGGTCATCCCAGTGACACTCCGGTCCGAAGTTCTCAAGACGGCCCATGAGGATTATTGAAGCATGGACAACACAAAGAGGCAACTCAGGTGTCATGTGTGGTTCCCGTTTCTGGACGCCATGGTTGACCGGTGGGTGAAAAACTGATTAGCTTGCCAATGCACAGGGAGAGCTGAGGCCCCGATCTCACTCCAACCAACGCAGATTCCTGAACACCCCTGGGAGAAGGTGGCCATGGAATTCTATGGTCCCCTTGAATCGGGAGAATACCTGCTACTCTTTATAGACGAGTACTCGTGATTTCCAATAGTGAAGAGGTCAACAAACACAGCATTCGCTCAAGTGGCAGCGATTTTTGATGAAGTCATAAGTGAGTGGGGAATTCCGGACACCATCAAGTCTGATAATGGCCCACCGTTCAGTGGACATGAGTTTGCAACCTTTGCGAAACATGGGTTTCACCCTTCAAAAGATCACGCCCCGCTGGCCACAAGCCAATGGGATGGCTGAAAGGTTTATGGTCGCAATCAAGAAAACCTTACATAGGGCCTGCATTGAAGGCACTCACCCCCACCAAGCAGTCAACAGATCCAACTTCTATTCCAGGAGGAAAGGAGTGGACCAAGGGATGGAGGACTATGTGTCAGCCTTACCTACTTGGGCTTTGTCGTGTCGTTTGGAGCCGGTATTGACCCAGAGAAACTCATAAGGTACTTGACAATAATTCACACCAATCATACTACTGTGCAAGGGTGCTTATGGATATGTGGAGACTGCACCCTGGAGGAGAGGGAACCCATTGCAAAGATGGTGTATCATTCCGAATGATGCGCAAAACCTGTCAAGGAGATGAAGAAGGTATCGTCAGAAGAGAAGAACCCCCAGTCAGTTAATGCCACCAGGAAGGTGCCTGATAGAGAGGACAAGAAGAAAAACGACAGAAGACCACGAGAAAGTTATCAGAGAAAAGTACTGTTTAAAAGGAAAGAAAAAGAAGAGAAGATCAAGTGCTTCTGATTCTGTACAGTGGTTGTCAATTGTGGCATTAAGGGGTACCTTTCAGCTGTGTGCCGACGAAGGAAAAATGTCACAACGTAGGTCCCGGGCAGCGTTTGCTCAGCTGTGGAGCATGTGATGAGTTAATGAGATCAAGCTTTCACATCCTTTAAGCTGTCAAGCTGTAAGATATACAGGAAAGGACACTGGGTTAACACGATGGCACATCATTGCTTTCTATATTCTATCATTACTATGGACAAGTGGGAAGAGCTAATGCATGAGGGATTGGTAAGGTAGCTCCAGAAACCAGACATCAAGAAACCAGGTGGCTTTGAGGTTTGAAAGATTCAAATCATGGCCTTCTGCAAAGATTCGTTGAATTCAAGGACAGCTTTGTACCCATCAATATTTATGTAATTAAGAAGGGAGTGAATTTAATTGTGTGGAGAGGTCAGGCAGCATTGAGAAAAGTGGACCCTAATTATACAGAACATGTCCTGAGTGTTACCCCTTCTGCAGTGAGCGAGGGACTCCATTTTCCAAAGTGTTCTGTGAGGGCATTGAAAAACCTATGAGAGATGCACAAAAGGGATGCCTCAAAAAGGGGCATCTCCTTTTAGTCACAAAGTGAGAGGTATGGCATCAGTAATCAGGGATACAGTTGACGAAGAACTGCAAAGTCTGCTAATTCTGACATAATTGGAACTAATGAATCCACTGAATTGTTGAGTCCTATTGTCATAGCACAAAAGAAAAATTGGATGTTTGGTTTTGTGTAGATTTGTGGAATTTAAAATCTGAACAGCTATGCTGCATGTGAAGCCAACCTCGTTTTTCCACTTGACTTGTCGTCCGCTTAACACTAGATTCCCTTGATGGAAGGCAGTGCACACCTGACTTCTCTTATCAACACCTTTGGACTGTGCCACTCCCAGAATATGCCTTTTGGACTTGTGTCTGCAGCAGCAGCCTCCCAGAGAGTAATCTTGCATTTATTGAGTGGGATATCAGGGGATTTCATCTAACAAGACAATATTTTAGAATTTGATTAAGACTAGAGGGGGACAGGATGCCAGATTTGAGAGGGTTCTCCAGTGCATTAATGAGAAAGGTCTGAAAATAAAACTGAGCAAGTGTAAGTTCGTGACATCAGAAGTTCAATATTTGGGACCCTTGATTAGTGATATGGGATGCAGACCTCAGATGGAAGCTGTCAGCCCATCCTTCCTTAGAGGACGCCCTTTTACCTAGAAATGGTGATGTCGTACAGACTTTGGTTTGGCAGAGTTTTATAAAAAAATTGTGAAGAACGTCGCTGAGAGTATACATCTTTAAAGGGAAGGGAGTATTATTTGTTTCGAATGAGCACTGTCAATTTGTGATGAAGTCCATTACAGATTGAATTTGTAGTCCACCTAATCTGGGTGGGTTTTCCACAAAACATCCCTCCGTCATCATTGTAGATGCCATTATGAAGAGCTTGGGAGTGATGCTATCCAAGGTAGACGGTAAAGAAGAAAGAGATTTATACCATACCTACAGGGCTGTATCTGCAGTTCTATCCAGATAGTCAGTAATAGAAAGGAAGGTGTTGCATACTTCAAGAATTATGTTTGGGTGATGATGGCTGGTTATCATTCGGTAGACACATTGGGCCTCATTACACGGAAGGCGGTAATCCAGGGTGCTATTAGCACCCTGGACCATGCCGGTAAATTACCGGCACCGCCTTGGCGGAAAGGGGATTTACCGCCCCATTCCAAGGTTGGAGGGGCGGTAAATCCCCCTTCCGCCATTGCCCTTCCCCATTCCCATTTCTGCCCCATAGGGCTCTATGGGAATGGGGAAGGCGCTAATTACGGCACCGCAATTTTGCGGTGCCGTAATTAGCTCCGAGGTCCCTTAGCGGGTTGGTACTTAACGCCTGCAAGAAGCAGGCGTTAATTCCTCCAACCCGCAAAGGGACCTCGTAGTACGGCGGTAAGGGTTAACGGTCACCGTTGCCATTAACGGTGACCGTTAACCCTTACCGCCGTCCGTGTAATGAGGCCCATTGACTGTATACTGGTTGTCTAGATCCACTACTCGCCTTGTTCACCTTTCTTTGAAACTAATGGAGAATAATTAACAAACTGTATATGTATCAGGCATCCAAATAGACTTAATGTCTTGAAATCCATTGCCAGATTCAGGCAATGTGTCTCAAGAAGAGGATGAGTTGTGCCTTGTGTTATACAGGCCGACCAGGTAACATATAATATTGGTTATTTATAACGCGCTAAATACCTTGAGGTTTCTAAGCGTGAACCCGGGGATCTAACTTGTGTTGCTCTGGGTCGTCTTGCTTCCAAGATGAGCACGTTGCACATGAGCTATCCTCCCGAGGCCATGCTGAGGAAAGCGTGGACTGCAGACCTGGAAATGGACCAGGTGTTGTCACAGGTTTTACAGTATGTGTGTGGTTGGTATGCCAATTAAGAATCATATTCAGTAGACAAAGGAGGAACTCTTTGAAGATGGAGGGCTGTTATTCAGGGGTCACAGGCTTATACCTTCTCAGGTGTGATGCGAAAACCGTTGACGTGTGTGCATGGTGGTCATTCTGGAAACACCAAAAAAGAGAGGAGGATTTGTGAAAAGTACTTGTGGCCGGGGGTGGACTTGTTTGTGGAATGAATGGTGAGAGAATGCTAGGCATGTTTAAACTCCATATAGAGAAAGAGAACAGTGAACCAGCGTTTATGTCCCTTGACCATCCCGTCAAGGACTTCACAGCAGTTGGGCATTGATATTGCTGGGCCCTGTCGGGTGCAAGGACAAAGAAAGAGGTTCTTGATAGTCATGGTGGATTATTTGCCCAAGCGGCCTGCGAGAAGATGTGTGGACAGTGTGAATGGGCAGTGCCTCACTGAGTACTTAGAAATAATCTTCAAGAGTAAAGGCATTCTGAAGAGATTATCAGCAATGCTGTTGCACAGTGTACATGCCTGTAAGCCTCTATTCCAGAAAGAAAGGTATTCGATGGAAGTGCACTGCAGTGTATCGTCCCGGGAGCAATGGTTGTGTGGAAATATTTGACCAGGTCATTATGGGGACTGTCAAACAGGCGATTAGGAGCAACACTGGTGCGATGAGGTCGCTTTCTGCAACGTTATGCAATGTGTGGTTGTGTCCCCATGGGGTAATTGGGTTTTGCCATTTCACTACATGAAATTGCTAGAAGTCAATACTTTGCTTGGCCCGTCTAGCCCAGCCAGGGTCAATGCCCAACTCCCTGCTCAAAAGGTGGGTGATGTGGATATGAATGAGTGTTTGGCAAGAGCTCTGGTTAAGTACAATGTTAATTCTGATAAACAGCTTCCTCTCAGCTACAGGCTGCAGTTTCATGTGGAATTGTCAAGGTTTAACGAACTAGTTGAAGTAATTGAGGTGTTTACAGATGCTATGTGGGTCACTGATGGAGGTATTCGAAACTTAGACAGAGATCTTACATTTGAAGCCACAAAGAGCAGACCGCAGGGTGACCGGCACAGAGTGCGATGGATGGTGGCCCTAAGCATGTAGTATGGCAGGGGTCTGCAACCTGCTGCTCTCCAGGTGATTTGGACTACAACTCCCATGATACCTCACCATTGAATATTGTGGCTAGGATTGGTAGGAGTTGGAGTCAAAAACATCTGGAAAGCCAGAGGCCGCAGACAACTGTGGTATGGCAACCACTGCGAGGACAGAATCTAGAATAACACCTGGGTAGGAAGAGCAGTCATCCAGTTATGCATCATGGCATGCAGCACACTGCCAGGGCCAGGGGATTGCCCCACCGCTTCGGTGGTTATTGGTTGGGTAGTGATGCTTAATAGAATTCCACCTTGGTTCTCATCTGTGGATCATAAGAACTCATTTGTTGCCATTACTCCGAGGTTTGCTGCCAATAGTGATGTGTCTGTTCCTTTTCTTTTCCTCTTTTCCTTTTGCCTCTCGGCCTTTGCCTCTCTCTTCCTTGCTCTTTGGGGGAGGGGTGAAGATAGTATGGTATTGTCCTACCTCTTGATGTATTTTTATTGTCTCCATAGTAACCATAGCAGCAGATGATGCCATCATCCTACATGGTGACCCTAGAGTGGGAAGTGAGGCAGGGTTCGCTGAGGGACAGAATTTCTACTGGATGTATCTGTCTCTCCCTTCCCACTTCTTGCATTAACTGCAAAGTTTTGATTTATGTCTAGCTATGTATCTTTCCCTGTGTACAACCTCTTGTTGAAAACTTTTAAAGATAGTGGTGGCTATGGATGCTTTAGAGAGACTTTGGGCTACCTCTGCCTTTAAACAGCCACGTTTGTGTGCTGTGGATTTTGAGGCCAACACATTAAGGCCCTGATTCATGGCATGTTTAGCGCGGTGCAAAGTGACTTTGCAGTGGTGAAGAGGGACTTTGTGCTGCCAACAAACATCCTGAGTCACAGAGCGGTGCAAAGTGTATTTTTGCAGTACAACGTCACTTTGCACTGCAAAAGGTACTCTTTGCACCATGCTAAATGGGCCTAATTCATGGTCCAAAGAGTACTTTTGCAGTACAAAGTATTTCAGGGTATTTGTTGGCAGTGTATACTCCCTTTGCACTGCCAGCAAAGTCACTTTGCACCGCACTAAAAATTCCATGAATCAGGCCCTCTTCTCTTCCACCTCCGAGGGGCCGTTTCTTCATCACATACAAGTTATGGCACCATTTTGTGCTTTCACGACATTGCAAGTTCAGTTGAGGCAGTGACCAGAACATTATTGCAAAGCTTTAGACAGGAAGGTATTGTCTCAGAGCTTTGGGAGCACATATGTACCCCTTGTTTTCTTGCCCAGCCTGGGGTATGGGTGTGCACACGATCCCTCAGCCCAGGCCACAGACAGTCCCCAACTTCCCCCACAGCCATGGCCAGCTAGATAGGGAGGAGTGCTGTGCATGCAAAATAAAATTGCTTACAGGATCGGCAAAACCCTGCGTCTTTACCTTACTCCTTCATGAGACGCAGGCACCAATGTGAATTCTTAAGGGATCCCTCTTCATCTATAAAAACCTTTCTTAACAAACATTCCTACCCTTCAAATTACTAAGCCTCTTCTGACACCCCCCTGGCGTGAGTTCTTTCTAAAGGGATCTGCCCCATCAGCCCACCCCCCCTTCCTTAGAGGGCTCACAGGGAATCCCATAGGGTAGAACTGACAGAACAGAGCCCTGACCTAGCCCTGGTACCACCCACTGTAAAGGGATGCCTGAGGATGGCCTGTGTGGGAGGTCCCACCCCCTGGGTAGCCTCTGGTCTAATGCCACTTTACTTACCTGCCTCACACCAGGATATATAGACCCTATATACCTTCTAGCCCCTTATCTGCTTAATTCTATATACATTCCCCTTATTAGCCCCTAGTCAAACACTACCCTACCCTAAATAGATTTAGAACTATAAAGAAACTCAAACACTTAAATATACATATGAACATGCACTAACAGCAGTCACATATAAAACATTACTTTACACAGGGTTGACTTCGGCACTCAGCCACCCCTTTTCAGTTCATCTGGTCTCTTTCCTCTCTCTTCACCCAGGCTGCCCGAAGGAGCTGCCCAGGTCTTTTTCTAACCACTCTACCCTTTGGGACGGAGTGGCCTTCACCCACCTTCACCTCCCAGGTCGCCTGGTATACATAGCCCGGGAGGACTTCACTTCAGGGACTACCTCACTGATCATGATGCAGTCTGGTACTGAGCAAGGCCTTGTCACTTTGTTCCGGCCATATGGCTTACTCGACTCGGGCAGTCCACACACACAGCCTGGGGGGTTTTACAGATTGGGCGCGTCCGGTCTGGCACCAGGGCGGGCTGACATCACCTCATAGTTTCGTAGGTGTCCTGGCTGCTCCAGGCATGCAGCTCGGACCCATGGTACAGACATCAGGTCACCCCCTACATGTGGCCAAGCCGGATAAATGTCTCTACGCCTTCAGGGGCTTTCCACGGCCATGACCCCTTCCCCTAGGGTGCTCTTACACACTCCTGCTCCTCTGTTTCTCTTTTCTAACCGATGTGTTATGCCTCTGTTCAATGTTTGCTTGACTTTTTCAGCAATTTTTCTGTGTAGAATCTTCTCCTCTGTCCAACCCACTTCCAGAGCAGGGGAGTTATTTCCTGTGTTTTGTATTTCTTTTTTTATCCAATATTACATTTGTCTGTGTCTTTATTTCTTGATTCACTTAGGGTACAAGTATATAGCCCTGTGTTGCTGGCCTATTTTTTGAGCCACTGCAGTACATGCCTATGTAAAGCACTGCAGTAGCAACAAAATGGGTACCTTTATCCTCTCTCAGAAAAAAATAACATGCCTAAATGTTCTTTTTAGCGCAGCATGAATAAATAATCAACATTTTTATATTGCTTTCAACAGCCAAAGTAATACACTCCTTTTGCCAGAAAGTACACCCCTGATTAGCATTCTGCCTTAGCCCAGACCTCCTACCTTGTCCCCTGTGGTGGAAGATTGGATGGAGCCGGCCAGCTCCCTGTAATGAATATTCTTGCACTTTTGGAACACATGCAGATAACACAAATGATGTATAACAACATGGTCTCATATGGAATGCAAAATAAAAAAAATGAAATTCAGACACTGGGCACAGGACCGTGCTTCAAACCCATAGTGCTCAACGTTGTCTTGTTTCCAAGGGACTGGGTTTCAAACCTGTGATGCTCAGCGTTGTCTTGTTTCCAAGGGACTGGGTTTCAGACCTGTGCTGCTCAGCGTTGTCTTGCTTCCAAGATAAGTGTGCTGCTCCTGATCTATATCCCAGTGTACAGGAGGGAAACCAAGGTATGGGATGGCCTAAACCATCACGGAGTCTCTGCAAACCAGCGAACATTGTGAGGGGAGGATAGTAAAGATTGCATTGGGGTGAATAGAGAAATGAGGAGAGGAATTACAAATAATGTTACCTGCTTGCGTACATTGGCGCGCTTTCTTGCTCCTCGTGTTGCGCAAACGTTCTTTAAAGGAGTTCCACAAGATTCTAGGCATGTTATGACTGCCTTCGATCTCCAAAAGCCACCATACAATCCTAACACTTAAGGGAAACTCCAGCCAGCTGCAGAGATTCAAGGTGATCTGATGGTTCAAAAGGGAGGTTAAAGGTACTTTGCATGTCCCAGTAAAATCGCTCAGTGAGTTAACAGGCCAGCTGTAGGAAATTGACAAAATGAGTGCCGCTGTGTTGGTGAAAAACTCCTGATAGTGCATCAAGCAAAACATTCATGAAATTGTTTCAGGAAAAATAATGGTAAAATAATAAATAACTACATGCTCTTGCTGAAGTAGATAAGAAGCAGGCACGGGGCAGGGGTCAAAATAGTTGCATTTAAATATTTAAATGTTCCCCTATAGATAGTGCACCACAAAATAGTTCCTCAACAGATCCTTTAGGAGGCTGACGGTGTTTACAAAGTCGCACATATCTCCCATGTCTGAACTATGGAGGTAGCTGAAGGGATGGCGCCCACCTGCCGACTGAGGCCCCTTTCAAATCCCAACGTGCTCCCCTTGGCGCTCACAAAGTGCCAGTGACCGGAACTTCCGGTTCTCTCTCTCTCTCTCTCTCTCTCTCTCTCTCTCTCTCTTTCTCTCTCTCTCTCTCTCTCTCTCTCTCTGTCTCTCTCTCTCTCGCCTACAGCCATGGGCGTAGGACATGGGGGGGGACCAATACCCCCCCACAATTTTAAGGGGGGGATATAATGGCATTAATCACCCTCAGAAAAGGAAAGTGTTGTGCACAGTGCCTACGATTCTTGTGATTTCTGTAACCCGTTTGCAATGCACAGAGGAGGTTGCTGTCTGAAACTGTTTAAAGTGCATTTTTGGCTTGCAAAATCAGTGCAAAGTCATTTTTGCAGTACAAAATGAATTTGCACTGCAAGAATACACTTTGCACGGTTCCATGATTCAGGCCTTGGGTCGGCAGTGCAAAGTCACTTTCAACCGTGCAAAATATTCCATGAATCAGGCCCAAAAATGTGTCTTCACATGACATTGGCGACAAATCGGGATCGACACACACTTCCCTGCAACACGGGCACAAAACTCTCTAATGACTATCAGGGCAAAATGGCACAACCCTGCCGCCGTTCCTGCCACACCCAGGTAAATTAACTATTCCTTGGAGCCTATGGCATAGCTGTGAGAAACTACATAGTTTGGTATGGAATTTAAACCATCCAGAAAGATTGTCAGATGGCACACCACCAACCGCTGCTGAAGATTAGGATGTTTATCAGTATATGCTAAAGCCATTAACGTGATAGAAAAGTGACTTGGGAACAACCAAAGCATGACGCGCTGCACACAAGCAGGTTTTCCGAGTGCAGAGGGAAGGATTGGCAAAGCGCACTCTTCTTCTGAAAACCAGATCAAATCCTCAGTTCATCATTTTTAGATATTCTCTGATTACATGAAGTAATCATCAGAAACCTTTGCCACAACATTTCAACTTTGTATTTATTGAAAGCTCCTTCGCAACACAACACTTGCATTGGTGTGTTTACAACAACAGGGCCTTTTCAGCTCCTGCATTTGTGCATCACTAATCCAATGCTTTGCTGCGTGCATGGTGTCATGAGAACATAGCTATTTATTTATGTATGTATTGGGTATTTATAAAGCGCATAGACCGAATATAGTGTTTCAAGGCGCCACTAGACAGTAAAGAGGGTGGGGGACAGGTAGTAAAACACCAATGACAGTCCTACTAGGCCTTGCTGTTAAAGATATAGCAGCTAGAAGCTGCTGTCTGTCAGACGTCAGTAAGATAATAAGTCAGTTGCTCCTGACCCTTATTCACATATCCTGATTCCTTCTCTTAAAATATCTTGGTGAAGCAACTGCACATGCACGTGGTTGGGCAACCAGTAAGGCTCAAAATAGAGAAGTATCCAAAGCGACCTTAATTATAAATTCCACTCAGCCTCATGGAGACTCACTAGTCCGGAACCCAGGGTCTTTACGTCCTTTAATCACTGCTTACTCATTTGAAGTTCTGTCCCATTCAGCCGCAGCACATCCCAGATTTCTGGCAAAACATGCTTGCCTACAACAGCCTACGCCAGCTCCCACAGATTGTAGGCACAAAGCTGAGAAATAGATGTTGCAGCTGCCAATGCTCTATTGGTGTAATCAAAATGTCGTAATCAGGTTAATGCTCAGCCACTCGATTTATAAGCACTATATGTGTCCTTCACTGAAGTCCTGGTAAAAACAAACATTGGCAAAGCCAGCTGTTTTGCTTGTGTACAAGTATTATGCATTTGCCAAGCACTGCTGTTAGATGCCCAGGTACTCACACCACAAGTGACTTTGCTGACTCAAAAGCCCAAACTGTTGGCATTGCCAATGCTTGTTCTTTTTCAAATAAATTAGGATCACATCAATAGAAGAAGATATTGTGTGAGTACATATAGTCTATTGGTGAAAGTAAGATGTAAGCACTTAGATGTGGAACTTCAAAAATAAGTTATTGATAGTAGAATAAACACCTGCAAAAAAATCCTTATAATAAAAGAATCTTTATATATTGTGGGATAGGAGGGGCAGATATAGGGGAACCTGAGGCTGAACAGGGCAGTTCCTGTGTATGGGGAGCCCTCCCAGCCCTACTTTATGTGACGCTAATCAGGTTTTGGCTAATGGGTGGGCTGATGCATTCTGCTCACGGGTGGGGGCAACAAGCGGCCTGGATTGTAGGAAATTGCATTATCCTGGACCATGTATTATGGTTGGATTGAGTCCGCTAGCACAGGAGCCGAGATTGAAACTAGCTGCAGTGGTTCAACCGCTGCGGTTTGGTGGTGCTCAGGCACCTCAAAGAGGAAGAGAACTTTTATTTTTATATGGGAGACCATCCTTTTGTTATTTTGTGGACATAGAATACCCTATAAGGTCGGCACTCTGCATTTGACACCCTGTGTATGAAGAGGAGGTGTGTGTTTTTGTCATTGCTTGAGCACATATGGCTCCCTCATTCCAAGGCCTTCCTAGAAGGGTGACATTAAAACGAGAATAAAAAAAGAAAAGTGTGATCCTGCAACAAAAAAATGAGGTCCTCCCAGATATCTGAATGTATTTCTCTAAAAAGAGTGAGCAGCTCCTCCTCCTTATGTTGTCAATTGGAGCTACCAACTACAATGGCCGTTGTATTCAAAGCCAAAAGACATCTCTATTGTGTAATCCCCATGTGACCGGATTGAAAAACCCCATGACATTACCTCATGAAGGTAAGGGGAAGGGATACATGTGTCACCAAGTCCTGATCTCCTAGTAATTCACCTTAAAATAGAAAACAATATGATAACTCCTCCTATACCCATATATACACGCACGCACGCACGCACGCACAAGCGCGCAACCAACAGGATGTAAAGAAAACATCGCATCCAAGCAGGATGGTGGCCATGGGCAGGTGACAAAGACCATATTGCCCCTTAGACTACATTACATACTGTGAAGCCTTAAGCTTACATTAAGCGCGAGCAGCACACGCATATATTTGAGAAAACGACAGCTGACTCCTTTTCCAGGAGTACTGTCAAGCGTTGAAACTGCCAAAGATGCAGTTTAATAACCTGGGCAACATTGACTGTTCTATTGATAGCTCGCAACTGCCAAGCAGGGAGAAGGTGTAACTAATCCACACCAATAGGAGTCCCTGCAACTGCCAAGCAGGGAGAAGGTGTAGCCAATCCACACCAATAGGAGTCCCTGCAACTGCCAAGCAGGGAGAAGCTGTCACCAGTCCACACCAATAGGAGTCCCTGCAACTGCCAAGCAGGGAGAAGGTGTAGCCAATCCACACCAATAGGAGTCCCTGCAACTGCCAAGCAGGGAGAAGGTGCAGCCAATCCACAGCAATAGGAGTCCCTGCAGTTGCCAAGCAGGGAGAAGGTGCAGCCAATCCACACCAATAGGAGTCCCTGCAACTGCCAAGCAGGTAGAAGCTGTCGCCAGTCCACACCAATAGGAGTCCTTGTAACTACCAAGCGGGCAGAAGGTGTAGCCAATCCACACCACAACTGCCAAGCGGGCAGAAGCTGTCCCCATAACTGCCAAGTAGCCAGAAGGTGTAGCCAATCCACACCAATAGGAGTCCCTGCAACTGCCAAGCGGGTAGAAGCTGTCGCCAGTCCACACCAATCGGAGTCCCCGCAACTGCCAAGCAGGCAAAAGCTGGAACCAGTCCACACCAATAGGAGTCCCCGCAACTGCCAAGCGGGCAGAAGCTGTAGCCAGTCCACACCAATAGGAGTCCCTGCAACTGCCAAGCAGACAGAAGGTGTAGCCAATCCACACCAATAGGAGTCCCCCCAAGCAGGCAGAAGATGTATCCAGTCTACACCAATAGGAGTCCCCGCAACTGCCAAGCGGGCAGAAGGTGTAACCAGTCCACACCAATCGGAGTCCCCGCAACTGCCAAGCAGGCAAAAGCTGGAACCAGTCCACACCAATAGGAGTCCCCGCAACTGCCAAGCGGGCAGAAGCTGTAGCCAGTCCACACCAATAGGAGTCCCTGCAACTGCCAAGCAGACAGAAGGTGTAGCCAATCCACACCAATAGGAGTCCCCCCAAGCAGGCAGAAGGTATAACCACTCCACACCAATAGGAGTCCCAGTAACTGCCAAGCGGGCAGAAGATGTAACCAGTCCACACCAATAGGAGTCCCCGTAACTGCCAAGTGGGCAGACGGTGTAACCAGTCCACACCAATAGGAGTCCCCGCAACTGCCAAGTGGGCAGAAGGTGTAGCCAGTCCACACCAATGGGAGTCCCCCCAAGCAGGCGGAAGGTGTAACCAGTCCACACCAATAGGAGGCCCCTTATCCCATTAGTAAAGCGTGTCAGGCTGCCGAGCAGGCACGAGGGGAATCAGTGCACAATCAGTGGAGCATGTTGTAGTCCATTACTTGAGTGAGAGATTACTTAGAGGAGGAAGGATGTAATAGGATATTAAAATGATACGTACAAATAGATGTATTCATGCAGAGACGTGCACGCGAGCAGAGTGCATATTCGCTCAGCTTCTTTGCTGTAGTGCTGGTATGCAGGCAGCAAGGGGATGACTGGCAATATAGCCCTATTGTTCTCATGAAGGGTTATGTTAATTTTCCACAAAAGGGGCCCTGACATGTAGATATTAAATCACTAATTCCTAAGCATTTTCATTAGCTAAATGAATCTGGCAGTCGAACGCTGTTATGTTTATTAAACCACCTGCTGACCCCAGGCTCGAACCGAGACAGGAACGTTACTCTTGAGCTATCATGTAACATCATTTCCACGGTTAAAAAAAATAAGAGAAAAAAATAAAAGAAAAAAGTCACAACGGAAAACTGGTTGCTGGAGCACTGCTGGATGCAGTAAAAGGCAGTGAAGTATTCATTGATAAAGTGGGCTCCCTTTGGGAATATTTTGGGCGAGGGTCTCAGCCGGTGTCGTACCTAGAAAGAGGTAGAGCTCACCCCACGAGCGAGGGTCTCCTAACACCGAAGTGCTCTGCGTTGCTGCGGTGTGCGGGACTCGCAGGTGCAGCAACGCTGCCTCAATACCAGAGCTTGCGGCAAACTAAAGACTATGCTTGAAAGGAACAGCATCCGCTAAACTCTGAGAACATTCTTACAGGCAGCATTGCCAAAGAAAATCAAACATGTGCTGGTAAACCTGAAACACGTCCTGCTACGAAATTACACCCATAAGTAAACCAGTCCAATAAATCAACACGCATGAATATTGCGACGTCACGTATATGAAGAGTGCTGTGACAAGAAGCACAGAAGAAGGACAAGGGACTAATGACACAGCCTGTTCATGTCGTGTGGCTAGCTGTGATTGGTTAATAGAAAGGTCATGGGCCCAGCTCGTTATGGAGCTCTTTTATGTTCTTACAAAGCTGTTTCTTATAAAAAGAAAAGTTTTTTTAAAGTGTACATTTCTTTGCTGCTGGACGAGTAGAAAAAGAACATGAATGCATAATACGAAGCCTCCGGTCTTGACACAGAATTGCTTTGGAGTGAAGATGGCCGACTGCCAGAGACACTGGGGCAGATCCACCAGAAATGACGTTGCCGGGTCGAAGTGATGCCCGCTGGACATTTTGCGTACGTATGGTGCTACTCGTGCTTGGTAAGGGAATTCACCAAATATGGCCTCATACGGAGGTTTCCGATTATCAGAAAATCAGGTGCGCGCTCCATCTGATTCACTAAAAAAGCATGCACTCACCGGTAGCTTCATTCTGGTAATATAGTGACAGAATGTACGTTTTCCACTCTAGATTAGATACAGGGTTAATTTCTCTGACTTTTGTTTCCCAAGAATTATATTTATTAAAAAGGTGCCAAAATATCTCTTTCATCCTAAGAGTAGTATACATGGTTTTACATTGTACTGATAAGACAGTTCCCTTATGCATTCTATACCAGCTCTTATGGCGCATCTTAAGTTTATTCACCTCACATTTTCATATAGAGGGGTCTTGCACATATTTCTTAACCCATCGTATATTAACTCTTAGCTCTTTTTTCCTTTTGGCATCCATTTGATCATACATATTTTTATGTGAATAATCTTTAAAAGTGATATTTTTCTGGCTAGACCTCGCCTCCTGGAGTTGGGTCTCGACAATCTGAAAGAAATTCTCAATAGTATTAGAGGTGGGCATAGAATCTGCACTCAGGGCATTTAGCAGCTGCTGGGTTATTTTCTGCAAATGGTGATCTGACCGGTTTATGCGATTGCCCTGGAGGTTTACATCAAAGGTTCCTGTTAGCAATATTTTTTTAGGTTTTGGTCTCGTGCCAATGGTAAATTCCATCATTGTGTGATCAGTTATTTTATTTGGTATAAGCTTAAAGCTTTCTATTTGTGTAAAGCATTTGTAGTCTGTCAATACTAGGTCAATCCAGGAGTAGGATCAGCCATTCGACTCAAAATAATACAGATCATAAGCTTTAACATTTTCTGCTTGTAACAATTGCTGCATCTCCATAAAAAGCATCCAAGGATGCAAGTCCAAGGCTGACTCCTCATGGTCCGACTCGATGCCCCATGTCTCAAAATCATTTTTTACAGAAGAGTAGTGTTGTAAAAAGACCACCTTATTATCTGGTAAACAGTGACTTTGTGATACTTAAAATCACTTGCAATATAAAAGAGGCCTTCTGGGTGGGCGTTTTTCCAGTTTTCTAATATAGTATGTAATTAATGATGGCCTCTATACCGTGATTACCTGGAGGGCTGTACACATTAAGCAGTGACATCACAGTAGACTTACTTTCCCTCTTTACTTCCAGACCCACTGCCAAGACGAATTCACAGTTTAATGTGGGAAGGAATTACTTTGCTTGGAAATGCGAAGCAACCGCAGTTATCAATCCCCAAAAGGTCTTCCCTGCTTGTTCATGCGTGCATGCCTATGAAAAGGAGCATAACCATCTATATACACATTTTCCCTCATCCAAGTCTCTTGGAAAAGGATGATATCAGCAGCAAGCAACGTTTCTGTGCCTATGGGATTGGACATGAATGATCGAAAATGATCGAAAGCCCCTTGTATTCCATGATCTGATCTTAATCTGAGAGGGGGGTAAACCCCCTGGTCATTCTATTCCTTCAAAGTCCTTAATTGAGTAGCTATTTTGCCTCTCTGGTAAGGTTGCTCTGGATTGAACTATAGAGAGAACCTACAATATCCTTTATATAATCCACCGAGGGGAAATCCCCACACTTCTAGCTCCAATTGGCTTTTTTCTAACTGGGGGAGTTGGTTTTGTTCGTTTTTTAAAACTCGTAGCCCATGTTCAAAAAACGCGATGCCTGGGACATAACAAGTTCACCAATTATGGGACTCAGGGGCAAGTGCTCGCCTTGGACACTGAGCAACACAGGTTCGATCCCCGGCTCCTCGCTTAGAAACCTCTTGGTATTAAGCGCGTTATAAATAACCAATCATACAATATCTTGTGGTAACAGTGCTTTGCCACATCGGTTGCGCCAGCATCACCCTATGAGCCCTAAACACACAAGAGTCTCCATGCATATTCTTCCATGCCTATTCTTCCATGCCTATTCTTCCATGCATGTGTGCTGTCTTAACTCCGAAGCAATTATCCCTCCCAATCTTGTGAGACCCTGTTTATCACCCGAATTGGATCAACGGTTGCAGCATATGACGCGTGTTAGTCTTAATAACGGGATGTGCAGAATATTGTGGAATACAGCAGTTTCCTTGGTTGGGTTGGTTGATCTCGCCGCTTGACCATGAGTGCTAGATGTGATTAGGCAACAAATCAAAGGGCCTTGTGCTGGGATGTTACAGCTTTCAGTCTGTTTGTGGGGATTGCCTTCCTAAAGGATTGCGGAACGCGCCATTCCAGTTCGGTTTTGTGGTCCACACTGCAGTTATTGCAAACCGTAATGATACACAGAAATCGCTGCTTATAATTTCCCAGGAATTGTTTGTGGCCTCTGACTGCTTGCACATGTCAGATCCATTTATTCGGCTAGAAAGAAGATTGTGGATTTCCATTCGAGAACACTGACAGTCATAGAAACAGAAACAGGGCTAAAATGTCATGCTTTTGTTTGGGCGGGATTCTCGAAGACTATTGGAAACAGGAGCACATTTTGCCTGCGCATATTGTGTGCCAGCGCAGGAGCGCAAAATGAGCATGTTTGCCAATTGACTAAATCTACCCTGTACATAGTGTACAGTTTGCTGATTGCACACACTATGCATTGCAAAGGGAAGTCAGGGGGCCAGTCGTATTTTAAACATGTTTGATTACAAGCACAAGCCCAAATTTGGTGTCAAAAACCGCGGGGGGACTGGTACTTGTATATAAGATACAGATCAACACAATTTAAGACGTCTCTGCACATTTTCCTGGGTGACAAATCTGATTTTCTCCAGGCTGGAACAAGGGGAGGGAGGGAGCATGAGATGGGGTGGGCCTGGGAACATCTGTGCCGAGAAAAACAGGACACGTAATCTTCTCGTTTTTGGGAATCACAATAGGCTGTGTCAGATGGCTCCAAATGTTGGTGTGACCTCTTTTGTATCACCACTTCCTGGCCAATCCTTTCATCTCTCCTATTACAAATTGGGGAAATCGCTGTTCCATCCCTGCCAGACCAACAGACTGCATATGTGAATATGCACAAATTATGCATTCGTAGACCAAGGATTTGTGTGTACACTTCTGAACTCATGTGGCACTTAACCATTTGTGAATCTTGTGCCTTTTGTCTTGTGCCTTTTGCGAAAGGGGCCCTTTGAGACCTCAATCAGCAGTAGGAATAGGTCGTCAGCTTATTTTCGATATTTCACAGATAATCTGCAGATCTTCACCTCGGATGTGGCCATGCAGGTATGGCCCTCAGAACTGTCCACTCCCTAAATGCCTTGTATCTTGTTGTGTTCTGCGCAGGAAATGGGCCGGAACGGGGTTCCCATGGTTCCCATGGGTTCCCATGAGAAATGCCAGAACAGCCTTTGGCAAAACATGTCTTGCAGCCCTGTCCCCAGAAGCTTGCCCATAACACTCACACCAAGGAGCAGGTGGCTTCCAGAAGATTCAGCACCCTAGTCTTCACGCACAAGCAACCCACCTTTCAACAGACATGTGCAGCCAAAGCTTGACATTCTTGATGCAGCTGTCCAGATTGGTATAGATGTCCTGCAATGTAACAACATTTGTTTTTAGGGTGAGTAGTGTGACTAACTAAAACTGTAGAGCCCAACTTGCGTTATTCGCTCAAAAGGGTTTCTTACAGAATCGCATTAAGACATGTTTCAAATGTAAAATTCTGGACTTACTAATGGTCCCATAATGCTCTTTGTTTTTATGCAAATCGCCAGGATTGGGTTCTATGAAAAGACACTGGGCCTCATTACGAGTTTGGAGATAGCTCTGCCATTTTTAGCGGCATGGCTACCCCTAAACTTGGGTCCGGGTCCTGAAAAATGGGAATTACCGGCCCATTACGACCTTTGCGGGCCCGGTAATTCCCATTTGCGGGACCCGGACCTGGTACATCCCCATTCCCATTGATCCCTGATAGGGCTCAATTGGAATGGGGAGGATGCTAACAATGGTCCCGTTAATGACAGGACTGTTGTTAGCATCCTGTTCTGCTAGCGTGTGCCACTCTGCACATCTGGTTTGACCAGGGGTACAGGGCCGCCCCACAAGCAGAATTCGTAATGAGGCGGTGAGGCAATATCAGCGCTGGTAGCACTACCGGCGCTGTTGTTGCCTTACCGCCAGGGTCGTAATGAGGCCCACTGTATTGCCCAGGCCTGGGACCATGCCTTCTCCCCATGGCCCCGCTCCCCCGAGGATGAGCGGGTTCGCCTAGTAAATCTTTCCCATTTCCAGCACTGGTTATGTCCTACAGAGACGCCTTTGCACAGCGCCTGCGCGGGGCTCTGCTCTGGCTGGGCAATCCCAGATGTTCTCTTCTGGGGTCTGAGAACCAAGCTTACATGCTTCAAGGGTTGACTTAAGCACAGTAGAAGCCCGCCATGCATCCAACACCTGACAATATTTCAGTACCTTCTTGGGTACTAGAGCCCGCTCTCGTGTAAGGACCATCACCAGTTTCTCAAATCAGCATTAGCCTTCGGTTAAACTCCTCTGACTCTGCATGGTACATATTATCCAAAACTCCTTCCCTACCCCACACCCATTTTCGCTCTATAGAGTTCCCTCTTGTTTGTTTATTTCTGCCCCCCCTTGGCCCATCCTATCCCAGAGCTCTCTGGTTTCCTGTGGCAGATGCTTAAGAAGGCTACCTTGTCCGGTTATTGGTAGGAATTCTGGGACTTCTAGTTTTAGTACATTTCAAATAGAAAAAAACAAAAACAACAAGTCCCAGAATCCGAAACGGAAAAGAACTGGCCTGAATGTCCGTCTCACGCATGGCCATGGGAAAGCCACTCCTCGGTTTGGATCCTCCTGGCGGGGAGCAATGCAGCCCTTTTTCGACAAGCTTTGGTTATATAAGACCTCTATGGTGGTGACTGACACAGTATATGAAAAAGCAACCAACATAATATCAGATCACAGAACATAACATCTGCATTTCATTTAATGAGACTATTTAGCCCTCTAGCTTAACTGCAACAACTGGCCTATCAGGCAGAGGATAATTACCCAACAGCCAGCCCTGCAGCGAGATCATTGCAAGCTGGTTTTGTTAGCGATGTCTTTGTGAAATGCATAGCTGGTATTCTTTTACCAATGTCACGGGATCCAGAGGCGGCCTTAGGGGAGGGATGCGCGGGCGACCGCCCAGGGCGCCATTAGCCCCTGTCAACGCCAGTTTTGGGGGGTGGTCTTTAAAGGGCTCCCCCGAGCTTGCATGGGGGGAGAAGGCGGCAGGCGCAATATTAATATTAAATGTGCACCGCTATGGGGCGCATTTAATAACACTTGGGCGCTGATGCCTTTGGATCAGCGCCTATTGAAAAAGTTGACACCTCCCCCCGATGACCACGGGGAGAGGGGCTCACATTTTTGGTTTTTCTGCCTGGGGACGCCGCCGTCGCTAAGGCCTGCCCTGACTGGAACAATGCACCTGTTTCCATACTTTTTCTCAAAAAATGTGCCCATGTCCCTCAGGTCCTACTCACACACAGTTGCAAAGTGAAATTTGCAAATGGGTTTTTGTTTTTGGTAGCCTGGGCCTATTCTATGTGCTATTCTGACTGCGAATCTCACATTAACTTCCATGCTACTTTACTGATGCATAGCAACACTTTGCTAATGTTACTGTGCACAATGCGCTGCGACTACGCATCACACCGGAGCTCATCCACACTCCCGCAGAGAGGGGCGCTAATACTCCAGCAGGGGTGGCCACCTTCCTATCTGGAGGCCACGCTACCCCAGGCGCAGCTGCTGTCGGGACTGCCATTATAAAACGCTTCTGTGAATTATGCCCTGAGCCTCTATATTGGGGAAAACAATAAAACCGCAATAACCTGAACTGCTCGAGCTGCTTGGAATTAACAACTTCATAAAGAGCTGTGGCTCACATCGTAAAAGTAAAATACAGAAGTAATGTGAGATCAGAGCCCTGTCACAGCGTATTCTGTTTGCAGGCTGCTGCCTGTGGGTGGCATTCTATCATATTTATATGATACGTGGCAGGCTGCAATATCTGTATAAAAGCCTGGAAATAATGTTCTTATTATGGGCTAGTTCTGACAACGCAACTAACCTGTAATAAGAAAATGACATCACAACTGCTCTGTAATCGGTTATTACGCGTCAGTTGCTACTTCCCCATGCCTCCTGCTTGAGCCAGCAGAGAGAATTTCAGCTGTCACTGCAGTATTTAATTGAAGCCGAGAAAAGCTTTTCCATTTCCGTGCTTGCAGAAAAGCTTTCTGTGGCATATTGCAGCCAGTAATTGACAAGGAACTGTTTTCATTTGTGCACTGCTGGGGTGTAACTCACATTACCAAGAATCTGCATGTTATTACTTATTTTAAAGCACAGAATTAAAGTTTTTTAATACATTTTTTATTAAACTGCCTGGAAAACAATAGGAGTTGCATGTTAGCTTTTTTAATCCAGATTCCATATTGATTATATGGATCAACATATGTTATGTTATGTTAACGGTACTTATAAAGCGCACCGTCACCAACGGAATTGGTCCCCAGGCGCTCTGGAGGATCTGTAAATGAGAAGGTGGGATGGGTTTGTAAGGTGAAGAGGGAGTAGGATAGTGAGAGGAGTGGTGTACTGCTTGGCAGCTTCAACTCGGTAGACACCGGGTGCTGAGCTTTGGTGCGAGTATTGGATCGGTGTCAGTCCGCATGTTTTTTTGGTGCGACTTATGTGTTGGTGCAGTGTGGTGAAGCGCGTGCAGCCTGTTGTGCAAAAGATGGTTGTGAGTTTTTTTGTATGCAGAGAGTTTGAGTTTATATTTGTTAGTGGGTTATGCAACATTTTACATGCAAGCATTCACAGTTCTGTCTAAGTGTAGCACCCGCTGGCCTACACAATTCAGTATGAGTGTGGCACTCACCAATCTTCACAATATTATTCAGGTACCGCACAGGCCAATGTTCACAATTCTATCTAAGTGTGGGACATGCTAACATTCTCATTTCCATTTAAGTGTTGTGCTTGGGAATCTTCATAATTCCGTCTAAGTGTGGCACACGCTAAAATTCGCAATCCTGTCTAGATACGGCGCAGGCCAATGTTCTCAATTCTAAGTGTGGCACATGCTAACACTTAGGTTCCATCTAGGTGTGGCATATGCTAACGTTCACAATCCTGTCTAGGTGCGACGCAGACCCATTACGCCTATGTGTGGCTTTAATAAACGTTTATATATATTTAATAAATAAACCAAAATGATTTGTGTCCGATACCTGAGCCACGACTTGCGTTATCTGGTGCTGGTTTTCCGCAATCTTCATTGCAGATTCGGCAATAAGCAGGAACGTTACCACGGCATAGTGGCCAAGTTTGCTACTGCGGCAAATGGAAGATAGCTTACATAATATTAAGCAAGAGACAAGGTATTAAAGGGAATGACAGTGTGTAGTTGTGTATTATAAGGAATAAAATACCCTCTACCATACATAAAAAGGATATGCCAAGTCACCATGGAGTTCCGTGAACTTGTAAAGGAATTCGGCCATCGGCCTCGTTCCTCTATTTGGTCACAAAACTCCTTGCTGATTTGCAATTGCCTAATGACGTACGGTAGGGGGTATATTATCCCATATACAGCAGAGACCTAGCTTGGTGGCACCAGAGCACTGTACAGCAGAATAAGGATACCATTAATAGGCGAGTTGAGGCTCAGACAGTAACGCAGCACTGTGTGTGTGCACATATAATTGACACAGTAGCGCTATGTTGAGTTGCAGATAGTCAAGCCGCGACTAGTGTGTAGCCTCAGGGTTACTGGGCAACGGCAGAGCAACCTGGGACTGGACCTGAGCAGTCCAGACTAGCGCTATGTTGAGATGCAGATAGTCACGTCGCGACTGGTGCGTAGCCGCGGTGTTACTATGCCGGTAAAATAGCTCAGCGGGTTGAGCGCTCGCTGCTGCGATCTGAGCATGATGTGCAGGTCGCAGGTTCAAATCCTGGCAAGGCCAACTCAGCCTTTCATCCTTTCCGAGGTCGATAAATGAGTACCAATTTCGGTTGGGTGGTATTGTATGTAAATATGTGCTCTGTACAGCGCTTTGGATAAAGGCGCTATATAAATAACACATCATTATCACATCATTACTAGGTAACGTCAGAGCAACCTGGGGCTGGACCAGTGCAGTCCAGACTAGCGCTATGTTGAGTTGCAGATAGTCATGCCACGACGGGTGCGTAGCCGCAGAGTTACTAGATAACGTCAGAGGAACCTGGGTCTGGACCAGTGCAGTCCAGACTAGCGCTATGTTGAGTTGCAGATAGTCACGGCGCGACGGGTGCGTACCCGCAGAGTTACTAGGTAACGTCAGAGGAACCTGGGTCTGGACCAGTGCATTCCAGACTAGCGCTATGTTGAGTTGCAGATAGTCACGCCGCGACCGGTGCGTAGCCGCAGAGTTACTAGGTAACGTCAGAGGAACCTGGGGCTGGACCTGTGCAGTACAGACTCGCGACCCTGCCAGAAGCTTACATAGGCCTCCATCCTGATTACCTCCGAAGGGAGACGGTTGTCAAGGGAGACATTCATCTTGGGTACAGGGGGCCTTATCCTGCAACACTTCACCAGTTACAACCAGAGAAAAGATTTATGGCCTTTGCAGCACAAACATTATTTGGTGCAACCTGGTAGCCAAAAATAATGTAAAGACATACAGGGCTCGTTTGAAAAAGAAATGGCTGTAATTAAGAGCCCGCGTCACGGGCCTGATTTACAATGTAAGCTCGGGATCCAATTAGCCATAATAGGGGTCTTTTAAGTCAGGCACACATCCTTCCAAAATGATGCAGACTTTCCAATGACTGTGCTCCGATGAAATTAGAGCTGAAAGCTGGAGAGCCATAAAGCAGGGCATAGGGTATAATGCTGCATAGTCTGTACTTCCCGGCCCCGCGCGCACCGCGGGCCTTCAGCCATTCTTTGGCATATGGGTGGCTTTTTAAAAGTGCAGACAGGAGTCCTTAACAAGTATGAAAAAGAAAATGAGTGCATTTTTACGACAGGCATTTGCTCAACTGTGTGCATACTTGGGGTTCCCTTGCAAAGGACTGGTTTATCCAATTGAAGAAAAATGATTTCATAGTTAATGTAATTTACTGCATCAGAGGGAAGGTTTTTCATGCCCATTTCGCTCACAAGAATGCCAAAACCCATCAATCCAGGCACTTAACATGGCATGTATTCTGCTCTGCCATGCGTGGCATTGTAATGTGGGTTGTGAAAAGGTGCGGCCCGCATTATCAGAATGGTGCATTCTAAATGAATTCTGGTCCGTCAATATCTACCGGGCGTTACAGAGGATTTGTATTTTTGCGCTAGTCCCTGGCAGATATCCTGTGTGAGGCTCCTCTTTCTCCCCGCCCCCAGGTGAACTGGCTTCCCGGGAACTCTGGATATTTCCCGCTGGGCCTCTGTATCATGGGCCTCATGTACCTGTTCCCTATTTTATTTCCACATTTTCTCATGGGAAAAGGGTTGGGCTTGCTCACCCTGTGTAATATGGGACCACTTTGTCAAACATTTCCAGACCCTCTTTCGGTTCTCAGCCCACCCTTGCAACCACCCTTTCTGTGGATGCACAGGGGGTGGGTGGGGGGGGGGACTGCGGCGGAGTCTCCTACTTCTCCGTGCGGCCCCCTGGAAATGGTGGCACTAATGCTGGCGACGTGGAGCCCAGGCAGAGGCGTTGCTAGGGGGTGGGGGCTAAGGGGGACATAGCCCCGGGTCTTTTGGTTCTAGCCCTGGACAAAAGCTCAGGGGTTACAACCAAAAAGGCTAGCTAGCCCCCAGTCCCGACAGTCCCAAAATGAGTGTAGCCCCAGATCATTTCCAGACCTAGCATCACCCCTGGGGCCAGGGAAGTGATTGCAAGGAGGGGTTTTCTCATCAGCTGTGGTGCGGCCAGATGGACACCCCCAGCCCAAGCTTATACCCCCAATCAAGCCCCAGGCCGCAGCCAATAAAAGTGCAGTAAGTCTGCATCCCTGAAATCCTAGTTGCCCCAGGCCTCACCTTCACACTGCATGTAAAGTAAATGGTCAGGCGGGCCCTCTACCATCCTCATCTGCTGAGACCTGTCCTCCCCTATTGCCCGTACAGCATACAATTGGATATACGTCCCTGCAGTGGTATCATCGTGCGGAGACTCCAAACAGAACCTACTCTTCACCACCACAACCTACACAAGAAAACCCAAGGGTAAACTTCTCCATGTACAGGGCCCTCCGCACCCCTTAGACTGGAGGAGAACTTCCTGACGTTCCAGAGACTTATGAAGGCGCACCTCTTTTCGATGACATATGTTGCACAACACCAAAGGTATCTGCGCTTCAAACTCTCTCTCACTTCTCTGGTCACTCCCTACTATACTTTAAGACTGGCTCCACCTCTCTATGACTCTCACTGGGCGTGACTATGATGCAACTGTCCCACCAGCAAGCCCTCTCTATCCATGCGACATAGAAAGGGTGACGACACTCCAGAGGAACTGAGAACGCATGGCCATGTGCTGCGCTCCTTCTGAACTAGCTGCCTGGGTCGTCCCTCTTTAACTTCACACCCCTCAGGCCGGTCTAGGATGGTGTGTAGCGATTGGCAAAAATGTATAAATAAGTATTATTTTATTCATATTATTATTATTTTGGTATTTGAGCGCAGATCAAGCGTTGAGAAGCAACAGAGCAGTTTACAGAGGTGTACACTAATACAGATACATAATGGAGCGCTTTACAGAGGTGTGCACTAATACAGATACATAATGGAGCGCTTTACAGAGGTGTACAACCGATGTACAATGGGGGGGTGGGTAGGATGCAGAGTGGACAGAGGAGGGGAACAGCTGTACCCGGTGGTGGGGTCGAGAGGGGCGGGCGGCGTCTAGCGAGTCAGGTGACGCAAGAGGCGACGTGATGGCCTAGGTGTTGAGGAAGAGAGACTCCCCTCCTTCTCTCTGCTGTAAATGTGCATTTACCACCTGGTCGGGAGAGAATCCAGAGTTTCGCTGGCCTGTGGGCTCCATTGCACTCTGGCTCCATCCTCAGGCGGAAGCCATGCTATAACAGCCATATTGACCAGTGGGAGCGGGCGCTGTGTGCTCAAAGGGTGGTGGGCGTGTGGCGGCAAAGCAACCCTAATAGTCGGCAAACACTGTAATAAAAGCATGAAAGTGTGAAAGGTGCACTGATGTTCCAGCAGATAATAATGGTTACATGTCTTTATATCGACACATTTTATGAAGAATGCACTTATAATGAAACTTTTATTATGAAACATTTTATGAAGAATGTACTTTTGGGGGGGGCACCCCTAAAACCACACCCCAACCCTTTCCCCACAAGATGTAACCCTTTAAACCACACCTAAGTGCATTCTTTATAACATTTTTCGTTATAAAATATTCGATATATAATCATTCTTCTAAAATATTCAATATAAAGACTGCATACCATAATAGTAACATCAGGTTTATATTTAGAGCTTCATGCCAGATTCTCACCCGCTCCAAAGCAGTGTAATAATAGGTGTCATCATTGGCCATTATTATTAGCACTCACGTTATCCACCTGGGAAGGGTGAGGAAGTGGATGGGCCCTGCTGGGTGTCGAACTTGCAGACTCGCCTCATTTGAGGGGCGAGGGCTGAGCCTGTGAGCTACCCATGCAGAGGCGGACATCTTAGTCCTGCTTTCTTGTGTTGGCTGGTGTCAGGAGCACAGAGCTCAACCCTCAATACTTTGCTTTGATGCCTGATGTACGTGCCTTCCCTCCAGCAGGCTACAGCCAATGGGAAAACAAAAGAAGCCAAGCAATTGATCTCACATGGTACAAGTTGTTGATATTGTTTGCATCTTGAAAGTCCTATATTCATGATATGTGTTCTTTCATCGCACTGCAGGAGTGCCATCGATAGTTTATTATTGAAGTCATTGGTGTGCGTTGTCGTTTTGCCCATGCTGCACCCCCTGGCCACACCTACACGCTTAGAACCAGTACCGTGAGTCGGTGCTGGAATGCAATTGCAGACACACGTTCTGAATTGATGTGCAGAGCTCGGATTACAACTACAGGAACCATTATGGAGTGTCGAGGAAGTACACACAGGCGTGAACCATGCATACACTCACACCTCAGCCAATGTAATTTTGGGTGATATTCTCCTTGCTTTCCACTGAGATATCACGCCTGGTGAATCTTACGCGCATGCACACAACCATCATGTTCAAATGTTGACTAATCGCCCCTTGCTTTACCTCTGGGAATATAATACTGTATGCTGCGTATGGAAGCCAATGGTTATTGGCAACTATTTCCCTATCAAAATGCTATATCCTGCTGCTGTGACATCATGGCAGGGGATACATGATCAAGGTTTGTGATATCACAACAGGAGGTGACTGCATTTCCTCTGCCAGGATTGGGTTGCTGGCTGTGGGGGCGGGAGGGAGGCGAGAAGCGGCTACTTTGTTATGGCCTATATAGGTTTCTCTTGCCTTCCCTCTCCCTCCTCTGCAATGTGGTCCATTGGGAGAGTGTAGGGCATGGGAAAGCGATGCGCAAGCGCAGACAGAACCTCTCATTAAAGATGGCAAGCCTTGAACCACAGGGTGTATGTATTAGGAGTTCTGGGAGATATCAGAGAACATCTGAGCTCCACCTGCGTTGTCTATCAGAGGGCACATTGCACTCCTAGGTGGAGGATATCCCTGTAGCTGATAGCTGCCCATCCATTATTGTATATGTTCATGAAATCCAAACGGACCAACAAACAAATAAAGCGAGCTACTCATGCAATGTCAGTGGACAAACAAGTTCCTTTGCTGCTTTCCCAGTGCTCTTTGCGAAGGACTAGTAGGATCTGACAGCCGGGGGACGAAAGGTCTACTTGCACTGAATATAATTCCTGTCAGGAAGCAATTATACATAAAAAAGGATTTTACATAAAAAAATGTCAAAAGGCTCTGAAACCAATTGTTATCAGCTCCAAATGTGAGCATGTCGAATGGCCCTCCCCCTCCAATTTAGTAAAATACATATTTCGCTCTTTTAAGTGGTTCCTATGTATAGGCAGCACGCGCGCGCGCGTATGTGTTGTGCTCCCAATTGTATCTTGGTCTAAACTGTTAACATAGAATTCTGAGTTTTAATGTACGCCTATCCTGTGCATTGATGGGATGTCCCCCATTCTCCCACCTTCCCCAGACATAGACACTCCTGCTGGATTTCCACTTCTTCCTCACGTTTTATCCGAGTTCTTCCTCCCAAATTTCAATTATGTTACAGGAGACCATTTTCAGTTTTTAAGGGAGTTTTGCTCATTTATTTTGCTGTGCATTTATATATTTATTCAAACCCCTTCTAATTTATTGACTTTGTGGGGATGTTGTTTGTACTAGAATATTATATGTTGTGTTATGTCATGCCACATAATATTTCATGTTTTGTCATGCCGTATTTGCAATGCCATGTCGCTTTGCACAAAGCCCACATGAGTGTGAAGTAGCTGGAAGGTGACATGTAGCCCCCCACAAACACTCAAATAATTAAGTCATTCGCGCTAGCAGCAGTTGGTTCAAGGAAAGGGCCACGATGCCCAATTCAGACCTGCAAAGTTCTGCTGGTAAGCAGATTCTACAACTGCTGCCCTCTACTAACAGGGCAAGGTAACTGCAGCCCAGGTTGAAAAAAGTAGACAACTCACAATTATGGAGTTTAACTCCAAGAAGCTCAAGAGGAATCCACCCTCCAACGCCACCATTCCCATCCCTTTAAAGCTCCATGCTCCTAACAGGCCTTCAGAACTTCCAGGCAGCCCTGTCCAAGGTTTTGCTCCAGAGAAACTACAGATCAAAGCGTAAGAGTGAATGTTTTGCTGGCCAACGTGGGAAGCTCTTGTCACTTGTTTTGATTAAATATGTTTCTTGCAAAAACCCTAAAAACAATCCATGTATCTACGACCAAGAAACGAGCTCTACCTTTAACATTATGACTGCCCTTTTCAGAAGTGCTGGAACAGGCACATTCAAAATTTGATAGCTACCTATGAGAAATGACATTAGGTTTCACATTAACAACATTACAGCCTTGATCAAAAGTGCTTTATACGGACAAGGGTAATGGGAGAGCTCAAATACGTTTCCTATCAACCTTTATCCTTGCTGCTGAGACAACCAACGAGTGCTAGTGGGTTTTATATACTCATTTTTACAAAACTAGATAAACAATGCATCTTCATCCTCCCCACATAAAACCTTCACAGTGCAAAACAAGTAGGCAATCCCAATGAAACACATTTTGTGAATTAGGCCCATTGGCTTTGTTGAACTGTTTTAGTTCCCGAGAGAGAGAGCTTTAGCTCTCTGCCAAGATTCTTGCAAATGTATTTAGAAGAGCACTGCTTGACAATCACAACTCAGTGACGCAGAAAGAGTGAGTCGGCCATTTTGTAGAAGCTAGTGCTTCTGTGTACGTTGGGCACAGGGTTGTCAAATGTTGCTTTTAAGAGCTTTTCTGTTTCCATTCTGCATGTACAGTGATGTGTGTTCTACTTTTCTGCTGCATTATATTATGTTTAAAAAATAAAATAAAAATGATGTTCAAAATCCATTCCAATTAACTGTTCTGTGATGCAGAGTACTGTTCATTGGGTCAGTGCAATGAAATGAATACAATATATTCATATAGGCCTTCTTTGATTGGTTGGAAACACCTGATAATATACCTTTTTTCTTGGCTCTATCAACTCCATGTTAATGTTTTTTCAGTGTGCGTTTCCACTTGGCATGACAACTTTGAGCTGCAGCAGATAACGACGTATTGCAGTGAATGATATGATAGGTTATTTATTACGCACTCAATACCCAGAGGCGTGGACCCGAGCATCACATCTGGGCAAACCTTTGTTGCTGCGCGTCATCTTGCTTCCAAGGCGAGCACGTTGCTGCTGAGCTATCCTCCCGAGACCTCATTATGATATCAAGGCATACTTCTGCTGTTTTCTTCTATAAATAATAGTGAGCCGATCTCTGCATTATAATTTTGCTTACAAATTTGTGGGTTTGCATGATGGTTAAAATGCTTCAAAGGGGTTGTATGGGGATGCTGGGGAAAGGAGTCTATGGTGTGTATCACATTTAAGTATTTGGTGATATTTCTGATCCGTGCATTATACGGAACAAACCTTTTCAGAAGCAAAACAAATTGGTGTACACGTTGCACTATTTCTGAAAAAGCTCCTAGTTCGGGTGATCATGTTTATTCTCACACCACTGTTCAGTCACTCAGTGTTTCGGAATCCTTCCTGTGTACAACATGAGTTACAGGAAGAAAGCAGCATTACCTACTCCAATCAACAGGCTTTCAAGGTATTCAAACGAGAGCTCGCAGATTTCTGGTGCATGGTCTGAAAAGTTGGTCAGAAAATTAAAACACAAATAAGGCTGCAGAGCAAACCAGGCACTTGGAAATCTGGCAGGCGTTCTGTAGTGGACACATTGACTAATTTGCTTTTTTTTTTTTTTGCAACCTCATACTGTGCGTTCGATTTCTAAGTACAGATTCGGGATTCGAACCTCTTTTGCTGAGTGGTTTTGCTTCCAAGACCAGTGCGTTGCCCCTGTGCTATCCTACGTTCGCGTTGCTCCTTCTTTTCAATGAAAAATAATGGGCTTGCTTCACAAATTAAGAGAACACGCCTGTATTCATTGTGGGTGCTTTAAGAAAAGTCTTAAGCAAAACCAAAAGTTTATTGCTGGAAGGTTTCGAATAAATACTGGCTTTATACCGGCTTTTTTTTTCACATGAAACTTTCGACTGTGTGAGATGGACCTTGCCGGTTGACGTAGTTTGAACATGTGCCTGGTGTCTTTTAAGTGATAACAGGATATGTGCTGGATGAATAGACACCCACTCATGCGTTATTTCAGAAGGTGGGCATAAGTACTCAGATGCTCTCTTATGCCACATGCCCTATCATGACATGTTATACAAAAAAGTGAGCAAATGCATTTTTAAGAAACGTAGGTACGGGGTGTTTGATCCTGTGAAATGAGGCACGTTATAGTTGTTAAATGGTTTATTTCAAATTGTTTCTAGCTTTTTAATTTACAGATTTTTACATATTCCATTATGTCTTCCATATGCTTCACTGAAGTCATTGTTAGCAGTACAGCAAAAATACATAAATATTCTGGTGAGTTAACATAAGTTTGTGATTTTACTTAGGTTACTGTCAATCACATATCATTAGTACAGTATACACTGACATCACAGTGGAGCCAAAACTCTAAGCAAATCAAGGATGATGAGAACAGGGGGAATACTCCCGGAGACTGTATTTTGTATGGTTGTCACTGTGTTTGTGGGCAAAAAAAAAAAATTCTTGAAAAGAGCTTTCTTTGTGGTGGAACGCAATCTGCGGAGAATCAGTTTGGGGGATCAGCCTTGGCAGATGTCAACTCATTCTGAGTGTCATGGTTTTGCGCTGCAGGCGCGGACGTTCCCCATCCCGTCTTGTTATGTCATGTGGTATTGGCAGCTCAGTACGTCACTTCCTTTTCAGTCCTATTCCTTCAGATGGCTTGTGTGTGGGCCAAGAGGGAATCGTTTGTATGGCAGCTTTATCTTCCAGTTTCTCACCTGGGTGAAGTGCCTCTCACTAGAATGGCGCTACACCTCTGCCTCTTGTGTTTCCTGTTTGGATTCCTTACAAAATAAATAAATGTGCCCTGTATAACATCTCAGAAAGAAACGACATGCTTGATTCCGATCATTTTGTCCTTCGTTGCTGTCACCCAATTTCCACTTACTGCAATTTTTGAGTATAGAATACTTTCGAAAACTTCATTTTCCAATAACAAAGTCAAATGATGATCATCTTTGGGTAGTTTAGTTTATTTGCTTATATAGCGCGCCGGCCGACATGCTCCAGTGTTTCATGCCTTGCACACACTGAAGCAAAGCTCACTGCCGCAAATGTTTCCTGCACCGGTAGTGATGTTGTTTCCATCCTACCGTCTGGTTGCTTCTTTCTGCTGGTTTCCTGCTGACTGTGATGGTGTGTGTATGTCGCATGCAGTCCGCAGTGGCGTGTCCAGACCCTTTTGACTGCGGTGGCCCAAGTAGGGCACTGACCTATGGTGGGGTGGCATGAAGTACGAGCGCGCGTGCGCACACACACACACACACACACACACACGTTTGAATATAATGAATTCACTATTTGTCTCCACTGCCCCTATCTACTTTAATTACTAACATGTGTGTCTTACATTCCTGTGTTGAAAGTTTAATGATCCTAGGTTAGGATAATGGGGTGGCACTGGGGGTGGCCAATCAGATTCCAGGGCACGTGTGCCACCTCAGACTCCTCCCTGGACACGCCTATGTCAGTCAGCATGCTGTTGCTTTCCTCAGCGTGGCCTGGGCGCCTGCCATTCAACTAGTAGCCGGCTTCCTATTGGTTCTGATGGGCGATCCAATCGCACACTGCCAGTGGGCTTTTTCATTTTGTGCTATTTCATTAGCCCCTGACCTTTGGCCTGACATCTCCTCTTCTCTTCCTTCGGCACCTGATTATGAATGGCCCCGCTGCCTGGTGTTTCCCCCACTGTGTATCAGTGGTACCTCAGCTGAGAATGCGGAGTGCCTCAGAGGCAAAGCTCCCATCTCCGCCGCACTAGAGTGATTTCAGCTGGAGCCATACGAGCTGCACAGGGCCTGCAACTTTGTGCTGCGGCTCCAGTGTATTGAAGTGTGTCTAATACTTGAGAACAGCTATTTTTGTTATTGGTTGTTCTTACCTTGACTTGTTGGGTGTGCCCAGACACTGATCTGCCTTGAAACTAGTTTGTGGACAGGAATTCTAAAAGCACAAATGAGGTTGCAGTTGTAGCGCTGTAGAGCCTGCAGCGCTGATGTTTCCCTGCTGACATCAGCCATCTAGTGAACTTTGAACAGTTGTGATCCAATTCATCTTGAAAGGAGTGGAGGGCAAGGACCTGACCCGGCAGTGATCACCTTGTTGCTGTGGAGAGTGACACAATATTTGCTGCCATGTTTTTTGATGCAGCGATCTTCATTTTCCCTTCCCTGTGGTGTGGTTGGTTGGCCAGGCTCAGGCATACACTTCCAGAACATTACTAGGATTTTAAACTTTTTCATTAGTGGTTTTGCCCTCCTTACGGGCATGGCGATAAAGGTAAAAACCTGGTATTTTATTGACCACTCTCCTTCAAAATATTACCTTAATGGGAATTGAGATTGCAAGGGGTATATGCAGGATAGGGGTACATTGAAATTGATTATTTATAACGCACTTAATAGCCAGAGGTTTCTAAGCACTGACCTGGGGATCAAACCTGTGTTGCTCCTTGTGGTCTTGCTTCCAAGGCGAGCACGTTGCCCCTGAGCTATCCTCCCGGAGCGAGACATGGAAAGTACTGTATTGGGAAAGAGTGTGTTATTTACACTATCAAGTACGTTCTCTCACACTGAGCTGCAAACATCCAATGCAATCCCAACTCCTAATTAGAGGGTGTTTTAAAAAAGGTGGTATTTAAAATACACGTTTTACCGTTAGAACCATACTCATAAAGAGGCCCTCAGACCTCACCTGACAGTCTTCCTCTGCAGGGTCGGATTGAGCCGTCAAATTGTCTGGGGCACCAATGACAAAGGGGCCCACAGTTGCAAATGACTATTCATTCCTTTTGTGACACTGTTTGAATAGCACCCACAGGGGGAGCTTTTTGATACAATGTGATGCAAACTGTGCATTTTAAAGAATATTTATTTAGCACCACTAACCAAAACTATCAGCCGCATAGTGAAGTAACTCATCAAACTCGCCCACATTGGCCAAAAAAGTCGCCCACTTTGACCAATAAAACTTAGCCCACAACAGCATTTTGCATTTTTTGTTTGGCCAATAGCCTATTGGCCAATAAGCCAGTCCGAGCCTGTTCACCTGACCCTTGCTCATCCCCGAAAGTCCGCCATGTAGCACCCACAGAATTCCGTTTTGGTCTGGCAGCGAAGGGCATGTAATTTTTGCAGGATTGCTCTTGTTGGTCAACAAAATGGCCCAAGTGTTTAGGATTCCTATAAATAATATGTTCTGGTACGTTACTATGCTTCAGTACGGCAAAGAATCACCACTGCGGTAGTTTCAAAGCGCCAACTATGCATGAGAACATTATAAACCAAAGGAACCCCCGATGATGAATTCCATGCATGCTAGCCATTCTGAAAGCCACTATTCAGGGAGCCGTGCCCCTGATCGTTTGCCTTGCTACTTTCTAACATGTAGAAGTCAGAGCAAAGGAGCCCCTGCTGGTCCTGACCAGAACTCCAGAATTGTTTGGTCCCCAGGAGCAAATGCTGCGGGTCATGTGAGCATCTTAGATTTGCACCTGCTACCTTATCCCTTGTGAATCGCATTTGCACGCCAGCCTGGCAGAGACGCCCCATGCATTGCCAGATTGTCTCCCGTGCTAGGCTTTGTGAATCTGGTACGAGGCAGCAGGTGAACATACGCGATGCTCGGAGGCCAGCGTCTCATTGGCTCAAGGTCCAATCTTTGTGCACCAGGCCCAATGGGCCTGATTCATGGAAGTGTTTTTATATTGGCGCAATCCCATAGGAAAACGTTCTGTGAATCAGGCCAATGTGTTTTGAACCACAATGAAATTATGCCATAGTGCACAGTGTATGACTAAGTAATGCAAAAGGTACTTAAATAGCAGACTTATTCAGCAATGCTTTAGGAGAAAGTGAGATTAAAGCTTTGGCTTCTTTGCATAATGAATGACTCATATGGTTGCTGAGTGGGAAAACCCAATGTTTGGTTGAATTGTCATGAAGATAATATAAACACCTAAAGTATGCCCCGTGTAAGGATGTGAACACCCCTTTGAATTCTATTCAGGACCTTACTGGGAGGCAATTTATGTAATTGGACATGACTGCAATGCACTTGCTTTAACCAATACACCCACTGTCCAGGTGCCTAAGAGATTTTGCGTATCAAAGTAATCTTGGGAAAACATTTAGGGTCTAATTACAAGTTTGATGCTATTTACTCCGCAAAAGGTAATACCGTTCCAGCAGTATGTAACGGTTTATTGAGAAGCCACCCAACACGGGGAGGCCCTTCCCTCCCCACCCAAGATGTCATGCAACAAACTGTTTAATGGATTCTTTTATTCAGCCCTGCTTCAGATGCATATCACGCCCCTTGGATCCCTCCCTCTGAGCTACCAATGAGCCAAGAACCAGCCCGGGTAAAGGAAATATATTTATGTTTATTTGAATTAGATGTTACGAAACTCGCACTAAAATGTCAAACACCACTTCATCCATGGCACAAAACAATAAACTTCTCTCAACATAAATAAATCACACAAGTGAGTTGAAAAGAACACACATCACTATTCTGTACTTTTTACAAATTTCAGTTCAAGAAATAATTAAACGGATCAATAACCAAAAACAACTATAAATGTAGTGCTGTGCAATTTCGCTTTTCCGGCAGTCTTTAAAAGGCTAGCAATAGGGTTTCTAGATTGGTACCAATACATATGGCAATTATGATTTTGCCCACTCTTTTAGTTTAAAATAAACACAGTGGGCCTCATTACACGGATTGCGGTGAACCATGGTGCTATTAGCGTAAAATACCGGCACTGCTTGGTGGAAAGGGGAATTACCGCCCTATTCCAAGGTTGGCGGGGCGCTAATTCCCCCTTCCACCATTGCCCTTCCCCATTCCCATTTTTGCCCCATAGGGCTCTATGGGAATGGGGAAGGCGCTAATTACGGTACCGAAAATTGCGGTACAGTAATTAGCTCCCTGGTCCCTTTGTGGGTTGGTTTTTAACACCTGCAAAAAGCAGGCGTTAAATTCCCCAACCCGCAAAGGGACCTCGTAGTAAGGCGGTAAGTATTTACTGGTACCGGTAAAATACTGGTACCGGTAAACCCTTACCGCCATCCGTGTAATGAGGCCCAGTGTGATTACGGTTGGTTTTTCACACCCCATCTATTATGGTCTGTGCCGGGGAATTCGGACAGAAAAAAATCAGAATGATTTGTGAATTTCAGACTCTCCCACACTTAAAGGTCTGTGCTGGGGAAGCTGGATGGTCCAGGGATTTTTTTTTAGTTAAGGGACCAAGGCACCCCTCTTGCTAAAGAAGTCAGAGTGAACAGGACAAAAAGGATTACTCAAATAAATTATAGGCTATAGTTTTTCAGCGCACACTCGGAAGTGAGCTTTGTTAATTTTCAAATTTTAACAGAAATCACCCCTAGTGTTCTGCAAAAGGGAATTAATTAAATTAATCATTTTAGTTAATTAGGCTAAGGATCTACACAGTTTTGCCCCCCGCCCACTATAAAGGGAAAGGATTTAAGAAATGCAGACTCTCCCAACTTTCAGTTTTCGAGGGCTCAGTTCTACATACATAGAACACTGCTGTTTAAAATGGATAGGGCAGGAATCTGGTCACTCCCCAGGATGGTCCACAGCTCTCCACCACAGAGTCCAGTCAGACATTTAGGCCTCCACAGCAACAGACAGCTCCAATGGACAGCTGCACCCAATTGCAATTCCTGCAATCTCTTCTGGTCTTTACTTGTTGCTGTCAGATGGTGGTTTTTAGCAGCTCTCTTGATGGTAATTTTAGCAGTTCACCCTGATTGTACATTTCAGCAGCTTTGTCCCTTCCTCATAGTGCATTCCCCCTTATATAGAAGCGACGACACCATCAGGTTTACAGTACTCAGGGAGTGCTCTGCAAGAGTTCTTGCAACTAGGATTGGACAGATACTCTTCTCTCTCCTGCCGACGTCAGCCCATCTCAACAAATTGGTTTAAGAGTCTGCAGCAAACATGTGGCAGCTACACTTGCAATCCCCATTTGTCCTCGTGTCACATTTTTGGCAAAAACGATATATTGTTTTCAGATAATCACGGGGAATTAAATAAAATGACAGTCAGTTTGGCAATTATCTGCCATTTTCACAGAAAACATAATAGTTATAAACATGTAATTTACTCTCCACATTAATAATTTCACCCTTGAACAGTTCACCAACTCTTACATTCGTGACATTCTAAGATCAGCTAGGAACCTAGTTTAACTGGCCATTACTGTTCCCTAAATCGCAGGGGAAACATTTTATATCACCAAAATGGCCTGGAAATTAACTGACAAATGACACAAAAATAAAAAAAAAATCCAACTTATGGTTGTTGAAACCAAAGGCCTAAATTATAATAGTCATTTAAAATTAAAATTAATAACAGATCTTTGGGATATGCAAATTGGAGGCCTTATGTCTTCAGTGCCATTTGACTCTTTGGGCCAGTGTTTTTATTAGTCTTTTTGAAGTTGGTCATTTGAAGTGGGTTACAGATTGGAAATAGGGGATGCATTTGCTACGCAAAGATCCCTCACTGTACATAATGAGCTGGGCCGGCACTGTGATGTCACAAGGCCTGTCCTCTCATCTGGAGGGGACCGCTATTTCGATCTGAAAGGCATCCATTTCTTGTATTTCTTTCAAAGTTCAGCTCCTCTTAATTGTAGCCCCTGTTTTTACACCTCCTCTCCACATTCCAGGGATGCACCAGCGAGGGCCATTTGTCTCTTCACAGAGCACAGCCTTCAGGGACAACACCTTTCGGCAGGCCACATTGTATTGCAGTTGTAACATAGCTGGGGGGATGTAAACCAGGCTTCCAGTGGGGGGGTCATTTGTGACATTTGTCCCACAGCAATGAAAGTGTTTGCCTGGGGCCTACAGAAACTTTTTTGTGGAAACAAAGTGGGCTTTTCTTTTCTATTGTTTGCTGGTATTTGCATGCAAAACATAATATACATTACTTTTTGTCAACACGCACCATGTCTTTTCCCTGACATTTTATGTTAGCAGGGGAAAATATTTCTCATGTCTTGCTTTAATTTGCAAATACACTGGCATGGCAGTGTTTAAAAATCCTGTTTTTCACATGAAAGGGACACTTGAATTTCTTCATTTGTGAATAAAACATGCAGCTTTTCCTTTGGTAATGACAGGTAGGACTTTTTCACATGGACCTTCAGTTTGGGGTTTTTGATTACACCCGACAAGTAAGCCATGCAGGCCCTTCAGTTTTTTGACATTTTGGAGTCCCATAGGACTCCATGGGGATTTCATATTACCGCATGTGGTAATTAGTACATTTGTTAATCACAGCATGTAGTGATTTTCTGCGGAGTAAATTATCTCCATACACAAGATCGTGTAAAAGACGAGTTTCAGTACTGAAACTTAAAGTGTAGCAGAGTGGTAAAACATTTGTCATTCTAAAATAGAGGATGTTTTACCACAAGTGTTAAACTTGTAATCCGGCTCATAATTGTAAAACTGATCAATTGAAATGAATGTGTAGGTGATGAGATGAGAAGCTAAGAAACCCACAGTCATCCTTTTTCTTGAGACTCTGCTTTCGTCATTTCTGCACTGTTAAGCGGGTGTGTGCTTAATGATTTTGCTAAAGTGCTGTCTATACTAGGAGTGTAGTTTTGCTGTGCTCAAAAGATCAGACTTGAATGTCAGGTGCATTGTTTTGAAAACATAAGATACTGAGCTGTCCAGCTGATTCTATTATGGGTCCTGTGAGGGAACGCCATTCACTTTTACTGAAGTATGGGTTCTTTCAGAGGTTACATAAAAGTGGCAGCTATCTGTAGTAGAACTCTGATACAGGACTCTAATCTTGGGAGAGGTTCGTTTAGTCAATATTGGATAGCAGCACTGCATGGTGAACACAGGAATGGATGGGACACATTACACAAGCAATCCAACACTGTATTACCCTGTCCACTTAACAGCAAAATGTATAGGTTTTCAATATATTGACATTACAACGCGTGGAAGATTCTATGACTCCACTAAGGAGGATTTTACTCTTTCCAATTAGCACAATGCTCTTATATGAGGAGACAGGCAAGACAGGTTCTTTCAGAGGTTAGATAAAAGTGGCAGCTATCTGTAGTAGAACTCTGATACAGGACTCTAATCTTGGGAGAGGTTCGTTTAGTCAATCTTGGATAGCAGCACTTCATGGTGAACACAGGAATGGATGGGACACATTACACAAGCAATCCAACACTGTATTACCCTGTCCACTTAACAGCAAAATGTATAGGTTTTCAATATATTGACATTACAATGCGTGGAAGATTGTATGACTCCACTAAGGAGGATTTTACTCTTTCCAATTAGCACAATGCTCTTATATGAGGAGACAGGCAAGACTGGTCTCCTAAGGCCGCTCCTCAGTTTTCCAGATATATCCAGCACAGATGTGTGCCTGCAATACAATTAAGACTCACACTCTCTTATCAACATTCATTTGAAGGTGCTTTTGTTAGTGTAAATGACAATACTTTTGGAAGCTTTTGCAAGGTTATGAATAATTGTGCTAAGGCAGCAAAATACAGGCTTGTAAGTAAATTCTGCATTGTTGTGCCCATTTTATTTCCCCCAACCTGGCTGCAAGTGTATAATTCGACAGTGTGTTCTCTCTGAGCTATTCCAGGCCTTGCTGCTGAATATAAAGGCCTAGTACTGCTTGAATCATCATATTCTTATAAATTTCATTTAAATTCGCTCACAATTACTTCTCCCGTGAACATTCTTTATGCAATGATTTACATATATGTGCATTTATCTGCCACACATAATTAGAGGGATTAGAAGTGAGAGGAATCTCATATCAAGCACTACATCAAATTGGGCTATTATTATAATCACGTGTCTCTGACTTGTCAAAATAAACAAGTAGTTTGCAGCGTGCACATTCGATTTAGTGCAACTGTAAGTACTGTGATCTTTCAAATGTGCTTAATATAAGCATTGCGGATTGTTCAAAACATGACTGATTGGTTGCATAATGATGGGACTTAACTTCATTGGCTTTAGGAGGGCATGTGATTTGCGATTAACCTATCCAAGTAAATCCAGGTTAAGTCCCTTTTCCTAATAATCCTACCAGGAGTCCTGACTTAAAAAGTAATCCTACCAGGAGTTCAGATTTAAAAAGTTTTACTCCATCAGTGCTATCACTATGCAGGACTAATGGTCACTGATGTACTGATGGGCCTTAGTAATGCAGTAAAAGTCACACAACTGTCCAAATACCAACATATGGAAAATAAACAATGTGCATTGTCTTTAAGACACTTCATTATAATCGTTCTCTTTACCTACCCTCTAAATTACACCTCTCTATCCCCATGTCAATCCTGGAGGTCATAGCTAATTTGCGTATTACTCCTTCCTTCCAATATACTCACGCAGGAGGACATTGTTTCCCTGTTCAATCTGTTGATTTCTGAAATGCATTGCCTGAGCCAATTTGTTTGATCCTAGAACTTCTTCAATTTGGTAAAAGGTTACAGACATGATTTTTTTTTATACAGAAGACTGGTCATCTGTTTAGGGCTTTTCCTGTTGCCTAATATGATAACTGCAATGCTCATCCACCTGCTTTTAATTACGCCAATGCACCAGAAATAGGAGTAATATGCTCTACACATAAATAAAAGAATAAAGTAAATACTTTAATACAAAAGGATTGTAATATCAGCTATTTCTAAAACGCTCTTAATTGAATCCCACTGTACTGTGTTTGGGTGTAAAGGGACCACGTGACAGTACATCTCCTCTATGGCCTGGTCTTCCAGCTCCTTCATTCACCCTAAAATATTTTTAGATCTTCAATATTCTATATTTTATTCTTGCAATATTTTAAACTTTATTGTGCAGTACTAATGAGTTCCCAAAGAAATGGCTACATTAGAAGCACACTGTTGGCAACACATTGCATTCCTCTGAATGACATCTTCTGGTGCCTGCACTCATAAAGCCAAGGACAGGACTGAAACAGAACTACACGCTCCATGTAGTGTTGAACTTTTAGATTGGCCACAGCGTGGATACAGGACTTTTTCAATAGCAGTCTCCGCATTCCCATCAAGGTCCGTTGTCTATGACACTGTCCTTGATGGCCTATTGTCATGAAAGCTTCTGCCATCTTAAACAAAAGAAAACGAAAAGATATCCCCTGTCCGTGTTTCAGAGAAGACCATGGATTCCTCAGGACCATGTCAGATGTCTCCTGACTTAAAGTCATTTTGAAAAAACCTACTGAACATGCTGGCAAAGGTCACCAGCCATAATTGCCTGTGAGAGGTGTCTTTGATGTTCTGCAATGGACTAGGCATGGGGGTCCAGTAGCAGGACTGGGAGATTTATAAGGGTTAACTTGTATATTATATGTTACACTATGAAGCGTCAGGCTTATGCAATGCTGTGCTGTTAGAAACTCTCTGATTTGTTCCCAAGTGCATCTTTGTTGAAGAGTTTAACTCAAATGGCTGTTTTGTAAGGTACACACTCCCTTTGTCTTAATGGGGGTGGTCCCATACACATACCCCTGTTAGATTTCCACTTTTTCACTCACCGTAGCTATAACTAGCCTTGTTCCATCCATCTGTTTCTGTTCCCGTGCCAATTTCGATTTCTGTAACAGAAAATGCATTTTTCAATTTTAATTCTTTTTTATTTTCTTCAAGTTTTGGGACCAATTCCGGTTCGTTGTACTAGCTTGTTAAGTTGTTTTATATGATATTATGTCATAGTTAAGAATGGTTGCCCTCAGCTGTGGGCAGCACTGCGTCTCATGTGCTTGGAAGCCCAGCTGAGGCTAAGTAGGGCTGAGGGAGCATAAAAGAGTGTATTACTCAGCACCTGTGGGCAATTAGACTATCAGCATCCAGCCACAGGGTCGCCTGCTACTAGCAGGCTGTGATTGGAGGGCAAAAATAAACAAAACAATGAATGAGGGGCCAGCAGGACATGGCCACGGAGAACGGACGGTCAGCGGCCTGCAACAAAAGTCTGTTTTATGTGTTTATGCCATGGGACAGTCGAGGAGGGGAGGAGCATGAATGACAGAGCTGTGCCATCAGCGGGCACAGGTAGAGTGGAGCAGAGAGAGGTGTCAGGTGCATTGGCTCTGGGGAAGGTAGGAGAACAGTGGGGAGAGTACACGGTCAAGACAGCGTGGGAGCATCGGCAGCACCTCGGTGCACGTGTAATCCTGAGAGCCGCCAGGAGCCATGGCTACACCAGCTCCTATTTCCCATACGCCCTGGATCCTGGTTCGCTTCCGGGATTTCTACGCTCCTCCCATGCAATATTATGTTATGTCTTTTCGAGTCTCGAGAGGATAGCTCAGGGGCAACGTGCTGGCCTTGGAAGCAAGACGGCATGGAGCAACACAGATTCGATCCCTGGGTCCATGCTTAGAAACCACTGGCTATTAAGCGCATTATAAATAACCTATCATATCTATTATGCCATGTTGCTATGTTTAAGTCCTCACCGTTTTTTCAGGCAAGAGAACCAAACAATAGCTTCTAATCCTCCATACCAGACCAGGCAGTTACTACTCCCTCACTCCCGCTGCTGTAGGACGGGCCCCACCAATTGGGAATAAATCAAAACACCAGCCGATCCTTCTCTACTCCAGCCAATTAAGTAATTGCCCGGTACAACAATGGGTGAAACGTAGGAGCATTAGGCATGAGCATTCTGCCCAGCCATACTGGTCGCATGCAACACTCTACAAACACCAATTAAACATGTAATGCAGGTACAGCTGAATTCAACTACTCAAAATATGCCCCAAAGTAGATGTAAAAACGTAAGCTGGTAAGCTGAGTCCACACACTTGTTGCACCCAAGCTCCGTCGCTGCTCCGCTTGCACAGGGCAGGATACGTCCTCCCAGATCAAAAAGGATAGAAAAGGCTGGATTATGCAGCTAACTCCCAAAAGATCCAAGCCTCAGTCCAGTGGAGAGCCAGCTTCCCGCACCGCCCCGGCCATCCCTATAAAGCCCCTAGCAGGATTTAAGAGCATCCAGGCAGCCTAGCTGAGGTCCTTGTTCTCAGAGAAGCCACAAGGTAAAGCCTCCCTCGTTAAAAACGAACCTTAGTATCACCTAGCTTTGGGTTTAGGGAGTGATTAAAAGGGAATTCACTCTCCTGCCTCTAGTGCATTGTTTCAATCAGCCATAAAGCCTGACCATCGGTTGACTAATGTCAAGCTTACGTTAAACTTTAGGGTGTTAATGGGGACGTAGGGCAGCTACTTCCTTCCTTGAGGAAATCTTCCCTCAGGGTGACCAGCCCCTGCCAAAACAACCTCTCATGTCTGTCAGAGCTGTCAGCATCCCAAAGCCATGGACATGGTGAACATTGTGCTTTACAAACATTACTCAATGTAAGATAAGAGTATGAACATTGTCAACGTACAGGTGAATGCAAGGATAAACACAGTTTAAACCGTCCACGCATCACTCCTGTTGTGTTGCTGTTAACACAGCAAAGTCCCACTCTGAGGGTGAGGGTCTTAGATGTTGAACTGCCTTTGGGCGCCAGTTGCATTTCTTCTGGGTCAATCTCAAAGCTGAAATTCAATTAATTTCCCATCAGATGATAGAGATTGGTGTGACTGGGAATAAGCCAAAGGCAGTCTTTGCCTTGTGTAAGCAATTCAAGGCGCCCCAAAAAGAAGCAGAGACATAATGTTGAATTACGCCACTAAAAACAAGCAAGTTCCCACAGTGATCAATGAATTGGACATCTCTGATCAATGGTAGACCAGCTGATGTTTGGGGGTATAAAATATCCAAACTACTCATATACATTTGAACTCGTTTAACTATTTTCATATTATTACTGAAATTGTAGTGTGTGTAGGGAATGAAGGTGGCAGAGGGGAAAGTTGGCTGCAGGAAGGAAACAGGGTAGGGATGAGTCATGTGGGAGTGGTGTGTGAGCATGGGGGACAGAGGAGGTTTCACCCTATAAAAAACAAGGATGGGAGATGGGGCACGTGAGCGACTGGTAAGAAATAGCATCAGGGCAGGCTGAGAAAAAAACAAAGAAACTGCATGGCTGTAAAATATGTGCCAATTCTGCAAAGAACGCAGGTGATTATGACGGAATGCCATCTGAGAGTCGGAAATAGCCTGAGATATTCGATTTCTAAAATTAATGAGGAAATTCTAATTCTAAAATCTGCTAATCTGTTCCAGCTTTTTTAATGCTCAATGCCGAAAATCAAGATGCACCCATGTACCTTGCTGTGACCGTCGCCTGACATCCCTTGCAGCTGGTCTGCTAGACCAGGGAGGGGGGGGGGCTTTTAACTGTCTGCACCTCTGGTTCAAAATGTAGTAATTGTTTAACCCAGACAGACTGGTGGCAGTATTTATTGTCTAAATATAAAACATGTCTGGTTATGAAATGGTGGCCATTAAGGTTACACAGTTATACAGCCACAAGTACTGAATGTTATACTATTGTCATCTTGGTAAGCAATGACTCTTGCTTGACAGGACCTGGTGTGAATTAGCTGTCTGACCTGGGTGTACTCACCACAACCATGTTGAGTCTTCTGTTTGATCCCTCTGATGAGGTTCAACACCTTCCTTCTGGAAACAGGAACACTCCCTGCGAGGTTCCCAGGGAACTGGTGCTCCAAAGAGAGTCCTGTCATGAACATTTTTTTTAAATTTCAGAAAGATGCAGTTGAGAAAATGAGGGTTTGTTTATCCACATAGATCTCACACTCCTTGTCGCAGTTATTGCAGCTCTTGTTACGGCAAAATAAAACAGATGGAATGAAGGGCACCAGAGGATGGGAGACTGAGGTAGATGAGGTCCTGGTGAATCAGGGTACACAAGAAGGGGTTATAGAGCAGGGGCTAAGGGGATATGGGATGGTATGCACTGTAAGGTTGTTTCCCAAAAAGTAGGCTCCCAGGGCAAAAAGTAAACACGCATTGGCAAAGTTAACATATCTGAGTTTGTAAATGTAGTAGGTTACGTTTATTTTATAGAACCTGTGCTCAATTGCATGACAAAAACAAAATTGGGACTGCGGGTAAGACAGCTCAGTGAGTTAATGCACTGAACTGGGATATCTGTTGAAATCCTGGCAGGATGAATTCAGCTATGGTCAATAAATTGAGTCCTATTAAATTGGGTAAAAAGAACAGCAATTATTACAGCACTGAGAAGCACTAGAAACCTGATACGAAGCTCCAAATTAAATGATATGATAAGTTATTTATAGTGCGCTTAATACCCAGAAGTTTCTAAGCGCGGAGCCGGGGAAGGAACCTGTGATGCTGTGTCTCATCTTGCTTCCAAGGCGAGCACGTTGCCGCTGAGCTATCCTCCTAAGATTATTCCTGACAGGATTATTATTATTGCTGTTATAATCATTATTATTAGCTTTGCCAATGGTTGGCAGGAACTGTTTAGTGCATATGCAATTGTTGACCTTTAATGATTGTTTAAGGTTATGCTGCATACGCTTTGGTCTAACACATCCACTCCCAATGCAAACCACGTTTCCATCTGTATTTATACTTGCCAAATGGACTATGTCATGTGTAAAACATCGGACAATCCTGTTTTCTAGCCCATGGCATTTTCCAGGATGGCCCTGCAGGTTCCCAACAGGCAAACCAATACTACAAGTTCCAGAATGCAGTGTGCTTTTTCCTGAAAAGCTAGGACTGTTACAAGGTATCACAGGTGACAGCAACTTGGAATGCAATGTGCATTTGTTTTACAACTATTGAAAGTGTGCATTGTTCTTTAACACTATTGAAATTCGATATTGTAGGTAGAAGGTCACTGGTATGTGGGAGTCTCATTGGAATTACTGCCACACTTGCTGTCTGTGACCACCACTCGGGCCTGTGTATTATGAGTGGAGGTAAGATGGTGTTACCACCAATGTCTGGAGTCCATAGGGGTCCATGGAGATTTCATCAGATTTGCCGCAAGCTGTAATTCCAACAATTATGATTTTTAGAGATTACAGTGAGGATATACCTCCAGCTAGGCGCAGGGGGTAACGTCTCCACTTCAACAGCAAATTAGCAATTGGGCAGTGCAGTAAACCTGGCGGTAATTCCTTTACCTCTAAAAATAGTGTCAGTCATTGAATTACTAGTGAAATAAAGTCACTGGACCTCCAAACTTGCAATGAGGCCCAGTGTATGTACTTATCAGCACTGGCTGACTGCATGACTAGTAATCTAACTAGACATCTGTATGGAGTGCCCTCAAAGCCCAATTTCTTAGTTCATGCAAGGCACGTGCAGTTCTCTACAATTACCTCCCATATATCTCCTCCACATGTGTTCCGGCGCTCCTGAGCTCCCTGCTATGCTGTTAATAGTTTGCATAGAAAAAACGGACTTCCGGGCATTGAAGGTACACATACATCATTTCTTACATAAATGTTCTATTATCAGGTGACATTCACGAGGAACCCATTTCCAAGAATCTTCAAAGTTGTGGGAAACCTTTTAGCAGGCTTTCAGGAAGATGCCAGAATCTTCCAGTAGATAGCCTTGATGCCTCTTTAGTGGCAGGAATCTCGCGCAGGATCTCCCCCAGCCCACTACATACCCTATTGCCTGTATCCGGGCCTGCAATGCATGCCCAGACGGAGATGTCCAAAAAGATGGTGTATCCTTCATTGATCACTCTTACATGGTGGGGCATCAGCTGCTTGCTATTCTTTCTGGCTCTGAAAGGGTGGGGGCATACATTGCAACTGTATTATAAAATCTCTATCTCACAATATATATTTATTTGTTCGCTGAAAAATATTTGGTTACACAAATCCACAGGCTGATGCCGTCCGTTGTCACGATGGCCTGCCCTGCTAAACTCAAGCCCCAGTCCACTCCTTGCACGCGATCACACATCAGCCCCCAGGCCTCCTTCGCTCTGACTGGTGTGCAACACCTGACAGTCTGATAGTAGTTTGTACGTTACCATTGAAAAGTTTCAGGACAGCCGGCCAGGTCATGAAATATGCACTGGGGTCCCGCCTCGGCTGCACTCCTGGAGGACTCGTACTGGTAGCCTCTCTCAATCAAATATCTAAGGGGCTTGCCAAACCACTCAGAATGCTCGATGCGATGGATTGCTGGGGGTAGGAAATGTGGTGTGACAAGATGAATTTTGGTGGTGGGAGATGTGACGCACTTAAATGGATTTTTGGCAGTATGAAAAGTGACACACTTAGATGGATTTTGGGGGTAGAAATCGTGACACACTTAGATGGATTATTGGGGGTGGTCAATATGTCACACCCAGATGGTTTTGGGGTAGGAAGCGTGATGCACATAGATGGATTTTGGGGGTAGGAAATGTAACGCACTGAGGTGGATTTTGGTGGTAGGATATGTGACACACTCAGATGGAATTTTGGGGGTAGGAAAGATGGTGAACTTAGAGGGACTTTGGGTGGCACACTCGAAGGATTACAGGGGTTATAGGAATGCTGTAGCACTCTCTCGCTAGCCTGTACTGTCACGCAGATGTATTACGGGGATACCCCACCACTCTGAAGATCATTGGGAGATTGTGCCCATTGCGCCTGAATTCCTTTGAGGACAGACTGCTAATTGCACCAGGAAGATGTATGAAGATTGCCCCTGCTGTGCCTAAAGACGTGTCATGTCAGGATAGCTTGCCATTGCTTCCGGGGTCTTGTTACTGGACCTCCCAGTTTCTTGATACCAGCCTGCTTATACGCTTTCCACACCTGTAAGGATAGTCATGGGGTTGTACCTAGATATGCAGGTAACGAGGCACTGAAACTAGAAGAAAACAAATGCAGGTTACACATGTGTCACACTTAAAGCATTGATGCCTTATAATGTTTAGCCTGCCCATGACGCTCGAAGATACATGTTGGTAATGCTCCATTGCACTTATAACTGCTTAGGTTAACTGATTAGGTTGCCCGTCTCGGGAGGATAGCTAAGAGGCAACGTGCTCGCCTTGGAAGCAAGATGACACGGAGCAACACAGGTTCGTTCCCCAGGTCCATGCTTAGAAACCTCTGGGTATTAAGTGCATTATGAATAACCTATCATATCATATTATATCATTGTAATGCACAGTGGTTGTATGCAAGTATCCTTGATATTGCACCTAGTAGACCCCTTTCGCCAGCCTTTGTAGAACTTGGAGACTATAAAGGTAACCTGTTGATTGCTCTCAGAGATTCCCATTATTCTAGCTTGTAGGTCAGCCTCTCTGCACGCCTAGAAGAAGCTCTAGGCCATCCAGCCCATTGCACTTGGAAGACTTAATGGTAGCCTGCGCATGGTGAATGGAAAAATCTATGAAGGTAGCTTCCTTTTTCTTCCCCACAGAATATCGGATTGACAAAGAAACATAAAAGATAAGCTTCGTCTGAGCTTAAGGTGTGTATAAACCCACCACTTGGGTGGACATCGGTCACAAGCATGGCTATCCATCCACGCAGTTTAGGATGCAGCTACGACTATGACAAATTTGGTCTAACTGGTCACATAGCCACTTCGCACTAAAACACCTAACTTACCTTAACACCTCTTCCATTAGAATACAGTGACAAGCTATGACACATTTCAGTCTAGCTGGGTACATATTGAGTCTCCTGCACTAGCGCCCAGTCATGATCTCCTTCAGTGCCCGTCCACATGCCTAGACTTTTGGGTTGCTTATTGGAGCCCAGCCAGTCCTCCTAAATCCTAATCTTGGCCAAATGCACACACGCATCCTAAGCCTCATCTTAGAAATTTCACATACCTGGACTTAGGTCCCGGAGGTGTTCCTACCACAAAGCACTTTGAAGCCATGCCATAAAAATGGAAAAAGGAGCTATATACATTACTACTACAATACAATACATATTATGTATGCTGTGTATGCTGCTGTCAGTGCACTGCTAATCACCTCCTCCATGTTATCTGTTTGACTGCTGTGTCACACAAGTGCATCCCTGCTTTGGCTCTCCAGATGTTTTGGACTATGACTCCCATCAACCATAGTCAGCATGGTCAACGGGGAGTCATCATGAGAGTTGTAGTCCAACACATCTGGATAGAATCAGGTTGCAGAGCTCTCCTCTAGAGTGATGTAGGTGGGTGGTGGGAGGTGCTGGAGAGGTGTACGCAGCTCTCTCCCAACATCCTTAAGTCCACATGGCCATCATGCAATGGTGGGTGCTGTTCCGCTTAGCCCGCAGCTCTGGGGCCACCACTGAGTGGTGTTTATCACCGCAGGAATGGCTTAATATTCAATGACGGTTTGTGTGAGATAAGAATAAAAATATATGATCCAGCGAGGATTACAATTAAGGTGGGTGCACAAAGTAATCCTTTGTTTCCTATTTAATTCAATATATAAAGTGCGACACACTCACCTTTTCTTGGCTCAATTAGATAAAGTCGGTGCACCTCCGAAGGCCTTGCATCTGAGTGTGATTCACTGTGCATGCACCCAGGGCCTTCAGGTGATTGGAGGTTAGTCTATTAGGCAGCTGCAGGGGGCGCCAGAGCTTTCAGACCTGGTAGGGGAATCTTCTGCTTCCCAGGCACATGTATGGGAAGCATACCTTTATCAGTAGTCTTTGCGCCAAGGTTCGGTGGCGGCTGATGATTTCTATTAATCAGAGGGGTGTGCACATTTCTCATGAATGTGCAAGAAAAGGGGTGGAAGTTAGAGGGGATTCTTGGGTCCAGTGGTGGAAGTTAGAGGGGATTCTTGGGTCCATGGGTGGAAGTTAGAGGGGATTCTTGGGTCCAAGGGTGGAAGTTAGAAGGGATGCTTGGGTCCAGGGGTGGAAGTTAGAGGGGATTCTTGGGTCCATAGGTGGAAGTTAGAGGCGGTTCTTGGGTCCATAGGTGGAAGTTAGAGGGGGTTCTTGGGTCCAGAGGTGGAAGTTAGAGGGCATTCTTGGGTCCATAGGTGGACGTTAGAGGGGGTTCTTGGGTCCATAGGTGGACGTTAGAGGGGGTTCTTGGGTCCAGAGGTGGAAGTTAGAGGGGATTCTTGGGTCCATAGGTGGAAGTTAGAGGGGGTTCTTGGGTCCAGAGGTGGAAGTTAGAGGGGATTCTTGGGTCCATAGGTGGAAGTTAGAGGAGATTCTTGGGTCCATAGGTGGAAGTTAGATGGGGTTCTTGGGTCCAGAGGTGGAAGTTAGAGGGGATTCTTGGGTCCATAGGTGGAAGTTAGAGGGGATTCTTGGGTCCAGAGGTGGAAGTTAGAGGGGATTCTTGGGTCCATAGGTGGAAGTTAGAGGGGATTCTTGGGTCCATAGGTGGAAGTTAGGGGGGTTCTTGGGTCCAGGGGTGGAAGTTAGAGGGGATTCTTGGGTCCATGGGTGGAAGTTAGAGGGGACTCTAGGGTCCAGGGGTGGAAGTTAGAGGTGATTGTTGGGTCTAAGGGTGGAAGTTAGAGGGGATTTTTGGGTCCAGGGGTGGAAGTTAGAAGGGATTCTTGGGCCCAGGGGTAAAAGTTAGACGGGATTCCTGGGTCCATAGGTGGAAGTTAGAGGGGGTTCTTGGGTCCAGGGGTGGAAGTTAGAAGGGATTCTTGGGTCCTAGGGTGGAAGTTAGAGGGGATTCTAGGGTCCAGGGGTGGACGTTAGAGGTGATTGTTGGCTCCAAGGGTGGAGGTTAGAGGGGATTCTTGGGTCCAGGGGTGGAAGTTAGAAGGGATTATTGGGTCCAGGGGTGGAAGTTAGACGGGATTCTTGGGTCCATAGGTGGAAGTTAGAGGGGGTTCATGGGTTCAGGGGTGGAAGTTAGATGGGATTCCTGGGTCCTGGGGTGGAGGTTAGAGGGGATTTTGGGGTCCAGGTGTAGCCATGTGGAGATTTATTTTAGACCCACCCTCCCCTACTGCTTTTTATCAGTTCTGCTATGACTATCCTGACCACTAGGGAGGATTTCAGTATATGGAAGATAACCTTCTGAGTCTGAATGAATGAAATGATCAGCTAATGCTGCCCAATAAATAACACATCATTATAACAGTAACTGTGCCTTAATGATTTTATTATCTGTACCGAGCAAATGTCGCTTGGTGGTGCTGTGTGTGGGGGTTAAGGGAGGGGAGCTTGCATCCCTTGACCAAATGGATCTATGTGATTAAATCGAATACATTACAATGAAATTGATTTCATCTAAAATAAATCTGATTTTTGCTTCAAATGAATGCGTGGGTGACACCCTACATCCCTCCATGTCATACTCCCACCTTAATTAATATCCCAACCTAATTCCCCTTTGTACAATTCAGCATAAAATACCCCCAAAACATTCGATGGATTCAAATTTGTTGTAATGTATTGCGATGCAATGGTAAGATAACCACCAAATGGAGTAACTACTTTTCTGTTAATAAAACAAACACACGCATGGCTCTAGTGGCATTTTCATGTGTTAGTATATATGAGTTATTTGAGCTTTTATTTTGAACCCTCTCCTGAAGAAGGTCTTTGCGACATCAAAAGCTGATGCATTATTCCATCGCAGCATAATATTTTTAGTTAGTCAATTACAATGTATCAAAACGTTTGTGAATGGAGTATCCGAGAACGTCAGGTCATAAGCCACTATAGCCACCCACAGCTCACTAATTATTTTACAGAAATGTACTCAGGAAGGACTGCGACTCTCTGTGGATTTTGAGCTTTGTGTGCAAATATTTATTGTGCTGGGATACCCTGTATTTGTTGTGTGAAGAATCTACATTAGAGCCATTTATACTTTGAGTTATTTTAAGCGCAAGAGAGCTTTGATTGTGATGTTGGTAGCTTCATTCGGGACAAACGGTCACTGTGTGTTAGTATGATTTTGTTGGATTGGCATTTGTATGTTGTATGTGGGTGTTTTCAGTGTGTGTGGTGTGTTGTGGAGGGATGGGGAGTGTTTGTAGTTTCGGTGTCTTGTGTCAGAGGTTTGGGTCAAGTTAGCTATGTAATGGGTGGTGTATATGCTGAGCGTTAGGAAGTTAGAGAGGTATTAGTAAACAATGCAACACATTGGCTCTCCTCAAAATCTTCAAAGTTCTGCCCCTTGGCTGGCTATCTTCGTGTTTCATCTAAGTCTGGTGTGTTTGCTATCCTACTAGATCTCTTGTGTGCTACTCCTAAACTAGCTTCAACATCTTCCAAGTGAAGTAAATGACTACCCTGTAGATTTTGCCGAGTGTAAAGCAGTGGTTACCCTTACAAGACTCATCAGGGGCAGTAGAGGACTATCCTTCACAGTTTATCTAAGGGCTGTACCCAAGCTGACCTTCACATGTATTCTAGATGCAGTACATGGGCTATTCTGCGCAATTCATCTAAGGGCAATACACAGGATGACATTCACATTTCTTCTAGATGCAGTGCATAGGCTAACCTGCACAGTTAATCTTAGTGCAATACATGGGCTGGCCTTCACATTTCTTCTAGATGCAGTACATAGGCTAACCTGCACAATTCATCTGAGCACAATACAATGGCAAAACAAGGAGCCTCGCGCAAGACAGCAAAATGTTGGGAGTAAGTGATAGTATTATAGGAGTGGCAGGGTTTTACTGGAGCACCGTAATGGCTGTACTCCTCACACATACAACCTTGCCTGGTTGTAGCTGTAGGTTGTGGGCATCCATAACAGATAGGTGCTTTTCCCACTGAGAAGATAGAAATAGAAATATAAGTAGAAAGAACCAAGAGACCTGGCGGGGATAAGATCTGCCACAAAATGGTCCACCTCCCCACCACTCTGGCACACAGATAACGTAGCAAGGACTGAACACCAGAATCACCATAGGCCCATTGCAATCAGAAAGCTTCAAAATACACAAGCATTGCCAATGCCAACAATTTTAGCCTAGGCATAGGAAAGTCACACTGCTGTAGTGATATAACTGGTCATTGGTGGTAGCAGGTGCAAAATGATGCTAGTACCTGGGAATCAAATAGCTGTAATACATATACACACGCCAACACTGTTGGCTTTGTCAATGCTTGTTTATAACAGGACTTCAGTGAAGACATATATAGTGCTTATAAATCGAGTGGCTGAAGGCAGACCTTGCTAAGATATTTTTATTACTCTAGACTGCTTTGAAAAACAGTGGCAGGCCATGTTCTTTTTAGAGAGGGGCGCCTGCTACCTTTTTTGTATTTTCGCAAGGAACTTGGGGTTGGGCACCCTACGTTTCCAGGTGGATCCCAGATTTAGACCCCTTGCTCACTGTGCTCAGAGAGGCACAGCTCCACCTCCCTGATGAGGACCAACAAGGCTGAAACACGTGTGTGGGGTTGCTGTTGGTACTCTTGTTCATAGGAGGTTTGCCTGACATTTCGGTGCTGGACAGCCCTTGTGGGCGGGACAAAGACTGATATGCAAATGGATATTGCTCCTTTGTGAAAAGCGCAGTGAGGAAAATGCGATGGCTGCGTACTCTCAGAGTGGCATAAAACCACAGAACAAGTTATCATGCCATGTTCTTTCTAGAGAGGGGCACCTGTTACCTTTTATGTAAAGTCTGTATCAGGACACCAGTGTTGCTGTTTTTCTACAAAAAGAGGATAACACAAACACGTTTGTACAGTTGTCCTTATATAAATTTTTACAACAAACCCAACGAGCCCTGGAAACATATACATAGACACATTTGCTAATGTCCTGTGTATTCCTTCATGGATTTCCCTTCTACATATTTTTATTATGAGTCACATGAGGCCTTGAAATTTTTAGATGATGAATATCGCAATTGTCTGTGAACAGTATCTACTGCTCCTTTGGCGATCATATTGAATCGTTATCTCTTTTTAAACTCTATCATACTGAAATGGTATATTAACAATGTAGGGTCTTAACACATGAAAGGACTTTAAATAAATAAAATAAAGAAAAAACATTTTCAATAATTTGAGAGCCTATTCTGTCCCATTTGTTTTGTAAATATATCCTTTACTCAAAGAACTATCCACAACCCAATCGGTCCCATTTATGCAGAAAACTTGTTTAATGCAAAAATGAAGCACAAATGCACCACAGACAGCAAACATTGACATAGCCAATAGTTCGACTTCTGTATAGGCAAAGTATACATATTTGTCAGATTGTACACTCATGTGTCCAGCTACTCACACCTTTTGGTAGCAATTAGTCACATATATCTAAGCACTTGCATCATCTCCAGGATTCTACTTCAAATGTCAAAGTACACAAACTATTGGCATGAATTTCCCTGAAAACAACATTGTTGTGTGTGCATATATGTGTGTGTGCGTGTGTGCATTCACATGCGTGCAGTGTGTGTCAGGCAGGACATGGTTAACTGCATATGAATGGTGTGTGGTCAGTGTGTGTGTGCAGCGTTAGTGGGAGGTTGTCTGTGCTGTATGTCAGAGGGCAGTGTGTGTGGGATCAGTGTGTGTGTAGCCAATGTGTGTGAGTAGAGCAGTGTGTGTGTTGGACATTGTATGGAAGGACAGTGTGGGTGAGAGTTCTGTGTCTGAGGGCAGTGTGAGAAACCTGAAGGTGTCTCGCTAGCAGTCCTTGGGATCTGTCATCCAGGTGGCCAGGGCACATCCATCGCTAATGGATCCTGTTCCTGGAGATGTGCCAGTGAGAGAGGATCACCTGGATGGGGGCTCCTCGGGGAGTGGGACACTGATAGGTGAGACACAGTATCCCCTTCCTTCAATACCTCTTCCCCATCCTACCACGTAGGACATTCAAAAACACTGCCCCCCTTTCCTAACACAAACACTTTTGCACAACGGACTAACACCAAAGCCTGACATGTCCCATTACAAGGGTCAGGTAACGTCAGGCAATTGATATGAATTACGCACACCTGACGGCTCTTTCCCTTCCCCATAGGGATAAAAGGTGGAGCAAGAGAGCACAGTACAAGCAAGGCAGTCCATACGATGAAACAGATATCCAGACCCGGCAGTTCAAGAGGAGAAGAAAGGCAGCAAATATCGAGAGGGTGACGAGAAGAGACACAACCGTGCCCTTTTTCGACAAAACTCTGCGAACCCTCTGCTGAAAGAAACTTAAGACTGAGGACAATAGCCCAATAAACTGCAACAGAATTGTCAACTCTTGCTGAGAAAGCTCAAGTGTGTGCTGTGCTCCAAGATCCCACCTTACTCCGTGCTCAAAACATGGGGAAGGGAGACCCAAGCTACTGCATCCTGACACATTATTTGTGAACACTTCTTTCTTTTCTTGAAAACTATCCCACACCCCTTTTTGTATTAGTTATAAGGTTTGGCAATAGGTTTCTTAGTATAGGCCCTTATTTTGACACAACACCACTAGGACTGCCTTATTTTCATTTGATGGTCGACGCTTGCTCCCATCTTAGATTAGGTTTAGTTTAGGTGTTTTCCACCATGAAATCATTGTTCAATAAACACTCTTGAACTTCGATCACTTGTTTCTGTCTTTACTGTTTCTACCATGAGTGTCCTACAGCAGTACATGCGTGTGGGCAGTATTTGTGTGGGGGTGCTGCTGTGTGTAGAGGGCAATGTCTTTGGGGGGATATGTATGGGGGCAGTGTGTGGGAGGCAGAGTGTGTAAGTGGGCAGTGTTTTTAAGCAGTGTGTGTAGGTGTAGTGGCACTATTAGTGTGTGTCGGCAGTGGTTTTGTGTGGAGAGTGTGTGTGGGTAGTATGTGTGAGCAGTGTGTGTGGGGGAAGTGTGAGGGGTCAATGGGTATGAGGGGTGTGTGTCTGGAGACAGTGGGTGTGTTTAGCCTGTGTTTCTTTGGGTGTGGTGGCAGTGAGTGTGTGTGTGTGTGTGTGTGTGTGTATGTGTGATGGGCAGTGTATGTATTGGGAAGTGTATGAGTGGGTGAAGTATATATGTGGTGGTAGTGTGCATGATGGGGCAGTGTGTGCATACACAGCCCTCAAACACACCCGGATGGGACAATGTGTGTGGGGGCAATGTGTGTGGGGGCATCTGGCAGTGTGTGTGGGTGTGTAGGGGCAGTGTATGTGTGGGGGGCAATGAAAGTTTGGGTGGGGCAGTGTGTTGGGCCAATGTGTGTGGGAGCAGTTTGAGTGTGTGTGGGCAATGCAGGTATGTGATGCTGGATAATGTGTGTGAGGGGAAATCTCTCTGGCGTAAATGTGTGTGGGGGCAGTGTGTGTGTGTGTGAGGGCAGCCTGGAGTTGTGTGTGGGATGCCTCTGTGTAGGAACAGAGGCAGTGCGTCTGGATGGTGGGTGTGCATGAGGAGCATTTGGGGCAGACTGTGTGGGGGCAGTGTGCAGGGTGTTGTGTGTGTGGGAGCAGAGGAAATGTGCAGGTGTTGGGATAGTGTGTGTGGGTGGGGCTGTGTGTGGATGCAGTGTGAAAGAGGGCAGTTTCCATGGAGCGTTGTCGGTGTGTGATGGGGCTGTGTGTGAGGCCAGTAAGCTTGGGGTAGTCGGTGGGTTAGAGCAGAATGTGTTTGGGGGGTGTAAGGTGTTTTATGGGCAATGTTTGTGTTAGAGGGCAGTGTGTGCATGTGTGTTTGACAGTGAGTAGGTGGGTGTGTATGTACAGTGGGTGTGTGTGGGCAATGTTTGTGGAGGTCAGTGTGTGGGCAGTTCAGTGTGTATGTGGGTGTAGGTTGAGTGTGTGAGGAAAGTGTGTGGTGGGGCAGTGTGGGGAGTAGAAATATGTGTGGGGAGTGGCAGCCTGTGTGGGAGTAGTGTCAGTGCCTGTGGGGGGAACTGTAATGTCTTTGGTAAAAGTGACAGTGTGTGGGGGGAGATGACAGTGGGTGTGTGGAAAGGCAGAGTGTTTGTAGGAAAGCGGATGTGCAGTGGCATTGTCTAGGCAGTGTGTGTCTTGTGGAATTGTGTGATGTGCAATGTGAGGGGTACAGTGTGTGTGGGGCAGTATGTGTGTGCTGGCATTATATGTGAGGGCAGTTAGTGTGAGTTTGCATAGATCAGTATGTGCTTGGAAGCAGTTTATACTGTGTGTGTTTGTGGGTAATGTATTTGGAGGTGGTATGGCACAGTCAGTGATGGTGGTGGTGTGGGTAGGGTCATTGTGTGTAGGTAATTTGTACATGGTAGACAGTGAAGGTGGGCAGTGAGGAGGCAAAGTGCATAGGTGGGATGTGTGTGGAGTGTGGAGTGTGTGAGAGCAGTGTGTTGGGGCAGTGTGCATGTGGGGGCAGTGCTAGCGGGTGAGCAGTGTATGTGTGGGTGGCCAGTATGTCTGTTGAAGGAATGTGTGGGTAGTTCGCGAGGGCAGTGTGTGGTGGAAGTTGTGTCTTGGGGGTTTGTATGTGTGGGCAGCCATGTTTATGTGTGTGTGTGTAATATCAGTGTGTATGGGGAGCAGTATGTTTGTGAGCATTGTGCACCCAAAGTGCTTTTCTGCAGAGGAAGTAGAAGAGACAGAAAAAGATAGAGACAGATAGACTTTGTGAATGGGTGTGCCCTTTGATTCCTGTTCCCAGGCCAGAGTCCTGTGGAGTGGCTGTCCCTGGGTGAAGGGTGTTACCTGCCCTTAGAAAGGAACAAAGACAGGCAATCCCACCAGACTACATTCCTGCCGGTTGGTCAAGGTCTAGCCTGTCTGGGGGAATACACATAACCCGTCCACAGATGAACTTGACCCACAGGGCTGGCAAGTTCACGATAACATATGTAATGTGGCTGGGATAACTCTGAGAGATGCGGGCCACCAAACTCAGGTATGGCTTATTTGTACACTTTACCGTGCCACCAGGGCATGATCTTCAGAGTAATTCAGTTTTTGCTGCTGCAGAGACTTGGATATCACTGAAGCTGTCAAGAGGGCTCCTGTGAGCTCTGAGCCTGCTCTGTGCCACTGGTAGAGCACATGCTGTGAATCAGGATACTGATGCAGTAGGGCACAGGTATCCACTATGCTTTTGGCATGGAGTTTATGAAAAGGGAATCTGATTAGCAGATTTCCCTTTTCAAGATGGAATGACCCACATCATTTTATTATTTAATTAAATACAAAAATGCTAGGGTCTTTCACACCCTTGCCAGATGGCAATTCATCAGAGTATGGGCGCACATGCCCTAGCATGGATTGGGGATAACCAGGATTGGTTCGAAGTGTCACCAATGTAACGTGTGTGTGGACGGAGCAGTGTGTGTGTAAATGTATGCATTGGATAGAAATACGATCAGTACTCCCTTTATCTCTTTGATATTCTATGCACTCCCCAGACATGCTTAAAAAAAGCTCTATCAGTTTAGAGAAAAAGCCCAAACTAATCCAGCACGAGAAAATAAAGTACAGGCTTTCAGGGTAGGGTCCTCACAGTGGGGCGGGGGGGTGATTTACCCCAATGTGAGGTCCTGCTTCAGGTTCCTGTGTCCCGTAATGTCAATTACCTGCACATCAAAGGCTTGCTGATGAGATTGAGAGGCATGCAGCTCATTGACAATATGGTAAAAGGGATGGAATAGGTGTGGTTTGGGCAGAGGGGGGCAGGGATGGAGAGGGTAGTCACATAGGCCTTAGCACTGCCCTGGGTTTTGATGAGGAAGACAAATAACCAAACAGCATCTACAGGCTCTGTGTCCTTCGCCACTTGTCATCTCCACTATGCCTTTTATCCCCTTTTCAATAGCCCCGCCAAATAGCCTAAACCTAAAAGTACATCTGTGATGAAGTACAACAGACACCATAGTCATTTTATAATCCCAAAAACGGTTTACAAAGCTTTTTCCGTCATAAAATTGAACTACAGAATAACATGCTAATTTAAAAAATGAAAAGATTGCCCAAAACTGTGAGGAATCTTCCCAAACTGTGGGCCTCATTACGAGGAACGAGGTAGCCATGCCGCTTTTTGCAGCATGGCTACCCCCATTCCGGGCACCGGTTCCGGGTTCCCTGAATGGGGAAATACCGGGCCATTCTGACCTTGGAGAGCCCGGTATTTTCCCATTCAGGCAACCCAGACCCGGTACATCCCCATTCCCATTTCAGCCCCCATAGGGCTCAATGGGAATGCGGATGATTGTAACAACGGGCCCGTTAATGACGGGCCCGTTGTTAGCATCCTGGTCTGGTTGCGGCACCCGCTAAGGACACCTGGTTTTACCCGCTAAGGACGCCTGGTTTTACCAGGCGTTCTTAGCGGGTCCCGCGAGCAGACCTCGTAATGAGGCGGTAGGGGGTTAACGGGGCCGGCAGCTCTACTGCCCCCGTTAGCCCCTACCGCCTTCCTCGTAATGAGGCCCTCTGATTTGTTACGGGGGTCAGACTCTCAAACTAATTAGAAACGATGACATAGAAAAAGATGAGATGAAGAGAAAGCTTACTTGACTTACACATGATGGAAAAAAGTATGGGGAGAAAAGGTCCAGACTTGGCCGGAATATCGTTATTTCGTCCGCCACCTCACACAGTTATAGATTATTAAGTCTGTGTTTATTTTGTATTTATTTAATCATGGCACAGGCAGATGGATTGGGAAGGAATAGCAGGCAACAGATGAAGGCAACCTCAGCATCATAGAAAGAGAGAAGAGATCAAGCGCACACTTCCCGTGCATCAGGACTACGGTAACATGTCAGCTACCACAACGCAAACACGCTAGTAAAATCAGTTGTTACATGCCAACTTAGGCGAATCGGCACCTAGTACAATTATTCAAACAACAATAAATGGGGGATATTTTCAAGAAGTTAATTGAGTGTTAATGCTTACATGGTCCTGATACGAGATGACACCACTAGCATGGAGTGGAAATGCTAGGGCATCACATCGCCACTCGCGCCAGCTGAATCGCTAGACACTGCCCGCCCATCTCCTCCACGCAACCCAGTACAGCTGTACCTCTCCTCTGTGCCCCTCTGTATTCCATCCATCGCTGTATATCTGTTCTGTTGTTACCTCTGAAAAGTGCTCCATTATGCATCTGTACTGTTGTGCACCTCTGGAAAGTGCTTTGTTGCTTTTCAAATCTAGATCCGCACTGAATAAATACCATAATAATAATACCATAACAATAATGCTCATTGGAAAAGAGAACTGTAGAAGGCGTTTTTGAAAGGCATGCATGTCTTTTGCAATCTAGGGTTTTTTGGAAGATCATTCCACACTTTGGATCAAGGTTCTGTCTCGTGGTACAGAGTAGACCAGCGGCCTCTAATCTGCGGCTTCAAGTGTGATTGTAGTTCTCTGTCCGAATATTTAGGTTCAGTAATCCAGCAAGTCCAACAAATGGATTAGAGAATGTTCAATATTTATTTATTTATTGTGCATTTGTAAGGCGCTTACACATCAAGTAAATTGTGTTTCAAAGTGCCCACAGGGCAACAGGGAGGGAACATGGGAATGATTAGCAAATATAATAACAATGAAGAGAAGAAAGAGGCGGTCCTTCTAGGCCTTGTGAGTATTTAGAACGTGCAAGTGCAGGGAGAGAGAAGGGACGAGGGAGAGGGGTAAGTGCTAGGGGTTCTACGGAGGGAAGTGCTAGGGAATAAGTTGCAAGCAGCTGTTAAGGGCCTGTCAGAGATCACTTGGTAAGAGTGGTCAACTGCCAATATGATAAGTGCAGGCCTGTAAAACAGCACAGGCCAGTGGGCGTCAAAGGACAAGCGCTGGGGGTGGGCAGGGGCTGAAGGCGGTTGGGGAGAAGGCCAGGACTCAGAAGGACACATAAGGGCCTTGGTCACCAATCTCTGCGACTGTGGGTTTAGCAAAGGAGGGGGAAGGAGGAGGTGAAAAGGAAAGTCTTGAGGAACTTGCAGAATTTGAGAAGATCCGGCTCAAGACGGAGAGGAAGGGGGAGGCTGTTCCAGAGGAGGGAGCCAGCTGAGGAAAGAGATTGGCCACCAGCTTGTTGGTTAGAGAAGCACTTGACAAGCAGAGAGTTGGTGCTGGAGGAGCGTAGAGATCTGGAGGGAGAGCATTTGGTGAGAGCCAGTTGTAGATGGCGTGGTCCCCAACCCCAGAGAGCCTTATGGATGCTGCAGAGGGATTTGAATGTGATCCTTGCAGCAACCGGGAGCCTTTGGAGGGGTTTTATAGCTAGAAAGATGCAGTCACTGGGCTTGAGGCCAAGAATGAGTCTTGTAGCCCTATTCTGCATAAGCTGGAGGGGACATAGAGAGGAAAAGGGTAGATTAAGGAAGAGGATGTTGCAATAGTCCAGCCTAGAGAGTACCAGACCTCTAGAGACTTGAGTTTCTGGGGGAAATACCACTATTTGTAATGAAGTGACTCCAAAGCTGGGGTAACGTGGCCCCATGATTGCCTGGACGGCCAATCCTCTCTTAGATGAAGCTGCTTCCTTGATTTCTGAGCCACGTCTCAATACAAGCTTTTTTAGATGATGAGGTGCAAAAGGTCCACTGACTGCATTCACCTTTTCACAGAAGCCCAGCATGGGAGGGGTTATTTGGGGGAGGTGGAGCTTGTGGTAGGCAGGTCTAGTCATTGTGTTAACCTGTGTATGTTAAGTTTGAATAATGTGAGGTGAGAAGGTAAGATCAGTGTATTTGAACCCATCTGCAGTAGGATTTTAGTTTTAGCCCTGTTGAGACACAGGTTGTTGTCTATCATCAGGTTTTGGACTGGCTTTGGGTATCGTTTTATATTCTTTTATCTATTCTGTTGGTAGTATAGCCATGTCGTGATGTGTGTTTTGTGCACTTAGATGTGGAACAGACAGTGTTGGGAAGGAGTCATTGGGCCTCATTACAAGTTTGGATGTAGCCGTGCCCTTGGCATGGCTACCCCCAAACTCGGGTCCGGCTCCGGGTCCTGCGAAAGGGGAATAACCGGGCCATTCTGACCTCAGCAGGCCTGGTAATTTCCCTTTCACGGGACCCGGAGATGGTACGTCCCCATTCCCATTTGACCCCCCCCCATAGGGCTCAATGGGAATGGGGAGGATGGTAGCAGCGGTACCGTTCATAATGGTACCATTGCTACCATCCTGTTCTGCTCGAGGGTGCCGTTCTGCACGCCTGGTCTGACCAGGCATGCAGAGCGGCACCCCCGAGCAGAACTCGTAATGTGGCGGGACAGTGATAACGGCACCGGCATCCCTACCGGTGCCGTTATCTATGTACCTCCACTATCGTAATGAGGCCCATTGAGTTGGACAAGAGATCTATTATACATTTTAAGGAGCTACGGGCAAGGTTTCAGCCCCGTAGTGGTCAGTGGGGAAGTGGGACACATTCAAACATGAAAGAAAATGGCAGGACAAAAATTGTTTAAGCGGTTGAAGTCTGGATTCAGTTTCTAGAAGGGATGATGGTAGCTTTTACTCAACATAGTTAATGCACTGGATACAAAAAGGGGATTGCAAAAGGTGGCAAAGGCTGGTCTCCAGACAGGCTTGCGGGGTACAGATCTACTTGGGAGGGGGAGGCTCTCTCTGTGATGAGAGACAAGACAAAAGTAGAATATACAGCGTTTCAGAAGCTGTACATTGATTAAAAGCAATAGACAATCTATAAACACATATTGATATTGGTTCTTCAGGAAAATAGCAGTAAGAGAACACACCGTATATATCTTTGACCATTAAAATAAATAAATGCAGCAGAATCTGGCAGACAGAGTGGCGTGCCGTAGCAGAATGTTTTGATCCTATCCAAAGTAGCGAGCTCATATGCTCGGCATTGGTTATGATGACGCTGGCTGCGAGCATCGAGGCTGAAATGAAAGCCATCACAGTGCTGCACAGGGCGTGACGTGGTGCAGATGGCAGCTCTGATTTCACATATGACTACCTGGACGAATCTCACTTTACTGATCCGTTTAATTTCGTGTTCACTGAAAATCTAAGTCAAACAAGTCCTGAAACGCTGTTTACTTTAGCAAAGGCCGTGGGGATGTGTGGTGTGCTCGGTTGTGCCGGCGCAGCTAGAATGCTGCATAGAAAGCATGCGAGAACTGGATGGCAAATATTCCTGTCAATAAAGCCCAGGAGGCCGTGTAAACCAACCAACCAACCATTCAGGGTTTGACGTCATGCACAGCCAGCACCCTTGCCCGACAGTGGTGCGCCGCATTAGTGTGCAGTCGCGGATGCTGTATTTCATGCTGTTTTCATTCCTTCTTCCTTTTGCAATGTCTTCCAATGCAATCACCCCTTCAGCAATGTAATGATACTTTGGGGGTCATTACGAGTTTGGAGGCAGCCATGGTGCTTTTAGCACCATGGCTGCCTCCAAACCCGGGTCCGGGGTCTCTGAATGGGGACTTACCGGGTCATTCCAACCTTGGAGGACCCGGTAAGTCCCCATTCAGAAAAACATTCCCCATTCCCATTTGAGCCCCCACAGGGCTCAATGGAAATGGGGAAGGAGCTAATAACGGGCCCGCATTTAGCTCCATGGTCCCTTAACGGGTCCCGCTAAAACAGGCTGGTAAAACCAGCCGGTCCTGGTGGGACCCACTAAGGGACCTCGTAACAGGGTGGTAGGGGGTTAACGGCACCGGCATCCTTACCGGTGCCGTTAACCCCCTACCGCCAGGGTCGGAATGACCCCCTTTATCTCTTGCTCAGCAGGTCATTGTTAATGTCGTCTGATGGTGCTGTTAATGGACATTAAACAAATAAACTTTTACAGATTTATTTATTAAGAAATCAAATTTTGAGAACCTTCTTACACTTGCAATGGACATTAGAACCAGGGGAATGGCACCAGCCAATCAGGAGGAACAGAACACAGGCTTGCCCTGCCGGAATAAGCACTAGTTTCTACCTTGCCTTGTATATAACACCTGCCATGTTTTTTGTCTTGCTGCTGCTGACCCTCAGTCCCTGCTGAGTTGGGGGTGGGGGGTTCGGGTCTGTATGGGTGCATGGTTTATGCTTGTGGTTTTGTGGGTTTGTGTGCTGAGTTGGGGGTGGGGTGTTCGGGTCTGTATGGGTGCATGGTGTATGCTTGTGGGTTTGTTTGCTGAGTTGGGGGTGGGGAGTTCCGGGTCTGTATGGGTGCATGGTGTATGCTTGTGGGTTTGTGTGCTGCGTTCGGGGTCGGGGTTTGGGTCTGTATGGGTTCATGGGTTTGTGTGCTGAGTTGGGGTGGGGGTTTGGGTCTGTATGGGTGCATGGTATATGCTTGTTAGTTTGTATGCAGGGGTGGGGGGTTGGGGTCTGTATGAGTATGTATGCATGGTGCATGCTTGGTGGCATGGGGAATAGTGTTTGCTTGAGGGGTGGGTGTCATGGGGCATAGTGTTTGCATGAGGGGTGGGGGCCATGGGGTATAGTGTTTGGTTGAGGAGTGGGGACCATGGGGCATAGTGTTTGCATGAGGGGTGGGTGTCTTGGGGCATAGTGTTTGCATGAGGGGTGGGTGTCATTGGGCATAGTGTTTGCTTGAGAGGGGGTGTCATGGGGCATAGTGTTTGCTTGAGGGGTGGGTGTCTTGGGGCATAGTGTTTGCATGAGGGGTGGGGGCCATGGGGCATAGTGTTTGCTTGAGGGGTGGGTGACTTGGAGCATAGTGTTTGCATGAGGGGTGGGAGCCATGGGGCATAGTGTTTGCTTGAGGGGTGGGGGCTATGGGGCATAGTGTTTAATACAAATTAGTGGTTGAAAAAGCCTCCTGCCACGCCACGCCCCACCGCGCTTACCGCCCCACCCACATTTACTTTTCGGCCCACAATAGCCATCATGTAGGGTACTTTCAGCCCTCTGTCAAAATCAGTTGTGCACCCCTGCACTAGAGGGTACTGGCTGTAGAGGATAACAAAGGAGATAGGAAACCAAACAGCCTTTCATATGTAACTGTGGCAACATGAAGCCATCTCCCGCACTCGGTATCAATAACAGTGAATTGACATGTCTCTGTCTTTTGTTGAAGTAAGCCAACCCTGCTAGGGGGACCCCATTCATAAGATACCAGAATGTGGTTTGCGGAAGCCAAAGAGTTTGATCTCTCATCAGCTTCAAGGGAGATATGCCGCTTTAATCAGGAACCACAGGGAGATTCATTAACCAGAGAGACTCTTTGATCACCACAGACAGGAAGGTGGTGTGACTTAGTACTGCAAGGGAGTGAGCCCAAGCTCTTTCTGTTGAGAGGAGGGTTTTGCCATATTAATCGTGGGACAATCATTGTTCTGTTACTGTTTCCTGTTGCAAAGCATTCTGGTTATGACCTCATGCATACTGGAAGTTGTTGATAAGGACCCCAGAATTGGTTCACTAAGGTAGGCTTAGCCTACACCAATCACTGTGGCCCACTTGGTTTTAAAAGAGGCCCAGATCTCGTCTTTAAGTAGGTCATTTGAAGACTTCACAAGAAGTACGAAGGACAAACTCATCCTTGTACCCTGGCTGAAGGTACAGTCTGCCTTACAGTTTACGCCAGTAAAGCAAGGCCGGCACACCCAAAGAGAGAAGGAAGATCCCTCCCCTTAACTTCTCCTCGGTAAGACATGGAGAAAAGAATTCAGAGGACCCTCCAGCCATTACCCAGCCAGCACACAGCGTGCCCAGCTAGGCTCAGCAGCATGCTTCCTAAATAGAAAGTGCTAGAAGGTCTCTGTACCCCAAGCCAAGGACAAAGCAGCTGCTGGCAACACAACCCCGAGCTTTGGGCCACCCGCCTTAAAGGACGACACAAGCCAGGTGAAGAAGCTGGGAGAAGAGCATCGACAAGCATCTACTGCTGTCTGCCTTAAAGGACATTCTCAAGCCTGTCGAGTTTGTCGATCCACAACCGATTGCAATGCTCAAGCCGCAGTCGCTTAAAGAAACCAGAGACATCTCGACCCGTGCTTCAGAACCGCCGAACAGCAATGCAACTACGATTCTTTTCCGTGAGCCGCCATGCAGGGCAGCCTGCAGCCATTCATCAAGCTTTGCTTGCCTGTCTTGTCGCTGATACCTGCTGCTGACTTCCATCTCAAGCACTATCAAAAAACCTGCAAAGTGCCCTGAAGGCAACTCGACCCTGTTGGGCACCAAGAAACCTTCAGCAAAAAATACTTTGTCGTTTTGGCCCCCTGGTCCTTCTCAGAAGGCCCCTGGGGATGTTTTAAGACCCTTCCCCCTTTTGTTAAAGCCAAGCACCTTTAACAACTATTGTGGTTATTAACCATGTCAACTACCCTCCTATCAGTATCCAGAGTGCATCCCTTTTCCTTTCTTTTCCTTCTTAGCAGTGGTCGGAGTGTACGAAAAGAAGTAGTGGAACTATGTTTCCTACTGACCTACCCCATTTCTCCAAAAAGCCCATTGCCACGCCCCCTTGCACACACAATATAAACCCCCAAACAAATGCACCTGCTGTTTAAGAGAACGTTTAGTGCAGTGCACTGAAAGTCCAAGTTTCAACTGCTTCCTACACTTTTATTTTAAAACAAAACCATTCCGGAACGGTTTTGTGTTAAAATAAAAGTATAGGAACAGTAAAACATAAAAAGAAGTAGAGGAGCACTGCTCCCAACTGCTCCCGCTCACTTTGACCACTGCTTAGAACTGTCTGTCCCCAGCATTCCTAAACAGGATGGGTTGTAATTTCGTAGTGTTGTGAGACTGTCTGTTATAACAATAAAGTAGATATTTTATACCTCCTTGACTGGATACTCCTATAATCAATGGGTAATAATTGTATTTTCACTGTGCAACTCACAAACGATCCACGCCCTTTAGAGGAGATAATCCAGCCATTCTGCCCCTGTTACCAAATTGGACAAGCAGGTTTATAATTATATTTGAATGCTTGTTTATTTCAATATGCTCGCATCCACTGATGGTTTAGAAACTGACATTCCTGGACCACGAGTACTCCAGAATTTGATTTGTCACAACACTGGATGCCAGGGGAACAAAAAGATACAATGGGGGTCATTACGACCCTGGCGGTAGGGGGTTAATGGGGCCAGTAGAGTTGCTGGCCCTGTTAACCCCCTACCACCTCATTACGAGGTTTTACCAGGCGTTCTTAGCGGGTCCCGCAAGCAGACCAGGATGCAAACAACGGGCCCGTCATTAACAGGCCCGTTATTTGCATCCCCCCCATTCCCATTGAGCACTATGGGGGCTCGAATGTGAATTGGGATGTACAGGGTTTGAGTTCCTGGAATGGGGAAATACCAGGCCCTCCAAGGTCGGAATGGCCCGGTATTTCCCCATTGCAGGAAACCGGACCCGGTACCCGGAATGGGGGTAGCCATGGCGCAAATAGAGGCATGGCTACCTCCAGGTTTGTAATGACCCCCAATGGGCCTCATTACGAGTTGGGCAGTAAGTGATAAAATTGGTGGTAATTCAATTACTGCCAATTTGACTACTATGTCAAAATATGAGTTTTGGCTCTGAGTGGTAAATCTTCCCAGTCAGCAACAAAAAATAAGCAAAATTGGCTGTAATTCAGCCACGGTAATTCTGCAAAAAAGGCCCCATTGGGTCCAATGGACTCAATATAAATGGGGAATTACACTGCTACCTTCACTTGTAATCAGGCGGATATTCCGCCTGACGAAGTGCCGGTAACAGTAATTTGTTTTCCACGGATTTACCACGTAATTACTGCCGAACTCTTAATGAGGCTCAATATCTGTTTTCTGTTTACCTGTGAGGGATGTATTGACCCACTCTGCTATACTATGCGGCCTATGGTGCGAGAAGCAGCAAAATGGCGGCAAAATCCTTGTGCGCGCCAAAACCTCCAAAACCGCGTTTCAACACACAAAAAGATGGTTGCACAACCTGCCACCCATGGTGCAAGTGTGGTGGTACAGAGCACACGATGCAGAAAAAGTGCCAGAGGGCTCCATGACAAGTAAACATAGAGTACAGAGGGAGCAGCAGTGCTTTGTAAGTGAAACTCCAAAATTTGCCTGTAAATGACATTTAATTTGCTGCTGAAACTTCAAAGGCCTGAAATGTGAAGAACATTTTCTCAGCAAAACTGGATTGCCTGTGAATGACAATTCCTGTCAAAAATCTGTGTGCAGCCACACTGGGCTACTTGTGAGTGACAGGCCCTGTCAAATGGGCTCTCCTGATTAAAATTTAAAGTTATCTACAACTAAAGATCTGCTGCATTAGCAAATATAAAAGGATTGTTGCTGAAAGGAACACCGATCTCAGTTCTTTTGATGCCACAGGTTTAAATCTAAATCTAAGTATGTAATAGATCTATCACATCTGATGCAACAAGTTTGTTTTAGGCTGGCCTGGCCTGCAAGAGGTTGAAAAAAAAGTTTCCACCCAAGGGGAGGGCATTCCTCTCAGCAGATGCTCACTGACACATGATAATTGTAGGGTAGGCCAGACTTGTGTTGCAGCCAAGGACTGAACAATTGCAGATGCTCCGGGTCAGGAAATGGACGTGTGAAAAGGTCATAAACTAGGCTGTCAGAAGGAAATTCCAAAGGTGGGGGCTGCTCCTTGAAGGAAATCCCAAAGTTGTGGGCTGCTCCTTGGCTCCAGAGACAGACAAAAGGCAGACCATTTGCTGCCAAGAATACGTAATGAACATTTTTTAGAGACTTATAACTCGCTATCAGAAGTGGTGAAAAATAGGAAACAGGCAGATTTGTTAAGCTAATTTTTGGCCCTACATTTCAAAACATGGTGGAACTGTGTAGCATATTCTGAACAGGAACGGCAATATATGTGGTTTTATGGGAACTCTATTTATGCTGAATTGTTAAACTTTGCACACACATTCCTATGGAAAAATACGCATATTTGTGGAAAGTTGGAGAAAGTTTGGAAAATGTTTTCATGGCGAAATGGACAAAATGCGGCAAAAAGGCGAAACAAGGTCTCACAGCTGTGGGATTTTGATGAACAGATACTCCATAAAATATGTAATCCTTGTATGTGATTTTCGTAGAGGTTACAAATGTATCATTATGTATTTAGGACAAAATTCGATTTTGATACTAGTGGCTAGGGTAGGTTTCTAAGTTATGTAAAAATAAAACCATAAACCTGACATCATCTGTGTTTGAGCCAATCACCCGAATGCAAGGCAGAGAGGATGCTCTGATCCAATTCCAGTTCACAGGAGCAGTTTAGTTAAGCCGGCCCATACACCCATTTTTGAAATACCATTTGAAAGGATAAATAGAGACATCTGACAACACATAGACACACTGTCTCTTCTAATACCAGCAAAGCACTTTGTTCCAGCATTCAACATCCAGCCTTCAACATCCGTCCAGATCCAGATGCCAATGACTAGGCCAAGCAGTAGCTGAACCATTTTCAGCTAGGCCTCATCCTTAACTAATCCTTACAACCCAGTGAAGCGCTGTGGTGTGGGTAAGCTTCCTGAAACTATCTGGCTTGCTACCATAATGCTTTCCTGATGAACTTGTCATCCCGCTGATCTGAAATATCCAGAAACAAGAAGTGCAGCTCCCATGCAGTTCCGGCGACCGGCCTAGCAGATCCTGGCTGATGTTCTGTCTTTCCTTGATAGACCCGATCCATTGACCAGAATCTTGATGGGCCTAAAATCTTAAATCCCAGTGGATTGTGAGTATTAATAGGATGCTAGAGAACTTTTGTATACCTTGCCTTATCCTGTTCCACCCTAATCTCTGAACTACCCTTACTTCCAAAACCAGTAACAGTGTCAAACTCTTTAGTGCTATCCTACCCTATCTGTTTGCTAAAGTGTCATTTCATAGTCATTTTTATTTGTTTAACTCTGATCCATAAATCCCACTTGAAGCGTTTTGACTGGTTCCGCTGGGGAAGGCGCTTGGGATCTGTTACTGAAGTCATGAATCAGTCTCAGAGCTTACTTCGTCTCAACCTGGTTGTCTAGCCTGCATGCTCTAGTCTTGAGTAGAAGCATAATCCACATTTTCTGGTTTTAAACTGAGGTTCTTGTCCAAATTCGTGTCTTTATCTTCGACAAACACAGCTCACTAAAACCTCCACAACTCCCTCAGTTTTAAAGATAGAAACGAAATTTCAATTCCCACTGATACCTAACATCCTTAGCTATTTCCACAAACCCAACCATTGCGAAACAGTGATGTTTTTCCGTTTTTATCAAAAATCGCATAGTACAAGTTTGCCGCGAATTTACATTTTGCAAAGGTTTTACAAGTGTGAATTGCCTTTAAATGAATTCCCACTTTGCCTTTGAGATTACAATTGGTTTCTTTTGATGAAATCATTGCTTGTGATTGCTTGCATCTGTTCAAAGCGGCTCTCATCGAATTTTATGATAATTTAACCATTTTTGAACACACTTAATGTTTTTGCTCAGCCAGTTTCAAAGCCATCCTGACAGTTGAAAAGTCAAATCCGTTTTTCTTTTGTGTTTAAGGGGGGAAGGTGGGAATGATATTCTGTTTGATCTGTATTATTCCTGAGTACCTGCTCTCTCCTCACATCTATTTAAATTGCCTATTGGTGGGTTGAGGGTGTTGCAGGGGGAACCTCTAACCACAGTGCTTTCTGTTCCAAATCAACCCTAAAGTATTATTTTCTGTGCTGCATTATTTTTGTTTTCATTCCCTGATTCCCAGTGCATTAAAGATATTATTCATGGTTCTTGTCACCCCTTGGTGATTGTTGTTCTTGTTAAAATATATTGGGCCTCATTACAAGTATGGAGGTAATGAAAAAAGGAAGGCGGAATGGCATTACCGGCATCGTTAACAGGTCTGGGCCATTACGAGCCGACAACCCGCCAATACCGCCACCGCCTATACCTTGCCCCTTCTTACCGGCATGCGCGCGTACATGCGCCCCTTCGCAGCGCAAATACAGGGATGCCGCTAACAGGACGACATCACAAGTTACGCTGGCATGCACTTACCGGCATCCCGAAGGCAGTAATTAGGGCCTGCATGACGGCGGACATACAGGCATCGCGGACCACCCACAAATAGCAACCTGTAGTGCAGGCAACTGCCACAGGTGCACACAATCACCACAGGTGGAGTCAATGGAGCCTGTCCCAGTACAAAAGGAGTACACCCACGCACCACACCCCTTCCTACACCAAAATGATACCACTAGCAGTTGCAATCATGGGGCTGGAGGACATGCCTGTACTGCTACAAAAACAGCAACAACAACAACAACAGCTACACCAACAGGCAGCACAGAGGAGACGCAGGAGGAAAAGGAGGGTGAGACAGGCCCAGCAATTTACACCAGACCAGTGCAACCAGTGGTACCACGTAGGCAGCCACCAACCCCTCGCATCAGACCCAGTCCATTCAATCTAACCCCTGAGCAGATCCACACCCTGTACCGGTTGGACCGGGACACCATCACCACCACAGTGTACATGATACACAACAACATCGTCAGCCTCATAGAAATTCGCACTGCCATCCCCCCGCTACTAAAGGTGGTGTCTGTGCTCCACTTCCTGGCCGCAGGCACCTACCAGCACACAGTGGGGCAGATGCATGGCATATCACAACCACTCTTTTCCCGCATTCTGACACAAGTGCTTGATACCCTCCTGAAGCACGCAAGCATCCACATTTCCCTACCACCGACTGGCCAGGAGCTCGCTGACACCAAAGAAGGCTTCCATGCATTGGCAGGCATGCCCAATTGCGTGGGTGCCCTCGACTTCACCCATGTAGAATTGGTGGTCCATCATGCCACAGAGGCGGTGTATTGCATGCAATCGCAAGCAATACCACTCCATCAATGTGCGGATAGTATGTGACTCCAGCAAGATCATCACACATTGCTGCGCCCGATATCCCGGATCTACACATGATGCCATGGTGCTGCGTAACTCCAGGCTACCCCGCTACATGGAGCGACATGCCGGACGACATGCCTGGCTGCTCAGTAAGTTGCCTGACTGGGCCATGGTGGTGCATTGGGGTTGTGAGTTGGGGGGATGCATACTCCACCTGGGTGGGATTGGGGGGGATGCATACTCCACCTGGGTGGGATTGGGGGAGATACATAATCCACCTGAGTGGGATTGGGGGGGATGCATACTCCACCTGGGTGGGATTGGGGGGGATGAATACTCCACCTGGGTGGGATAGGGCGGTGAGTGGACAATGCACTCAGAGCTAAACACTGTTGTCCTGAACATCCCAACCTGAACATGACACATCAATGCCATACATAAGACCAATGCCGCACATCAATGACAACATGCGAGACGCACAAGTAGGCCACCATGGGTATGTCAAGCGATGCTTGACTAATCATGATTACAGCTGTGCCAATCCCGCTAGTGTGGTTAGGTACAGAGTAGCATACACTGCAATAATGGGTGGCAAGACATTGTTCTGCATCCACAGTACATCTGCAACAGAATGCAGTACACAATGCATCAAATGAACTTGTGTGCATACACACAGGGACATGTGCATGTCAACACCAAATAGCTGCAGACATGGCCGTTAATCCTAAAGGTGTCAGCTCAGTTTCACTCACATATACCTCTTTGTGCTCCCATGCATGTGATAGAGGCTATCCCTTGAAGCCGTGGCTACTTACCCCTGTGCAGAGCCCGCGTAACAGGCACGAAGAGGAGTACAATCGGGTACATACCCGTACCCGTGTTGTGATTGAGCAGACCTTTGGCCTATTGAAGGCACGGTTCCGCTGACTAAGCAGGTCTGGTGGAGCACTCCTTTATGGCCCTGAGAAGGTGGCAAAGATCACCATGGTCTGTGTCATGCTGCACAACATGTGCATCCGGAGAAACGTACCACTGCCACCTGACATTGACATGCATGCACCGGGTGAGGATGTTGAGGATGATGATGGAGGAGAAGCAGCACCCCTGGCATTACGTGATGCACAAGATGGCCGTGCTGTACGCCAATCACTGATTGACGATTACTTCTGAACCACACGGATGTTGATGGTTATGTGTCAGTACTACACTGAGCACTGGGACCGTGTGGACATGGACACAGGGTGTATGGGGAGTTGGGCACTGTGCACTGCAATGAATAAAATGAACACACACGAAATGAACAATGTCCAGGCATTAAATGATTTGGAACACAACGGGTGTATTACAAACAATTACAACATAGTGATTCATCCCTCCACCACTCATACGCCCTCCCCCCAACCCCCAAAACACCAAAACACCCCATACCCCCCAAACACCCCATAACCCAATTAACACACCATACCCCCCAATAAACACCCCATACCCCCAAATTAACACCCCATGCCCCCCAATTAACACCCCATACCCCCCATTAATCACCTCAACACCACCAACACCACCTCCCCCCTCAACCATTGTCATCCCACACTATTTCTGGACTTTTTTTGTGTCCAGGGGCAGCATTTCTGTCTGCCTTGCACTGTGCCTCATCATCCTCACAGGGCTTGAGGGAGCGGAGCGTGCAGGTGTGGACGATGGGGTGGATGCAGATGGGATTTGCACCGCCGGTGCAGGTTGTTGGCGCTGCATGTGTTTGAGCATGCTGTTTAGGACCTGTGTGACGGCCCCCAAACTGTCACGGATCATAATGGCACTTGAATTGATGGCCGCAATGGTCCCAGCAATGGCCTCCCGGATCGCGCGGCGTGTTTCCTCGCCCTCGGCCACATACTGGCGCAAAAGCTTGATCATCGAGTCCTGCCGGGCCTCTACCCTTGACAGGCGTGCCTCCATGTCAGTGGGGGCTGTGGAGGTAGAGGGTGCTGGGCTGGGTGGGCCAGGGCTGGCTTCTGGGGTGCTTGGGAGATGCACACTGTGCAGTTGAATCGCAGAATCCTGCATGGGGCTGGACGGTGTGCCCTGAGTGGTGTTTTGGGGGGTAGACAGAGGGCTTGGGGTGTGGGGACATTCCACATGGATTGTACCATCAATGTCCTTGTACTCCTCCGCTTCCACATCCACATCGCTGAGTGGGGCTGTGGCTGCTGCCTCACTCACTGAACTGGTGGCAATGGATGGCGTGCCATCAGCCTCCCCTTCAGCTGTTGTTGCCAGCTCTGTATTCGCACTTCCATCCGCTGCTGTTGAACAAGACATGCAGGGCATCAGTGATGGTGTTACATGCAAGATGCATGAGGTGGTGCTGTACAGTATTTCATTTCTCATGCATTGCAATCTTATAGGTGTGTCACACAGGATACTTTCAAGGGGGGCATATTGGCATATGCCGTGGTGTCTACATTTGGCACTGATGCGTACCAGGTGGCATGCCATTGTATTGGGGTTTGTGTGATGTATGACATGCAAATGGTCCCTATGTGTTTGGTGTCTATTGGTAATGGGATTGGCAAACAGAATGCATTTCAATTTGCCAGGGTTTGGGCCGCCATCTGGACATGGATCTGTATATGTGCATATGATGGGCCATGCATTGGCTTGGCTCACTTTCGCATCAGTTCTACTACATCCTGGTTTGGCCTACTGGGGTTTGCAGGTTCACTCACCTCCATCTCCCTATGTCGTTGTGCTGCAGGTCTCTTCCCAGCGCATGAGTTTCACTGGTGAGTGGGCCCCCTCGCCTGTGGCCATGGCCTCCCTGCGATTGCTGGCTAGGATGTTACGGACCCGGAGATGGAGGTTGTCTCATCTTTTTTTACAGTCTTTGACTGCGGGGCTGGGGCCAACCGCTGATACCTTGCGCGCAACTTCCCCCCAGATTTCTTTCTTTCTCAGCTGAACTTCCCTTTTGAGGTTTTTATCAAAAACCTCATGCGCATGGGCTGCAAGGGTATCAGCCAGCGTGTTTAGCTCCTCATCGGAGAAGCGCTTCTTGCGCAGACGGGGGATAGTTTTGCGGGTAGCCTTCGACATGCTGGATGCTGTGGCCCTGCTCTCTCCTCTGTAGCACTTCTGGATTAAGAGGATTGCAATGGATTGTGTTTTTAAAGATGGCCGCCGGTGCATATCCCGTTCCGACGCAATGACGTTACTTCCGGGTCCGGTATTACGAGCCCGGTATTAGCATGTTGTTATTACCGGGTCATTATTAAGGGGTTGCTCTTTGGCAGAGGCGGTATCGGTGGGTTCCGTGATTGCACTATCAGGGGTTGGAGGGCCTTTAGCGGCATGGCGGTGCAGCCATTACCGGCATGGGGGTTCGTGCGTGCTCGCGCACTCGTAATCAGCCGCTATTAGTGGCATCAAGGGTGCAAGGACGCGCTCTTACCTCCATGACGGTAATGGCTCCGTTTTTATGGGGAACCTCGTAATGAGGCCCATTGTATTTTAAATTCTCAATCCATAAATAAATATGTACTGTTGCAAACTAGCCTGATTCCTGGTTCAGTATGACTGGGGGGGAGGGGGTATTTTGAGAAGGGTGTGATATGAGTGGTATATCATTCAGAATATTGAACTTATAGACAAAAATAAAATAAGGGTTTCATTTGCGCACTACATTGCTAGGTGAGACCTGGGTGTGTGCCTGATTGAAATCCTGTTACACCTGTGACCGTTTTGAATTGGCGATTTATTTTGGATATGAAGTCTTCACATGCAAGACATGTGAGGCCATTTTCCCAAAAACTAAAATAAGAAGCAATATTAACACCCCGGACGTCGGGTCTGGGTCACATGGGTCCATCATTGGAAGGCTTTGGTGGTAATAGTCATGAGCCCATCTTTGAGGTCCTCCCTTCACTCATGCCTGCAAAGGGACGGGCAGGTGGCCTGTTACCTTCAAAGCCAGCCCCAGATCTTCATGGTGAATGCCACAATCATTATTTTCAAACTAGTTTGAGTACATTTCAAGCCACCTGAATTTTGGGTCTAATTTCTGAGATTTTTTAATGTTTGATCCATACATGTTTGAGCAGAAAGGTCCCTTTGGGGCCATAACTATACCGGGCTAGCCTGTGGCGGCCCATCAGATCCCACAATGCATTGTAACATGTTTCCTAACCAGCCCACCCTAGACCACACTATGAACAGAAGGATTATTTGGTATCGGGAGGATAGTTTAGGGGCAATGTGCTCCGCTTGGAACCAAGACGACACGGAGCAACACAGGTTCGATCTCAGAAACCTCTGGGTATTAAGCGCGTTATAAATAACGTATCATATCACATTTCTTTCTAGCCTGCGGTAGAAATAGAAAACTACGATTTTCAGTGTGTCCGATTTCCAGTGTGAAGTGGACTAACACACATTCTTACATTTTTAGCGTGAGAGAAAACTGCTAACACTTGAAAGGCTTTTTTTTGCTCTAGCGTGATGCATGTCTTACATGGGGAATAGAAAAAAAAGCAATTGCTACTGCACCTCGATGGCAAGTTATGCCCACCATTTAACGGTACTGTCTCCTGGCCGAGGGAAGTAGGAAAAATTATTTGGTGAAATGGAAGGGGGCCATGCAGAGTGCACGCAGGTCCAGGGCTTCCGAAACTACCGAAAGTTAACCAAAACGGACCCTCGGATATTTGTGGGTCCCCACATCTTTGGAGAATTAATCCCAAATCCTTGGTTGGCCAACTTTACTAGGGTTTTGCGGGCACTAGTCGTTAATGCCCCTCAGAGAAGCAGGAGAGGGCGCCATGTTTATATTTCCTGCACGAAGAGGGCAGGGACAGGGTAGACGTGATCTTTTTGTCCTCGAGGCCCCAGTGGAATCAGCCAATTTATGAGTGAAGTTGGTATCTGCGATTCTGATATGAACTTGTTTAAGATTTAGTTCCAAAGTGCTTGTGTCTTTTATATGTCACTCATATACCCAGTGTGGGTTGCGTGTTCGTGCCACATGAATGTAAAGGTCCTTGGCTGAACTGCTTTGCAATGTGTTTTCTTTCTGTTGAAGCTAGGTGGGGGGCTCCTGGGCACATGCCAAGTTCACCCTCTGGAGCTGGCTGCATGGAGTTCCTGCTCGTCTCCCAGCCCGCAACTGTCAGCATTGTTCCTGTCTCTGCAATAAACACATAGGCGAGTCATGGAACACTGCCTTCCTTGAGATGCGCGTCCCCGGGCAATGAAGGCAGTGAGGTGGGCGATTCCAATAACCACTGGGGGGCATCTGTTTATTTTTGTAACCTCATTTTGGACCTTTCATCCCCAGATAGCATCATCCATATCAGAACGGTTCTTGATAGGGTACTGGTACTCTTCAAACAAAAAGCAGGGCGGTGGTCCCGCCAGGTCATGTTCCTCTTTCTGATTCCAAGACCCCACAATATTGAACAAAATTCATCCACTTCACAGAATCATCCACCTCTAATAAAAACAACCCCACCCCCCGCCACGCATGTCCATGAGACGGTTCTATGTTCTTGCATCACCTGTTTTTGTTTCCATGAGGTTTTTTGGGGACTGCTTTTCACTGAAAAAACTCATCGAACGTTTATTTTTATTTGTGGGGGGGGTGGTGCCCCACAAGCCCTCCCTCCCCTATTATTTCCTACCTATTCCACACCCACTACCCCTCATAACCCCTTACCCACCCACCATATTTTTCAAAGAGATTTTCGGGCAAAATAAAACCATCGGAAAAACAACGGCGAAGTAAACAACGCCGTAGCCATGAAACTATAAACTCATATTCCCGCTCGTTTTCTTGAGTGCATTGATTACTGCTATATACATGCCTACTTATTCAACTAAACACGGCAACCGGTGAGCACCCCATCAGCCCAAAACATAAATCTCCCTACACGACAACAGAAACCTCCTTTACCCAAGTGAACAGCCCACCCCACAATAAGAACATCTAAACCAACAAGGTCTCTCTGCAAGACCACCACTTCACAATGCAGACAACTGCAGTCCGTTTGCAAACTGCTTTCTCAGTGTGTCCTACTATGCTTTGTAACCCATACTGGCAGCAATGGAGCTTGGTGGGCTGCCTATAGCATGATCTTGAGGTTTTTCTGCAAACAATAAATCACACCTTATCATCATCATAAAGCTTTACTTCGACATCAGTTATAAAATCAATCATAAATGCATACACATTGAGCACAATTGGAAGTTAAAAGTAGAATTCATACAAATAACTAATTCATATGTCCTACTGCGTCAATCAATAATTAGAATTTAAGACAACATGTATGCAAATGAAGACAATAGAAAGTCCCATGTCATTATAAAACAGGAGCGCTCGCTCTACATTTTCTGCTAAACCCAGCCTATGTACATAGCTTGAAACACAGTATACAATCCTCAAATCAGTAGAAGCTTTACACAGCTCCATTGCATCCCCAATATGTCTCATAGCCTGCGACTTTAATAGGGGAATCAAGTAAAGAGACCTTAGGTCTTTATACAGGGACAAATGAAGAAAAAGTAGGGTCATGATTCAGTAACACCCTCAGAATTCAGGCAGCTATCGTGCTAATTGCAGTACCCCAAACCTAAACTTTATATATAGTGATCTCACTGGTTACGGCTGTGTTTTGTCTGAGTATGGCTCCAAGGCAGGCTCAGTTTTAGTTTCCCAATATACATATGATAGCCGGCTCCTTTGGCAGTCAACAAAGGTGCAAATGTTGACAATTTTTGTGTGTCTGGATTTGACCAAAGATCTTGTGGTGCTATTAATAGTAGATGGAAACTCCATGCCGCAGGTAGCCCAAGTCTAAACAGTGTTCTCTTGATCTGCTTGAAGCATAGGAGGGATGAACCCCCATCCTGTGTCAGGATGTCTAGCTTAGCCTCCTGATATCTTATTAGGTATGGTGACAACCAGATCCTTACCTAAAACCATATAGGCAGATTACCAACTCTTGTGCTATTTCTGTCCAACCCAATTCCAGGATAAGCGTGCCCTTTGGTGTACTCTTTGGTAGCCCCAGGAGCCTTTTGAGGAAATCATTCTCTATAATCAATAACCTATTACATTTTAAAATGCCCCACAGTTCTGTACCATAAAGAACACCGGCATGGTAATCATTTGCAGCATTGACCTTTAGGGCAGCAATAGAAACATTCGCTGTTGGACCAGGCATCAGTATATTAAAATAACCAGACTACAAATCCTAGAGTGAGCTAATGTGGTAGTGATGTTGGATACAGATATCTTATTTTCTGTTATCATTCTGGCACATAACAGGATAATGGGGTCGTGGTAGCTATGCACAGCTGGAGACACTGTCAGCGATATTACATTTGGAAGCAAATTTCCAGAGCAGAAATCTTAATCCAGTATTGCGTGTTGAGTTCCGTTTTTCCATGTTGCACCTCCCGGGATGTCCCCCTACGTGTTTCCGTTTAGCATGTGAATACCTCCTGGTTCTATCTCATCGAGCAACTGTAAACCTCTGCAGATTTCTGGTCCCAATTCCTCATCTCTAGATTGGGAGATCTTTAATCCTGATGACCCGATTGCCAGGTTCCTTGGTTCGTGGATCTTCTGGCTTTATTCTTTATCACTCAGTGCCAAAGCTGTGGTTAGCCAGGTGCAATACTGCTCCTCTTGGTCGTATGATTTTTGCTCCTGATCTTGAAACATCACCCTTTTTAGTTTGTCTTCAGTATTTTCCCCCTGTTTGGTGATCTATAACCGTTTCTTGTTATACAGTCCTTTCCTTTCAGTCTGTAAGAGAAGTGGAGCTGGATACAATTTGGAACCAGTGTTCTTAGGGTTTTCAGGGGTGCAACCGAAGATTTTTTGTATCTGCTTTTGTAATGCAGGCTGCTGACTTCTCGATCGACCTCATTCCTGCATTCCCATTTCTCCTTACGTCGAATACGTAGAGCCTCAGCCTCCTCCACGGCTATTGTAATGGGAATAAGCACTGGGGCTACGGGTGGAGAATTTCTTGCTGGTTGCGGCTCCAGGGTCATTTCTTTTGAATTTAGATGTCGAGGTATCATTTGAGGCTCCCCATCCATGGGTTGGATGCTGGCGGGAGTTTTCCTAGGCCCTATATTATGGGTCACGGGTCCTTCAGGATTCCTTTCGGGCAACACCTGCTTGTTGACCTGCCCAGGCTTTTGTTTAATGGACCAGGAAGCGAATGTGCAGACTCCTTCAAAAAAGATCCTCTTATCCGTCTTGGCGTCTTGCATCAAGTCAGCTAAAGGTTTCAGAAGTACGCCCCCGATTTCTTTTTCTCTCCCTCTTTTCTCTCTTATCGATTCTACGAGTACTCTACATAGACCAATGTATAGTTCATCAGTGCGAGTAGTGCGGTCTGATCTTTGTAGTTGTCACTCAAGATCTCATACAGTTTTATATAGGGTGCCATGGTAATTGCTGAGAAAATGGTAGCTTGCAGTTGAGTAGCCCAAGGCGGTTCCCGAAGTTGGTCCACCTTGATTCGCCTTTGGTTTTTCAAAATTGGCAGTGATTTTCTGGTGGTTCGCTCTCTGATCTCCCAGTTTGGGATGTGATCCCTATGGGATTCTGTTTCGGAAGACAATTCTTCACTAGAGGACTCCCTCCTCACTGAGTCGTCACTGCTATGCCATCTCCTGGTCGGTTGAATGTGCTTTTGCTGTGGGAGTCCATCGGGTGACAATGGCACTGCTGGTGGATCTTGAGACTTGTTTAGTCTAGCTTTTGTGGCTAGGATGACTATCGCCGGATTCACATCTTCACAGGTGTCCAAATTTGGTATTTTCATCGTTCTCGTACTCCCATCCTTAGACGCGCAATGTATTTAGTAAGTCGAGCTACCTGGGTCGGATTTTCCTTTAGGCCAAAGGGGGAATCTCTCACCTGTGGGTCGACCTCAATTGGACTTTATGGGGCTGCTGAATCAGTGGGGATCCTCCCCAAGGACGTTTTGAGCTAAGTGATTAAGACACTTCAGTTCCAGCCTAGTAGATGGAGTTTAGGCAAGTCCGTCTCGGTCCAATGGGCCGTATTCATGTAGACAAGGGGCCCACGTGACTTCTTGATGATATGCTGCAACGGGATCAGTAGGAATAGATGAAACACCTGTCTCCTCCTGGTCCAATATGTCAGTAGGATTTTCTGGGACAGCAGAAGAGAAGCCAGATGGCTGAGATGGAGCCCGGCCCCTTCGCAAACCAAAAAGTCAGTTGAGATGGGGCAAGACAAAAAAGGTAGAGGATTTGCATTCGCTAGAGTATGGATCATAACAGATGTAGTCACCTGTTGGGCAGAGCTCCTGCATGCCCCACTCCCCAACATATCTTCATCGGTTAAGCCACCTCATGGGGCTCCTCCGCGACTATACCAGATAATGCTAGCTAAGAGGAATGCACAGGGAGTTTCAGGCATGCCATTCCTCTTTGATTGTTCTCAGATCCTACTTGGGGGGCGGTAGTTCCTTCCAAGAGAAGAGTCGGAGCAAAACAAGATGCTTGTTGTTTAAAGTGCCACATGAGATTTCCCATTTCAGAAACAGAATGACATCTCTTTTTGTGGGCAAGGTCCATTTTATTCCTCTTAGTTTTATGTAAACCAATTTGAGTACGTTCAGTTTTGGACTTCGATTCAATCTGTGGTATCATCAAGGCATGCACCCCCCTATTGTATAGTGGTGCCCATTTTATCAGGGTCTTGGGCCTTCGCCCCCTTATGGAGAGTTATTCCTGTTTTGTCAATGTCAGTGGGTGGAATCAGATCTTTTATTTATTTTTATTTTTGTACTTTTATTCAGGGAACACCTGAATTTGCTCAAAGTTTCGCTTGCAGTTGGATATTCCGAATCTCAATTTCACATGGGCCTTCCTCCAGATCTACCGATACCTCTGATTTAGTCAGACAGACAAAACCCTGTTCTTTCTCGGCAAACGGCCAGTTCAGTTCTCTAAGTAGGCGATGCAAAGGTTGATGCCTCGTTGATCTGCCGGAACGTAAGTTCTATTAAGTTCACCATGGCCACCGTCCATCTGGTGGTTTCTCCAGATATAAGTCTGTTCCATAGGTCGTCTTCTTGAATCATCCTCGGATTCGAGATCAGAGGTAGGAGGTAGGTAGATCGGTTTTGTTTGGTGTTAGGGCAGTCTATTACAAGGTGTTTTAAGGTTTCCGCCACCTCTGGCTTTCTGCATAGACGGCATCCCTTTTTGTCTGTAGCTCCCCGGATGGTTAGAATTTCCTGTGTTAACAGTAAATTTAGTCTTGCTTTCATAAAAAGGATTCTTTTCCTTTTTTCTGGAAATTTGGCACAGTAATTTAGCGGCTTTTTCAATTTGTTAAAACGTGGGTGGAAGATGGATTAAGAGTTTGTTCTCTACTGCTTTCTCAATCGTATGAATCCAGTCCATTTCTTCTATTTTTTGTTTAATTCTATCCGGATTTTCTTTTAGCTCTTTTTCTGTGCATACAATTTCAGAAAGCTTCTCTTTTCTCTTTTCAACCCAATTGTCAAGGGCTTCGCATTTGCCACTTTTGATGTTATAAGCGGGTAAAGTGTCCGGAATCAGATCTTTTATTTATTTCCGCTTTCTGCTCGGGAGACCAGCTTTGGTTTGCCTGTTGGGAGACATTTCAGGTATAGCTTGGGGGTGGGGGAGGGCAGTGATTGAAGTCAGGGAGCCACCAGTGTGCATATTGTCTAATGCTGTTTATGCTGGTTGGTCGCTAGAAACTGAAGCCGGGCTCCTGTTATACGTCGGTGTATGGGTAGCTTCCTCCCTTCAGTTATCAAGTTGAAACATACCTGCTGCTTTGTACATTGATGGCATCCCTCAGCGATCATGTTATCCATCCTACTGATTTACTGCTCCAGGTTCCCCCACGGCGAACACTCAGCCAACACTCTGCGACGCTCTGCGACGCTCTGCGTCCTGAATGAAGATTTCAAAGCTTCAGGTGCAGTTGCAGTAGAAAGGGTGAACATACTTTTTCTCAGATTGCAGCAGCAGGGTATTCAGTATGCCAAACACTTGGTAAACACTCTGCCTTTTTATATCCCCTGAATGCCGGAGCCATAGGTGGACAGCTCATATTACATTCCAAGTGAAACTTAGCAGTTCCTAGATCTTTAGACTGCCCATAAAAAAGTGCCCTCGTCTAGTCATAGAATAATTCCTATGTGAGGTCAAAGGACATCCACTTTCATTTTCACTTGTCCACAATCTGGGGCTGCCCTCATTTCGGTGTACACCGCCTCCTTCAATGACTGCCGTTGGGGTTGACTATCACATTTTTGCAGCCAACACCTACCTTTTGTTTTTATCCTCCCTCTAGATGAACCCTTTAGCTTCATCATAGGGCGTCTGTTGATATCACATGGGCAGACTTTTGTCCCCTGCTACTGCCACAGGCACGTTAATAACTTTAAAAGTAAGCAGAAACGCCCCTCTACGAGGTGAGAAATTTGACAGGCCCTTGCCATCTGAGACCCAGGTTGGGCGTCACAGCAGAGGCCTCAAAGTGAGTGGGTTTAAGGCCTCCCAAGCTCTATATGTAGCAAGCCCGCTCATCTAGGCCGGCTGCTCCCATTTCTCTGCTTCTCACTCTGGTTTTCTGTGCGAGAAGCTTTAGCAGCCACAAAGGGGGCTATGGCAGACATTAGATATCTTAATTAATCCTTAACATCCCTTTCTTTGTTCAGGGCTAATAAATCAGGCTTCACAGGCACCTGTTGCCTTACAATAACCTGCCACGGCGGGTTGATGGGGGGGTCTTGCTTAAATAATACTTTGTGAATGGTGCAGATACTTTTAAACCTATGTGTTATGACTTGTGTGGGAGTGGGATTCCGTCTTCCCTGCACCCTTCTTCCCTCGTATTGACACTTCCAAAACCACACAGAGACACGGATAGATGTGACCTCTTTTTTTCCCCATTACAGACCTCCTTTCCCGTGCTCTACTAGCCCCTCCTCTTCCTCCCTCAATCCCTGTGCCCATGTCCTTCCTCTACTCCTTAAGGTCGTCACTGGTTTTAAGGGGGACTGACTTTATTGACTCCACAACATCTGCCCCCTGCTTATCATCATTGGGGGTCGGTGCTTTCTCTTGCTTTCTGGGGCGTCTGCATTTCGTTGGCTGTTCCTCCCTTGAATTCAAGGTGCCTCCTCATGTCATCCCTCCAGGGTGGCCTCCCTCTAGTGGGGTGGTTGTCAATCAGAGCTTCTTCCTTAGTGCCATTTGATCTTGTCTCCGGTTTGCCCCCCTGGTTAATAGGGGTATCCTTGGTAGCCTCTGTTTGGTGAGTCTTCCCTCCTTCGGTGTTCCCACTGGTGAAAGTCCCACTTTGCCCTGCCTCCGCTGCTCTGAGGGTCTTGTTTACCCTTTGGTGGGAAGGGGATCCCTTCTCTGCCCGACAGCTGAAAGTGATCACTTCTCCTGCATTTGGCACACTGATGCCCTATTGCTGGGCATGTTCCGTTGGGAAAATAGCATCCAACACCTATAGCACATACTGTCCTCATCCCCTGGCTGCAGGGCAGGGCGTTGCTGAATGTTCTCAAAGCCCAGTTGTTCTAGTGGCCCCCTTGTCTGATGTGTCTGTACGGCAGGTACCTGCCATCTCTCCGTCGGCTTCTCTGTTGCTTGAGCGTCCACCCATTCATGCACTTGTGCCCTCTCCAAAACCTCTGTGGGATAGAGCAGGTCCTTCTGAAGCTGTTTACGAAATATGGGTGAGTTGCAACCTTCTATTACTCAGAGACATATTGCCTCCTCGTCCGTGAAGTTTGCAAAGTCGCAGTGCACAGTCATCTTTTGTAATCTGATAACAAACTCTCCTATTGTTTCCGGAGGTAACTGTCGGCATTTGTTGAACAAGTACCTTGCAAAATCCTTGTTCGGTTTAGTGAGTAGTTTCCATTGAGTGCAGTGATGGCCGTCCCGTAGGTCGCTCTCTCTTGTGGCGGGATTGTTTTAAGAATCCCTTTAATCTCTCTCCCTGCAATGTCAGTGAATACTCCCAGGAGTGTCGTGGGATCATCCTCCCCAGTGCTTTCATATAGTCAGTGAATTCCTTCAGCTACTCTTCCCATCTAGGCCCTTGGTCTTGTTGTGGCTGCAAATGGAATGGCTGCTGTCGTCTCAGAAATGCAGCTATCGTCATACTTGATGCACTGCCTGTTCTTGGGGTTCCCCGTTCTTCCTCCATTTGGTGCTGTTGGCCGCACCAGGTCAATGCAGCTCCTCCCTGTTGCTTCTCTTTTGTTTCCTATTCACTCCCCTACCCCAGGCTCCTCTGTGAGTGTCTCCTCCTGGTGCAACACTCCCTGCTGTTTGTCCTCTGGCCAGATAGCCCCCTTTCTTTGTGCTTATCACTCCCTCCTCGCCTTGTGGGTGTGTCACCACCCTTTGCACTCACGGGCGGATAGCCCCTTTTGCCAGGTGTGGCTGAGTGCCATCACACCCCAGGCCGAATGCCCTTTCCCTTCTTTGTGGGTGGATTTCCTTTTGATGTTGGGGCAGAGTGCCCTCGCACCACGGGCGGATTGCCCTTTCCTTTCTCTGTGGGTGGATTGCCTTTCAATGGCGGGGCGGAATGTCCTCCCTCTACGGGCGGATTGCCCTTTCCCTGCCTTGCGGGCAGACTGCCCTTTGGTGAAGCTCAGCAGCACGTACTGCTCCTTTCGCCCTCTGGGTGATGCTGGGATCGGCACTACTGCTGGGTGGATGGCCCTGTCCTCCCCCTTCATGGCGCACTGCTGGTTTCCTTGGGGCAGGTGGATTTCCCATCCTTCACTGTTCTGTCATGAGCTGGTTGCTCAAAAATGTTGGGCGGAGTGCCCTTCCTACCCGGGCAGATTGCCCTCACCTTCAGCTTCACTGCAGGCTTATTCCCCCCCTAGAACGTCGGGGCAGTGCACCCTCCTTCTTTAGCTGCGGCCGGCTTCTCGCTGCTGCAATCCTCTCGTTAGTGTGGCTCTCATCCTCCTTTCCCACAGATGGGACCAGTCTTCTGGGCTGGGCAGACTGCCTCCTCTTGTTCTGGGCGGATTGCCCTTTCCTTCTGCTGTGGCCGAGATTGGCCGTCCTAAACTGGGCGCATTGCCCCCTATCTCTATGGGCGGACTGCCATTTTCACTGTGGGCGTATTGCCCTGTTTGGATTCCGGGAGCCGGGAATGGCAGTCGGACTGCCTTGCCGTGATTTGTTGCCGATGCAAACGTCTCCCATCATCGCCAGATGTTATGACTTGTGTGGGAGCGGGATCCCATCTTCCCCGTACCCTCCTTCCCTCGTATTGACACTTCCAAAAAAAACACATGGAGCCACGAATAGGTATGACCTCTTGTATTCCCCTTTACAGACTGCCCTTCCCATTCTATTAGCCACTCCTCTTCCTCCTGCAATCTCGTGCCCATGTCCTTCCTCTCCTACTTAAGGTCGTCCCTGGTTTTAAGGGGGACTGACTTTATTGGCTCCACAACACTATGTATAGAGCTTATGGGCCTGTACTCATCTGCAATGCTGCAGGTTTCCGGGAAGATGTCCTTGTATTATATTAAGTATAAATAATACAATAAACAATGCAAAGGAAGTACACAACCTTCCTGAGGGACAGACGCTGTTTGAGCAGAGCACCTCGGCCGTGGGGGCGGGGGATTGTTTCCGGATGTCTCCTGGTTCCCTGGGGTTGACGTTGGGCGGCACTCGATCTCTTCTTCGAGTAATTGATTTTGTACTCTTCAGAGAGCTATTCATCTGGAGCAGGCCAGCGGATCCGGAGCGCCAGGTTAGGTTTCAAAGCCTTGGGCTAGTGTGCGTGATTTTGCTTCATGACGTGTTCGAATGTTGGCACTCACCTGACTGTTCCACTTACGGACCAGGTTCGCGGATGCACCGCGGACCGAATTTACATGACGTCACTATGTTAGAACTAGTCTGCAGTTGAAAATTGTAAATACAATTCTATCAGAAATGATGAAAGACTGTAGGGTCTCTCAGTGCAACTGTACCCCGCTTTTCCTGTGCGCGCAAACCTCCTTGAACAAAGAAAAGCGCAGATCAAAGAATCGTGCCGTGTTTCACTTGAAAACTGTTCCTGACGGATCACAGATGCGCCGCAACGTGACTAAATGACCAGGCGGCTGAACGCGGGCCAGCTGTGAAGGAAGCAGGTCACGGCGACATTGTGTTGCGGGGCGCAGTTTACTTGTCTTGTCGTCTTGTTTGCGATGGCCGGCCCGATAGCGCCTGGCTGCCCGTGAGTCAGCGCTTGGATCTCCAAGGCGGGAACACGTTTCTGGTGAGGCTCACGAGGGGCGGCTGCTAAAGCCCCCAGCTGGCACGCGATTACGTGTGACGTATGGCGATAGTTGGTCCATCGTTTCCCCGTCCGAACATCAACAACGGCGCTTGTGTGTCTACAGATGTGTTCTCGGCGTCAAGCTGTGCAGAGCAACGGCTCCATGGGCCGTCACAGGAACGGCCGCCTCCCAACACGCGACACAGCTGCCGTAACATGACACCCAGTGCTTCACGTATGCCTTTTTGAGATCTCCACAAAAATACGACTTTTAGTTGTGCAGCTTCATAAATGTTTTTAAACATGCTAATGATATTTTAAGATTCTGTGAACCTATCCCGAAGTCCCTCCCTCCCCTCACTATTGCCAGATTTGGACCAGAGAGTAACACACGCATTCATGATATTTAACACGCCTTAATGCCTGCTATAGGCAATATAACTCATATTTTCATGGACACACTTTATGCAAGAGAAGCTCTTAATTCATACATTCACGGACTTTGAAACGGCCCCCACCCCGGGCAGGGAACTGCCTGTGGAAGTTGAGTGCACTCCTAAGGGGCTCATTTTATGTTAGTCTATGCTGTGCCATGTTGTGCCGCTCCGTGCTCCCCTATGCTGCTATATCATGCGGCATCAAGGTTATGTTGGCTCATCACATCCCATGTTATGTCACGTCCATGCGTGCTCTGCTATTTTACAGTATGTTATACTACGTCGAATATTTATGCAGAATCCATCACTCCAGTCTCGAAACACGCCTGACATGAATAACCACAACCTGTCGAGATTTTGAGGTAAAACCATTCAAAAAGTAAAAATCATGATTTTTGATTTTAAACATGTTTCTAGGTGAGAAGGCCGTTCCCACCTTGACAGTGGTTCATGCGATGCAACATCCTTCGGCTGGGTGGAAAGCTCAAGCGCAACAACCTTATAACCGGACTCACCCTTCATCGTCCAGAGGGTGAAAAAGTTGGGCACCATCAATGGGTAATTTTGGTGACACTGATTGCCACAGAGCTCAGAAATTCAATGAATTCAGAATTAAGTGATATTCAAATCACCAAATCATCATCAGATAATTAGTTAAATATTATTCTCTAAGGATGCCTGTGCATGCAGACAGCCCGGTACCTGCAGCTTGCCCCAACCGGACACCCAGGCTCTCCACACCAACCATTTGCAAATCTTCTGCACCCCTCCCAAACTCAGGAAAACTCTCCTAATATATCAGGAATGGAGGGAACATAGATTAGGGAAATGCTTGTATGCCTTAGACTTTCCAAATGTGAATATATTGGTTATGGTTCCTAACGCTTAAATGTTAGGCTCTTGTTTGTGAATAATAAAATTAACAACAAGCTGAGTGTGCATTATTAACTGAGTGATTCAAGCATACAGCCTTTTATCACAGACTCATCTGTCAAGTATACAGATCCCAGGTCATTTATGTGCTCCCAAAATGCACTTTAATTTTACGCAAATCAGCCAGGTAACTACATTGGAGCTATTTATCCCCTTACTCTTTTTCCTAGGGTTAGTTCAAAAGAGTACAATATGAATATACCAGAATGCCCATACTGGATTGATGCCTATGTATGGAGTGTTTTTTACATTGAATAAATAGTTAGTCTTCTTTCACAACAATTGGACAAATCAAACAAATGAGACACATTTCTCAAAAATTGGCAAAGGTAGAGATAGCATAAGACATAAAACACTTAATTTGGGGAAAATAAACACCACAAAACACACAATCCAATGAATGAAACATTATTTACAAAACAAAAAAAGAAACAAAAGTTGAATACAATCAGTCCAAAACAATTAAACAAATTATGCGACACAGTTTTAATACATATCTAGGTGTTTCTACATTTACTGTTGTGCCATTTTAGAAATGTCTCCCTCTATCCAGGTGTCTCAAATCAAGGTGTTTATGCCTTTACTATTGTGACCCCATTTAAGGTGTTTCTCCTTCTATCCAGGTATCCCAAATCTAGGTGTTGTTGCATTTACGGTTGTGCCCCATTTTAGATATTTCTACCTCTAACAAGCTTTCTCAAAACTAGGTGATTCTACCTCCATGGATGCCGGCAGCGTTCGCAGTGGCACACCATGATAAATCCCCCTCTCCCTCAGACAACCGTACGTCATTCCCCCGTCCTTCTGGGCCCCTCTCCCACTGCTCACACTCTCAATCCAGGGAGACCACAACTGTCGAGGCCGGCCAATCGTGTTGGACCTAGGATTAGACAATGAAGACAAACTCTATCCGTGTTTAAGGTATGTATACCTTGCACCACGTTCTGTGGATACAGACTGCAGGCACGGCCACCCATCTATGCATAACAGAATGCAGCTTTGGCTCTGCAATGCCGGTCTAGCAGATTGTATTCCCGTCCACACGGAAACCCCTGACGTAACTCAACACTTCTGCCATTATAGTATACAGAGCCAACCTACAAAAAAAGTCTGTCTATCTGTGCACACATCGAGTGTCCGCCACTAGCACTCTATCCTAAACCAGCAACAGCACCTGCCCACGTGCCTGGCCTCTGGGCTGCCTACTGGAGCATAGCCAGCCCACCTAAGTCCTTACCTGGCAAAATGCACACACGCATCTTTAAAATAAATATTCTTAGCATCTCCTACACATGGACACACTGAGGCCATAAAAATGGGGAAAGGGCACTATACAAATGACAAATACATTACATACAATCCCACCACTGCGAATTTGGCCACTTTTTATGCTTCAGAATCCAACACAGTTAATAACAACGTTTCTTCTTGTACCATGAGGGATTCTAATCCCTTCAACAGTGTGATAATTGATTGACAGCAGGATAGTAAGACAAATTCAGCAACCGGTGTCGACACAACTAGCCTTGTTTGCAGTATCATCCTCAGGGTAGTACCAGTACAAAATGACATTAATTGAATATTGTATGTTTGTTCCTTGCTTACCATTTAGTTACTCAAAAAAGTAAAGTTACAAATTCATACTCAATAATAGGAGGGTGAATTCCACCTGTAAACAAGAGTATAGGGTGACACCTGTCAATTAAGTGAGCCTACATACCCCACCCCATGGGGACTACCATCTAGCGTGCACCAAACATATTGGATTGGTAAACCAAATGTCTGAAAACAAGTTATATTGTTAGCTTACGTATCTACGGTGCTTTGATCAGTAACACTGGTGTAATGTTCTTTTTATGACTACTATACATTCTGGAAGTGACAATTAGAAATGAACAATGCTATTATAATACATCATTTCCTTTAGTTTATTACCTTGTTTTGCTGTAAATACACACCATTTTATCTTTCAAAATGTCCCTTCTCATCGGAAAAGGTCCAGATGAGATTAAAACAATGATAATTTTCTTCTGTGAGCACCAAGACAATGTTTAATTTTGCATGCTGGTCACTGATTGGTTGGTTGTGCTGTGGATCCCACATACGTCCCAGGAGAGTAGCTCAGGGGCAACATGCTCGCCTTCAAAACAAGACGACAAGAAGCAACACAGGTTCGATCCCCGGGTCCACGCTTAGAAACCTCTTGATATTAAGTGCGTTATAAATACGCAACAAAGACATATTCCCGTAACAGCACCTCGATGCCTCCGGGCTGCGTGAGCGCTTTAAAAATGCAAATAAATAAAAATAAATAAATAACTATGTTTTACAGTATGCACAAACACTGATAATAAACAGAAAAAAATGTAAAACTAAAGCAGTTTTTGACCCGGGAGTCTGGTTATCTGGTCCCTTACAAAGGCTGTCAGAACCCCACAGCCACCGCTGAGCTTATCCATATCCTCACCTCCCTCCCATACGGACAATGCACCGTGAGTGTGATGGCAATATTCCTGCAGGACATGCACAATGAACATGCATGTCTTCCATCCCCAGACATGTCCACACCTCAGGAATATCTCTGTCACTGCTGCTCCCCTTCCGTTTTGAACCATAACCTTATCACCACTTCAAGACATCTCTGTTTTTCCCTCGCTGCACTTCTGTCAGCAACAACTGCCATGGCTCTAACAATGCCACTCTTGGCCGCAGTAAGGAAAGCAATGACATAGAATGAAAAGGAGCGAAAGAAAGAGCGATAGGGAGTAAGAGAGTGAGTGAGAGGCAGAGAAAGGGAGAGACAAAGAGCATGAGATAGCTAGATCGATGTTAATACGAGGGGGGCAGCTAGTCATTATCACTCCTGTGGCCACTGCCAGGTCCCCATTCTCAACAAAAAACAGGGTTTTAGTTTTGGATGTGTTCATGCAAAGCAGGTTAGTGCTTGTGGGTGCATGGATGCGCAATAGGCAGCTCGCTAGATCATGATGGCCAGATGTTGTGCTTTTCCTGTTTCAGGCAGAATTGCGCATCATCAGTGCACATCTGGAATCGGGCCAATAAGCTGTGGATGAAGGCTAGAGGAACCATGTGCACTGTGAAACCCCTCAGACGGAGGGAGGATTCTTACAAATGTGACAGATTCAAGCCAAGTGGTGGAAGGGGTCCCTGGGAAGGAACTCAAGAAAATGTAGCAGGGCTTCTTTGACACATGGTGCCCTTTAGTGACTCTAGGGTCTAATTAAAGTTTGTTTCACTCCAGGTTTAAAATATTTTCAGAAATGCATCATATTTGATATTTTGTATTATATGTTAGGGCAAGTAATGGCTCTTTCCTACTCTCCTCCTTTCTCTGTCTCCCCCGCCCTTTGTCACCTTTAAGTCTTTCTTTTTTACATCTAAAATGTATTTCTATTAAGTATTCCTTTCCTCCCATTTTATTTTTTGTGCATCAGCCTTTCTTTCATTGGTGCAAGCGTAGGAGGGATGCATTCAAGAAAACAGCAATAGCATCTTTTGTTCAGAAGCTGTTAAGAATTGTGAAAGCAGGGGAGCTCCTAGTGTCTGGCTGAACACCGTCCCACCAGTTAAAGAAAGAGAAGCACCTTGAAATACAGGTGCCATCTTTTTCTAAAATGATCACCTACTCACAGCGAAACCCGGCATTACCTCTTTGATTAAGTCCAAAAACGCTGCTTGACTCCACCATGAGTTATCATTCGCCTCTAAATATAAGCCTTGAGGAAGCGCTAGTGGCACAAAACACATGTCGGCCATGTATATTTCAGGCACCCTATTCTTTTTCATATCAAAAATAGCTGTACTGTCTAGAAACAAAGCGTTATTTCGCCAAAGTAATATATTCACAGTCTAAGAAATAACACGTTCTTACGCCCAGCCGTGGCTTTAAGAGATTGCGAAAAAATGCAATGCCACAGAGCTGCATGCTGAGTTACTTCACCTTCACCTTTTGTATTTGTGTTTATCAAGAGAGATTTAGGGGCACCCTGTATTGAGGATATTTCTCACCCTTTTCTGAACCACAGCAGCTGTTTTTCCTTTTAGAGTCAATGTTGTACTGGAATAAGGGTTTCTTCTCAAGTCAGATTGGGAAACTATTGCACATCCGGTCTTCTAATTCTCGTACTCTTAGCATTATTAACTATGACAATTAGATAAGTGAACAGTGTTGCTGTTGCAGTGGAATCGCCTTTACTCAGCTCAATATTCGTAATTATTCTAGGGAGAAAAAAGACCCGTGCGCAACGCCCACACATGGACTTCTTGAGTTCTTGATGGAGATCTGCTCTGGATCCAGCCCACTGGGGCTCTGTCCGGGGGCTGCATGGGTGCACTGGGGCTGCCCACACATGTACTTCTTGAGTTCTTGATGGTGATCTGCTCTGGATCCAGCCCACTGGGGCTCTGTCCTGGGGCTGCATGGGTGCACTGGGGATTCCCACACATGGACTTCTTGAGTTCTTGATGGAGATCTGCTCTGGATCCAGCCCACTGGGGCTCTGTCCTGGGGCTGCATGGGTGCACTGGGGATGCCCACACATGGACTTCTTGAGTTCTTGATGGAGATCTGCTCTGGATCCAGCCCACTGGGGCTCTGTCCTGGGGCTGCATGGGTGCACTGGGGCTGCCCACACATGTACATCTTGAGTTCTTGATGGAGATCTGCTCTGGATCCAGCCCACTGGGGCTCTGTCCTGGGGCTGCATGGGTGCACTGGGGCTGCCCACACATGTACTTCTTGAGTTCTTGATGGAGATCTGCTCTGGATCCAGCCCACTGGGGCTCTGTCCTGGGGCTGCATGGGTGCACTGGGGCTGCCCACACATGTACTTCTTGAGTTCTTGATGGAGATCTGCTCTGGATCCAGCCCACTGGGGCTCTGTCCTGGGGCTGCATGGGTGCACTGGGGCTGCCCACACATGTACTTCTTGAGTTCATGATGGAGATATGCTCTGGATCCAGCCCACTGGGGCTCTGTCCTGAGGCTGCATGGGTGCACTGGGGCTGCCCACACATGTACTTCTTGAGTTCTTGATGGAGATCTGCTTTGGATCCAGCCCGCTGGGGCTCTGTCCTGGGGCTGCATGGGTGCACTGGGGCTGCCCACACATGTACTTCTTGAGTTCTTGATGGAGATCTGCTCTGGATCCAACCCGCTGGGGCTCTGTCCTGGGGCTGCATGGGTGCACTGAGGTTGCCCACACATGTACTTCTTGAGTTCTTGATGGAGATCTGCTCTGGATCCAGCCCGCTGGGGCTCTGTCCTGGGGCTGCATGGGTGCACTGGGGCTGCCCACACATGTACTTCTTGAGTTCTTGATGGAGATATGCTCTGGATCCAGCCCGCTGGGGCTCTGTCCTGGGGCTGCATGGGTGCACTGGGGCTGCCCACACATGTACTTCTTGAGTTCTTGATGGAGATCTGCTCTGGATCCAGCCCACTGGGGCTCTGTCCTGGGGCTGCATGGGTGCACTGGGGCTGCCCACACATGCACTTCTTGAGTTCTTGATGGAGATCTGCTCTGGATCCAGCCCACTGGGGCTCTGTCCTGGGGCTGCATGGGTGCACTGGGGCTGCCCACACACGTACTTCTTGAGTTCTTGATGGAGATCTGCTCTGGATCCAGCCCACTGGGGCGCTGTCCCGGGGCTGCATGAGTGCACTGGGGCTGCCCACACACGTACTTCTTGAGTTCTTGATGGAGATCTGCTCTGGATCCAGCCCGCTGGGGCTCTGTCCTGGGGCTGCATGGGTGCACTGGGGCTGCCCACACATGTACTTCTTGAGTTCTTGATGGAGATCTGCTCTGGATCCAGCCCACTGGGGCTCTGTCCTGGGGCTGCATGGGTGCACTGGGGCTGCCCACACATGCACTTCTTGAGTTCTTGATGGACATCTGCTCTGGATCCAGCCCACTGGGGCTCTGTCCTGGGGCTGCATGGGTGCACTGGGGCTGCCCACACACGTACTTCTTGAGTTCTTGATGGAGATCTGCTCTGGATCCAGCCCACTGGGGCGCTGTCCCGGGGCTGCATGAGTGCACTGGGGATGCCCACACACGGACTTCGTGAGTTCTTGATGGAGATCTGCTCTGGATCCAGCCCACTGGGGCGCTGTCCCGGGGCTGCATGAGTGCATTGGGGATGCCCACACACGGACTTCGTGAGTTCTTGATGGAGATCTGCTCTGGATCCAGCCCACTGGGGCGCTGTTCTGGGGCTGCATGAGTGCACTGGGGCTGTCAGTCTGTTGAGCCATGCATGCAGGGCTTTGCACATGCACCCTACATGGGTACATGTGCATGTGCAGATCCCAAGTTGCACAGATATCCTTGGGATTTTATCTATAGGCTAAAAATAAACATACACAAAACAAATATTGCATTAGAATCCGTGTACACCTACTTCGTTTTAACCTGTGTTTGCTACGGTCCTTAAACATGCATTATGTGATCCAACCTGACCGGGCACTCAGTGCAGAGCCCCCCACCATTTTGGGCACTGGGCACAAGAGTATGCTGAGAAGAGTTCTTTAGGCTCCATGCCCGAAGCAAACACCTTCACAGGCCATCTTGGGTCTGCCATTCATTCAAATGAATTGAAAAAGTCAAATTTTTCCTGCGATCCTTACCAGAACTCTGCGCCCGGGTTAGCGTACCCCTCTGCGATCCCCCACACTTGTGTGCCTCTCACTGGCCGGGCAACCCGTTTGCTGGCGTGGCTACACAGGGGCTTCATTGTTCCACATGCTGCGGTTTTATTATCATGCAACTTGAGCCAGCATTTCATCATGCTTTCTGCTTCACTGAATGAAACACACTCTCAGCACAGGCGGTAGGAACCAACCTGTCAGGCGGGCACTGCCGCAGAACAATTATCTAATGTCCACTGGGCTTCCAAAGAACACATGACTTCATGGAAGTCCGATATGACAGCAGCTATCTGGGGCCCCGCGCTTTGAGTTGCACTTACCGTGTCCGACTCTGAACCAGCCCACTTTCCCACAGAACGACAGCTCCCTCCAGCCTGAAGTTAACGCTACCGCACACATGACCTCATTGCCTGAAATTGGCGCGGTCAAATAGACATAAAAAATAATGAGAACAGGAAAGACTACCGAGCATCATTTCATTATTTTCCTGACAGTCTTTGTGACTCAACTTATTCCTGTGCTTCCATGTCCTTGTTTTTATTCGCTGCCCAACATGAATTCTAGAAGGTATTACAGTAATAGCAATGACAGCCACCAATTATTCCGTAGGTTCAGAATACGTTCTCGGAGCTTAAATAGGAGCCGTCGCTGTTAGCCCTTAGCACCCTGGGTGGTGGCGCTAGCCAATCAGGAGGCTCGGAATGCGGGCTTTACTGTATAGTGCAAGCCGTGTTTTGAGCTGCAAGACAGCTTCTCTTCCCCACTCACCCTTCACCACTACATGGGTCCCAAGCGTGACTATTTGAAAAATAAATAAATAAATGTTCCTTTATGGCCCGCCGCTGCGCAGTGCTGCTCTCAGGAAGTCTGTTTCATGTTGATGACGTCACTATCATGAACATGGAAAAGGGACTTCCTTTTAGCAGCACTGCGCGGTGCCGGGCCGTGCAGGAAAAGTATGTTTATTTTTTAATTTTTTAAGAAGACACCATTAGCACCCATGTAGGGAACTACACGGGTGCTAATGCCGATATGTCCTTCGGTAACTTGCCGACCCTTTTGGTAATGGCACTGCCACCCTCGTTAAGGGGCCCTTGCATTATCTTGGGCGGCGGCACGTTACCTACAAGCTCGGCCCACCACCGCGGGGCAAAGCGCCTCAATGCGACCGTTCTCATTTGGTGATCCCCGTAGGCTGAATTGGCACTGCCAGCACTGTAAGAAGTGTACATAAATAGGCACCAAATATCTGCACAGTTGGCCTGCAACCCACTGAGCATTGTTGTCAGCTGGTATTGCTGGCACCAACAGTGGGGGGCTAAGGTGCCATTTGTTTCTGACATGGATGAGGCCTGTTTGGGTGTCAGTAAACAAAATTGGGAAAGGAAGGTTACGGAGAGCCTGGGAGTGACAGCAGTGTCTATAGCCAAACCTCATTGGAGTATTTCTTGGCCTGATTAGTACGACTCCCATTGACCTCTCCAAGCTAAAGAAGGCTTAGATAGTGGGGTGCCTTCAAAGATCAGTTTTAGTAGACAGCACAAGAAACATTACCATATTGTTAAGCCACCTGGGGCTTTGGACCACACATGTTATAACCTCTCTTCACTTGCAATGGTGAATAGATGGTTGGTAATCACACAGAGGAAGCAAACGCGGTGCGAAATATGTTAGTGGTCCTTGCCAGCATTCTTGCCATGCCAAAGACAATGCTTTTTAAAAATATTGATGTAGTAGAGAGACATTTTTTATATATATTAAATCTGCACGAGGATGTGCGATGTCCCTGATCCTGCTGGGACCTGGGACACTGCTTGGCCAGAATTTGCATGGGACAAGCAGCGGTAGCCCATGTCCCAGGGTAGCATGGTTAATGACATGGTCTACCCCTGGGACCAGTGGGAATAAGTCTGAGTCCATCATGGATCTGTCTGGAAAGTTGTACATCTGTGGTATGTCTCAGTCACTCTCCGAATGACTGCAGATGATCAAAACCACGAAGGCTCTCCCTCAAAGTCCCAGACTCGCTCTGTGAATGACTCTTCTTTGTTCTTGGTCCTGATTGCTAAGCTGTATGGGAGGAGTGCAGTGGCGGTGGACGGGGTACAGCTGGTACTGGGGATGAAAACACCAATAGAGCAGGCTGCATGTGCCCCTTTTACCACCATGTCCCTAGAGGTCTACGGGGAACTGTGATTTCTCTCACCGGGTCGATGAAATGCATCCAAGTAACTTATTGCTTTACCGTAAACGTATATTTAAATATTGAGAATATAATTGGTCAAACTGTGATATGCGGACATCACTAACTCTGATTCAACTACTTGCGGCAGTACCTCTGGATAACTCGGAATTCCTTGCAGAAGATTTCCCCTCAAATTGCATAGTTCATCTTTGCCATTACAGCAGGAGAGTAAACTTATGAAAATCCGATGAACAATGTCACACTACAAACTATTTTGATCAAACTACAGGGCGGCATCCTCTCACACTAGATGACAGGCAACCTCAAATGAGTTTTGTTCTCATTGTTCAGGAGCAGTGAGAGCAAAGCAAGTGGTGGTCCTCTTGAGATACCCACTGGACACTGAGAACAACAAACGCCCTGTGCCTGTGGACCTGGTCATTAGAGGCATTCCTCTGTGCCTTTCATCCCCATACATGCATCATATCTGTTGATATTCTCATACAGCATATCTATATGTCAAGCCTCAAATGATTGACCGTCACCTTAGGGACTGTTGGCCAGAACAAGCACAGCAAATGGGAAAGGTTGGGAAAGGTGAGTGAATGGACCAGTGGCTGATACAGTGACCACATTTCTATCGATTCACACAAGTATTTTTAGATCTGGCTTTGGAGACCTTCGCCTCTCTGCAAGAACTCATGGAGCTCTTGCAGGGAGGGGCCCTAGTACGAAGCAGCTGCTGCGTGAAGTTGAGCAAGTGCACAATGGTGAAATCCCTGTTATAGTAGCAGCCGCTTGGTAGAAGTGACTGCAACTTTTTAAGTTTATGAAAGACTTGGTCAGTGCTGCATTTAAGGGTGTGGTTTCTTTTCATCATGCTTGGTACATTTATTAATTATCTACTGTTGTGCTGCATTATTTTTGTTCTGATCATTATTACTATTACTAATGATTATGGATGCACATTTTCATGTGATTAAAGAATAAGCCCATGATGGATTGGGAGGCTCATGTATAAACCTATATGATGTTCCCAATCCATCATGGCCAACCCTCACAACAATCTCTGCCGACGCGTGTTATTTTTCAGTCCGTAAGAATCAGACATTCTATTGGGGATTATACCCAGTTATTACTACAGGGACAACAGTCCTATGGATTTATTGCAAGCCTTTAAGGATTTGAAAAAAGGCTCAGCAGAGCCGAAACATGTTATCGTTTATGGGTTTTTGTTCAAGAAGTGTGAACATGTGATATAATTAAACACACACACATCTTTGATGGCGCTGAGTCCTGGAGTCTCTTCTATTTTAAACCCTCACAACAAGCCAATATTCTGGTTTTGCAAACGTGGAGGGTAAGATGTATATTTAGTGTAAAGCTGTTTTAGGACAACATAGTCTTACTCCTTGCATTTGAAAATCTAGGCCTATTGGCTTTGCCAATGTTTGTTTTAAATGCAGCACCTCCCATAACATATCAAGTGAAACAGCCCCTATCCCAGACCATGCAAAAAAACAATCTTATAAATTCACTTGGATTTCAAAGGGGCCCTGTGGATGAGCTGCCTCACCTGCTGTGACAGATCAGGTAATAGGCATTGAAAGGAGGTGGTCGGAGGCCCTTCCATGCCTCTTCCATACATGTGACCAAGCGCAGGATGATAAATGCCCCATATGCCAAATCTTGGCACGCGGCAGCGCAGCGGAGAATTGGTTATTGTGTGTATTTGGTCCGGCGCAGCAAGGCTTGATAAACGAGGACTGTAGCCAGAAGCTAGATTATTTTACATTAGGAAAACATAGCACAAAGGACAGAGCGGCGCTCTCAGTCATGGGATATAATGTGCGCATTGTGAATGCGGTGCATAGTTTAAGTGCATAACACCAGTTTTGAGTACGCTGGGTACTTGGGCTCCTAGACATGCTGATCTGTTACAAAATGTTCTAGTTGAACAAGGCTTGCAAGGACAGATAGAGTTTTATGTTCTGGGAGAGTAATGCAGAATGACCTGCTAATTAATGCAGAAATTCCCTTCGTGTAAGTGCTTATTTAGAAATGATATGTTTATTTGAAATTACGAAATCAGCGGCTACAGACGTTCCTCCAACAAGTCTGACTTGTGACACATCGCTTGGCACATGTGTCCCCTATTGCTGTTGTGCATTTTGGACCACTCCACAACTATATACTCATTTGTACTTGTTCTCTAATTATTGTATAGATTGGCAGTGACTTCTTCCAGAAATGCCGTACATAGGAGAACAGTACACATAGCGGAAAGCAGGCCCTAGGGACTGTGCCGTTACACATTTAAGCAATAAGCCCTGAACTGGGGGGCATTACTGCTTAGCGGTAATACCCCTCCCCACCTAGGGGTTTATTGCTGTTAGTACTCCAGCATATACAACAATCCATAAGACCGGGTGCTAATAGTGTATTTTTTAAGTTGCAAGGTGCCTTTGGTCTCTAGCAACTGAAAAAATAAAAAAAGATGGCCACCACGGAATGGGGAGAAGGGACTATACGTAGACCCTTCTCCCTTTCTGTGGTGGCCATTCAAAAATGAAGAACAATGTAAACAAATAATCTGGCCGCCATGGAACAGGGATAAGGGACTACACTTAGTCCCCTTTCCCTTTCCATGGTGGCCTTTAAAAAAGGATTAAAAAAAGGTAAAGAAACAAAATGGCCACTATTAGTCCCTTTTCCCTTTCCATGACCGCCAATCAGCGGGATGACAAGGGACGCAGCAGCAGGTAATCCTTGCCGGACAGGTGAAAACCTGGCAAGGGCCAATCGGATAGCTTGTACCAATCTGATTGGTTCTCGCCGGTTACCAATTACAGTTATTGTATAGATGAGTTTGAGCAAGATGTTGAAGAGTTAATGAAAATGTACATATACTGGGGAAAATTTGGCAGCAAGGCAACATGCATTGGTATATATTTAGGCACAGGGCCACTATTTACATTGGCTCATTGTAGGTCTGCTCCTTTTTTCACATCTGGGCAGGGTAAGCAGAAGGGCTGCACGTGGGTCAGGGAGGGTAGAACACCCTTTCACTAGATAGCAAGTGGGGCTTGAGCCTGACCTTGAATATCTCAATACACAGGATTGCTTTGATAGGATGGGCATATTCCAGTAATGGTGCCCAGTGGCAAGAAGGAGCGTAAGTGGCAGTTGGCACAGAGACAGCCGGGGACAAAAGGGTGTTTGAGAGTAGAAGAGCATAGAGCAGAAGAAAGGGCATAGGGAGAGAGATGCATCCAGCAAGGTAGTGAGTGCAAGCCCAGGAATAGAATCGAGGACAAGGAGTAGAGACTTCAAGTGGGAGCATTGAAACCCATATGGTGTGGCGGCAGTACTCAGAGGTGGGAGAGAATATAAAGGGTGCATGTGGCAAAGTCAAGTACTCGGTTGAATAGAGAAAACAAATACTGAGAAGGGCCAGGAGTACCCTAGAGCAGTAATCAAGAATGCAGAGGACCATGGTAGACATTAAAGTTCTTGGAGATTTGTGGTTGAGGTGCAGGTGGATCGCCTTAATTTTTAGAAGGTCAATCCTTTCCAAAGTAATAGTGAGTATGATGAAGTTAATGTTAATGGCTCTTGTACTACACACTGTTGCCACTTGTGTGGTCTCTTGGCGCTCTGGCAGGTCTGCAATGGAAGGAGGGTTGCAGGGTTTGTGGGATTGAGAGGCAGAAGAGCAAGAGAGCCTTCATGTGCTGTTGGTTGGCAGCTTCAGTTCGGAGAAACCGGTTGCTGAGCGTTGGTGCGTTTTTGGTTGGTAGCCGTCATGTGGTGTTGAGGTATGATTGTGCATGGTTTGTTGTCATGTTGGGAGTGATTGTGTTGGGTGTCATAGAACCACAAGGATATGAGCCTTGGATGATGAGACGGGGAGGTCAGGTGGAAAGGAGACATGGAATGGGAGGGTGGGAAAAATGACTGCAGCCTTTGAGTTTGACCTCAGGCAGCTAAGAGCCATCCAGCCATCCAAATGGTAAAGACTTTTTGTGGCTTATCTATGACTCTGAAGCAGTAGCTGCCATGGAATAATGCAATGGCTCATGCCAAGACTGCCATTCTAAAACGTGTTGACTGCTTCTTCCATGGCTTCTCAGGTGCATGCTCTGGTAGGGCTGGTGATTAAATTGCCCGTGCCAGGAATCTCAGAGACATTCTTCGTTGTGAGCGTATTTCCCACACTCCATAATCTTGTACAGATTTCCTTTATGTGCAATCTCTGCTGCTCACTGAGGTGTGATGTGAGGCCAGAGTAAAGTGCTTATTGCATACCTATGTCAGAAGGCTGCAGGACCTCACAAAATATTAGCAGGTTGCGGTATCCCCGGTACAAGCTTTTTGTCGCTCAGCAGGATGCTACGGTTACATGTGTTTATACAGAAATCTTTTATAAAGAATGAACATATATCGAATATTTTATAATGGAAAATTGTATAAAGAATGCACTTTTTTTGGGTGGGTATCCCACCAAACCCTCATTTCCCACCCCCAACAACACACTCCCCAACCGTTTAAAAAACATATTTAACCCTTTACCTCAATCCTTTACCCCATTTTTCGTTATAAAATATTCGATATATGATCATTCTATATAAAACATTCGATATAAACACTATATACTGATGATAAAAGAAGTGGCAGAAAGAATGAAAAGAGGGGGAGCCCACACACCGCTTCCTGGCGAGGCTACCTTTCTTTACATCAATGCAGACTGTGTCCAAGCAGGTTTGACCCTCAGATTTTCTGGACCCCTCGCAAATGTCCCCCCTAGGCCCTGTCGGCACTCAATTTCTGGCACAGCGTTCTCTTGACTTAGCTAAGATATATAGCACAAGACATGGCGACCTCAGCCCCTTGTGTCTTTTGGTTGCACTGGGAGCTGTAAGAATGAACAAAACAAGCAAGTGCTTCAGGAGAAGCCCAAGAAAAAAAATACTAGGAGCTGACGAAAAAACAAAGTCTTATACCTAATTGCTCTGCGGTTTCCCCTTCTACTTCTGCGCTAACCGTCTCTTGACCCAGAAAGTTTGAGATCACAAGCGTTGAAGCAGAAACACGCACTGCTCTTCCTATCCTATCTCTGGAAGTGTTGCCTAGTCTCTCCTTCTCTACTCCTCCCTGTCTTTTACTCCAGCTCAGCCTCTTTGCCTGGAAGGTCTGTCCGAACCTCCTCAAAAGTGACCTGTGAACGTCTGCGGGTCACACATCCAAAAGTTGGCGTCCTGCAAGTATTTGCTAGTACCATTTGGGGGTTTGATCCAACCAGCATGCACCCCCTTAACGCACTCCTCTGCCACCCACCATTGCTGCCCATGCCCTCCAACCTCTTTAACCCACCCCCAAAATGCCTATGAATGGTTTTAACTTTGTTCTGCAAGGCAAAAAAATCTCTTGAAATAAAATAAAAAAAGGTTTTACCCACCCCCCTTCCCTGTGCGACCTTTAGGGTTTTCAGTGGGACCTTTAGGATTTTTCGGAGCCAGCAGGGCAGTGGGGTATTTTATGTTTACTGCTAGTCAAGTGGCAGGCGAGTAGAGCGCTCACTTTGACATCCGTGCAGAGCTTGCTAATGCAGGTTCGATTCCCGGCGGCGCCAAACTTAGCCATTCATTCTTTCGATCTCGATAAATGAGCACCACACAACGTGGGTAATAATAAGAAGCGCTCAGATACCTGAGGGTTCGTAGCGCTATATAAATGCCAAATTATTATTATTATGTGATCTGATGGCAGCATCTTGACATCCTCCAGGGCCCTATATTTTTACCCTTAGGTGCCTTGAACTTTAATAGATGAATTTTCAGAACATTTCAAAAAATGTTGAGAAACACGCACCATGTGAAATGTGGCTGGTTTCGATTATCCCCAAACAAGGTGAGTCACTACAGAGGTAACTGGCAGAGGATACATTCCTATTACATTACACATAATAAATATACAAACAATGCATTTCACGAAGAATCTCCTTTTTCAGTTATGACATTTATTTAATTATTTATTTGTTATTTTTAATGTGAACTATTCAGCAGAAATTGTGTTTCAAGGCGCACCAAGACAATGGGGGGGGGGGGGGCGGGATGAGGAGGAGTGTACGAAACAAAAACAAAAACTTTCTTAATAGGTCTTGAAACATTCGGGAAGTGCAAGTGCTATAGCATGAGATCAGGAAAGAGTGGGAGGAGGGTAAATGCAAGAAGGGGGCAGAAGGAAGGACGCAAGCAAAGCGTTCTGACTAGGTTGTGAGACGGTTTGGAACGTGCAAGTGCTGAACATGGAAAGAGGAGGGACAGGTGGAGGAAGGGCAGTGCAGGAAGGGGAAGAAAGTGAGAAGACATTAAAAGGAAACACGTTAATAAGAGCTGGAACAAGTAGGTAAACTGCATTAGGAAAAAACAGACATGCAATTATGACAAGCAGGTAGGAGTGACAGCCTGGAAAAGCCTCATGTCAAGGGATGAGGGGCTACATCAGGCATACAGACAAGCAGTTGTGACAAGCAAGTAAGAATGACTGCTGCCTGGAAAAGCCTCACCTCAAAGAATGAGGGGCTACATCAGGCATACAGACAAGCAATTATGAAAAAGCAGGTAAGAATGACTGCAGACTGGAAAAGTCTCACCTCATGGAATAAGGGGCTACATCAGGCAAACAGACAAGCAGTTGTGACAAGCAGGTAAGAATGACTGCAGCTTGGAAAAGCCTCACATCAAGGAATGAGGGGCTACATCAGGCATACAGACAAGCAGTTGTGACAAGCAGGTAAGAATGACTGCAGACTGGAAAAGCCTCACCTCGAGGAATGATGGGCTACATCAGGCATACAGAGAAGCAGTTGTGACAAGCTGGTAAGAATGACTGCAGACTGGAAAAGCCTCGCCTCTTGGCAAGAGGGGCTACATCAGGCAAGCAGCTGAGAAGATGGAGATTATAAGAGATAATGAAGAGGGCGCAGGCTAAGTGAAGAGTAAGAATGGCAGTTTCAGGCACATAACAGCGAGGCAGCGCAAGGCTGAGTAATAGTCAAAGTCTGATGAAGGAATTAAGAAGCCACCCAGGCTGAAGAGGGGGTCGGCGAGGTGCGTGAGATGCTCAAAGTCTGTGGATTGAATCGAAATGCCGCCAGTGGGAGGCTGCCAGAAGTACTGTATGGAGGGGAGGAAGAGCCTCACCCAACTCTGTGAAAGGAGGGAGAAGGAAGAGCGTTATCCTAAGATAGGCTCTGGTGGTTATAAGGATTGAAGTATCAGTGCAGAAGGAAAATGAGTGGAGGAAAGAGAGAGGGACAGAACGATGGGCCCAAAGGACAGAGGAATTACGGGCCACAGCGGGGCTTACCTAGTGAAGGCATCATAGACAAGAAAGCACGGAAGAATGGCTTCAGCAGGAGGACCAAATGAAAGCAGAAAGTCATCCGTAAGGTGTGGAACAGGTCAGCATATGGCAACATTCAGCTTGTCACGCGTGGACAGGAACAGACAGGCAAGGAGCCATTGACACATGCCTTAGACACGGCCGGCAGTGCTTGGGTGGACCAAGGTTAACAAAGGGGAGGCCAATCAGGTTGCGAACACTACCGGTGCACCAGTAATTCCTACTGGGTGCCAGCAAGCTGAATAATGAAGCTGTGGCGAAGGCCGCCATCTTAGAATGGTGCTGGTGATCATACTAGTCAAATTCAAACGAAGGGCTGCAAGGTGCCGGTTATCATACTGGTCAATTTCAAACAAAGGGCTGTGTGGTACATTGCTGCACACAATGTCTCCCAGGCAGATGGGGATGGCCTGGGACCTCGGTGTGCACATCCAAATAGCAGGCATCACAGCAGGCAAATGGTGAGCCACATGAGGTCTCCCAGGCAGCTGGAGCTAGCCTGGGACCTCAGTGTGCCTGGAACAACAGGCTCAGACAGGCAAGGAGATAATAACATCCACTATGATATTCTTTACCTTGAGAAATCTTGAACCTTAACTTTATTCAGCAGCTAATGTAACATCATTAAGAGGTGGTAGTACCCAGAAGTTGAATGTTGCCACATACCATTATATATTTCTCATCAATCTTTCAAGAAACTACAATCTGCATGTTTTCAATTCATGTGGCAAAGGAAGAGGGTTGGACCTTGTCCAGTTTTCAATGTTACCATAAAGTTTCCCAAATGTATGAAATGTCGATGATGAACGTAATATTTGTCAAAATTATCCTTCAAAGACAGCGGGCCTCATAAGTTTGCCGGTCCGGAAACAACGGTACCCGTAAGCTTGCTGGTACCATTGTTTCCAGATCAGCAAACTACGAGTTCTGCGAGCGGGTGCCTTTCAGCACGCAGAACTCGACGGATGCAAGAATGGTGCCGGTTCATCCGGCCTCCCCATTCCCATTTGAGTCCAATGGCACTCAAATGGGGAATGGGGAGTAATATTTTCCAGCACCCGGGAATGGGCAATTACCGGGTCCACCAGGGCTGTAATGGCCCGGTAATTGCCCTTTCCCAGGCACCAGAAAATTCATGACTCCGGCGGTGGTCGTGCCGGTATTTACTGGCACAGCTACTGACAGGGTCATAATGACCCCCCAGTATGTTGATAGTAACTTTTAAAGACCTAGATATTGAACAAAGACTAAGGTACAAATAGTGCAAATGAAATATCCCCCTAGTCCAAATACAGGGTACACTAAAAACCTAACCTTAACCCACACTGCATGACTTCTTCACAAGTCCCACTTTAACTGTAGCATTGATGTGATGTTGATGTGATGTTACAGAGTTGCCAAATCATGGTCTCCCAGGGATAATTCTGCCCCATATAAACCTGATATCCAGGACCAGAAAGGGCGTGAATACCACCTACATCAGTAGATCTCAATGTGTGGGGCGGAGTCGAGGTGCACAATCGCAAACAGAACATGCTTGAAAAGGCACCCCATTGTGCAGGGACATTGACATGCAGGGGGAATAACTGCATAATAACATCCTTTTGAGCATCCAGATTTCATACTTTGAAGGTATTATTTGAGGAAGACATGGTGGATTTGGCCTGTATTCACCAAATTCAAGTTATACTCAGATTGGCATCAGATTTAATGGTGTTAGTGGAGCAGGTAACGCCGTAGCTAAGTGTGGTGATTAGTAACCCTTTACATCTTTAACGTTTTCTAAAGATTATTAGATAAGATTGTCACTACAGTTGAAATTGATGGTATTGTTGGTAAAATTGGCGGTCTTCGCTAATTATGTACTGCTGCAGAATAACCATGGTACCTCGAATTGCACTCATGCACCACTGTTCATATCTTATCTTACCAGCATTTAAAAAGCTCAAACCTTCACCCAGTGGGCATCTTGCCACTAACCTAAACAAGATGGCGGGAAAGAAAACTAAAAAAGATACATTTTCAGAGAACATCTAAATGACATCTAGTGTTCCACAGACTGCAGAGCACCAGGAATAGAAATCCACAACTAGGCAGTGGCCACAGAAAAGGACAGGCCACCAATAACAGCAAATTTAAATCACGGGACCTCAACCAAACAGGCCTCCACCGAGCTTAAATCTCAGCGAGGAACATACAGACAAAAACCATTCAGGACCGTGCATATGTGGCAGCTGAGGATGCAGGTTGCCTAAAAGAAGGGTGACTGCATTAGTTGTGGTGGAATTTAATGTTTCTACAGGGGTACGGGGTTAGGATGGTGTTCTGCCTGTCGGAGAAGTTCTGTTTATTATTTTTGCATTTGTAAAGCACACTAAACCCTCAGGTATCAAGGCACTGGTTACACACATGTAAATATAGGAGCGAATAGATGATGGTGCATACACAGCAGTCTCAGTTAAGTGGTAAAAAGCAAAGTGCTAAGTTCTTTTCGGAAGGCCAAGTAAGATTGTTCAGATCTCAGGTGGGTAGGGTGAGTGTTCAAGTTCTTGGCGGCTCAGACTGAGAAGCTAGTACAGCTCGCTCTGATTCTCCTAAATTTTGGGCTAGTCAAGTTCGTATATGTTCAGCGAGTGTGTCTTGACTTTTGGAATTTTGAAAATGTTGCTGATAGGTACATGGGAGATGAATTGGAGAGACATTTGTATCTAATGGCTAGTGACTTGAAGATAATGCGTCCTTTGCTGGGTAGCCAATGTACATTTCATCTAGCTGAAGAGATATGGTCTCACTTGGAAATTTTGAGAGCTGCTCTGAGAACTTTGTTCTGAATAATTTGTGGTTTTGTTAGGTTGCAGTGGAGGTCTGTTGGGGATTTTGTCAGATGGCTATTACATAATCTTGTGGTATTTTCTTCTGGTTGTATAGTGGTATATCGTTATTCTGATAATACCCTCTATGATGTGACAAGAGTTTTCTCTATCACCTGTATTCTATTTGGGAACAACTCTAAATACAGATTTCTGGGCCTAACACAATTGAAATTTTGACAGTGCTAACTCTCTCTCCAGCAGCTTATTTACAAGGCTGGACTACTGTCTTTGACAGATCTGCTCAGCCGTAAGCTTGCACAGCCGAAATACCGCACTCACACTCCGTCTATCTATAAAACCACAGTAAATCAAATCAAATGACACAACCCGAGCACCATGAAAAATGTATCAAGACACGCAGTAACTTTTAAAATGTGCATTTATAAATGAACCTACCGATCGTAAAACAAGAACATTGAATAGCGATACAAATAATCATGTATTCAGTAAAAATAAGCAGCAAGAAAGAAAATTTCAATATGAACTCAGCTCAATGACACAACATGTGTTTCACCCACTTCGACCTTGGGTTGTGAATTTTTGTCAAGAACCACGCTTATTACAAAAATGTAATTTCTCCAAATAACATTTGAAAGGTGCTGAATTCTTTTACATACAAATAAAACTTCCCTGACTGTCTCAGAATACATTTGAACATGTGCACCTCACTTATCACAGATATACTCACATTAAATATGAGCAACATTTCTGCACTGTTATCAGGGGCAACCCTTCTTTGTTGTCTTACCAGCATGTAGCAGTATCACACTCCCGCACCCATGCAATCCAGATAGAAGGCCACGACCTCCCTCCGACTACAGCTCGTCTTCTCAGTCTGCTGCCCAGGCAAAATCTTGCCTCTCTGCACTGCACAATCCCAGCTAGTCACTTGCTCATCTATCGGCAGAACCCCACACCCCTTCTGTCTCTTGAATGTATATGCTTTCCCTGTCAATCTCACTAAAAACCTAACTCTAACATGACATGCATCATCACTCGATTTGGTTTCTCTGGAAGCATACCTTTATGAATAGATTTGTAACAAGCATGTTCTCTGTGGACAATGGCGCTTTCACCAGAGTGCATATCTTACTCTCAATTTGTGCAAGGAAATCACAGCAAGCAAACTTGTGCCTACACGTTTTAACTCGCATAAAGCACATTACTTTTGACATGTCATCTGAAGCATTTTGCAATGCTTTGTTAATGGTAAATTATCAATTAATGGGAAAGTGTTAGTTGGTTAGTTTTGGTTAATATGTACATAGTGCAAACTTGACAGATGACCTGTTCACCCTGAAGTGGACCATTTTAAAACATGCTTACTACAAGAAAGTGCATTTCTGTTTGTAATGTAGGCCAACTATTTGATGTCTGTATTCTGTTTACTGCCTCCTCTACATATAATGTCATGGCTCACTTACTACCCCTCCTATACAGTATCCCTAACTCTACAGCATCTCTCCTACTCTCTCCTCCCTGCAAAAATAGTGTTACAGTAATCCAGCCGCAAACCTATCAGGGCTCTGGCTATGTTCACTCAGTAAGTCGCCGACAGGAAAGGTCTGCAGGCATTGAATAGTTTAGAGGTATGGGCTGCTGAGGAGGCAATTGCATTAACCTGTCTAGTGAGGGATGGCGTAGCATCTAGCTAGACCCCAATGTCTTTACACTGCTAGAGACCTGAATACAGTTACCCTCAATGCTAAATGATTTGGCGGCTGTGCTGAATTGTTTAAGTGATGTGTCAGAGCACACCAGGAGAAGTTCTGTATTATTGTCATTAAGACACAGTTGGTGGTTGGTCATCCATGTCTGGATGGTGTGGTAGATGGTGAAAAGATTGTCTGAGTCCGTGTCATAGTTGGCGGTGAGGGGGAGGAGGATCTGAGCATCATCTGCATAGTTCGTGTTTGAAATTCTTTTGCCGTCAAGCCGATCAAATAAGGGCTTAGTGAATATGTTGTAGAGTGTCGATGAGCCTTGGGGGACACTGCACAGCGCCAGGGTTGATGGTGCTGAAGCACTGGGTGAGAAGACCATCATGGTCTTCTCAGACAGGAAGGATGACATCCAGGCTATGGTGTCAGGGGCAAAGTGTGCTGCAAAGGCCAGGTGTTTGCACAGTGTTCGACAGTCTAAGCAAAATGTTGCTGAAAGAGTGAGAAGTAGGAAGTGGGCTGTTTTACCGGCCTCTTTGATGTTGTCTAGTTGAATATCTACATTGAGGAGGGCTGATTCCGTACCATGGTCAGGGCGGAAGCCAGATTGGCGATGGCACAGGAGGTTATGCACTTTTAGGAAGCTTTGGATCTGAAAGTATGCTGCCTATCCAAAATATTTAACACAAAGGGTACCGTGGTGATGGGCCTGTAGTTGGAAGGGATGGTGGGGTCCAAGGTAGGATGTTTTAAGAGAGGGAGGATCCATGTGTTCTTGAGGGTGGTTGGCACTGAGCAGGCATTGAAGGATGAGTTGATAAGAGTGGTAAGGAAAGGAGCAAGGTCTTCTACGCATTCTTTAATGACAGCTGCAGGACAGATGTCACCTTGGTAACACCATGATTTAAGGCCTTTGACAATTTGGGTGGCTTCCAGAGTGGAGATTGGTATAAAAATGAAAAGGGGGACGTTGGTGGGGAGGGCTTGAGTTTTGGCAGAGTCAATGGCTACAGATCCTAATATGATTTTTTCTGTCAGAGATCTTTTTTTTGGAGTGTGTACATTTTATGGAGGAGGGCACTTTGAATATTGCAGCACCAAGTACTATCTTGGATGCCATTAGGGGACGTTGATATCAGAGAGTCAAGTTCCCACAGAATGGCGAAGAGTTCCCAAGTGCTGGATTTAGCTTTCTCAATTCTCGAGTTGTAGGTTGTTCTCTGAGATAATGGCTTTGTTTACAGGTGTTGGCTACCAGCATAACGCTGGTTTTGTTTTTAACAGAAGGGAGGAGGTTCCATTTGGCTTCAGACTGGCACTTGTGAAGACAAAAGGGCCTCATTACGACCTCGGCAGTCCGGGACACGGCGCTTGTGAAGACAAAAGGGCCTCATTACGACCTCGGCAGTCCGGGACACGTCCGGGACCGGGTTCCCAGAATGGGGAATTACCGGGCTATTCCGAGTTTGGAGGGCCCGGTAATCCCTCCCTCCAGGAACCCGGGCCCGGACCTTCCCCATTCCCATTTCAGCCCCCATAGGGTTGAATGGGAATGGGAGAGGGAGCAAACAACGGGACGATTACGAGTGGCCCGTTGTTGCTCCCTCTTCCCCTCGCGAGACGCGGTAAGGATGCCTGGTTTTACCAGGCGTCCTTACCGGGTCCCGCGAGGGGACCTCGTAATGTGGCAGAACGGGTTTAACGGGTCCGCCTCCTTTTGCGGAGCCCGTTAACCCATTCCGCCAGGGTCGTAATGAGGCCCAAAGGGTTTTGAGTTCTGGTATGAACCAGGTGTTGCGGTGCAAGGTCGCTTTCGTTTTTCTCAGGGTGAGGGGTGCTAAAGTGTTAATGGCGTCCATGAAAGTGGTGTTATAATTATGCACCAGCATTGTCCGGTCGAAGATCCTAGATGGGGCATAGAATAGTCCACCATTTAGAGGTAGGAGGTGAGTTTTCATGCTTTTAGTTTGAGCTATAGGTAGCTGTGGGAGGCAGTGGAAGGGGGGTTGCGGAAGGGACGATGGCTGTAGGCAATTTAAAGGAGTTATATTACGGGATTTATACCATGCACCACTACAATTTGCATGCTGCGGGATTAAGCAAAGCAGTATGCCTGGATAAATGGGATGAGAACGGCCAGCACAGAGAGAGACTATGGACCAGGAAGGGATGGGGTGTCAGGCAATGGCAGTAGTCTTTCTGAGGGTTGAGACAGCCTGAAGTAATATGCCTGTGGTGTCCTTGCATCTTGCATATATGCTGTACGCCATTCAGGTGTGCATTAAAGAGACGTGCAGTTACATTTGTGGAAATCTGCTGCAAATAAATTATTTGCGCTGGAGATATATTTTCTTAATGTGTATAAATACCATGGCTAATAAAACTGGCCCACTCTTGTCCTGGCAGGCACTCATAATGAGGCGGTAATGCTTGTTCGAGTCACCATGTCCTCGAATGGTATGTCACTTTAATCAGTCCCAGTTCATCCACACCCATCTGGCAGAACAGATGAAGAACACAAACCATACTCAATGGTGATCACAGTTTGCACAGTTCATATGTCAGAAGACCACAGGCAGAGCTAGCATTAGCCCACAATAATCTAGAAGAAGCCACATAGGGCGTGTAGCAATAATCCATAAAACCACAGGCAGAGCTAGCAGTAGCCCACAATAATCTAGAAGGAGCCACACAGGGCGTTTAGCAATAAGCCACAAGACCACAGCCTGAGCTAGGAGTAGCCCACAATAATCTAGAAGAAGCCACACAGAGCGTGTAGCAATAAGCCACAAGACAACAGGCAGAGCTAGCAGTAGCCCACAATAATCTAGAAGAAGCCACACAGGTGTAGCAATAAACTACAAGACCACAGGCAGAGCTAGCAGTAGCCCACAATAATCTAGAAGAAGCCACACAGGGCATGTAGCAATAAGCCACAAGACCACAGGCTGAGCTAGCAGTAGCCCACAATAATCTAGAAGAAGCCACACAGGGCGTGTAGTAATACGCCACAGGACCAGAGGCTGAGCTAGCAGTAGCCCACAATAATCTAGAAGAAGCCACACAGGCTGTGTAGCAATACGCCACAAGACCACAGGCAGAGCTAGCAGTAGCCCACAATGATCTACAAGAAGCCACACAGGGTGTGTAGCAATAAGCCACACAACCACAGGCAGAGCTAGCAGTAGCCCACAATAATCTAGAAGAAGCCACACAGGCTGTGTAGCAATACGCCACAAGACCACAGGCAGAGCTAGCAGTAGCCCACAATAATCTAGAAGAAGCCACACAGGTGTGTAGCAATAAACTACAAGACCACAGGCATAGCTAGAAGTAGCCCACAATAATCTAGAAGAAGCCACACAGGGCGTGTAGCAATACGCCACAAGACCAGAGGCTGAGCTAGCAGTAGCCCACAATAATCTAGAAGAAGCCACACAGGCTGTGTAGCAATATGCCGCAAGACCACAGGCAGAGCTAGCAGTAGCCCACAATGATCTAGAAGAAGCCACACAGGGTGTGTAGCAATAAGCCACACAACCACAGGCAGAGCTAGCAGTAGCCCACAATAATCTAGAAGAAGCCACACAGGGCGTCTAGCAATATGCCATAAAACCACAGGCAGAGCTAGCAGAAACCCATAATAATCTAGAAGAAGCCACACAGGGCGTGTAGCAATAAGCCACAAAACCACAGGCAGAGCTAGCAGTATCCCACAATAATCTAGAAGAAGCCACACAGGGCATGTCGCAATATGCCACAAGACCACAGGCTGAGCTAGCAGTAGCCCACAATAATCTAGAAGAAGCCACACAGGCTGTGTAGCAATACCCCACAAGACCACAGGCAGAGCTAGCAGTAGCCCACAATGATCTAGAAGAAGCCACGCAGGGCGTGTAGCAATAAGCCACACAACCACAGGCAGAGCTAGCAGTAGCCCACCATAATCTAGAAGAAGCCACACAGGGCGTCTAGCAATACGCCATAAAACCACAGGCAGAGCTAGCAGAAACCCACAATAATCTAGAAGACGCCACACAGGGCGTGTAGCAATAAGCCACAAGACCACAGGCTGAGCTAGCAGTAGCCCACAATAATCTAGAAGAAGCCACACAGGCTGTGTAGCAATACGCCACAAGACCACAGGCAGAGCTAGCAGTAGCCCACAATAATCTAGAAGAAGCCACACAGGTGTGTAGCAATAAACTACAAGACCACAGGCATAGCTAGCAATAGCCCACAATAATCTAGAAGAAGCCACATAGGGCGTGTAGCAATACGCCACAAGACCAGAGGCTGAGCTAGCAGTAGCCCACAATAATCTAGAAGAAGCCACACAGGCTGTGTAGCAATATGCCGCAAGACCACAGGCAGAGCTAGCAGTAGCCCACAATGATCTAGAAGAAGCCACACAGGGTGTGTAGCAATAAGCCACACAACCACAGGCAGAGCTAGCAGTAGCCCACAATAATCTAGAAGAAGCCACACAGGGCGTCTAGCAATATGCCATAAAACCACAGGCAGAGCTAGCAGAAACCCATAATAATCTAGAAGAAGCCACACAGGGCGTGTAGCAATAAGCCACAAAACCACAGGCAGAGCTAGCAGTATCCCACAATAATCTAGAAGAAGCCACACAGGGCATGTCGCAATATGCCACAAAACCACAGGCTGAGCTAGCAGTAGCCCACAATAATCTAGAAGAAGCCACACAGGCTGTGTAGCAATATGCCACAAGACCACAGGCAGAGCTAGCAGTAGCCCACAATGATCTAGAAGAAGCCACGCAGGGCGTGTAGCAATAAGCCACACAACCACAGGCAGAGCTAGCAGTAGCCCACCATAATCTAGAAGAAGCCACACAGGGCGTCTAGCAATACGCCATAAAACCACAGGCAGAGCTAGCAGAAACCCACAATAATCTAGAAGAAGCCACACAGGGCGTGTAGCAATAAGCCACAAGACCACAGGCTGAGCTAGCAGTAGCCCACAATAATCTAGAAGAAGCCACAAAGGGTGTGTAGCAATACACCACAAGACCATAGGCAGAGCTAGCAGAAACCCACAATAATCTAGAAGAAGCCACACAGGGCGTGTAGCAATAAGCCACAAAACCACAGGCAGAGCTAGCAGTAGCCCACAATAATCTAGAAGAAGCCACAAAGGGTGTGTAGCAATACACCACAAGACCATAGGCAGAGCTAGCAGTAGCCCACAATAATATAGAAGAAGCCACACAGGGCATGTAGCAATAAGTCAGAAGTCCACAGACGACAGAGCTAGCAGTAGCCCACAATAATCTAGAAGAAGCCACACAGGGTGTGTAGCAATATACCACAAGACCACAGGCAGAGTTATCAGTAGCCCACAATAATCTAGAAGAAGCCACACAGGGCATTTAGCAATAAACCACAAGACCACAGGCAGAGCTAGCAGTAGCCCACACTAATCTAGAAGAAGCCACACAGGTCCCAGCAATAAGCCACAAGACCACAGGCAGAGATAGCAGCAGCCCACAAAGCCACACAGGGCATGTAGCAATAAGCCACAAAACCACAGGCAGAGCTAGCAGTAGCCCACAATAATCTAGAAGAAGCCACACAGGGCATGTAGCAATAAGACATAAAACCACAGGCAGAGCTAGCAGTAGCCCACACTAATCTCTAAGAAGCCACACAGGGTGTGTAGCAATATGCCAGAAGACCACATGCAGGCTTGTAGAAACACTCTAAAAGACTTCACACAGGGGTCTTCTCAATTATCCACAAGACGCCACGCATGGCATATAGCAACTGGCCACAGGACATCACACTGATCTTGTAGCAATAATCCACAGGAGGACACCGAGAGCTCACATAGGGCTAGCATGAATACTCTGACAGACTGCATATAGGGATCGGAGCAATAATTCACAGAACCACACAGAGGGTTCGTAGCAATAATCCACAATATTGCATACAGGGTTTGTAGAAATATTCGACATGTGCAAACACAGGGATCATAGCAGTACTCCACAAAACCCCACAGAGGATGCATATCACTAGTTTACACTTTACCATGCACAGGATTAGTGGCAATAGTCCACAAGACTGCACACGGGGAGAATAGCAATAGCTCACAAAACGACACGTAGAGCTAGAAACAATAGTCTAGCAGGCCGTACATAGGATTAGCATCAATAATCCACAACACTGCACACAGGGCTAGCATCAATAATCCACAACACTGCACACAGGGCTAGCATCAGTAATCCACAACACTGCACATAGGGCTAACAGAAATATTCCACATGCCTGCACACATGGCTAGTAAGCATAGGACCCAACACTGCCAACAGGATTAATAGCAATAGTCAAAAACTCGGGATTAGTCACAATAGTCAACAAAGCGACACACAGGGCTTTTTGCAATAGTCCACAAGACTGCACACAAATATATTACTGATAAATCACAAAACTGCACAAAAGACTAGCTGGAATGTTCCAAAGGACTGCATGCAAGGCTAGCTGAAATAGTGCACAAGACTACACACAGGGCAAAAAGTACATTGATTGCAATTCAACAAACGTGTGATGGTTTCCTTTTTGGAAACCAGACATGTGCCTCATGTTAGAAATGTCCAGGTTACATTCTTGAGCACTAGGTACAAGGTTCCTGCATATGTCCCATTGAGATGACCCACTGGCCATCCTCACCAACGCCAGCTCAGGCTCTACTGAATCTCTCAGAAAACTCACTCAGACCATGCAAACACCATTTTCTTGAGCTGGCCTTCATTCAACCTGCATCAAAATTCTACCAGCTTTCATGGGTGGGCAGCAAGAAAAATACAGAATCACAATCCCAAGATACAACCTCTCCCTTGCTTTACCGACAACAAACCAGAAACACAACATGCACACACACATAGCCAGACAAACTCCCAAAATGCAAACTAAGACATGCCACATACATCGACTCCACATTCCAGCATGACAACAAATAACACACTAGGCACTCGCAGCAGAAACCCAAGGTGGCACAGACTGAAAACCTGAAGCGATGCACCACCAGGACCTTAGGTACAAAACCTCAGCATGCCACCCTATGCTATCTTCCTCTGTGGCTACTCACACATGCTACAGAAGGATGTTACAACAAACATGTGATTGTGACTCAGGGATTGCTGACCTGGGTAAGCTGCTAAACTCTCACTCAGAAACAACCCACCTATGCAATCACACCGCTGAGAATGTCGTAAGCACCACCACACCCCTGTGTTCAATACCAAAACACCTCTGCCACCAGACACACAGCGCCACCTTATGCCCTCATTCATGCTACAAGATACCTGGCACCAACAGACACTCCGGCTCATGCCAACAGGACCAGATCATTACTAGATGCACCCGTGTATGCCAGCAGAGACACATGCATGCACCATATACAGCCTTGCAACCAAGCACACTGTGCCACGAGATACCACTGCCAACTTTATGTGCAGATGCCATCCGGCCTCATGATGCCTCCTTGGGTGGTACAGAGAACGGAATCCAGTGATTATAAAGAATACAAAATAAAGAATTCATTTTCAACGAATAAAAAACTACAAAAAATACAGAATTAAAAAAAATATATATATGTGGGGGTAGGGAAAGGGGTTAAATCTGGCAGGCAGGGCTTTGGGGTGCGGTTTTAAATATTGTTTTGGGATCAGTTAAAAATTAATTCTTCATTTGTTTCTTCGTTATAATCACATGTAACCACTGAGAACACTGCCATGGGCAAATTAATATAATATGATTATGAGATCCCAAACCCACTAATCTACAATTGTACCCTGTGGTAATTTAGAACATCCTAATTTAAAAGGGGCATGCATGTCTTGTATCTATGGACCTCCTCCGAGGCCTCAATGTGGATACAGTTACACTGACATGTTCAACATCCTGCATACATGGTACTTCCCCAACAATACCTAAGGTTAAGTGGCCCCATACACTGCCATTAAAGCCAATCAGCTGCTGAATGGGGCAACGGGACACGATTGCCAGCATAAAACAAGTAGACTCTTGTCCGCAACCTCAGGCAACGGATCTCTAAGGTCTATGCTCGAAAAGGGGACCCGCCATGTTTATGGGATCATCAACTCTGCTCCAGATCGGGCACCAATGAAGGCCCTCTTCACAGAAACGGTTCCATGCGGCAGAAGTTCTGAATCTTCTGTTCACCCCCCACCACAGGCGAGCAGAATGATTCCAAAGACTGACCATATGGCACAGACATTGGCAGGGCAGTTGCCCTCGAGCCTTCCGCATCACACGTCATTTCCTGCTGAGTCTACATGCAGTGTGAACCTCTCCAGCCGCAGCGCTCAGCACAGCCGTCTCCTGCCTAGTGAATGTGCATGGTCGGTGACATGTATCGGGCTCCTCAGAGCCCAACTAGTCCCCAGGCATCCCCTCCGTGCTTTCCTGTACTGGAAGGCATCTGTATACACTCCCACCAAATGCGGGACTATAGTAGGTCGCCCACCTGATGGTGTTGCTATCAGTACAAGGGGGGCTTGTTGGAGCGGCTGCTCAATCCCCCATTCACCACATCTAGCCATGACGCAGCGGGGCCCCCTTTACAATCGCCATGCACAGACAAACACAAGTTCTTTGCAAGTTCCAGGTTCCACAATAACCCGCCAAACTCCTCAAGTCAGGCGCGGCTTCACTCTCCTGCTGTAGTCAGTGCTGCGGCAGTTACTCCAATTGAGCTGTCCATGAAATCTCTTAACCTGACAGTAACCTCACTCCAACCACAAATGCCCCCTGCTGAGCTTCCTGACGCCACTTCCGGAAACTGCTCTGCATTTTTAACATCAGCCTTCTTCCTCTGACGGGACATGTGGCTTTGGGTACTGGGGCCACTTAGACCCCTTCTGGGCTGAATCTTAGACTATTGTGTAGCTGTGCACTATTCCTGCCTGGCACTTGAAGAGCCACCCGTCTTCCCTGGCCGAATCCCCTTTGTGCAGGTGATCTGACGAGGAAGGTTGGCATCTTTGTGAGCCAGTGGGTGGTCACTTCTGTGCTAAATCTGTTAGGTGTGTGATGGTTTCCTCGCTGGAGACCAGCCTTGAGACTCTTAATGGAAAAGGGCCTGTAATTTATCATACACTATTAACATGCTTCCTGTTACTCTTAGTATATGCTACCTTTAGACCATACATCAGCCATCTTCAACAACACCAACTTAGATCCAGCTGAATCTCAGAACACTAATTCAACTATGCACGCAACATTCTCCTGAGCCGCCAATCATAACCGCACACCAGCACTCTACCAGAATGTATGGGTGGGCAGCAGGATCACAATCCCAGGATACACAGCACCTATGCCCTTCCTTCCATTCAGTAACCGTATGTTCTGTGTTTTTAGCATGAAGTCGATTCATGAAAGGACAATATACCGCTCCCACATCCCGGTTCACTCAGTTCATCGCTCCAGGCCTTACATCACCGCTGTGCTATCCGGGCTTCACTCAGCTGGTGCGTGGAGGTGATCCACTTTGGATTAAGCAGCTTCCAAGCATCTGGGCACATGACCAAGAATAACAACGGCTACCACAGACATAACAGAGGCAAACAACATTTACAAGGAACTTTGCCATTTGGTGCGCTTCAAAGACTTTCATTGTGTAGCTACACAGCTGGTTTTCCCAAACTGCAATCACCCCATTAAAGGAATCAATAATATTGTTTATGTACTTTGCAAATAATTTCAAATGTCTGGAAATGCAAATTCTTCACAGAGCAAACCACTTGCTTGACTCTATCTGCACAGGATCGCATGGGCCCTCTTTTGAAAGGATGTCAAGTGCGGATGTCGTGCATGTCCAGGTATTGCACTGTGCACAAGTCAGTATGGCACAAGAACATAAATGTCAATACAAGGGTCCCTCCAGGTATTGCACTGTGCACAAGTCAGTGTGGCACAAGAGCATAGATGTCAACAAAACGGTCCCCCCCAGGTATTGCACTGTGCACAAGTCAGTATGGCACAAGAACATAAATGTCAATACAAGGGTCCCTCCAGGTATTGCACTGTAGACAAGACAGTGTGGCACAAGAGCATAGATGTCAACACAACGGTCCCCCCCAGGTATTGCACTGTGCACAAGTCAGTGTGGCACAAGAGCATAGATGTCAACACAACGGTCCCTCCAGGTATTGCACTGTGCACAAGTCAGTGTGGCACAAGAGCATAGATGTCAACAAAACGGTCCCCCCCAGGTATTGCACTGTGCACAAGTCAGTATGGCACAAGAACATAAATGTCAATACCAGGGTCCCTCCAGGTATTGCACTGTAGACAAGACAGTATGGCACAAGAGCATAAAGGTCAACACAACGGTCCCTCCAGGTATTGCACTGTGCACAAGTCAGTGTGGCACAAGAGCATAGATGTCAACACAACGGTCCCCCCCAGGTATTGCACTGTGCACAAGTCAGTGCAGCACAAGAGGATACATGTCAACACAGCGGTCCGTCCAGGTATTGCACTGTGCACAAGTCAGTGTGGCACAAGAGCATAGATGTGAACACACGGGTCCCTCCAGGGGTTTATGGTCTTTCCATCTAATGCCATTGCATCCAATGCCAATCCATCGAAAAAAATGTTTTTTTAGGGTGCGGGGGTCCCCCTAAACTCCTGTTTACTTACCCTTTATAATGCACCTAAACAAAAATGAACCCTTTACCCCCCAAAAATATGCATTCGATGGAAACCTTTTAGATGGAAACATTTCGATGGAATGGCATTAGATGCAATGGCATTAGAAGGAAAGACCAGTTACCCCTCCAGGTATTGCACTGTGCACAAGTCAGTGTGGCACAAGTGTATCGATGTCAACACAACGGTCCATCCAGGTATTGCACTGTGCACAAGTCAGTGTGGCACAAGAGCATAAATGTCAACACAACGGTCCTTCCAGGTATTGCCCTGTGCACAAGTCAGTGTGGCACAAGTGTATCGATGTCAACACAATGGTCCCTCCAGGTATTGCACTGTGCACAAGTCAGTGTGGCACAAGAGCATAAATGTCAACACAACGGTCCCTACAGGTATTGCACTGAACAGAAGTGAGTGTGGCACAAGAGCATAAATGTCAACACAACGGTCCGTCCAGGTATTGCACTGTGCACAAGTCAGTGTGGCACAAGTGTATCGATGTCAACACAACGGTCCCTCCAGGTATTGCACTGCACAGAAGTGAGTGTGGCACAAGAGCATAACGGTCAACACAGCAGGCCTTCCAGGTATTGCACTGCGCACAAGTCAGTGTGGCACAAGAGCATGAAGGTCAACACGGCGGTCCCTCCAGGTATTGCACTGTGCACAAGTCAGTGTGGCACAAGAGCATGAAGGTCAACACGGCGGGCCCTCCAGGTATTGCCCTGTGCACAAGTCAGTGTGGCACAAGTGTATCGATGTCAACACAACGGTCCCTCCAGGTATTGCACTGTGCACAAGTCAGTGTGGCACAAGAGCATAAATGTCAACACAACGGTCCCTACAGGTATTGCACTGAACAGAAGTGAGTGTGGCACAAGAGCATAAATGTCAACACAACGGTCCGTCCAGGTATTGCACTGTGCACAAGTCAGTGTGGCACAAGTGTATCGATGTCAACACAACAGTCCCTCCAGGTATTGCACTGCACAGAAGTGAGTGTGGCACAAGAGCATAACGGTCAACACAGCAGGCCTTCCAGGTATTGCACTGCGCACAAGTCAGTGTGGCACAAGAGCATGAAGGTCAACACGGCGGGCCCTCCAGGTATTGCACTGTGCACAAGTCAGTGTGGCACAAGAGCATGAAGGTCAACACGGCGGGCCCTCCAGGTATTGCACTGTGCACAAGTCAGTGTGGCACAAGAGCATAAATGTCAACACAACGGTCCCTCCAGGTATTGCACTGTGCACAAGTCAGTGTGGCACAAGTGTATCGATGTCAACACAACGGTCCGTCCAGGTATTGCACTGCACAGAAGTGATTGTGGCACAAGAGCATAACGGTCAACACAGCGGGCCCTCCAGGTATTGCACTGTACATGAGTCAGTGTGGTATACAAGTCAGTGCGGCACAAGAGGATACATGTCAACACAAATGTCCGTCCAGGTATTGCACTGTACACAAGTCAGTGTGGGTCCCACTTTTAATTAAACATATTGGTTGGTAGCCTAACCAATTTCTAGATCAACACGAAGTAACCTGGCCTTGAATAGTTTATTTGAACTTAAAAAATGACCAAGCACTAATAAACAATGCTGTAATTCATTTTCAGTGTTTACTATGTAGATTTGTATTCATTTGTATTTATTAAATAAACACAAATCTGCATAGTAGACACTGAAAATGAATCAGTGGGTGAATCTTTCTGAGGGACCCCCCCTCCTTAAGTTATCATACATAATTCAAATGAAACACTGGTTCCCGGTGACAAAATCAAGGTTCTATAAATATATACACACTTAACCAAACACACCATCTGCAAAAGAGCAAATACAAAAAACAAAACAAAACACACCAATGGAAAAATATGTGCAGTTCCATGGGTGGTAGGTAGATTACTTGCCCCAAAGGGATAAATTGTTGGTGAAACCAGGAGAGATCATGACCTTACAAGTCTCTAGGTCCCATGTGGCCAAGGGGGCAGTTCGGAGTCAACAGCACCTGAATTCAGTTCCTTGTGGGTTGATGGAGTCAGACCAGGTGTTGAACGTTGCTGCGGGCGGATGAAGCGCAGTTTAGGTATGTTGGATCGTATAGGCCCAAGCAGCAAGCAGACGCCAATTAGGGGTGAATGCGGTCGCCAAGTGCAGTAGAAAGGTGACCCTAAAGGATGCAGGTTGGGGCGGTCCCAGTATCGCTAAGCAGAAGGCTAGGCCGAGTCGGGCTTAGGTCGGCGGTAGGGGTCTAGGAGTGACACTACAGCTGTTCGAGTCGGTGGACAACAGTTGCTAATTGGTGATCATGGGTGGTCGATTTGCAGGTCAGTGCAGCGGCTGTTCAAGGGATAGCTGGGTCGATACATGGTTGCAACCCCTGGTCAGAGTCGGTGTGTGACTGACCAGTGTTTCAGGTTAGGTCCCAGCGTCGAGTAGTCGCTTTGGGCCTAGCAGATGACGATCTTAGCAGAGGAACAATACAGTGTTGAGCTGGTTCGAGGTGCAAACAATATTTGGATTGGTGGAGGAGCGCAACAACCAGCACTGAGTCTTCCCCTCTTGTTCAAGGTTCAGTGAACAGAGAGAGACCGGTTTGGTGCAGTAGAGCAGGGAGCGTTGGCTGGTCTCACCGATCGGCTGCTCTGAGGCCCAATAAAGGGGACTCGAGGACAGGATGGTTCCATTCAGGGACTTCTCTCCCAGATCTAAGAGATTCCAGTGCAGAGTGGTAGGTCATGGTCCACAGCAGAGGTAACTCCCGATGTGCACTGGGAGTTGGTAGGGGACAGATCTTCTTTTTGCCTTGAACGGCTCCTTCTTCAACTCAGGCTGAGGGCTTTGGAAAGTTCAACTTTCCCAAAGGAAGTCCAGTGAGTTCTTCAGAGTGAATCTGCTGCCTTAAGAGGATCCTATAGGATTGGAGGGACTCTGCTGAAGGGGTGGGAGCCCCCTTCCTTTAGGGGCACAAGTCCTCAGGTGATTGGTCTAAAGCTAGCCTGCCTTAGTGGGCCACTCCCTGCTCCTGGATGAAGTGGACTTCGCCCTCCTGATGTGACACCCAAAGTGCTTTGCTTGGGAGGAAGTTTTGAGGACAGGAAAGGGAAAGAGAGACAGAGGGAAACAAAATGATGAAAGTCTTCTTCCAGTGACCAGAGCCCTCCTGTCTATTCATGTCCCACACCCTTACGACTAAAGAGAAAGGCCCTTTGGAGATGCAGCAAGATGGTGTGAGGCTACTCTCTTTAAATGGGTGTGCGCCTTTGATGCCTAGGCCTAGGACAGCTCTCTGGTGTGTGGCTGTCTCTGGAGGAGGTGGTTACTGTGTTTTGGATCTGCCTTTTGGCAGCATCAACCCGTCTGATTAGACTGCACATCATCTTCCCCAGGAGAGCGGGCTCATGGGAACTGACACATGTGAGATATTAACTGCTATGTGGCAGCCATGTTCATATGTAACACCATGGACTATGCCTAAATTAAAAAACGCTGCCCCCATGCTGAAGAGACTAAGCTGTTGCTGCGGCTGTCTAGTGGACAGCTTGTGGCCATTGAACCTGCTTTATGCCACGAGTGGAGCAGGTGCTGTGGATCAGGCTCCTTATTTAGCAGGGCACAAACACACTATGATTTTGGCATGGAGTTGGTGAAGAAGGCATATCTGGCTAGCAGATTACCCTTTTGGAGATGGAAATGTTTGCATCATTTTATGTATAAAAAGTCAGGGATTTGCACCCTTGCCAGATGACAATTCGCCACAGCTGACCCCTGTCATAGGCATTGCAACTCTGACACCATCAATGAACGAAAGAGAAATTGTTCCTTAATAAGATCAGACTCCTCAGACTCTTCAAAGAGCAGCCCAATGGAAGTAAGAATGCCAGGCCAGAACAAACCACCTGGTCCTTCCACGCCACCTACTATCGGACCAGCATGATACATACAGTAGTAGACAGCAGTAGAGGATACCTGAAGGGAGAAGCACTGACGATGTGTGCTCCACCACTACATTCCCCACAACACAAGATTTCACCTGTTATACCAGCATTGTAGAATAATCTGCAAATCGTAAGATCTAAATGTGAATATGGCAGGTGGAGTCCGAAAACGTCATAAGTGGAGAGTTGCTAATCTTAGTAAAGGAAGTTAAGTAATTTGTAAAATAATAATAATATTAATTTATTTCTTATATAGCGCTACACACCAATAGGTCTAAGAGCACTCAAATAATAGAAGGCATTATTAAATGACTTTAGCAGTGAACAATTTTTCAGAGCACGCCAAAAAGTAGAAAGGGTTATGATATGATATGACATTTATAACGCGCCTATACGCAAGTGTTTCAAGGCACGACAAGGCAAGGGAGGGGAACAAAGGGAGGACAGACAACGATCTTACTAGGCCAGGTGTCATTCAGATCATGAAAGTGCGTGGGAAGGGGCAGGACAGTGCAGTACATGAGACTAGATAATAACAGTAAGTATAGTAACGGCCAGCATGTGGCAAGTGCATGGGTAAGTGCAGGCGTCAGGGCTCAAGGGCTGGTAGGGGGACTGTAGGGATACAGAAACAGTTCCCAAGTGCAGGGGTTGCCCATGGGCAGTGTAGGTGTGTGCTGCTGCTGGGGGAGGGACCTAGACCCGAGACAAGAGGGTGTCCAGGTAGCCAAGTGATTGAATACCCAGAAATGTTTGTGTTCAGGGGAGATCTGTGGCACCACTGTAGATGAAAAGTGAATCTGTCCTCTTCCAGTAAATGATGCTTAATGCACTATTTTCGGAGACCCAGCATTCAGGAACCAGTTAGCGGCATCTGTATCGATGTGACAAAAAAATCAGAGATGGTGCTTGATGTGCATTGGGGAACATTGTAATCGCTCAGTCTGCGTGCTATAGGTTCCAGAGTCACACCATTGAAAAGATAGTACCGTCGAACTCTAGGTGTACTGACAAGGGCGCCACAGCTTCTCAGGAGGGCCAGCCTGGAGTAGAAAAAGCGAATTTAACTGATTGCATGTGCATGGTCACTGCTTCCATTAGACCAATGCAATCAATGGTAGAATTGGGCAGGAGAGGATTATCGGGACCCATAACCACATTCATGACGATGATCTCATTTGTGTACAAGGAAATCTAAGGTTGTCCCTAATGGATGGTACCTCCATTGCATAGCATTCCGATGACAATCTTCAACTTCATCTCTCATGTTGTTGGGGGCAGGTACGAATCACAAAATGTACACATATCATGATCAGGACTATCAATGAACAAGGGGGGAGTGTCTCACAGAACAACAACGAAAATACAATATATAGACAGTAGACTCTTACCAGTAAAGGAGAGAGTAAGCTTGGTCAAGAAATATAGTAATCATTATATATTCAAATTTGATTTATATACTTCACACGATTCTATAAAAATGTACCAAATATTCATCCTATAGTTTATACAAACATCTGGTAATTCTAAAAACATTAAAATTTAATATTACACCATTAAAGGGTATAATCACAAGGAAGAAAAATGTTATTTTAAGTTTTTTAAAATGTTCATGTGCAGAAAGACTTCATAGCTGGTACTATGATTCTAAATTAGAGGCGAAAAAGCTTCCCATGTTTATCCTGTTTTTCATATGGGTCATGAATGTAATCCTTTCAGGTGGCTAATAAAGTGCTAAGCAGATGCATAAATGCTAACAAAGAAAGTGCTGAGTGTCAACTACAGGTATCTCCAATCATAACATAAAATATCCTGTTAATTCTAGTTTCAACGATTTGTACATCTAGTTATGGAAAAACTGATATTCGTCTTCCTCAGGACAAAGTACAACGGGCAAGTTTTCACCAATATGCATTCGAACACGTGTGGTATGGTGAACGAATATCCCGACTTGTTGTTGTTCATCGGTATTCTTATGACATCACCCTTAGGTGAATTAGGATCAATATTTTCCTTGTTTCTTCCAGTGTGGAGGGCAATTGCTTCATACTCCAGCCCAATCAAAAGTCAGATAATAGGCAATTTATCTGCATTCTTGGTTTAATAGATGGCAGAAATGTTGTCTGGAAGTCAATATATTCCAACGGGCCGAGGGACCTTTTGAAGGCCATATGTTTCAATTGAGCTTTATTCCAATAGAGGAACTGAGATGCAACCTGTCACGCTCCAAGCAGTGCGAATAGCAAAGGACTGGCATTCCAGTGGCGAAAACCACTGCAATGATTATCTACATTTCCACGTCATGACACAATCAAAGGTTTGTGCGTTTCATTTTTTGTGAAAGTGATTATGGAATGCACACCTTATTAATGTCCTTAAAAGAGGAACTTTAGTGTGTGGGGAGTAACAATATACAGAGCATGAGGTGCGGGGGAGAAATCACAATCCTGGCACATGGAATGTACATATAAGAGGAGCAAAAATGTTCCCATAGTTCCCAATTTTTAATGTGAGACTTGAGAAAATATAATACATTTGAAAATATTATGTAATATACGTAATATTATGTAATATACAACATCATAATAAGACTATTTGAAGAGTTCAAAGATTCTTATCATGATGTGTATTGCATAAGATTTTTTAATGTATTATATTTTCACAAATTTCAAATTCAAAATTGCATACAAAAGTTTTGTGTTTTTTTGGCCTATGATAGAGTGCAGGGGGACGCGAGTTGCCTTACTTTGGGAACTTTTTTGCTTCTTTTATTTTTTGCGAAACAGCCTCCCTGAGAAAGAATGTTATTAAAATGATATAAAGTGATGAGAAACAACAACTTAAAAACTGCAAACCCCCCACATTTTCAAACCTTTATGAATCAGGGAAAAGCCTGGCAGCTCTCATAAGTGAAAGTCACACTCTGAAGTCTCGTTTCTTTTGGCTAGATTTCTCTCTGCGACTCCCGCTACAACTATCAAATACTACCCCCATTATCTTCCCCGATCAAAATTTGCCTCAACCTTTTCCCTAATGCACACCATGTCTGATGCCTCCTTTTACTGCATGCCCTGCATTCTTCTGCAGATTACTTTTTGTAGTGTCGAATCAGCACTGACACTTTTTTGTTTCTCCAAAACTAATTGTCAAGAAAAATTCAAGAATTCTAATTTGCTTTTGAATTCTTTTTTCTTTCTCTTTTGAGCACACGACCAGATTTCGAATGGTGGATTTCTTTATTGACCAATTACAGATAAAATAGATGCAATTTCCATTGCATGCATTTTAAAGCTTACAATGAATTCTGCACCAACCCTTCACTTTTTCTTTTGGTTTTTCATGCATTACTGTCCAATGGACATTGTTTTTGTTGAACACAGGAAAACATTGCAATGGGTATTCTAAGTATTTTCATTTTAGAATCTGTTTTTATGTCAACAGTACATTATTGGATTTTGTGCAATTTTGCAATGAAAAATCCAGCACGGGGGAACAAAGTCTCCCCAATCACACCTTATCCATGACTCAGCAGTTACCATCAGAGAATGACTCAGCGAGTTTGATGTACACATATGTACTTAACAATGCACCATAAGCAATCTCTTCTGGTTCAGTGGGAGATACGAAAGCAGGACTGATGCATGAATCTCAAATCTTTGAACATTATAATTTGATTCTAATTTACAGTCACAACCTCTACTAGAGATTTCACTCACTTGTCACTCTAATTTTAGAGATTCAACTGTCTAAGTCATGGGTCTGCGATTTGTGTTTCTTCAGATATTTTGGACTAGGACTCCCATGATCCCTCACCATTTGCTATGCAGGCTAAGACTGACCGGAGATGTAGTTTAATTCATACTAACTGCTGGTCATATTGTTTAGCCATAAGCAGCAAGGACAGCTCTACTGGCATGAATCGCAAAAAAATGCCCATCCCAGTGGCATGCAAATGATGCCACATACGTGCCCATTTTGTGAGGGGCAGATAGTGGTAGGTTTACCGTTTTATTTTCTTTGAATTATTGAGGTTGGGGGTCTGGATTTATAATGATGAAATGCAGGATTACAAATCCCACCAGTATGGTGGCAATGCCCTTTTGGAAGGCCTTCCAGTGACTAGCCTAGCACCACTAAAATGTGTACTGCATGCTGCATCACGTCTCACCAATGGACTTTGAAAATTAGACCATGTCACCCAGACCATCATCGAACTGCACTGGTTTCCGAAGAATCTTGAATTATTGACATGTGCAGATTTGAACTCTGCTGGTGCAGGAAGGAAAGAACCAGAAGACAGGCCTTCTCTCCCCATGCCCTATGGCTATAGAACCTCTTCCACATCAACATCACACTCATACCATCGCTTCTGTTAATTTTATTTATTTCATTTATAAGGCACGCAAACAGCCGGGAGCATCGCAGCGCTTATACAGTGATCAGTTATATTCAGTTGGTAAAATTACGATATGCAGGCAGTGTGGGTGTAAATCATGTACATTCAGTGATAGCTAGCATAAAGAATGTTCAGGACCTGGCCTAATCGAACAACCAGGTTTTAAGGGCTTTCCGTAATAACCAATAGGATGGTTCTGCTCTCAGGAATGGGTGGCAGGGAATTCCACTGTTTGGCTGCAATGTAGAGGATACACGTACCTCCTGCTTTGGCATGCCTAACTTTGGGTTCGTTCGAGTCAATGGGCATACAGGGTTCTCGTGGGTCTGGAGGAGCAGGCTCTTACAATCTTCTGGGAGAGATACAGGGGTGCGGTGTTAGAGAGGCACTTGTGAGTGATGGCCAGGGTTTGAAATACGACACATTCCTACATGGGCAGTCAATGGGCTGCTCTCCTGGCTGCAGTGCTGTGTTCTCTTTTGGGGATGTTATGGGGCCACTCTCAGCACGTTGTTTTGAATGACTTGTAACTTCTGGATGTTTTTAGCGGAAGTGCCAGCGAAGAGGACATTGCAATAGTCCAGCCTTGAACTTGTGATAGCCCTGGTGATGGTGAGGCACCTGTCGGTGGACAGGAAGGGTTTGGCTGCGTTCAGTAGTTTGGTCGTTTAGGCAGACGAGGATGGAATGGAATTGACCTGGCCTGACATTGAGAGGGTGGCATATAGGTACACCCGTAGGGTCTTGACTGAGGATGAGACGGGGATCTGGATGTTATCAATATCGAATACTGAGTATTGGTCATTCAGCTTTTTTAGTACCACAGGGGGCCCATTCAATGGGATTTCTGTCTTAACTCCATTTAGACAGAGGTGATTAGCCGCCATCCAGGCCTGCATAGTGGAATATGCTGCATAGGCGGCGGGGTATGCTCTTGTTTATTGAGCGCGGCATGGAGTGTGGGGACTAGTGAGCCCCTGAGTATTGGATTGGGAGGGTGGGTCTGAAGAGTGACTGGGCAGGGCTGGTGGAGGTCAGGGCAGTTCTCAGGGGGTTCTGTACTCGACAGAAGCCAGGTCAGAGCCTGTGGCGACTGGGATGGTGCTGGGTGCTGTTTTGGGACACCTAGACTTGTTTTGTGGTAGGTTAGTATTCACAAGTGCAGAGGTCCGAACTGGGGCAGCCAGGGGGGTGCAATGTGCATTTTTGGCACATCTATCAGGGCCTGGAATTATATGATATGATATGATAGTTTATTTATATAGCGCCTATACACAATGGGCCTCATTCCGAGTTTGGAGGTAGCCATGGCGCTATTTGCGCCATGGCTGCCTCCAAACCCCGGTCTGTGTCTGGTCTGGGTGAATAGGGACTTACCAGGACATTCCGACCTGTGCGGACCCGGTAAATCCTCATTCAACCAACCATTCCCCATTCCCATTTGAGCCCCCATAGGGTTCAATGGGAATGGCGCTAATTACGGGCCCGTTATTAGCGTCCTGGTCGCTTAGCGGGACCCGCAAAGGACGTTTGGTCAGACCACATGGCCTTTGTGGGTCCCACTAAGGGACCTCGGAATTGGGCAGTAAGGGTTTAACGGCACCGGTCTCCTTACCGGTGACCGTTAACCCTTACCGCCCAACACGGAATGAGGCCGAATGTGTTTCAAAGCGCCTCAAGGCAAGGGAGGGAACAAGAGAAAATACAATGACACTCTTGCAGGCCATGAACAGTAAGGATGTGAAATTCACTATCGTACTCTGCCTGACGACATTTCAGATAGTGCAAGAGCTAAGACTTAGATAAGCAAGGGAGGGGGAAAGTGGGAAGGCAATGGAAACAGACAGGTGACTACCGTACTAGGCCTAGGTACTAGGTGTGGGAGAGGGGTACAGAAAGGGAGGGAAGGAACAAAACAAGCAACTATCGTACTAGGCCTCACAACATTTCAGATAGTGCTGGATGGGGGGTAGGGTACAATTAAGGGGAGGGAGGAGGAGACAGACGAGGTTGCTATCATACTAGGTCCAGGGACAATTCTGATAGAATAAGTGCATAGAAGAAAGTAAGGGGAGGAGATAGATAAAGGGAGAAGGGAAAGGAAGAGAGAACAGAGAGTTAGCAGTCAAAAGAGTGGAGAAGCAAGAGGGGAGAGTGAATACAATTGCAGAAGTCAGTAGTAACACATAATGTTGCAATCCAGGATACAAGATGAAGATGGGAACAGCATGATTGGCATCTGTGGGATGTTGGCATCTGTGGGATTCAAGGGCATCTGGACATTTGAGCACAACTGATACAGCTTCTACAGATCAGGAAAGAGCCCAAGACCTTCCTCTTCAAGGAATGGATCGTCTCTAACACCCATGTCCATATGCCGTCCACTTCCGACCTTGCCTGAGACTGGGGGATCTGATCCCCACTGTTCCCTCCCCTTGTTGCTTGTAGATCTCGTGCTGCCATTTGCCCGCCCTCCCCTGTTAGTTCCCTGCTTCCTTTTCCATCCTTGGAATGAAATATGGCATTTTGGCTTGTAGGCATCCCTTCTAAGCCGAGAGTGGGTTGCCCCATCATGGGCTCAAAAGTTCCAATGGGAGAGAATTGTCAAAATAGCAGAACACCACTTCTCTCGCGAACCAAGCAAAGACATGTGGCCTCATTATGAGTCCGACGGTAGCCATGCCGGTAAATGCCGGCATGGCTGCCGCCAGAGTAATTTGTTTCCGAAGCGCGGCATTGGGGACTCACCGGGGCATTACAGCCCCGGCCGTCCCAGTAATTGCCCATTCCCGGGCGCCAGAAAATATTACTCCCCATTCCCATTGAGTCCAATAGGACTCAATGGGAATGTGGAGGACGGATGCACCGGCACTGTTAATAATGGGGCCAGTGCATCCGGCAAGGTCTGAGAGCGGGTGCCGACCTGCTGTTCTGCTGTCAGGTCTGACCTGGCGGGCAGAAAGGCACCCGCTCGCAGACCTTGTAGTTTGCCAGTCCGGTGGTAGCTTACCGGCACCGTTGTTACCGGACCGGCAAACTTGTGACGAGGCCCAAAGTATTTCCAGACAGCAGCAGGCCTTCCAAGCAATGAAAATGGGCAGCAATGTGGGCCTTTTGTTAACATTTTCTCATCTTTGTGAAGGCATCCTGTTTGTGAAAATGGAATGCACTCGAAAATATGTGCCCTCTCTCCCACACACGCTGCTTGGACATAGAAAGGGGCCAATACAAAGGCTTTTGGTGAATACAAAATAGCGCTTCTTGGCACATCATTCCATTGTCGTGCCCAATACGCTTTGACTCAGCTCTATGTGATTGTTTTTCTATTTGATTTGCGTAGATTTATAAAGTGCTGACTCACATTAATGCTTTGTCTCGCTGTACTATCCTAGTGTGTTGTCACTGCTTTCCTGCGCACAGCCACGTATGTGATTTAGCATGCGGGCATGTCATAGTCAAGAAAGCAGGTCTGCACACCATGGGCCTGATTCATGGAAGTGTTTTATAATGGTGAAATCCCATAGGAAAACGTTCCATGAATCAGGCACCTAGACTGTGGAACCTCATATCAATCGACATCAGGCTTGCCGGCACCCTCAAGCAACCCTCAAAACCCTTTCTTCAAGGAGCACCTTTGTCAGACGCACGTGCATGAACCCGCCCACCACAGCATCCCACCTGACAACGAACCTTTAAACCCCACCCTGACCCCTTCCCCTTTCCGCCGGCGTACCTATTCTCACCTAACTGAAATGTTAACCAGGAATCAGCCAGATGTTTTAAGGACTGCTCCCCTTCTAACATAGTACAAGCCTCGAACCCCTAACCAATGTACATGCTTGCATCTTAAAGCTGGGTTAGTGCACAATAAGTACTGCAAAATACATTACAAATAAATTCAAGTTATAATGACTGACCCAGGCGGTAAGTTACCGCCTGGGCCGTACCTTTACCGCCATGGCGTAAACTACGTTTACGCCATGGTGGTTGGCGGACTTACCGCCCCATTCCGAGGTTGGCGGGGCGGTAAGTCCCCATTAACCCATTTACCCTTCCCCATTCCCATTTTTGCCCCATAGGGCATAAGGGGAGTGGGGAAGGCGTTAATTACGCCACCGTAAATTACGGTGGCGTAATTAACAACATGGTCCCTTAGCGCCATGGATTTTAACACCTGCTAAAAGCAGGTGTTAAATCCTCCATGGCGCTAAGGGACCTCGGAATCAGGCGGTAAGGGTCGGCGCTTTTTACGCCGCCGTAAACCCCTTACCGCCTGGGTCCTAATGAGGCCCTATGAGTGTGATGGATATGTTACCATTGCCATGTGCCTTTGTGAATGTGTGCAGTGCATCAGCACAATTTCAGCATGAAGCACATTTCATGCACATCCTTTTTACTCTAGGCAATTTGACAATGTTAAGTCTTTCTTCAGTGAAATTCACATTGGATCTCACATGTAAGAATTCTCACTTTGAGGCTGAATTCTCTAAGGCAGTGTTTCAAATATACCATAAGCAAAATCATGCAAATATGAATATGAAATACGTTAACATTGATTGCGATGCAGTGCCTGGGGAGATTGAAATATGTACTCATTGCACATTTTTTATCGTTCTAATTCTATCAACCAAGCTACTCCTCTACCATAGTCAGGGCCAGCCTTAGCGGCGGCAGCACCCTGCACAGCAAAATAAAATGTTGGTGCAGCTACGAAAGCATCAGCGGCCTATTGTTACTAAATGCTCATATAATTTCAATAGGGCGCCTGCCTTCTCTCACCACCCCTTTTCAGGGGACACCTTGAAAGACTCCCACGAGCTGGCGTGGCTGGGGCTAATGGCGCCACAGGCGGTCGCCCAGGCTACCGTGCCCTAAGGCCGGCCCTGACCATAGTGTGCTATGTCTTCTACTTGCGTGCCTTTGGACGCCGTTCGGGTGTGGCCCCACTTTACACACCTCCATGGGAGGAGCCTCTTTTCCGTACGAGGCCACTTCTGAACCACTGCATGTGACGAGTGCGAATGTGTACTACCAAGTGTGGCAGACTGGCAGCCGGTGGAGATGGTGAGAGGGAGAATGTACATCAGAAAACCATGTGTCAAAACGTAATGGAAACTAAGAAGTAAAAAAGAACGTGTAAAATACCAAATAAAAAAGAAATGCTCATGAAATAACATTGTAAAATAAGAAATAAAAAAAACCCATTTCAGGAAGTCACATATGGAAATAAAGATGCAAGTAGGGCTGATTAAGAAAGAGATCGAACTAAGGGCCTCATTACACGGATGGCGGTGAACCATGGCGCTATTAGCGCCATGGTTCATGCCGGTAAAATACCGGCACCGCCTTGGTGGAAAGGGGAATTACCGCCCTATTCCAAGGTTGGCAGGGCGGTAATTCCCCCTTCCACCATTGCCCTTCCCCATTCCCATTTTTGCTCCATAGGGCTCTATTGGAATGGGGAAGGCGCTAATTACTGTACCGCAAATTGCGGTACCGTAATTAGCTCCCTGGTCCCTTTGCGGGTTGGTTTTTAACGCCTGCAAAAAGCAGGCGTTAAATTCCCCAACCCGCAAAGGGACCTTGTAGTAAGGCGGTAAGGATTTACCAGTACCGGTAAAATACCAGTACTGGTAAACCCTTACCGCCATCCGTGTAATGAGGCCCTAAATCTTTTAAATGGTATAAGATATTGAGACACATGGGGCAAGGCAACAACGGAATCACAACATGGTAGAACAAAACCAATTAGCCTACACAAATTAAGGAACACGTGGAGGAAAACAAGGAAAAGAAAGATACGCATTGACAAAGCCAGTTGTTGTGGCTTTTGCATAGGACTGTTCCAGACAGTCACCGTTTGCTAGCTGTTATCATAAGAAGCCCGTGTATTTACCTCATTGGCCAGGTATTGGGCAGAGGGGCTGGGAAGTTAAGGAAGGTCTTCACAGCTGCAGCTTGTCTGAACCTTTTATGCTGTAAGTACACACCCTGCTATGCCCCGGTCTCGGGAGGATAGCTCAAGGGCGACGTGCTCTCCCTGGAAGGAAGTCGACGTGGAGCAACACAGGTTCGATCCCCAGGCCTGCGCTTAGAAACCTCTGCGTATTACGTGTCAGTTAAATAACTATCATATCATGAGGAAACACCCCACAGCATGCGTTGCTGTGTGTATCCTTTCTGCAAAGCACATGTTTGCATCCAGGACACACAGCATAGCATGTTCTGTATGTAATACTGTGGACTGTAGTTAGCAGAGAAAGGGGCCCCAGCGAGAAAGGGGCTCAGGTCCCAGTTAAAGAAAGTAGTTGGAGAGGTGAACATGAAGAGAAAGGAAAGGAGTAGGAAACAGAATGTGATAAGGAAGGAAGGGGACGACGATTGGCATCAGAAGAACTGGCATCACAAACAGAATGTGAGTGTGTAAAGAAAAGTATGAGTGAAGAAAGATACAATGAAAACAGACGGGAGTGCTGGCCAAAGGACACAATGTTGCCCCTTGTTGTGTTATTGATGTTGAAAGTCAGGGGAGTCTATCGCTTTATATACAATTTAATTCCGACTAATCCCCTTAATGACTGCATGCATTGCTCATGTTAGTGGAAAACAGGAACAGTTCACACCTCACGGCACAAGCATTTCTCATGAGCTATTCAGAAGAATGTTGCCAGGAATGCACAACCCTGGCTTCTTAGGCAGGGACTTGGAAACATTACAGTACAGTAGCTCACAATGCTGGAAAGTGGAAAATGTGAGTGTTTGCCTGCGCGCTGCTCTGCCTCCCCGGGATTAGAGCGCGCGCCAGGAAGTTGACCAATCCAAGGATTACTTCTGCTGTCATGTTTGAACAAATATTTGCTTCATTTGGATTTCTTTTTACAATTTCCAACTAAAAACCTCTGTTATGTTCCACTTCAATTGCCCATAAGTGATTCACACTGCCCTTACTCTTAGCTTTTAATTGTTATTATGAAGTATCCCAAACTGCACACTGGTAAAGAATCCCAGTAAGTTGGGGTGCTTCTGCAGAGATCTAGGTTTCACCTGCACGGGGGCAGGGTGTACTTGCAGGTCTATAGTTTACAATTTCTGTAGCCTTTCATTGTTTAATTTCTTTGATCAAATATTATCATTAAAGAGTCTTTTAAGTGATGAAATGGTAAAATAGCTCAGGTTTTTGGGGAGCCACTGGAGAGATATTTGTGTAAACTTCAGGTCAAACTTTGAATCCAATTGGATTGGAGACAATATTGCAATTATTCTGCGTTGACTCGAATATAATTGACTTGGGCCTAAAAGTCAAACCGGTACGTAACTGATTTTTGGATTTTATCTGCAAATTCTTGGTAAAAAGTCACGATGTTCACCATGAGCTGACCCCCGGGCTTGCGTATTTCTCACACTGTGCTTTGTGCTAGTGTTCCAATGCAGTAGTTATTGTTCCTAACAGCTGGAGGGTTGACTAGAGACTAAAAAGAATGTTACTTGACTGATCCCTAACCAGGCAGTTTTGGAAGAACCAACACAATGTGCTTGCCTTTAGCTGCAACACAGCACGCCGCGGGGGTGGGTGGTGAGTTAAGGTCATGAAACCTGTCTTGCGGGTGTTCGTGGATTTTAGCATGTCCCCCAATTCATGAAGATTCGCTGTAGTCATTGTTCCGTGGATTAGCGGAGAGGGTCTGTCGGGGTCTAATGGCGCTGTCAGAAGATTTGCGGGGGGCTCTCTGATTGAGTGGCTAATTTGCCCACTTTGGGGGCCAACCAAGAGATTCTACGCCTGACTTTCTACCTGACTACAGTTGTTTGGCCCTGTCAAATCAAGTTGTCGCTCTGTGCCTCAGCGCCCCTATCGTCCAGAATTGGGAGTGTTTATAAGCAGACTAAGCACAAAAGTTAAGCACAATATAAAACATACTTCACCCTTTTTCTCAGCCTGGAAACACCGGGTGATTTAATTTCCCGGGCTCTGGTCACAAAAGACCTCAGATATAAGGGAGACAGTAGATGCTGTAGTTTGGAACTAGTTGCTCTGGTCCCAGACTGAGCGCCTTAAAGCCTGTGTCCTCTTTCTTAGGACGAACGGGGCACGTCCTTAGGGCCTTTATAATTTATAGTAATGTTTTTTCCTGATCAAGTCTTGAGGCAGATTGCTGCACTCTTTGAAGCTTGACGTGCAATTACCTTATGTTTCAATAGATTAGGTCTGTGTAATTCAAATAAGCACAACATTCGTTTGTCCTGCATGGGGTTGAAGGGATGAGAGTGTTGCAGTAACTCACAAAGGGCCCGATTCGTGGAAGTTTTGCACGGTTCAAAGTGACTTTGCACTGCTGAAAAGTGACATTGCACCGGTGACACAAATTCTGATTCATGGAACTGTGCAAAATGTATTTTTGCAGTGCAAAGTCAACGCAAAGTAATTTTGGACTGCAAAACTGACTTTGTACTGACTTGGCACTGAGAAAATACACTTTGCGCAGTTCCATGAATCAAGGTTTGTGTCGGCAGCGCAAAGTCACTTTTCAGCAGTGCAAAGTCACCTTGAACCGTGCATAAACTTTGCTTAATGTTTTCCATATCAACTGTCACAGGTAAAGGCTTCCCTACTACTGGACCTAGCACTGTGCAAAGTGTATTTTTGCAGTTCAAATGACTTTGTACTGATTTTGCACTGACTTTTCACTACAAAAATACACTTTGCATAGTTCCATGAATCAGGGTTTGTGTCAGCAGTGCAAAGTGACTTTTCGGCACTGCAAAGTCACTTTGAGCCGTGCAAAAGATTCCGTGAATCGGGCCCTAAATATCTAGCTAACTTTGCAACATTAAAACAAAACTTGCAGACTGAGATGCCTTTCTAGCCATAATCACAAAGTGGTTCCCTGGGGTTAGAAAAGAAAACATAATGGGGTGTAAGTGATTTTAATCCTGCACTTCACCTAAGTCAAAGCCTAGCGTGTAATGCACAACTGAAATTCTTATTTATTTGTGTCTAAAAGTTATTTTATTCTGAACAATGTACCACTCATATCACGCCCCTCTCCTGGAAGCCCCCCACACCCCCCCAGTCACACTGAACCAGGAATCAGGAATCAGGAATACATATTTATTTATGTATTCACAATTCAATCACAATGGCCCTCATTACGATACCGGCGCTAAACCATGGCGCTATTAGCACCATGTTTGGTGCCGGTATCGTAACAAGTCCGCCATGGTGAAATGGGGAAATACCACCTCATTCCAAGGTTGGCGGGGCGGTATTTCCCCATATCCCCATGGCCCTTCCCCATTCCCATTTATGGGAATGGCGAAGGCGCTAAGTACGGTACCGCAAATTGCGGTACCATATTTACCGCCAAGATCCCTTTGCGGGTCCCTACTTGAACGGCTGGTCTAGACTGTGGGTTCCTTCTATTTAAGGAGACAGCCATTTGGGCATGCATTAGGCCCCTCCATTTGTGCCATGGATTCGGTATGACTGGATGGTCATCCGGGGCACTAGACCAGTGTTGCAAGCGGCTGCCATTGTACCTCTCATTTCTTATACTTATTTTATAAAGGGGCAGACCCAGTAGGCAGCCCGGGCGATATTGCAGAAATGAATACCCATTCCTCTGCAGCCCAAGGTAGTGAATAGTGAGTGCTCACCACCTACCCAGAGCAGACGGCAAGCAGCCGGAGGATTATGATGGGGTCTGTCCTCACGTTCTGCGTCATGGCAGCACATATGAGGGGGTGGGGATGTGATGATAATGACCCCTGAGCATGCCACGCGCGTGCAGTGGGAGAACCCCCCATGCACGGAGCACCAACATCACAAAGGATGTTATTCCCTCATTCTTCATTGATGTGTTCAGTGTGTGGAAAATGCATCGCTCACCTGTGGAGAACAATGCTGCTCAGTGCATTTGGTGTCCACCGGTCGTGCCATGGTTATGCAGGTGCCAGGTCCATGCCAGGATCCTGCCCTCTCACTGGATGGGTGGTAGCTGGAAGGGCAGCACTAGGACCTCTGAGGGGCAGTGGGGTTCCCCCCCATCCAGGCCTGCACTCAGAATCATGAAGCTATGAGCTTTGCTGAAGCAGTCCTCAGAATGACCCATGCACTCTCATGTGAAAGCCATCATGTGCGTGGAACAGCTCTGCGCCTGTATGTGCGCGGCGCCTGCGGCTGCACACGCGGTACCCTTAGCCTGTTCAGTACAAATAGTGCCATGATGTTCCACTGAGCCCAGGTGGGAATCAGAGTGTGATCAAAATGTTCACATGCCACAGTCACAAACGCACCCTGTTCGCGGACATTTTCATATTACACCAGTATTACTCGAGCACACACAATCACCATTACGGTGCACAGACCAAACCTTTTCTATACTACTAAACCTTTCTGAAACCCTACATTTTGACTCTGACATGGGCCATGTACACATGCTGCTAAACCCTATGGGCGGATCATAAAAGCAGCTTAGGTACTGGTGCTTACCACAGCCTTGCTTAAATGGGATTAGCACTGTTCTGGAGTAGGCCAAGTGTTTCACGTGTTTCCCCCGCTACAGATATTTAAGCAGTGGCAATGTTGCATGGCAATTATTCATATGTGTACTTGTTTGCAGCATTGCTAGTGGAAGCAGGTGGAAACGGTTCATCATTGTCCAAAGAACGCCTGTGCAAGGCCGCCCCCGCCTTAAGCCGGACTCCCCGGTTTCCTAAATGTCGGAAACGGCAGACTCTTGGGTCTGTTCCCATTATCACACGAACACCTACAGCTTCCTTTCCTTTCCTTTCCTTTCCTTTCCTTTCCTTCCTTCCTTCCTTCCTTCCTTCCTTCCTTCCTTCCTTCCTTCCTTCCTTCCTTCCTTCCTTCCTTCCTTCCTTCCTTCCTTCCTTCCTTCCTTCCTTCCTTCCTTCCTTCCTTCCTTCCTTCCTTCCTTCCTTCCTTCCTTCCTTCCTTCCTTCCTTCCTTCCTTCCTTCCTTCTTTCCTTCCTTCCTTCCTTCCTTCCTTCCTTCCCTCCCTCTCTCCCCTCCTACTCTCTCCTTCCTTCCTTCCTTCCTTCCTTCCTTCCTTCCTTCCTTCCTTCCTTCCTTCCTTCCTTCCTTCCTTCCTTCCTTCCTTCCTTCCTTCCTTCCTTCCTTCCCCTCCTCCCCCCCTCCCTTCCTTCCTTCCTTCCTAATGTGGATTTCAAATACTACAGTTTCGACCACAATTACATGCTACCAGTCTAACTGTAGTATTTGAAATCCACATTATTTATATGTTACTAACCCTCACTCAGCATACTGCGATGCAATAACAGTTCTGTACGTGTTCATATTTATATTGTTTTTGCTCTCTTTTTTACAAGCCAAACAAGGCTTATGTGTGATCTTTCAATTTAATTGTTCTTTTCTTGCTGTGAACTGATAATTACTATATGTATGTCTGAATAAAAGTAATTATATTCCACTGCTCTGTTGTGACCCTTAATAGCTAGCAACTATAACCTAGCACTCTGCCTTTTGTAAACCTACCGTAGCGACACGGTTAAACAGGGGTAACCATAGTGCATGGCACTACTTATGATCATGGCCTCCACTTCCCAATTGATATTGTGTCAGCTCCTGCAAGTCCGCTCTGCTGTGGAAGGGAATGTTCATTCAGGTCAGTCGGCCGATACTGCCACATGGCAGCACAGAAACCCACAAGACCCCACCTCACTTTGATTCTCTTGGTGAGGGCCGGTAACCACTTTCCCCAGATACAGCCACACAGTAGGCAGCTGTCCTGGGCCCAAGTATTAAAGGAGCAAACCCGTTCTGGGTGCTGCTTGTCTAAAGGTCTTTGTTGTCAGTAGGAGGGAAAGAAGCGGGAGTAGGATAGGCAAAAGCCTTCCACCATCTTGTTTTTCACTGTCTCTCTTTCATTATCCGCTCTCTTCTACTTCGTCTGGAGCAAAGCACTTAGGGTGTGAACTCAAGAGGGCAAAAATCCAGCCAGGAGCAGGGATTGGTTTACTAAAGCAGGCTAGCTTTAGACCAATCACCTTGGGACATGTTCTTTTAAAAGAAGGGGGTTTGTACTCCTTCAGCAGAAATCCCTCAGTTCCTCAAGGATCCTTTAAGGCCTAAGAGACGTTCTGAAGATTCTCATTGGACTTCCTTTGGGACAGTTGCACTGTCCAAATCCCTCAGTCTGATGTGAAGATGAAGCTGCCCAAGGCAGAAGGAAGATCTGTCCCCTAAACACTCACAGGGAGCATCAGAAGTGACCCGTGCTGTGGACAAGGACCAACCATTCTGCAATGAATCTCCTAAAACTACAGCAACTGGAGAGCAAGACCAGCCAAAGCTCCCTGTTTGATCACATCGAACCATTCTCTCTGTATTCCTCGCATCCTGAACAATAATGAAGGTGCTGGTGTCTGCGTTCCACCAAGCAGCCGAACAATTTTTACTGCATCTAAACCAGCGTGACACTGCATCGTGTCCTAGAGAAGCACGTCACCTGCTAGGCCCAAAGCGACTGATCAACGCCAGAACCTAAACAGAATCATCAGAGGGTCACTCGCCGACTCTAACCAGGGTCAACACCATGGCTCGGGCCAGCTAGCCAAGAACTGCTGCCTCATTGATCGCACATTGATGCACCCTCGATCACCACTTAGATAACCATCACCCACCGACTCTAACTACTGGAGCATCACTCCCTGACCCCTCCCAGCAGCTAAAGCCTGATTCAGTGTTCTTGGGACTGCCCCAAACTACATCATTGAACTGCTACCATTTCACCGCACAGAGCACCCATATTTACCCCTACTCGACGCCCGCTTGCTGCCAGGGTCTCAACGATCCTACATGCCTTAATTTAGCATCATCATCTTGCATCGTCGTTCAACACGAGGTTTGATGTGTCAGCTCACCAAGAACTGAATCCAGTTAATGTTGATAATGAACTGCCTACACGCTCCACTGGAACCTTAGAGACTGGTTAGGTCACGATTGCTCTTGTTTTCAACAATGATATTATATGATATGTCTTTTATAACGCGCCTATACACAAAGTGTTTCAAGGCGCGACGAGGCAAGGGAGGGGGAACAGAGGGAAGACAGACAAAGATCTTACTATGCCAGGTGTCATTCAGATCGCGCAAGTGCAAGGGACGGGGGGAAAAAGGAAAAGTGCCAGGGGACAGGGGAAGGGAAAGTGCAGTACATGGAATAATAAATAACAAGATAAATAAAAGAACGGCCAGCTGGTGGCAAGTGCAGGGGGAGTGCAGGCATAAGTGCTGGTGAGAGACTGTAGGGATACAGAAAACAGTCCCAGGTGCGGGGGTTGCCAAGGAGGCAGTGCAGGGGTGCCAGTGGCAGGGATTGGGCCCGAGATAAGATGGGTGGCTAGGTAACCAGTGCAGTCACAGTGTCAGCCAGGACTTCAGCAGGGGAGAGGGGGAGAGAAAGCAGAAGCAAAGAGGAACGTTTTGAGGTGCTTCTGGAACCGAAGATGGTTCTCCTCAAGTTTCAGGGAGTCAGGGAGGCTGTTCCAGAGGTAGGCCCCAGCCGAAGAGAGTGATCTTCCACCAACTCATGGCTTGGAGAAGCGACTGACCCTGAGAGAGTTGGAGGCAGAAGAGCGAAGAGCTTGAGAGGGGAGATATTTAGGAAGAGATAGCTGAAGGTGTTGAGGCCCCAGACCCCAGAAGGCCTTGTGGATGATGCAGAGGGTTTTGAACTTAATCCTCGCAGTCACTGGGAGCCAGTGCAGAGATTTCAGTCCTGGAGAGATACGATCCCTGGGCTTGAGGCCAAGGACAAGTCTCTCAGTCCTGTTCTGGATGAGTTGCAGTGGGCTGAGAGTAGAGGTAGGCAGATTTAGAAAGAGGCTGTTGCAATAGTCCAGCCTAGAGAGAACCAGATCTCTGGAGACAGTGAGCTTCTGGGGGAAGGAGAGGAAAGGAAGAAAACCTCTGAGGAGGTGCAGCTGGTAGTGTGACATCAGAGATGTGAGGCGAGAAGGAAAGTGTGGAGTCAAAGATGACCCCAAGGTTTTTAGCCTTGCAGGTGGGAGCAAGAAGAGTGCCAAGAGAGGCCGGCAAGAGAGCTACAGGAAAGGAGGGAGCGGGTGTGCCGATGAGGAGAATCTCAGTCTTGCTGGCATTAAGGCAGAGGTCATTGGCAGCACACCACTCCTGGATAGCAGACAGAAAGTCAGAGATGAGGGACGGAGAAGAGGTGGCCGAAGGTAGCCTGAAAATGAGCTGGGTGTCATCCGCATAGCAATGAAAGATGGGGCAGAGAGCGGCAATGCGTTGGGCAAGGAGTGCCAGGTATTGGTTGAACTGCCAAGGAGAGATGTTAGACCCCTGGGGGACACCACAGGTAGAGAAGAAGATAGCAGAGAGGAAGGATCCAAGTTGGACCTGGGAGGGTCGCTCAGAGAGGAAGGATGTCAGCCACACCAGGGCCTGACCGGTGATACCTAGGTTTTCACAGAGACAATTTAGCAGGATGGCATGGTTGACAGTGTCAATATCCTTTTTATGGTAGCACCTTACATACCACCCCTGGAACCACACTCATAGTGCTATTTTCTTCAGTCTGTTGCATCTCTTCAGTTCTTTCCTCTGGTGTGGGTTTTTGTATAGTAATCTCTTTCCGCTCTACGTGCAGATGGTGCGTTTAATTAAAGTGGTTCTATTTTTATAAAACCTCAATTGGACATTCCCTTTATTTTGGACTGTGATACTATGTTGTTTTGGTCATTACTGGTTCACCTTCTCACACCTAATAACAGTATACCCTTCCCTCGGCCCACATTACTACTAAAGGTGAAGGAAGTATATCTCCTGATTGTACCTGTTTTATCTTTATGATTGCTTTATGTTTTGGTTTGGAGAAGTATGAGGGCTCATCCTTCCACTCCTACAAAGCAGTATCCAATTCGTCACACTGAGGGTATATCTCACTCTAAAGTTGATGTTTACATCCACATGAGTAGGCAGGGGCATGTTGATCAAATTCAATCCGACTGGTCATTCAATGGGAATTGTCTGCATGTGTGTATGCATGGACCTGCTGATAGTACAAATATCCAATGGGCAATCGTGGGAAGATGGCTGTGGGCAGACTCTGCACTGCAGTGAGGCTTGGATTGTGGCATTCTGAACAATCTTCAAGTTAAACCAATTTGTATTGTCCAATGAGAATGTTTAATTGACAATCCAAGGGTTATCCTTAAACTTCATAGATTCAGTCCGTGAGCCATAGAGTGCTTTACGCGCTCTGAAGACCAAGCGCAGCAAGGGCATTTAGAAAGGTTTGTGGAACCATAACACTCAGCACGGCCTGAGGGTGCTGTCCATAAAACGATCATAACTTGCTTCACTCTAGATCGTATATAGTGTATATTTAAGTATTTATTAGTTGCAGTACATAAACCCCCATGTGTTATCAAAAGGACTTGGCTGCCAGTATGCTCAACTCTGACGGTAGAATTGCAATGTAACATTCTGAACAATGTGTGGGCTATACGAACCACTCTGTGAGGCATACTGAGGTGATATGCCCCTCAGTGACGGGCCCACCGTGTAGGTAACAGGCTGCCGCCCTCGAGGGTGGTGGCCAGTTACCTACTGGGTGGGCCCGCCACCGTGGGGCATATCACCATTAGTTGTCCACACAGGTGCTAATTGAGCAATATGACCCAGGCGGGGGCGTTACCGCCTCAGGTAATCGGTAATGCCCCCACCGCTCAGGGCATATTGCTTAATTAGTACCCCGGCCCACAAGATCTGCGAGACCGGGGTACTAAAAGCATTTTTTTCTGTCCCGGTAAAAAAAACATCCCTGAATCCCCGGCGGGCATGGAACACACGTGGATGCTAAGAAATGAAGGAGGAGGGGGAGGCGGGAAGGGAAGAGATTGCCGGCTGACCAGGAAGCTCGAAACGATGGCTTGTACCATACAGTACAGCCCGCGCTCTGAGCCTCCTGATTGGCTGGCCCCCCCCATGCAGGGTGTTAATGGTTACTACTGCCAGTGAGTATCCAATGATGGTGTTCTCTCAACATTCCAATGGCTATACAACGTATTTTTGAATGATTTTGTAGTAGCTTTTTATTAATATATATGCGTGTATTTTACAGAATGACTTTTCAATGTATTACAATATATTAAAACATATCTGGGTAGATGATAAATGTAATGCACAGGAGGATGGAATTAATAAAAGTAATCTTTCTCCAGCTGGGTGGAAAAAAATCAAGGTGGCCTTTTATTCTGCCTTCTGCCATGTTGTACTCGTCAGTCCACTGAACCAGGGGTGAACATTGTTTTTGTGTTGTGTTATGTTGTGTCATTTCAGCCCCTTTCAAGGAGAAGGTCTCTGCCTATCCCTTTCCAGGGGTGTAAGAGTTGTGGGTCCTCCCCATCCTACTTGAGACAGTCTTGGAGTGACCTAAAGGTACCACAGCGAAAAGCACCCCAAATTAGACCAGCAAAAATGTGTTCCATTTCTGGCTGTATTGTCTTCACTTTCCACCGGTGGTGAAAGGATGTGGGTCATATTTGCTCGAGGCATTCCCTCAAGCAAATTCAGCCTCGCCCACCTCTTTATTTTATTCTATTTGCATGTATTGCATTTATTTAGTGCTATCGCGAAAGGGCTACAAAACAGGTGAAAAGTACATTCAAAATTCAAAATCATTAAGAGGCTAGTAGGTAGGTTTTCAGTGAAGTGGCTAGAGAGAGGTAACTCGTTCCAATGTCTGGGAAAAAGAGCAAAACTGGGGAGAGTCACGCTGGTGGTGATGCGTGGAGTCACCCACCAATTGGGATTCCCCCACCTGCTGGAGCCTCCACCCATCACTGCTAGATTTCCGTATAAGCAGACCGAACCGCCAGGTGATGGCCCCACCGACTGTGTGTGCGAGTGACTTCTCATCTATATAAATCTGGTCTTTACCACCTGAACTCTTTCACATTGTGCTGGATGTTTCATGCATCCTGTATTCTATCTTGAATAACGCGCAAGCTTTCTAAAGCTAATGTGGGGAATTCATATTGCCTTGGAGAGCTGTTGGTTGTCATCTTTCAGTGAATTGCCGGGTTTGGGTGTTGTGGAAGAAGCCGTTTACACACTAAATACAATTTTCTACCATAGAGTTATTGTGTACAGCTCCAAGGGTTTTTCAGTTTCCCCACAAACTAGTAAATGAGTCCATTAAACCTCATCAGATTTTTTTGGGGGGTTTCATATCAGGCTTATTGCAGGACTCCTCTGGGGTATCCATGTTCGATCGCGTTGGATTTCTCTTGTTGTCAAGGTGAGCGTGTTGCCCCTGAGCTATCATCCCAGACATGACGTCAGAAAGCTCCTAGATTCTTCGTTTATTCCAAACCAACTTTACTCCTTCGGAAATTCCAGTCCCATTAAATAATACACACAACTCCGGCCCTATAATATGGCATTAAGACCCTCTCCGGCAGGCCGGATCAGTTCTTATCGGCCTGGGGCCCAAGTTAAAGGCCCAAACAAAGCGAGGGCTTTTAACAATGGTCCCTGAGACGATCTGGCCCGCCTGAGAGGGTCTTAAGGCTATTAGCATCCCGGGGTACCCAGGCAGTAACCTGGGGTGCTAAAAGAAAGTATTTCCATTCATTGCTTCCCGTTCAATGAATGAAAATACTGTCTAAAGATGGCCTCCATGACCTGATTGGTTGGCTCTCCTGCCCGGGGTACTGATTACATATAGGAACTTGTCTGATGCTGTTAAATGATATCTTGTTGCACGGTGGAGGAAGATCGTCTAATTGACTAGGTAGTCCTGGTTAGGGGGTTAGGGGATTTAACCAATTAAGATGCTTTGCAGCTTGTGGTCCACCAACTACAGATCTGGCATACCTTGCTTAAAATCCCGAAAATCTCTATTAGAAACAATTCAGGTCCATCCAAGTTGCTTCTACAGAATTTGTTAGACAATGGAGTTACTAATGATGATCTGCAGTTTATAAAAGCCATAGCAACCACAGGAAATGATGGTCTCCCAAAATGTCAATGTATGAACCTATTTTTAGACTGGATAGAAAATGAGACCCCCCCATTAGGCAGATAACTATTTCCTATCAGAAAGGCTATAGAAGTTAGTGGGAGGGCATTATTGAAATGGAGGTCGGATTTGATGACGTGTTTCGATACCAATGGCATGTGCACAATGTGCCAGGAGCATACCTATAGGCCGCAGTTGGCAGGGCTGTTGCCCTCCCTATTAGGGTAGTGCTCAGAGGGTCCCCCATTCCACAATGATCAGGCCTCGTGGCCATACGCACCCGGGGCTGAAAGTCCTCTTTTGACATTTCAACCAATGGCCAGACTGGGCTCTGCAGGGGCTTAGAGTCACCATGTTTGGGGCATTGTATTGCGCTGCTGCATCGGCTCATTCATGCTCTGCCTTTTGCGCATGTGCCACGCTGTCCCAATTAAGCCCATCCACAATATGGCCCACCCAACCCAGGAGGGCCACCGCTTGCTCTGGAATCCATCAGTGAAGGCAGGAGCGATGGGGGCGGGGTCTGTGGCTCCTCCACCTGTGGCATGCACCATTCACGAGTCATGCTGTTTGTGGTGGAGACACTGCTGCCGGCAGCGAAGAGCGCAGCCAGGCAGGCGCGCCTTTAACTCAATACTCCTACCTGACCTCCCCATGTGCCTGTCCACAGGTCGCATCCTGCTGCAAATGCAATTGCTTCCGGTTAACACCTTGTCCTACCACCATCACCTGCACCATGCCAACACCCCCACAATAGTGCAGGCCAAGAACCGTGGCAGTGTGGCATGTGGCTCCTCTGCATGGGAGAATCCATTCCATGTACGTTCGTGGGGCCCTTTACCTACTATCAACACCATCAGCACCCTAGAGCCCAAGCACAAGGGGCACCCCAAATACATGCAATGACTCCGATATTGCCACAACAAAGTCTTATATATATATATATATATATACTGCTCTATGTTAAACATGTCGAATTATTTTAATTTGAACTTGTACAGTCCAATAGCATTATTCGTTTTTAATATATTGTATATATTAGAAGCAGAAAGGACTGTTTTAATTTTATAGGGTTCTCAGCATCTTCCTGATCCGCCCCAGATGTCCCTCTGGAAGCAGCACGGCCATCTTCCATGGAGAACATGTGTGTGTGTGTCGGTGATTTATTCTGGGAGCCACTCTTACCGAGCCTGACTGTATTCTCAATGAAGTACATGACAGCATGTTTCTCCTTAAGAAACTGGGCTCCGTCATATGGATGTGATTTCTGCAATTCTACATGTTCAGTTCTCCGGGTCCTTTACTGCGGTGGCCACAGGGTGTTTCTTAACCCTCCCGATGATCAAATGCACATGTGGAAGGCTGGTCCTAATCCAGTTAAGGCGCTTCGTTTCAAAGCCTCTTCAAGGGGTACAGAAGTGCTTGCGGTTTCCTGAGAGGTTTTGAGGCGGAGGTGTGCGTCTACCTCAGGAACATCACAGGTTCCGTCTGAGCTTTGCCGGGTAATCACGCATGACAATAACATCACTTCATAAAGTGAATGCGGTCTGTGGTGAATATTTAGGGTGGGTCTGTATTGAGGTTCAAGCGGAGAGAATATTTTATGCACTTCGGGATTCTGGGCCGTGGTTCAAAATTTCAATCTCAGTCATATTTCCGTCCTCTTCAAACATTATCTTGAGAAAATTGTTTTTTATTTTTTTTAGCTTGATAGAATACCTAATAGATGCGTTGCTGTGTGTGAACTTCTTCAGATGCTGGGCTGCAGGAGGAATGCCATCAGATGTATCCTCCACTGCGTCACTGATAATCGAAGACAGAGCGGAGGGATTCTGTGATCATAAAGGGCTTCGGCGAAAGTGCTCGACGGATCCTTTTTCACTGCGTGTTGTGATTTTAGTAAAAGGCGCGGGGTGTGAGGGCGCAGTGCAAAATATCCCATAGCGCTGCCCAACTGTGCAATGCTCCTTGTCGCACCCATTACATCGTAACAGAAATAATTTCTTAATGGAGGCAGATGACTACAAAAAAAACTATTTCTTTTTTAAGTGGGAGGGCTGCCCCTACTCCATGACATGGAAGCCTCTAGGCTGGAGGCCTCCATGCCATCGGTGGGGGAGCTCTATGACTTCAAAAAGAAATAGTTTCTTTTTTAAGTCACTCTGCCTTCATAAAGAAATTATTTCCATTATGGTTTGGTCCTTAATGGAAATAATTTCTTTATGAAGTCAGAGCGGCATCAAAAAGAAACCATTTCTTTTCTAAGTAACAGGGCTCCCCTCGACCCCATGACGTGGGCGTGTGTGAGTGTACGTGAAAGGGCAACCACTTAAATGCATAGGTGGCTACCTGTGTCAGTGTATGGTGAAAGTGTGCACAATTACATGCATGGGTGGCTTGGTGTGGGTATCGAGTGTATGGTGAAAGGGTGCACACTTAAATGTATATGTGGCTGCCTATGTGAGTGCATGATAAAAGAGTGCACACTTAAATGTATAGGCGCTGCCTGTGTGAGTGTATGGTGAGCAGGTACACACTTAAATGTGTGGTTGGCTGCCTGGGTGTGTGTGCCTGTATGGTGAAAGGGTGCACACTTAAATGTAAGGGCGGCTGACTAACTGTGCCTGTATGGTGAAAGGGTACACACTTCAATCTATGGGTAGCTGGGTGTATGTGTGTGTGTGTATATGTTGAATGGTGTGTGTGTGCGTGTGTTCAGGGGTGCTACAAAACCTACATTTCAGGGGGGAGGGTGGTAACCCTTCACATGTTTGGAGAGGTGCTAACTTCACTGGTGGTACAGGAGGGGCAAACTCAGTTGTGTGGGGATTTAACTTCTTTATGCATTCTAATGAGACCATTCTATTGCAGCTTCAATGTTACACGCAGTTAACTCTCTCCTTTAAGTCTGAAAGCACCCACTTGTGCACTGCTGTGGGAATAAGCGGCATCCTGTCCCGTCTCTAACCTTCCTATCACTTCCTTGGCATGCAAGTATAAACCTACATCAAGATTTCAATTGCCTTAAGAATTATGCATAACAGTGAAATGCTTTACCTTAGTAATTGCTGGGCCTTTGTTAACAGCAACACATAGGTTTAACATCTGGGTCTTGTTCTGTCTGGTAACCACTCTGCAGGTCAACCAGGTCGAGTCAACATAACCCAAAATGTCAAGGGGGAGAGGAGGGCTGAAGACCAGCCAGCCCAATGGTGTTGCACCACTACTTGCGTTTAATCCCTTGGTTACTTATAGGTAATCTTCATTACTCATAGCCCTATTGTTCCTCATCCCAGTACTTGTGTATGAGGCACTTTGACTCATACACAAGTACTGGGATGAGTTAGAGGGACATGGAAGTAATGCCTGGCTTAATTACCTGTAGTCTTCATTACTCCCGGTCCCACTTTTTCCTTATTCCAGTATTTACCTATGAGGCAAGGAGCCTAATACGTAAGCACTGGGACAAGGAAAAGGGACGTGGAGGTTATTCTGGGCAGAGAAGATGATTTTGGGAGCTGGGGTAGGGGGTGGGAGGGAGAGGGGACGTGTGGGGAGTAGGGTGGGATAAGGATTGTGCGATAAATCGTAATGGTCATCCATGTTCGGGCTAAGCAGGCTTGCTATGTGGTATTAGTGGCTAGAGAGGCATTTTGGAGCAGCCAGTCTAGTAACATCTTTGTTTGGCTTTACTTTTTTTGACTGGGCATCTCTGATAAAGCAGGCCTGCTAAGTATAATTACCTGGCTAGACTGGCATTTGGATGCTGCCAGTCTAGCCGTTCCTTACTGCAGCATTGTATATTTTTCTGGGCATCTGTGATAAAATAACCATGATAAGTGTTATTGCATCGACTGTCATTTTGGTGCAACCAGTCTAGGTATGTCTAAATGTGGCCTGGCATGCTTTACTGTAATATGTTTTAACGTGTCTAGACTGGTCTCCATTGTGCAGCCAGTTAGACATGTTTTCATTGTGGCATGGCATTTTTAATAGCAAAGCATTATATTAATTAAATAATGAATGTTCCTGTGCATTGTTGGTGACTTGCATATATTGAATTTTTAGTTTGGTGTTACCCTACAAAACAATTGCAAGCACTCTGACCTTTTAGCCAATTCTTCTCAGAAAGTGTGCTGTATTATGCATTAAAACACATATTTATATCTTTCTCCTAGTGCAGTATGCGGCGTACCCCTGCAGCAGCCCGTCTGTGCGTATTGCGTAAGCGTGGTAATCTAGGCCAGCCCAGAGTGTGGCGCGACCAGGGATTTGTAGCCGAGTTGGGAGGGGGCTCCCTCAGCATGGGGGTCCCCAAATGTTGTGTTTACTCCACTGACATTCATCCGAGAATGCCTCAATTAAACAGGGTTTGCACCAATTATTTTGGCTAATTCTCACTATGCTGAAATTGATCTGAATGAACTGCAAAAAAGTCTATCTATGCAAAGTTAATGTTAGCTATGCAAAGAAAATATGGCGGGTACCTACTCATTTGCTTAGACAACACTTTATATACGTATCTATCCACAATTAGCCTGTGTTACTATTGATGTGGTTTGACCAGAGATAACTGGTTTGCAATAATGATGTGTCTTTGCAATTTTAATCAGGCTGTGCAACAATACATGTGATTTTGCAACAAATACACTGGCTATGCAGAGTGAGACTGCAAATGTCCTCTGATTATGCAAAAAAGTAGAAAGCCCTTATGCAATAGTCATTTGGCTACATAACGATAGGCCTAGCAATGCAGTAGTCGGTAATGCACAGCGCAGTGCAACAATTAATCTAGGTTTGCAGCAAATACCTCGGATTAAATAAGATGAATCCTGGTATTAAAATGTGAAGACAAAGGGCCTGATTCATGAAATCTGCACGGTTCAAAAGGACTCTGCACTGCTCAAAAGTGACTTTGCACTGCCGACACAAACCCTCAGTCATGGAACTGTGCAAAGTGTATTGTTGCAGTGCAAAGTCAGTACAAAGCCATTTTTGCAGTATAAATTGACTTTGCACTGCAACAATACACTTTGCGTTGTTCCATGAATCAGGGTTTGTGTCGGCAGTGCAAAGTCACTTTTCAGCAGTGGTATGTCACTTTGAACCGTGCAAATAGTTCCATGAATCGGGCCCAAAATGATCATCCCCGTTTACAGACAAATACAAATACAGCTTCCAAAACGAGTTGCCTTGTTTCAGTGATCCAACAGCCCTGTTTTGAAATGAATGAATGGCCTCTGAACTACAGGGACAGAATTGATATTTTGATGAAATTGACAAAAAGAAAAATGCGTCCCCATCCTTTTCGTCATAGGATTGGAATTGTATATGGGGCAACAGTCGTCCAATTGCAGAAAAGAGTCAGAAATGACCCTCCTGTGCATCATCGTCTTTTGCTTGCATGAAAAATCGCCTGAATTCGAAACACACTTGTTTCATGTGAAGAAGCAGCTCCAAACCTCTCTGCCCCTTGATTGCGCAACTGCGTATATACATTCAAAAAGGAGCTGAGAACAAACTTGTATTGATGTTTTCCTTTCTTAGATGTAGTTTCATAAACACTGGAATTATTCTAAACGTTTAATACATGGCTGGCTCCATATGTGTGCCTCTGGCCAGGCAGACCCTAGGTTGGTGATAGCACCTACTTGTAAAACAAAAGGGCCACTGTACTTGAGCATGGCAGAAACACAGCCCTGGCGCATGCACAGCACGAACCAATGGCACCCCTTTTGAGTGACAAATGCATCCAATTAAAGTGCCACATACACAATTACAGACACACTTTAAAATGTAATGGATTCCCAATTAGAGGCCTTTTGGTGCAGGATATTGCGTCACTTGTTTTGCTGCAATACACAGAGTGGCGCGCTGTTACTTTGGGACAGTTTGCACGCTCTGTTTCAGAGTTTTCCATAGGTTCATTAGTCATGCCTTGTTCATGCTCTCATACACACACATATGCGAAACATGCAATCATGCATTTTGCGCACCGTTGTTGTTTGTAAATATTGATCTTGCTAACTCTCTTAAGCTGGATGGTCATTTGGAAAGGCTCCCATAGTACCAAGTCACCCTGCTGTTGAATCAACTGACTGCACAGTTTGCCACTGACTGGCCAGGTAACGGGGGCTACTTACTCTCAAGTCACAAAAAACAGGGGCTGTGGAGGCATATCTTTCAATGGCCCAGTTGCCCACTGGATCCCTGTTTTGAGACTGACCTGATTTACAGAATTTTTAAACGAGGACAAAGTGACTTTGTATTGGAGCAAAATGACTTTGCACGGCCAACAAACACCCTGATTCACAGAACTCTTTGCACTGAAAAAGTACTCTTTGCATCGTGAACTGGGTCCATTTAGAGCAGTGCAAAGAGTACTTTTTCAGTGATTTATCACTGCAAAAATACACTTTGCACTGTTTTGTAAATCACAGTTTTTGTTGGCAGTGCAAAGTCACTTGCCACCAGTATACAGTCACTTTGCCTCACGCTAACAATTCTGTAAATCAGGCCAGAGTTGGCTTTTTGCGTGAGCTCCTGGCTTGCCTTCAGGTTCTGGGGGTGAGTGCTTCGAGTTAATTTTATTGCATTATTACTAGGAACCAACCAAGAAAAGTCCAGTTCTCTAAACAGCTGAGACTGGATAGGACTTGGTAAAGGCGGTCCTCATGACATGCACTAAAATTGGCGGCTATGCTGTTGAGAGAACACTTCATTCTGTATCCTTAAAGACGCCCGCCACCCACCCCATCTAATTTTCTAATTTATGCTGCCAAGTGACCTCATGCCACGTGTGACACCTTAAGCCATCCCTTGATTTTCACGTTGCATTCAGGGGCTTGTAGTTTTATATTTCACGTTATGAATACCGTCTCCAATGACCAGTGAAAAGCAGAGGCTGGGTCAAGGTGTGACTCCTGGCACTCGGCCACTTGGCAGTTATGGGCACCCTTCGCGTGTTTTTAGTTGCCCACTCCCACGGGAAGGCCTTTTTTAGCCCCGAAGTTGATTATATACTTTCGGTTGAAAGGTCTCCTTTATTAAATTCACAGCAAAATGGAGGGCTCATTCCTGTGCGTAATAGGAGTGCGCGCCACATTATCAACCACGGAACGGGTTTAGCGCTAGGGGAAGAGCCAATCAGGGGCTTTCTGGCACACCAAAGCCTTGGCAGCCAATACTACTACACGTAACGTAACCGCTCCATTGGGGAGAGGGGAGACATCACCAAAATGATGCAATACCTGAGATGCAAGAGACCTCATTATGGGGTTGGCAGTATTTCCGGTGGGAAAAAACAAACCTTTTTACCATTACCATCTTGGCACCAAATCCACCAGATATGAGGGCAGTAACGCAGTGTTGGTACCCATTTATGGAGTCCATATGGCTCCATTAATGTCCTGGACCATTTTCCACAGGCATTACTTCTGCCTGAGGTAAAACCTAATTTGAAGCTGGTAATGTGGGCAAAAACCTCCAGCTGGTGCTAGAGGTTTTTATCAGCATTACCACCAAACTCGTAATTTGGCGGTGTGGCAAAAGCGGCAGAAATTCCATTACTATCACTTTTTTACTGCGCCACAAAATGCGCAATGAGGCCCAGTGTCCGCTACAGAGCTACAACTCCTCGGGCTGCTTTAAATGAGGCTGTGATGTCCAGAGCATTACAATGGCAGGAGAGACTTCTCTGATCACGTTCACACATTCTGGAATGCTTTCACAAGAACCTTTCTCAGTCGAGCATCAACGTGCCTTAAGTTACCATATAAAAGCATGGCCATTCTCCTGGTAGGCTTCCGGGCTACCTAGAATGCAATATAATTTGTATTTTAATCAGTGTATAGCGCCAAGAAGCCACTAACATGGGTTTACAAAAGCCCAACTGTGGAACTGCAACAAATCTACCTTTGGCCTCGCCCCGCGTGAGCGACCATTTGTGGAACTGCAACAAATCTACCTTTGGACTAGCCCCGCGTGGGCGACCATTTTGTTAGTTCTCTAATTCTACCTCGGGGGGGTGGATCACTATGCCCCCCTACTCTTGTATCTCAGGGCAAGTGTGCACTGTGTTACTCCTAAATTATTATAGTATGGACACACAAACATAACCTAATACCATAACCCTAAGAATAGACACATACACAAATAAAAACACACAAGTCAGTTTCAATTATAACAATAGAATACATTTGTTCATGCACAGCAATGCATGATGCAAACACTATCATAATGCAAATCTCAAATTTGCACCTTTTATGCTTTGGGTGCAAATCTACAATGCACTGCAATAACTGTAAACCCTACAGTCTTCTAATGCAAGCAATCTAATAGCTGGATCTATAATGCTAATACAGCCTAATGCAAGTGTCATCATTCAGCATTCCTCTCCAATCCACACCATACTCTCTCTCTAAGACAATCCCTGTCTGAATTCCCCATCTATCAAAACCAAAGCTCTGTGTGAGTGTCTGTCCTAATTCCCCATGCAATCAATTAGGCAACACTCCCCTTCTTGCCATGTCTCTCCTCACCAGCTAACTCTGCCAGTCTGGTCACTCGAACTCTGCTCGCATCAGAATGCTTCCCCAAGCTTCTGAACTCCCAAAGCCATCGGATTCTGCTGCACCAAACACCTCCAACGCCTCTCTCCAAGTCATCTAAAAACTCCCATCTCAGAGAGCAGCTCCATCCAGATCTCCATCTAGAACCCCATCTCCAACTAGAACTCCTATCGCCTCACTTGTGGTTATACTGTTCAATGACGTATATACATGTCCATGCTTACATGTCTCTCTAGGCTAAAATGCCTCTCTGTCTATCTGTCAGCATTTCTAATTCCGAGCAGTGCCTAAAAGTCTGTGATGCATGTCTTGTACTTCTCAATCACTACGCGTTCTTGTCATCGTGACATTTCTCATCATATCTATACCATATCCATGCCATGGCCGCCTTCTGTCTGTGTTCACCATCCCACCATCTCCTCATATTTCTCCATTCACTCCACTGAAATCCCTCTCTTCTGCATGTCTCTCCGTGAGGCAAAGCACTCCCTGAATGGCCCCCGCCATCTCTGTCTGCGTAGCACAACCCAGGCTGATAATAAAGCCATCAATGCTTTCTCCATTCGGACAAGAGTCACGTTATATAACTCGTACACTGTAACTCAAAACAACTTTCGCAGTGCACGGCGCTTCTGTGTGTCTCATTCAGGATGGCTTCAAAATGCCTTAGGCCTCATGCTTTCTATAGTGCTTACTCTTTCACTCGCAAACCCACGCGCTATCTATAATGCAAACTCAATACATACTCTAAGTGTCTCTAAATGCATACAAAATACATAACATATCTCTAAATGTGTCTACAAATATAACATGTGTCTCTACATGGCACTTCAAATATAACAGGGCTCACTCTATAGCAAATACAAATGCATACAAAGTGGCAGAATAATGTGGATAGTCTAATATCTCTACTAATCAGAATGATGGATAACTAATCCCTAAATGGGTAATGATTCTCTAATGATAACAAACCAGGCTACTCCATACAATCTGGTTTCAAACAACAATATAACTGAGTGGCATAAAGCAGAGGTCTGCAGCACGTGGCTTTCCATGTTTTGGACTACAGTTCCCATGACCCCTCACCATTGTCTATGATGGCTATGGCTGAATGGAGTTGTAATCCAAAACATCTGGCGAGCCAAAGGTTGCAGGCCTCTGGCACAGAGCATAACCACGGACTGAGCCTCACTATGCATTCATCTGTTTGCTTCTTCAGCAGCACAATCCTCTGGGTGAGCTCTGGTTCTCTCCCCTTCCTCGTTCATGCATACCGATGCAGGATTTTTATTAGAAAAGCACAGTTAGTCTATAACTGCCTTAATGACAGAGATGCAGAATCTGCTTATTTTGTCACACAAGAAGTAAGTTTTGATACCTTTTACAGGACTACATGAAAATACTATGCAGAGATGGAACAAAGCATTTGCTTTCGATGTACCACAGACGTCTTCATCAGACGATGGACAGTGTGCATTTCACACTGCACAATCTGATGCAGAAGTCTGTGGGACTTCGAAAGTTTACGCTTTAGATCCCTCCCTGCATAGTATTTTCAGTTAGTCCACTAAAAAGTATAAAATCCTGCATCTTGTGTGATATTAAAACTGGACTAAGACAGCATTGCACCTTTTCCTTTGTACTTCTTTTGTATGGAGACAGGTGCTGTGTGCTGCAGTCACGGCTCTGCCTCTTGATACATTGTTTGATCTTCAGCAGACTCTATAATCCAACCTCTGTAACATTATTAAACTCGCGTTCTTACGGAATGGCTTTCATATAGTGGCATTTTGCACCACGGGTGACATTTTGCACCACATGTTAAGGCATGCAAAGTCTTCAGACATCTCCTTTTACTGTGGTCATGTGTATGCACTAATACAATTTCCATTCAAACTAAGTTAAAATCGAGTGTTTTGAATACGCAGGCGCATCAGCAGTGTTTAAAGACTATCACTGAAGCACACTTTATTTCCATAAAAGCGGTCACACAGGCAGGAGTGCCACCATAAGCTTGATTGTGTAGTTATAGGTGTCCAGGGACATGCTAGATTGAAAAGATAAGCTGTTTTTTATATGTGACAGAATGCAGTAGCTAGATTTAGAGTTTTATTTACTTGAGTTTCTGTACAGTGCCAAGAGGCCACCAAAGACAGCTTCGGGGAACTTTAGAAGCAGAAGAGTGTACAGAGGCAAAAGTAAAATGCAGCCAGGCAAAGTGCTTGAAAGTAGCCTAGATGGTTGCCAGACGGTGGCACCGAACCCTGAAGGGGAGTGGACGCCGAATTGGAAAGCGTGGCAGGAGTTGATGAGGTTGTGTGAGGCTTATGTTAGGCTGAAGATAAACGGTCCATCGCCACCTGTAATAAGTTACGTCTTCCATGGTTGATGTCGAGCGGTAACTGGGAGTGGGGATCAACCGTTTGGATACTAAAAACTGAAATAGTATCATTGCCATCGAAGAATTACTTGAAGGCCCTATTTTTTTCTCTTTTTAAAAAAATGGGGTTATTGTTCATAGGTGAGTTTAACATAGAGCCACCTATTTTACCCCATGCAAAGGATTCCCCTGTAATGACGACCACTGCCGGTTTCTCCTATCTGCAGACACCTTATTTCAAACAGCAATGTTGCATGTTCATAGAAAAATAAGACACAATTTCAGTCAATGTTATCACGAAACGAGTTAACGCAGCGCTGATCATATGTCAACACACACAAATCTTACACCACCTTAGCACCTACAACAACACACTTTTCAGCAAACTGGCATGGCCATTATGCATTGCTGTCTGGCTCCGATCTGGATCCTGGGCGATTTGTTGGCTGTGTCATTTTAGCTGAAATAGCCCATTCTCATCCACTTGAGTGTAGGGCCACTGTTCATGATATTAGGGTAAGTGTGCACGCTCATGCGAGTTTGGGGGGTTATGCTAATTAGATGACTTTCAAGCATCAGAATCTGCTATGGAATTCTTTCATTGTTTTGTAAAGCACCGACATTAGCAGTGCTTAATTTGTAAAAAAAATAAGTGCTGGGTTCAAATATTTTCTAACACGCCCATGACACGTCAGGGTGGGCATCTCCCCGCCCACTGTTGCCACCAGCCACGGCTGCTCCCCATACTCTCCACGTATATGTGGGGCTAGAGCTGCAACTCCCACCGGTTTATTATTGTGGTTGACGGATGCACTCAGTCACAATGGCAAATGTGTGATTTACAAATTCCAATCAACATTCACATAAAATAACGTACGTGTTGTGTCGTTACATTAGACAGATGTTTAAGTGTTTCTTTAAACACAATCATCATTTACATTTTTCTCTGATTCTATAGGTGTGTATTTTGTGACAGGCATTTACAACAATACATTTGCCAAAATACCACATCATAATCACGTCTGAGACAATAAGTAGCACTAGTTTGTACCCGGTTACCTTGCGCTGTTTGTTGGATTGATTGATGGCTACACAAAAGCATTTAACTTAAGTGTGGTTTTATTTAGTGTTTGTGGTCAGCCGACACGTGTTTCGACCCCTCTGGGTCCTTTTCATTGATATCCTTTTTGTAGATATCAAACAATCCAACAAACAGCGCAAGGTAACCGGGTACAAACTAGAGTCTCTCTCAAAAGAGGTGTGGGCAGCACCTCTACTCACCCATGACCATGCAGCCAGACAAAAGCAAACAACTTCTCACAAAAGCATAAAACAAACTGAGTGAAGCGCAAGTGGAGTCCAGAACCTAGTGCCCATCTTCTTCCATGAGACAATAAGTGCTGGGCTCAGGAATAAGTGCCAGGGCAAACACCACCACAAATTAAGCACTACCAACATGTTTCTGCGTTTGAAATTGAGATTCGATGAGCGGGGTGGGGTGTCAGGCATCCATTAGGCAGGAGCCACTGCTGGGGAACCAGAAGTGAGTGCACAGCTCATTCCACATCTAGCTCCCACATGAGATGTATATTAACTTTTTGCCTATTGTGTTTGATCCATTACATTTGAATGTGCCCTAATTCTCCATTATTTACATTCCAAAACACTTAAAGTTTATGTTACTTGTTCTTGTCTGTAAGACATCGGTTGGCCCGGGGAACCAAATGTTGCTCCTCGTAACTGCGGGTTTTAAGCTTACCAGGCTATCCTAGCAGGGGCTAAATAGCTCCCAGCATGTTCGAACCATAATGTTCCCTTGCAGCAACATTGCCCTAATGCAAGTCTGCCTGTGGTTGGTGTGCGAGTCTACTCACCCTTTTGCAAAGTGTGGAGTTATGCCGATGTGAAGCGAGCCTGGACGAGAGTGATTCTGCATGCGGATGAAGGTGTTTCGTAGCTCCTTGCAGCGCGGAGGCGGGGGGTAGAGTGACGAGGAGAGGTGGAACATTTCTTTATCCGAGCAGAAGGTAAAAGGTAGCATCTTTAAGACAGGCTTGTTTTTAGGGCTACTTTGAACGGAAGAGGCCATCGACTGTGCCTGGACCCTGACGTGGGGGGTTGGGAATATTCCACAGTATTGAGCCTTGGTGTATGCTTCGTCCTCTTACTTTTGTCTGAAGTTAAGTCTCAAGAGTTCATGAATCCTCCTGTTCTTCTGGTGTGTTTATGTGTGTGTCCTTAAGCGCACACTACCTTCATTGTCACATTGACTGAAGTGAGCCCGGTCCCTTGTGACTTGCATGGTGTCAATATCTTCCACGGATAGTTGAATGTTGAGGCAGAGTTTGAAGCAAGTATTTTATGTGGCTCTGAAATCTGCTAGGAACCACTGACTTGAGGTGGTGGTTCGAACGGCCAGGGTTGTCCAACACTGGGCCTCGCAGAACGGATCCATGACATGTTTTCAGGATATCCCGCATTAATGTACATGAGGAAAATTTGCCATGCATTTAGAGTCATTGTATGCAAATTTATCTCATGAATATTAATGAGGTGCATCCTGAAAAACCAGCAAGTATTCGGCCCTCGATGCCTGGAGTTGGACAACCCTCGCTGCATGGCAGTGCGCACAGATGCCATCACTTGATCTGTGTGGGTTTTGGATACGCTTTGGCAAATTGTGAACGTATCATATCTGCCAAATTGCACAAGTGAAGACTATGAAGGAGTAACACAGGGTTCATTGTGGGTGCTGTGGGGATTAGCGTCACTGGGAGTGACATTCTCATTCGATGTTAAGTTACTCCTCTCTTTAGTAGTAGTGCATATAGATGTATTCATACTCATATCCGCCTGTAGGGCACTACCCAAAGGGCTGGGCTGACCAGTCAGTATTGCGCTGTTTTGTAGGCAAATATTAGATGGCTTGTGGTGCCACTCTAGGTCTATTTGATGACATAGTGCATAGAGCAGCTGGAGCTGTCGGCCAATGTTAATAGTACAGTCTTCTCTCAAAAGGTACCATTTGTTGCACATTTCTCAAACAAACGCTTCAACAAGAACTTCGCAGTGTGTTTTGCTTCAAAACATTTGGTAATTGCTATCTTTGGTGCCTGGCAATAGTTGACCTCATGTATGAGATAATTAACTGACAACCCCTCCCTTTTCACGCCTTTAGTAACTTTGGGTTATGACACAGTGTGCTAGAATTTGATTACATCTTCTGTACGTTCACCAGAAATCTGTTAAAACATTTTAATAATTCACTCTTTTTCTATAAAACAGTTCATATAACAAAAACATGAAGTGTACCAAACTACAAAATCACATTGGCCACTCCGCAATTAATGAATCAAAAATCACAACCAATAATTATCACACTTAGTGCACTTAAGTGTCAAAGCTCAACTATTTAATACCACAAAACATCATAAATAATATTTAATTTTAACAAAACCCATAAGTTCCATTTCTCATGTACTAGTTCAATCACTTCAGTATTCTGTATCCAATTTTTGTGGGTCTTTCTAAATGTCACTTGGTTTTATGTAATATATTGAGATAAGGTACAGTGCAGAAAGACTGAAAAATCCTCTTTATGGTACTGCCGACTAGTATATCTATCTAGTCAGACTACAGGCTGACCCATTGTGTTATGGCCCCTGGTACAAGATACATTAGTCTAAAGCCATTCTTGTTAGGTTGCAAGCGCAGCCTTCATTAGGACCAAAACATTTCCTAAATGTGGATGCAGACATGCAAACCCCTTTCTTCATATAGGGAACTGTAAGACAAACAACAGTCTATTCAAAAGGATTTCTGGGGCATTTGTTGTAACTCCAAGTATTTCATTGGTCATCGTCCAACACTGATATATTTCTTGTTGTCACGTGTATAGGGCTCTTTTTCTTTTTCATTTTTAGATTCAATCCCAGCCAGTGGCAGTTGCTCACTCCTTAGAGGAAAACAGCTAACCACCAATAAGTATGTCGCACAGAAACAATAGATACACTATTAGACCAAGCTTGCTTTAGTTTCCAAAATCATTTCAGATATTCAGTTGGATAGATATTCTTTTCTCTTGTTTGCTTTATCGTCTTTCTTTTCTGGTTCAGTGGTAGTCTGAAAACACAATGGGCCTCATTAGGACCCTTATTAAGGGCACGGCTGCGGCCGGTAATGATTTTTTACTGGTTCCAAGAAAAGGACAATAACCGGGTTATGCCGACTTTGGCAGGCCCGGTAATTGCCCTTTTCTTGGACCCGGTAAAAATGAATCCCCATTCCCATTGAGCCCATAGGGCTCAATGGGAATGGGGAGGATGCTAACAACGGGCTCGATAATGACGAGCCCGTTGTTAGCATCCTGGCCTGCTAGCGGGTCCCGCTTTTCAGGCCTGGTCAGACCAGACCTGAAAAGTGGGACCCGCTAGCAGGCCTCGTAATAGGGCATCCCATAATGAACGGTGCCGGACCCGTACCGGCACGATTCATTACGGGACCGCCAGGGTCCTAATGAGGCCCAATAACTTACGATCAGATGTTGAGGTTTAATTAAACTCGTCCCTTACTTCTTTTTAGTATATAAGTCCTTTTCATGATCATGAGTGTCTATTAAAGTTGTCTGTATTTTACTCAAGACCACCATTTTAGATTTAACCAATTTATTGCACCTGGTCATATTTATGATGTTAGAAATTATAAATGACAACCGGTGTGTGTGTTACACACGTAGGTGACTATGCGTGTGGTTTCGCTGCCCCACATTTCTCACCATCACTAATGCATAGAAAAACAACACTACTGCATAATAAACAAGCCCATGGTTCTATCTCCGTGCCACGTGCCGTGATGTAACTTGCAGCTAAACTATCAGGGCTGAAAGCATGAAGCCTTCATTTAATAAGAGTCTCTGCCTATTGATGCCCGCGATCTACTTCTGCATTCTCGCAAACATACATTTCTACTTAGATCTTCCTGAGTGTTTGCCTGCTGTCTTGATGCGGATACGCAAACAGAGTGCCAGCGTCAGCACAAGTGCGGACTATACTATACTCTTGCGTTTGTTAAAGTTCGTACACAGAGCCCTGGTTTCTTTAACATATCTGGGCACCACTATGCTATTTCAATAGGTGACCATATATAAACGGACCATACATGTTAGAAGGACTCATAGAAGCAGAACCTCTACTTTGTTTATGTTTGTGGCTGTATTTCAATGCATTTACTTGGTCACACATCGATTTATGCACCATTCTTTTAGTGCATGAGTCAGTGCCCTCATGGGCCAGCATTTTTAGAAAGTAACTATCCGCTTCATTGCACTATGCTATTTTGATTACTAACCTAGTCTGATCTGATCTTGCACGTTTGATGGACTCATAAGGCGGAACTCTTACTTCATATATGTTTATGATTGGGTTCTAATCCTCACGCCTAGCCACTTGTAGGTGGACTATTCTTTTAGTGGGTTAGTATTAGTCCCTGAATAGGCCATACAGATGTGCTATCTATATCCCCATGCGAAGGACATGGCTTTATGCATGCTTAGCTATCTCGATCGACTCTTACCACACAGGATATACCATTAAGGTCAAACTTAGTATGCTCTAGTGACGCATAAAAAGCCACCACTCGATTGTTGTATTAAGGCCTTTGTTCACCGAATCTAATCTATGGATCCATTTTTTTTCTGCTTTTCTAAGTAACATATCATGATCTCCTCCTCTTAGAGGTTCATTTAGAGTTTCAGTAATGAACCAGAAGATATCTGAGGGTTCTTCCTTCTTTTCCGCGAAGTGTGGTAACACAGGTTTCTCATCTACTTGGTTCTTTAGACATGAGTGATGTTCGCAAATCCTCTGTGTCTGATTTCGCGCTTTGTTTTACCTACATATATCAATCCACAGAGCCATTTCATCCTGTAGATGGCCCATTTTGTTGTGTAGTTTGCGATGGATTTTAGTTTCCAATTCAGGCTGTACAGATCAATATATTTCAGATCTATGGTTAAAGTACAGATCGAACATCGGCCGAATCTGAAATGGCCAATCACAGGTGGGAGTGCCCACAGGGTGAAGTGAGAAGGGATTGGTAGCCTGGGATGTTCATATGTGTTGACCAGATAGTTTTTAAGGTTACTATGTCCCTTGAATGCAAATCTTGGCTTCTCTGGATTAAAGTCAGGAATTTTAATAATGTTTCAATTGTGGAGTATAGTTCTCCTGAGGTTATTGCAAATCTGGCTGAAAGTTGTTACACATGTGGTTTTGTCAGCAGTTGTTTCTTCCTGTTTTGTAAGGCATTTCACTCTGTTGGTGGTCCATGCTCTTTCTCTCGCATTACGAATCACCCGACTTGAGTACCCACGACATTTTAATCTCATAGTGAGATCTCTACTATGGAGGTCAACGTCTGTCATAGTGGCAAAATTCCTATGAATCTTTAAGTACTGCCCGTCGGGTACGTTCTCTTTATGACTAGATGAATGGAAACTCCAATAGGATAGTAGAGCATTTTTGTCTGTGTGTTTATGAATAAAGTAGTTTCCAGAGTGCCTTGGGCAGACTTCAAGAGTTTCAAATCCAAGAAAGCCATCAATGTGCAATCATATGACGCTGTAAACTTAATATACTGGTCTTGGTTGTTCAGCCATATAATAAATGATGTTAATGATGTTTCAGAGCCTTTCCATACTATGAATATGTCATCAATATACTGGTACAAAATATATCATGGGAAACTGGTAACCCCTCCCTTTAGCAATCACACAGTTTGTGATTGCACCACTATATGCTTAGATTGCTATCAGCATTAATCGACAGAGAATTCTCTTATTCAAAATAAAAATGTATTCATTTTTTGTTAAAAATGTTTTTTAGCTATAGCATCCATGATTAGAAACCATTACATAAAAAAAAACATATTTGATACAACAATCTTTCAAACAAACGACAACACTCTAAAATCATGCCTACGGGTTAGTACGAGGTGAATTTATTATCTATAGTACACCATTTTGACAACATAGTTTGACATATTTCATGATAGTCAAAAGAAACCACAGCTGGTCTTTACTTCCACCTAAGGAAATTGGAAAACATATTTTAACCTATTAATTAATTAACTATCATTGTTTTTATTATAACACGTTTAATACCGTAGAGGTTTCTAAGTGCAGACCCAGAATTTGCTTCCAAGACAAGGGTGTTGCCACTGAACTATACTACCCGAACTATACTACACATGATATCCAGATTCTTTACATAGGTTCTTTCATAGAGACATGCATTTTTTGTGGTACTAGACCAGACATAGTCGTATGTCCTTTATGGAAAAAAGAGAAGACTAGTCAGCCCATGATGTCCAGTCATGTTCTTGTTGACATGTGTATCGACCCCTCTACTGTGTAACACTTTTCAAAATGTTCTCAGTCAGTTGTATTTTGAGCCTTCATCAGGATGGGAATTTTTTAGATGTTTGAGTCAATCTGATATACCCCCAGTTTTTCAAAGCAGACACTATAAAACAAAAACATAAAAAACAACTTACACTCGTTAGCAATACGTGGTCTTTGTTCTGCCTCAGTCACAGACCGTGTATTTAACTTCAGTGCCACACTCTGTACACTCACTCATGCTTCCCTTTGTATAATTAAATTTTATACCCGAACAATGTGCTGCCTGCTGCATACAGGATATAAAGGTAAACAAACGCTGCATCAAGAAAGCGTGCAAGAAATGAAACTCTACTGAGCTGTTCAAGAACCTGACTGCCCAAAAAAAGCTTACATTGCGCACACACTCACTAATAATGAGGTAAAATCTGACTTTCACTTTGAAACCATCTTAGAGCCTGATTACCAGCCCTCTTTCATGCAGACAAACATTACATCAATGTATTTATAGCATTTGTCATTGTGCTCTAATGGAGAATGACATACCTTCCCTCAATTCTTCATTGAAAAGATGAAAACTAGCCACCATCCTATACAAGTTCTTACTTTCCTCTTATAAGAATCTTATCAGAATCCTATAAGATCTTACATAAATCCTAATTCAAACATACAATTTCATAAGAATTGAATAAGTATGTCAGTATCACAGAAGTTCTTATAAAGCCTTATTATTGTTTTCAAAATCACAGTAGTTTCTCACAAGTTCCTATAAGCTACTTATAATAAGCTTAAGAGGCAATTTTGTATGAGCTAATATCAATATCCCAAGAACTCAGACTGCCCTAACATCCCCCTGCATCATCCCCTCTTGGCACACTTTCCCACAACTCACTATTGACTCCCCTCAGATCACCTTCAAATCCCTCAAAGCCACCACTAGGACTACAATACACCACCCTCCTGCATCATCAAGTGACATGCAACATCTGTAATTCTTTCATGCCTGAACTTCATCAACTGCACTCTCAACTCTCCTCTTCCAGAAAAATAGAAACAGCCAAGTATTTTGGAGAAATCCAGTCTAACCACTTGATATCGACTGTCATGTTCCCTGTCTCCCCTTCCATGTCAACATCAATGGCAGCCCAACTTCAGGACCCTATTGATTGCCACAGCAAAATAATTCTGTATTTTCTTTGAGCTTATCAACACGTGTTTCACATTATGCAGTACTTCCTCAGGGCTTGGATTTTCAATTACATTTCTGTGATCTTGTAGCAGTTGTTGTCGGGGTTCTGTGGACCCCATTTTTGATGGGGCTGCAGAACCCCTAACAAGAAAGTACAGAATACTAATATACTGTGTGTGTTCCTTATTGAAAAAGAGTTAATGATTTAAATAATTGAGGGTGGTGTGTAGGAATAAGCAGGGTCTGATCTGAGACCCAGGGACTAATATAAATTAGACTGTTTTGTTCAATATTGTCCTACTTGTATAAGCTGGGTATGCACAAATATCATTTATATCTTGGCTACCAGTTTTAGTGCTGAGGTGCCACCCCCACTCCCTGGATTTTATGTATCACATTTGGGGTCAAACTTCTCATCAATCCAGTCAACACAATGCTAATCAGAGAAGCCAATATACTCTGACTGTGTTATATGTGAAGTACAGCCTCACATTACCCATTACACTTCCTGCCATGACTAAAGCAGAGCAAAACACCTCCCACCCTTACAATAGATAGGCAGCATTAATCAGTTATATCCTGTGCAAGCCCCTTCCTCGCTGTTCTTGCTATGATTTTGGGCGCTGTAGTGCAGTTGTTTTTTGTGCCGCACACACTTCAAACAAAGATGGTACAACGTAACAAACACTGTTCCGTCCACCCTAGACATCTCAAACACTTTGCATTAAACTGACATCAAAGGCAACCAGGTGCAACTAAAGCACAACAGAATGTGTGCCTTTAAGCTAACCACACCAGAAGCATATCAAAGTGGATAATGACTCCTCGCGAAGGTGAGTGCGTATTCACATACATGTGTTTTCTCTCCCATGCCATACCAATAGTATCTGCTCCACTCGAGGTCACTAAAGTAGCACTTATGAGCGGGCAGATACAACGTATTCATGTAGTTGACTTAAACATTAAACAGCATTGACTGCAAAGGAATGTGTGTTGCTCTGTGCAATAATGCAGCCTTTCGCTTCTGGGTCCATTTCTTTCCAGCTTGGTTCTCCACATTGGTGATCTGATGTGCCCCACTTGCTCGATCGAGCACCATGTATCTAGGGTTTGCTTTGATACTAGATTCCCAAGGACCGATTCACAAAGCGTTCTTCAATGGGATTGCCCCATTGTAAATGGCTTTAGGGCCTGATTTTTGGATTTTTTAGTGCAGTGCAAAGTGACTTTGCACTGCCAACAAACACCCTGATTCACAACGTGGTGCAAAGTGTATTTTTGCAGTGCAAAATGACTATTCACCAGTGCAAAGTCAGTGCAAAATCACTTTGCACTGCTAAAATAATGATAATGATGTGTTATTTATATAGCGCCTTAATCCAAAGTGCTTTACAGAGCACATATTTACATATAATATCACCCAACCGAAATTGGTACTCATTTATCGACCTCGGAAGGATGAAAGGCTGAGTTGGCCTTACTGTGATTCAAGTCTGCGACCTGCAGATCACGCTCAGATCGCAGCAGCGAGCACTCAACCCGCTGAGCTATTTTACCAGCGCTCTGTGAATCAGGGTGTGTGTTGGCAGCGGAAAGTCAGTTTGCACCAGTGCAAAGTCACTTTGCACCAAGCTAGAAATTCCATGAATCAGGCTCTTAGTCTCTATTGCTGAAACTCAAAGAAATGGTAAAAAGTACTCTCAATAAATGCCAACAATGGAATGCAAATGTGAATACTAAAACTGTATACTTTATGAAAGCATCGTTCAGAATGACATCCCTTTAGGCTGCTTTCTTCTGCATACCCTCCTGGGACTTTCATCTTGAGCCCTTGCAGTTTTCCCAAACTTCATGGCTCGCCCTTGTGCTGCTGAGGACTTTTTTCATTATGGTCTGATTTTTTCCTGCCCACAACCGTGGACGGGCAGATGTTTTGAGGCTTCATGGCTCTCAGATTATTTTTCCCTATTGTTTAATCTTCCTTTTTAATATGCCACACATGTGGTATTTTGGCCTTTGAGGTGCTTCGCTATGCTAATCTGTCCCGCTATGTGTTGTGTTGCGCTCTATTATTCTTCCGCGCGTCCGCTGTGATGGGGCGGGAATGCGAATGCAGTTGGCGGTCTAAGGGTGACTGACAGTGTCGTTTTCTAACAATGTGTTCCTTGTTGAAATCCCATGCTTAAACCATCTTCGTGTGCCACCTTGAAATTAAGTTATGTTTAAATAAAAAATGGAATGCCTACAGCAGAGGGAATGGCGTCGGCAACCATTGAAAGTCTAGTGAACTCAGACAAGATGGCCTGTTGCAAATGGCTAGTTTCTGGAATATGCAGAAAGTTATGGTGACACAAAACTGCCACTACCCAGTGGCCTCACGTCAGCAAAATCATAATGGTAGCCACATGGCCACTGACCTCTTAATGACATTACAGGAAGTGACGTCACGTGATCTTTGATGATGGCCGTACATTATACGAGCCATTAGCACACTGAAAGGGGGCGCTGGATAATCAGGAAGCTTAGAATGCAGGATGTATTCTCTGGTACAAGCCCACATTCTGAGCAGGCTGAGCGCTGCTGGCCAGCACCCCCTTTCCTTCCTCGCTCTTCCTCCCACCACCTCTCAATTCTTAGCACCCATGTGGTTTCTCTGCGGTTTCTAAGTGTGTTGAGTTTTGGTGCCGCTCGGTCCTTCCTTACTCCATTTTCTTGTAGATGACGTTGCGGTCATCAACATAGAAAATGGATTTCAGGAGGACTCTGCAGTGCCACATCACAAGCTAAAGGTACGTTTTCCTTTTCTATTTCATTTTAAACAACCTTAGCGCCCACTTAGAAACTACACGGGTGCTAATGGCAATATATACCTTGGCGGCGGGCCGACCCGGCCGGTAACGGCACCACCGCCCATCTTAAGGGACACTCACTTTGCTCAGGTCCTTAACTTGGACGTCAGACCGTTACCGGCAGGGTTGGCCTGCGCCTCGGTGTACATCGCCTCAGTAAAAGGTAAAGGTATTTTTAATTGTAACAGTTCAGCAACCTGATTGGTTGATTCTTAGGGGCTCACAAATTGTAACAGTTCAGCAACCTGATTGGTTGATTCTTAGGGGCTCACATGGAATCCAGGTTTGGAGACCTTGTATTGGCCTGACAGAAAATATTCTGCTGAGAGGGTACACCGCATTAGCTCTCGAAGACCCATAGATTTCTTCATCAGATTTTGGTCATGGAATCTATAATTAATTTCTATTCTTAACAATGAGCGTGTACTCAAATAGGTAAACCAAGGGTCAAGTGGTGACGAGTGAGAATTAGTGTAAGGGGCTTTTAGGAAGCATAAGGTGGTCAGAAAGGAGTCACGACTGCTCTCTGCATTCCCATGCCCTTGGAATGACCACGCATAGAAAAGGCGGATCTACGTGATTGTACCGAACCGAAAAGTTTGACTACCAAAAGTCCGTTTTTTGTTTGTTTTTTTTCTCCAACTTTTTGCAAACATATATGTGGGGGGAGACCCCACACAGTTCCTCCTACTTTACCCCTATACATTTTTTATTCACTTTACCCCCCCACATATATATATGCGGAAAACTGGGGTTCGAACTTTTTGGGGTTGAACTTTTGGGAGTAGGCAATTTTGTACAATCCCGAAAAGGCTGGGCCACTGCATGCATATATATGGAAATGCATCCCTCCATGAACTAGGGCTGCCCTTCCTTATATCATGGACAACCGCCCACCCCTCACCTACATGTGTACAGGCTCTTATTCTGTGCATGGGGCACATGCATGTGCCTGTTCGAAACAGCTAAAGCACAACTTTATTTTTATTTGTGCACATTTATAAATTAAATGGTGTAAATCATTCTGCTTTGACTTGCTTAACCAACCAAAACAGTAGACCTGCCACATGTTAGGTGGAGGGCTTCTCTGATCTTAGGAGCCACCCTTAAGGAGTCAGCATCAGCCGGCGTTGGGTTTACGACCTTGGATGTCCACAGTGAGCAAATGAGGGTAATGCCTTGAGATCTTTTTATTATTGTTAAGTATTATTATGGTATTTATTGAGCGCAGACCTAGCTCCGAGAAGCAATGCAGCGCTTTCGAGAGGAATACACAAATACAGATACACAACAGAGCGCTTTACAGAGGTGTACAACATTACAGATGCATAACAGAGTGCTTTCAGTGGTAACAACAGAACAGATATACAGCAGGGGGTAGGATAGAGAGGGGGACATATGAGGGGTACAGCTGTGCCCGGAAGGCAAGGAGGAGAGGGGCGAGCGGCATCTAGCGGGTAAGGAGGCACGAGGGGCGACGTGGTGACCTAGGTGTTGAGGAGGAGAGACTCCTTGAAGAGGTGGGGCTTGAGTTCTTTTCTGAGCGTGAGGGAGAGTCTGATGCCGACAGGGAAGAGGTTCCATAGTCTTGGGGCATAAGCAGAGAATGCCTGTTTTCTGATCCTTTCCTTTTTTCAAGTCTGGACGTGTCCTGGCTTCTGGTGGTGTGCTGTCTGCCGGAGATGTGAAAGGGAAAATGGTGCATGGGGTATTCAGACTATAGCCCATGCAGCACATCAGGGTCAACCTAGAATAGACTCCAAAGCTCACAAGAAGCCAGAAGTACTAGCAAGTGAGAGCTATGTTTACATTCTGTCCTAGGCTTGTACTGTTGCCTGCTGTAGATTTGTAAAATTACATATATAACAATATCAGGTGTTTATATAGTGCTTCTTGCTGGATTTATCCTCCCTTTCAGTGCTGTACAAACAAATGTTAATGAAACAATAGAACCCGAATATGGGGGCATTACCGGTCTGATAATGCCCCATGGGCGATAGTTACACGCTTGAGTGAAACGAGGGCTTTAACGTAGTCCCATGGGCATTACCAGACCAATAATGCCCCCCTCCTTGGGTTCTATTGCTATTAATACCCTGGCACGTCGTATTGTGGTACTAACAGCATTTTTTTCTTGGACTCAGAAACAAAATTGAAACCATTTCTCTACTCGAGAAAAAAAAGAGAAAAATAATTGCCCCCAAGGGTTTGGGCAGAAGGGACTGCACACAGTCCCTTCTCCCTTTCCATGGAGGGCATTGAAATGAATGGAGCTAATCGCACAACGGAGATGCGCCGGAAACAGTCCTGTTCCCAGTGCCAGCAAGTGACAGAGGAGTTCAGGTAAGTGGGGTTTGGGTAGGGAGAGGTTTGGATATGTGAAAACGAGGGTTAGAGGGAAGGAGGAGGGGTTGCGGGGGCTGCACTTACCTTTGGTCATGGCGGGGGAAGATGGTGGACTCACGCTCCAAGAAGGCTTGGAGCATGGTCTTTCCCACTGTGGTAAGGACCTTGTTCCAAGCCTCCTCATTGGCTGGAAGACCTGCACACCCCCCTCGCCGGGTACTAATATCACCCGATTTATTTGTAACAAATGCATTACCTATGGGAGTATATGGGGGGTAAGACAGTCCTGATGGGATGTGAACTTGTGAGCTGATGGCTGGCACCATGGCAGAGGTGGGTGCTTAATGAGTACAGCCAATGGTGCGGGTTGTCAGTTTGATAGGCCATGCAACTGTCTTCCAATCTGTTCCACACTGTAAACAGTCCTTTCCAATGCATCACAAAGGGGATTTAAGCGATACACTGCAGCCTCAACCTGAAAACTCTCTTTAAATGTTTTTGAGTTCTCAAAAATGTTGCATGGTTGTCTTTTGCTTTATGTACTCAAAATGCGCAGGGTGGTGCAGACTCAATATCAATTGTAAACATAAAACAGCTCCTAAGACTCAGGCACTGTGAGTGAGTGAAAATATTCATTATGTGAACAACATTTGAAAAACGGACACAAGTAAAACAAGCATTGGGAAAGCCAGCCGGGTTTCCGATAAGCGCTCTTGCTCCCCCTTTCCTTGCATTTTCAACATTACAACTTGATATGATATGATAGGTTATTTATAACGCGCTTAATACCCAGAGGTTTCTAAGCGCAGACCGGGGATCGAACATGTGTTGCTGCGTGTCGTCTTGCTTCCAAGTTGAGCACGTTTCCTCAGAGCTATCCTCCCGATATGTCCTCTTGTATATATTAACATTTTCTACAAATTATCCAAAAGAAATTATTAACATTGTATCGGTCTTTTACAAAACAAAGCTTCTCTTTAAATGTTCTATAGAAATGATCAAAAGTAGATATGGTGAATACTTTAACACACAGCTGAGTTCTGGCATGCTGGCAGAAGGCACACTTGGTTAAAACATTGTTTTACACCAGAAGATGCTTAATAGATGCAATTAACAAATTAACTTTCAAACCTGCTTTTGCACAAATGACTGTTTGAAACCACTGAATGTGGCAAGAATTAAGGTAACAAGCAGCTTAATTAATCCATTACCTTCAAAACAACTGTTTTTGCAAACAGCTGGGACAAATATGTACCTAATACAACAGTATTCACTCCTGGCCTCATTACTGGTGCATGCGTGAGTCCATTTCCATTTTCTATAGCAATATTTGTTCTTATACTGGTCATTATCACCACTTCCATTACACAAAGGTAAACAGCATGGGCAGAAAGGATGTGTGTCTTTACTTCACCTGCATTCACCCTGCCATACATTCACTGAGTCACTTTTACTTCTCCATACCTTTGCTTCTCCTGTCTTTCACTTCCACGAACATTCACTTTGTCATTCACTTTGTCATTACAGGGGAAGGCCCCATGTACCCCGTTCTTTTTTTACCCCACATTCTACAGCCTTGTCACCCCTTGACCCCGATCCTAACCTCTACCTAAACCTAACCACACTCGACTCAGTAAGTGTAGAGGACGTTTTCTAGGTGAAGTAAAGGGGAGATGTCGGTCCGAAATAGCCTGTACACATTTAATTGAAGCAAAAAGATTGATAGATTATGACACCCCACCACCCCCAAGCCCGAAGATACGGGTGGCCCATATTGGTCCACCGGGTTCTCCAAGTAAAGCGCACACAGTGTTGCAGAAAGGAAGACTGCAGCTGGTTGGGTCTTCATCTCGAGCCCCGCCTAAAGCACTGACAGATCCTGTGTCCGTTCCAGGTTTTAATATCAACCATCATGTTGCGCGGAGGCCAGGTCTGCGCAAAAGTAGGATCTTCTATTACTGTCATAGCTGATGATAAAACAACTGTCCCTGTCTGGAGCAGGTCTGCTTTTCGGCATAATGGTGATCTCGCGGTGATTGATTTATTCGGTGTTAGCGCATCTTCGGCTTTGCCTCATAATAAAATATGGCTTCCCTCTGTTCCTGCGCTAGCGCAGTTTCACTTGGACCTTTCCAGCCTGCACATTCTTTTGCCATGAGGTGGATTTTCAAGCCTTATACTTCCTATTGCTTTTTCACATCTCCTTCCTGCTTAGGCCCAGCATTGGGATTCTGTTTGTACACCTAAGTGTTAGTGACTCTAGATACTGGCCTTGTTCTCCAGGTGCCAAACAGCTTACTTTTTAAGGAAATAAAAAGTAACCTGAAATGCAATATTGGCCCTGATTTAGGACCTCCATATCCCGCTAGGTTGCCCTTTCATTCGGACTTGCACTTTCAGGATTTTGTAGCATAAGCACTTAATGTAACACATGGGTCATGATTCGGGCTTCTCGTTTAGTGCTATCTATTTTTTCAACAGTTACATCTGTATTTATCCATATTTATTCTTTCCATGGGTTTATGTGAATAATTGCTCATTCATGTGTTGTCCTGTATACAAAAAAGGGTGCAACTTGTACATTTAATTCTGCTCTCCTGTCAAAGAGCTGGAATCCAGCACATCAAGTCAGGATTCGTTTTCACATTATAAACAATGGCTGTTGCTGCTATTGCAGTTCAACCACGGAACATCACTGCAGCCATTTAAACATCTTCACCGGGAAATATATTCCTTAATTTACAGCTATTGGCCTGTTAGTCATCACTGACACCATAGAGAGCTAAGCACGCAACATGCGGTTCCTTGTTTTCCGCCTTCTACAACTAAAGAAACAGAGTGATTGCCGTCTGTATTCATGTGTAAAAATGTAAAACAGGGACTCTAGTTCATGATTAAGCCCTTAAGTGCTAAGGACGAGTATGCGCGTCCTTTTTGCATAGACTTGATTAAAGCTCAGCAGTTAGGACGAGTATGCTCATGCTTTTTGCATAGACTTGATTAAAGCTCAGCACTTAGGACGAGTATGGTCATGCTTTTTGCATAGACTTGATTAAAGCTCAGCAGTTAAGGGGTTAAAGGAGAATTTGAGCCGGGATATAATGAAGGAACAAAAGCCATCAAACCTGAAAGCATTTAGAAAGTCCAAAGTAACTTCAGCCAGCACGCATTGCGAAGTAACTGGAAACGGGTGCCGTGATGCCGTGATGCCGTCTTACTGAGGAAATAGTGGTGGTATGGTATAACAAGTTTCACATAGACACACTCAGCTGCTATGGCAATGATGCTGGACAAAGATAAGGGCAGCATGTCAAATGTTCTTGGCATCGACATGCCAAGGTTCCGGAAATCTAGGATTCACCAGAAGGACATGTGCAGACTTGAACTCCACTGGTGAACGGAGGAAAGAACCAGAAGACAGGCCTTCTCTATCTACTCCCCAACTCTCTGGAATCACCTTTCGTCAGCATCACCACCTCGCTTCTATAGTTTAGGTTGTAGCTTAAGACCCTTCTCTACAAGGAATGGCTCTTGCCTAACATCTAGGTCCACAGAGCCTCCAATCCCCACCCTACCCGCGACTGGGTGATCTGCATCCCACTGTTTACTCTGCCGATTGTTTGTAGATAATAATAATAATAATAAAAGGCCTAATCTAATTCAATGCACCAATCCCCAAGTAGCACCCAACACATACAACCCACACACATTCAGGCAAAACAGAATGTGGGATTGAATGCAAGCACAGACATAACACGCAGACAGCCGAACCAATTTGGCACACCACCAACACACAAAACCATTGAACAGATGCAATAATAAGACCAAATCAAATGTAGCCGTGACAATAAATTCAATCAGAAAGAAATATTAGATCATTAGAGACATGCCGCCCATCACGTGGTGTGCCAACCAACCTCTTGTCATGAAGGTGATGTAGTTTAACCTTTATCAATATAGGGCTGATTCCAGGTGGTGCAATCAGCTATATGCAACCCAATGGAAATGTTTAACACTTATGGAATCTATATGTAGTCAAACCCACTAACCCATCCCCATTCCCCATAGGCTTTTTAAACTGTTATTATGTTATGAAGTCATTGATGACACATTCGTAGTGTTAAAGGAACTGTTTTTAATACGTTTGTCGAGAGTGACAAGATTTCAATGATTGTATGCTGTCCCGGCTTTGTTTTCATGTGAATAAAGTTGGCTTGTGCCATGCACTTTGTCTACTCAATCCTCGCATCTGGTTTGGATTGACTCTGTTTCCTCTGGGTCTATTCTGGATTTTGGGCCGCCTTATCAGAGTGAAATGTAGTGCAGTAATGGCGATAATATATTGGATGTCAAAATGTGTCACATCATTTAAACCTCCTCCTATTATAAAAATACGTCTTCCCACTGTGTCTAGCTACACAGCTTGCTGAAAAGGCCGAGCCACCATACACACCAGAGTGGACAATCTACCAAGCGGAGCCAGACATAGGCCTTGTTAAAATTAGAAAAGACAGGAGAGGTATTGATTGGATCGTGCTGCTGTCTAATGATATGATATAAGTAATTTATAGTGCGCCTGGACACATATGTTCTACTCCTCGCTACATGGATTCTGGAAATGTGCTTCAGCTTGTAGTTTATTTTGAGATATAAACCCAAAATCTATGAGCCGCACAACAATATTTTCACTCGGGGTGTAAACGTCCAGGCTCTCAAAGGTGTAGAAATGCCACACACGCGCGTGCACAAACACAGACAGGTTCATCACACATAACACGAAAGAAAGTTTATGACAAAGTATATGAAATGTAATCACCCTTTCATCTTCTCATCAGTGAGATGAGAGCCATGCATGGTTGATATAATAGGTTATTTATAACACGCTTAATGTCCAGAGGTATCTAACCACGGACCCGGCGATTAAACCTCTGGTGTTCCCTGTTGTCAGGCTTCCAGGGTGAGCACGTTGCCCCTGAGCTATCCTCCCAAGACTGATAACAGCACTTTATTGATTCACTAAAACTATTTCACCTTAACCGATTTAGCACAGTACACAGTTGAGTTCCATGATTGCTGGGAGGCAATTTACAGCTTAACAGAGCAATCCTAAATAGGTGGTCACGACACATAAAACCACACCACAACCATGTCAGCTAGATGCAACGGCATTCTCAATGTGACGCAGAGTAATTTATGTTAGACATCGTTTATACTGTGCCAAATCACCACCGAACTGTCAGGAAAAACAGTAAGAGCCTGCATATAGAAAGACTGCTGCCAGGCATGCAGGTGGCAAGGGGAAAAGTGGCATCCACCTGAATCAGTTCAATGGGGGGCACCCAAGGGGAAACAGACAGCGCATATGCACAATGCCCCAACAAATGTCATGGACAGACAAATAAATAAACCACACAGTTACCCCAATACAACGTGGAGGGATACACTGCACCATAGCTAAGCACCTGCTTACATGGATAAAGCACCCTGCAGGCTAAACTGCACTACCATTTGCGACCTGAATAGGTGCAAATCCACTGGCCGACTTCACAAACATGCATGCAGTATCTCCCAATCTCCCACCACCCTTTGGTGCTCAGTAACTTCTATCTGCTACAGCCACAGAACAGGCTGCGGATTGTCTACTGGGGTCTATAGAGTGCTGGCCATGTAGTGTGGGCTGTGAAGCAGTTTGTAGAGCTTAAGAGCATTGCGTGGAACGTTCATATCACTGGCAGGAGCCAATAAGATTGCACAAGTGATGGTCAGTCCCCCACCTCCCCGCGCCCCCTGTCTGTGATCCTCCCTCTCCCCGATCTCGGGAAGAAGGAGGAATTAAACGATTGGGGACCTAATTCCACAAACTGCTCCTGTACCTGCCAATTTTGCACTGATGCCCTCTACTGCAAAAAGTCAGCTTTAGACTTGCCAGTGTAAATATCAAGTTTGCACTGGTTGTTTTGTAGCATAACTTCTCTGAACTAGTGCAAAACGGCCTGTCAGCCCAGCAATGTATGCCTCCTGGCCCCACATGGTTGCTACCAGATCCCATTTCCTAGGATCATTTCCTTAACTGAAAAATCTCTGCCACCTGATCTTACGAGAGTGGCCTTTAATATCCTATGCGAGCAGTTGGTGGATCGCAGCAGCCCCAGAGGTAGATTTTCCTTGAATTCTTTACGCTGGAAAACTGACCCTTTCATATAGTATGCCCTCCCTGCCAATGCAGCAGAGAGCCTACAGAGGGCCAGAATAGCTGAGGAAGCATCAGTCCCACAACACAGACTCTGCACAGCCATGGGCAAAGAACACTCCCATTGCCTATGGTTCCTCATTATTCCTATCACACCTGGATAGTTGATGTACAGCTTTTCTGGGCATTGCTTGCTATTGCCAACTGTATTTTGTATACCACACGCGTACTCCTGGTGTGGCCCGCGCCTGCGTGGATGGAAGGGTACATGCTTGGAAAGTGCCTTGCGGGGTCATATTAAGGGTTAGAAATATTGATTGATTGGAGCAGGTTACCTCAATCCAGCTGGAAGGATGCTTAATGGCAAGCAAGTCGCACTGCTGATGGGTGCCCTATGTGACATTAGTGGGTGCCATGCACGATGATAAGGGATGCGCTCACATAGTTGGCGGCATGACCCATCCCAATCTGTAGGTGCTTATCCAGTCCTGGTGTTTTCTCTGCATTCTGAGATTTGAAGTTCCACTTTTTCCATAATAAAACTCGGACTACAAGTCCCAAAATACAAAGAAAAAAAAAACAGGATTGGATAGGCACCTACAGATTGGAATGGGTCTTGCTGGCTGGCAAGTTGGCTCTCAGATCATAGTGCAGTGGTTAGGGCCACGTGACACACAATGGACGTAGCCCGCTGTGACATGTTAATCAGTGGTAGAAGTATACCAAAAAAGTAGTGGAACTGTGACTACGGTGGGGGACAGAGTAGGAAGGAAAGGAGCAACGTCCAACACATTTTTCAAGGGTTGTAGTCATGCTGGTTGACAGACAATTGAGTTGAAATAGATTTCAGTTAGCTGTAACTGATATCTGGTGGTAAAGTGGAGAAGTGTGCTTTAACTTCACAGAGTACAGTTTTGGAATGGTGAAAAAGGTTGCAAAAAGTAGTCGAGCTGTTAACAGTAGAAAATAAAAGTAGTTGAACACTGCTCCTGACCGTTCCCGCTCACTTCGACAATTGCCTCTAATCTTTTGCCCAGGGATATTCCAGCAGGTGCATTTATCTGGCCAGGGTGGTAGTTGACCATGTTGGTCAATGATAGTAATGGTAGCCGGGGATGCCGGCAGTTATAGAAGATACTTCGTACAGTGAATATTAAGCAGGCCGATGATGGACGAGCACCTTTGAGGCATAGGCAGAATGTTGAGGTTCTCAATTCTCAGGGTGTGAGAAAAGGCTGCCTTTAATGGCTTTCTTTATGCATGGTGGTCCTCGAGATTACAGCTCCAGTGTGGGCGCCAGTCCCAAAGCGCGCCAGTCTGTACCGATGAAGTATTGACCGGAAGGAGAGTTTCTGAAAACAGTAGGATTTCCAGTCACAGTTGTGCTCTAGGGCTGAAGCTGCATTTTGGTCGGTAGATGTGGAGTTTGCTTCTGATGCATTGGGCTTTGGAGACAAGAGAGGAGGAGACCCACAAACTGATTTGTGGCCCAGAATGACCAAAAAGTAGCAGAAGACCCCATTTCTGTGAGTGTCAGTGGCTTGTATGTCTACTGGACATGTGTTGGTTCACTGTCACAACCACCATGCATATCCCATGATGACCCACGCCCATGGTGTGGCATTTGGGACTCCTTGAACCTGAATAAAAACATACTAATATTCAGTGCAATTGACGCTGAAGGAGATGGAAGGGATGTCGCTCGATGGTGACCTGTCTTTACATCCATGCATTTGCATTGTTTTGCACCAGGTTCAATGCATTTGCATTCATGCATTTTCATCCCTTTTGCCTCTTGCCCAGGAAACAAGCACAATGGATGTAAAAAGAGATAGGGGTTAAAGTAAAATAAAAGGAAGAGGGGGCATGGGTGATTGCTCCTCATTTCCACAAAGAACAAACAATGAAAGTTCATTTGCCTCAGTTTTGTACATTTTTCATGAAACTCATACAGACTCAAAAGAATGTTAGGGGAATAGATAAAACGATAAAACGTGTGTGATGAAGGGGATCGAGTAAACAAATAATGCAAAGGCAACAACGCTAACGCATTAATGTAAATGTGCAATGATACTAACGCATCGATGTAAATGCAAAATAATGCTAAGGCATCAACTTAAATGAGCAATGATGCTAATGCAACAATGCAAATGTGCAATGATGCTAATGCAACAATGTAAATGTGCACCAATGCTAACACATCAATATAAATGCACAATACTGCGAAAGCATCAACTTAAATGAACAATGATAATAATGCATCAATGTAAATGCACAATGATGCTAGCACATCAATATACATGCTCAATACTGCTAAAGCATCAACTTAAATGAACAATGATACTAATGCTCCAATGTAAATATGCAATGATGCTAAGGCATCAACCTAAATGGACAATGATGCTAATGCAGCAATGTAAATGTGCACCAATGCTAACACATCCATATAAATGCACAATGCTGCTAAAACATCAACTTAAATGAACAATGATACTAATGCATCAATGTAAATGCACAATGATGCTAACACATCAATATACATGCTCAATACTGCTAAAGCATCAACTTAAATGAACAATGATACTAATGCATCAATGTAAATGCACAATGATGCTAACACATCAATATACATGCTCAATACTGCTAAAGCATCAACTTAAATGAACAATGATACTAATGCTTCAATGTAAATATGCAGTGATGCTAAGGCATCAACCTAAATGGACAATGATGCTAATGCAGCAATGTAAATGCACAATGATGCCAACGCATCAATGTAAATATCCATTGATGCTAATGAATCATGGTAAATGTATAGTAATGCTAAGGCATCAACCTAAATGGACAATAATGCTTATGTATTTATGTAAATGCAACAATGCTAATGTTTCAATGTAAATGGACAATACTGCTAAGCCATCAACGTAAATGAACGATGATGCTAACACATCGATGTATATGCACAATAAAGCTAAGGCATCAATGTAAATGGACAATGATGCTAATGCAGCAATGTAAATGCACAATGATGCCAACGCATCAATGTAAATATCCATTGATGCTAATGAATCATGGTAAATGTATAGTAATGCTAAGGCATCAACCTAAATGGACAATAATGCTTATGTATTTATGTAAATGCAACAATGCTAATGTTTCAATGTAAATGGACAATACTGCTAAGCCATCAACGTAAATGAACGATGATGCTAACACATCGATGTATATGCACAATAAAGCTAAGGCATCAATGTAAATGTGCAATGATGCTAATACATCAACATAAATGCACAATAATGCTAATATGGATGGTAGACCGAGAAGCCATGTGAACGGTGCTACTGGGGATGCGCGCCATTCTATGGGCACCAAGATGCAAAAGAAGTCACATTGGCCAGATCATCGACGTACTGCCACATAAGCCGCAGGCCATGCCACACACATGAACATGGAAAATGCACGTCCAGGCCCAGGGCACAATCACACACATACAGGTGTGCTGTGTTCTACAGATGCAACATGAACACATGAAGCATGAAAACACACGAGGAGCTGAATGCTTTACCTGGACCCTGCTCCCGCCCCCGCGAGGTAGGGGGCACATGCATGCTGCTGCTCTGGTGAAACTGACTCTTTGGTGCTGCTGTGGAACTCTTCCCAAGGCAGCACTTGCATGTGCTCTGCTGTGTATGCAGCATTATTGGGAGTCCCATGTCAGGAAGGCATGCAGTGGAATGTAGGCACGTGCACATGAGGAGTATATATTGGCCATCAAAGATCATAACGATGTGTGTTACTTAGTTAAAAGGGACAGGGTGTAATACCTCCCACTGCCCTCTGCATGCAAACGCTGTGAAGTGTGTTGCTTCTGCATGCTTTGGTAAAGGTTAGCTTCAGAACCTGGGCACATTTGTGAAATGTATAACTGTGAGTTGTCTATGGCAATGACTGCAAGGTTGGCGTGCCTACGCCGTGTCTCCATTTTGAAGGACTTGTGTACCAGTTCTGTGAGCGGTCTGTTAACCACGTGCATATCCTGCTTGCGATGCTCCATCATACAAAGCCCACCTATCTTGGTCACCTGACAAGCAATACAGCTGCAGCCTAGACATGGGGTCACTGAGAGCACTGGTGGTCTGCATGCCGCATGCCTTGCGTCTGTGTGATAGTTGTCAGCAGTGTTGCAAATGTCTATTACTGCTAGGGTGACGCGAATCCCATCTACTGAGCCTCAAATGCCACACTGCGCGACGGACCCCACCGTGACCCGCTGTGCATGTGGCCATGGTTTGCATGCGGCTAGACGCCTATGGGCCAAACATAGGTGAACCTTCTGAAAAGAGCATCTCTGGCCCCTCAAACCTTCTTCAGAGAGGGTCGAGTGGTTAGAAGACCTTTGTGACCAGCCTCGAATCTCCACTAATCTCCATGCAGTTCCAGGCTGAGAGGAAATGAGACGGCTCGAGAAATTCCAGTACGTTCCATGGTCACACATGCTGTTCTTTGTAGCTCACAGTAGTCCAATCAATAAGCTCGGTGGGTTAACAGACCTCCATGAAATGTCTGTGTGCAAACCATACAACACAGATACGAATGTGTGCATTGAAGTCTCAACCTTTCACAATCTGAGGTCTATGAAACGAGAACCACTGAGTTGGAAATTAGGTCCTGTTGTTGCGATAAGAAACTATTCCTTTTGTGACTTGCACTTGGCAAAACACAAAGGGAAATATCTTTGGTCACAATATTTAAATTATGTTGCCCAGAGCTGTGTCCATACCGGCAGCTATGTGTTCAGAAGCCTGATGCATAAAGAGGGTGTATGGAACATTTGCACCCGGGGAAGGGTGGTAAGCCAATCCGGTGCCTGGAAACTCAGGTGAGAACTTGCTGTGTACCCCCTGCATTTTACAGCCACGCAAGCCCCTTTCCTGGGTGCCACCATCTTGAATCGGGGGAAGCAACAGGGAGTCGCTCACTGTTGCCTCACCCATACCTCCAGCCTCCCCCAAGACATCCCGCACCCTTCTGCCACCCTGCCTTCCCTCCCTCCCCACTTATCTGCTTTGTGCTACGGTCTCGGTCCTCCTTCCCAACCACAAGATGTGTGGAGCCCACCATCTGTGCATAAAATATATATATATTTGAAGCGCGGATGAACCCCGGAGTGCGAATAGCAATCACCCCCACTTAGAGGGCTGTCGGGGGGGGAAATTCTGCCGGGGTCGGCCGGGCCGTCCGCAGACCTCCGGGCAGGGAGGCCCCAACTCCTCCCGTATATCCCAGAAGAGATAGAGTATGAGACACACACAAGAAGCAAGGTGACTCTGCTGTTTATTATACAAAAACGGCAGGGATGGGTCAAGGATCGTACGTGTCCGTCCTGACACACACACAATTGTGGGGCTCACAGGCCCTTTTTACCTTAGTATGACGCGCTACTTGCGTCACCTTAGAAAGTTAGCAAAAAACCTATCGCCACTCTTAATTGGTTGCTCGAGTGGTAGGGTTAGTATAGCATACGTATAGAGAACAATATTAGTGGACAAGGGTTAGTCAGGTGATATATCTGGGTTGTCCCTACAATTAGATACATGAGAATTGTTACATGAAGGCTCCTGATGATTGGTTAATGTTAATGGCGTCAGTGATAAGAGCCCCATGTTCTGATTGGTGCGCCCGCGAGCTTCCCAGCCTGGGACCATCGCTGTTCCCAGCTCTCGGTGTACCTGTCATTTGCAACAATGTTTCACTATGAGTACGTGCAGACAATGTGAGGACTTATTCATGAGCTGGAAAGCCGACTACTCCCACTGTCGCAGATGTCCATTGAGCCTTTTAAGTGTATCTGCCTGTGTCTTGTAACGAGGGATCCAGACGCCTTCTTTCTCCTGGGCTTGGCATCCTGTCAGGTTCGGCTTGGTCACGTGAGGTGGGACCGTGTTTGAGGCAGAATTCTGCACAATTAATATTGTTTTTCCACTGTGTGCCTGGTTTAATTTGCAGGTGTGACACTAACGTTGGTGCGCGGCGTGCAAGGTTGCAACATCGTGCCCTTGATGGTCTGCTTTTGGAATGTGGGTTTGCAACATTACGACCTTGGCTGTCTGCTTTCGCCAGGCTCATTCTGCAGGATCAGCAACCTGACTCTTGTTCTTTTAACGTCCATGGGAGCTCTTGCTTGCGGCCTACTTAGGCCTGGTGTATAGGTGGAACCGTTTGGTGCACAGGCGCTTTAGGTTATAGTATCATATTGTCTTATGACCAGTATCGTGTCTTCGTTATATTTCTCATTATGGCACCTGGGTTTAGGAGAAGCGTAAGCAAGCTCTTTAGATGAGTTCATGATGCGTCTTGCGTTTCTGCATTTTGAGAGCCTATGTGGAAAATAATAAAGATGCACGTCCATGAGTATGTCTGTCACCTACGTCATAGCACTGAGTATATTCTTCGTGTAGATTGGTGCGGGAGTGTCCAGTGTGTATATTGGCACAGGTGTGCTGACCGTTGGCTAGGTCGTCGTGGCATCTCTAACGACGTGTAGGGTTTAGTCTAGTTGATCCGTGCCGCAGGTATCGGCATGGGCAGGGCGGGCTGCTGGGCAGGCAGATGGACACATCCGTATGTTCCTGTACCAGGGTATTTGGTCGTCTGGTAGATGGGCAAACTCTTCTCGTAGCGGGTGTCTGGGCAGTGATCCTTTAGGCCAGGCGCGAGAGGGGAAGGACGGGAGCCTGTTTTTCCATTCTCCCACTTCAGTCCCCCCTCTGGTTGACTTGTCGACCACAAACATATCCTTTTCGTTATCTCCTCTTACTCTCCATATCTTAGTTATTCCTCCTAAATGTCCATAGTGGTTAACATGATCTTCAAATGACCAATACATATATTCACATGTTCCTCCAGGAGTACAGTATACCCATTTTCCTATGTAACTCCTGGGATTTCTTGGGTTCTCGATCTTCACCGATGGTGGGTCCAGGTGGTTGGTGATGATCTGGTTGCGCAATTTCTCTCTCTCTTGTATTATTATGCCTGTGTGCTGGCCGTCATCTGCTGACATCAATGGGTGCATACCGACCATTTCAAGCAACTCGTCAGTGGTGCGTGCCTTCCGGGCCTTCCAAAATCTTATTATGATCAGTGTAGCTCCAGCCAAAATAGTACAACCAACTATAATTTTCAGTCCATCTGACAGCCAAGATGGCATCCATGACCATAATGGCGAAAACCAGCTCTCATCCTTTTTCACGCCTTTACTTTCATCCATCATTCTGGAGTGCATCTGGGCCAATTGTGAAACTGCTTCTGTCAGTGTACCGTTGTCAGCATCGTTGGCAGGAATGAACGTGCAGCATGATTGTCCTATCTTTGCGCAGACTCCTCCTTCCATGGCTGTGAGGAGGTCCAATACATATCTTTTCTGAAGTGCTACCATCCTTATAGCTCGCAGCTCCTCTTTTATTGCGTTGAATCCATTTACTGTAGAATTGATGGTCATCATTAGTTCCCATCTAGTTATCTGGAGCCATTTTGCGTTTGCGTAAGCCTGCAGTCCCGGATGGATTATTGAGGAGAAGAACATTGCTGCTCTGCTGAATAGTCTGTGTTCTGGCGGAATTGAAGTGAGTGCCGTTTCCGACCTTCCCCATAGGTAATTTCCTGTCAGAGGTTCTCTCCTGAGGTGGTGCAGATCTCTTCTTTCTCTTGTCCCCTTCATCCATTTTGGGAAAGTTCGCCACATTCACATGCTTCTGGGGTACTACTAGTGATGGTACATTGACGTGCACCATCGTGCATACACCATTCCACAGAGGGGGCAGTGTGTGGTATGCCTTTTCTCCACAGGACCAGTAATGGTCCATTATCACTGCTGTTCCTGCTCCCCCCTCAGGTAACTCCATCACGCTTGCACAGTTGGTGTTGTATCCTATGTCCACCTCTCCTTTATGTTGGTAGCATACCTTAGGCGCAGTCAGCGGCAGTATTGTCATTGGGTCTTCATCCGTCTCTATCCACGTGAGCATGGGCACGTACTTGATCCAAGTCGTCCAACATCTGTGGTTGTGTGCATCGATAGTTGAAATAGTTTCTTTTGTTACCATGTTGCTGCCAATCACTCCTATCTCCCATTTGTTGTCCAAGTACACCTTCCCCGTTATCGTCACCAGTGGCCTCTCCCAGCATCCTGGTTTACCAGGAACTTCAGTGGCGTACCAATCACATGGTAAATACTGCAGTGTTACTTTCTTTGTTTCCCCTTTTGCAGGACCACTTGTTATGTATCTGAATGCTTCAGCATGTAAACTGCTCTTGTGGTAACTCAAATAAGTCTTGAGGAAGTTGTTTTCGTATGGGTATGAGTCTCGTGTTTTCCACACCATATGCACCACTGTCCCTTGAAATCTTCCTTTCGTTTGGAACAGTGCCAAGTATATTATGCATCGTGCTGTCTTTTCATCTATTTCTGTGGCAACAAATGTTCGAGAAGCGCTCATGGCGTATGGTATTAATGAGCAAATGTAGCAGCTGTCTTCTGTTGTCTGCTTACCAATGCGGGTCATGTGTTGGTACCATATGTTGTTTGAGACGTGTGCTGAATCTTGTATATAATTGTCAATACCTTTATTATCTGAGTATGTGCTGCGTTGAACTCTATTTTGTTTGTGCGCAATTTTACTAGTATCACCTGACGTAACACCTGTTGCTGCTGGGGATGGGGGTGGATTAGGTTTGGGTACAGCAATAATATTGATAGCACGGCTGTACTGCCATACAGAGGCAGCCAAGAACCCGGTGATCATGAAAATCCCTATTATTTTTATTACACATGCTAATTTCACCGGCATTTTGCTCTTACCTTGCTGCAGTCCGGCAGCGTATTCTTGCGACGTTAGAGTTGCCCGCCTGAAAATTCTCAATATGCTGGTTATTAAATGTTAGTTGTTTTTTTTTAAGCTCTCCCTATCAAATAGTCATTCAGTGCCCAGGCGCTGTTCCCACGCTAATCTAAGCGATCTATCTCTTAGGGCAGGCAAGTATGGGTGGAGGTGGGGCATTGAGTATTCTATGGCCAAGAGGAATGCTGTGTAGTAGACACGTACCCTTTTCCTTTTCAGGTACGTTGGCCTTTTTATTTCATATACAAATTGGTGTGACAATTCTTCTGAGTTGTTATCGTCTGAGGGTACCATCTACTCCTGGGCAGTGAATTTGTTAGTTATCTATTTTCTTAGCAATACAATAATACACAGTTCCTGCATGTGCGAGAGAAAAGAAAAGAGAGCATTCACGTGTTTACATGTGTACGTGTGCGAGACAATGTCCTTCAATTCAGGTATTACTGCTATGGGGGTAGGGTCAGTGGGTGGTGGGCAGGGGGTTTGGGCTCAACTGGCGGAAGTATCTTTACTCTTTGAGCGTGTAACCATGGGGTGGGTAGTATGGGGATCACCCCTTTATTCTTCAGTTATTGTCTCTGGGGAGTCTGGGGAGTGACAGGGTATGGGAACACTTGGGCCGTTGGCTGTGGTAGAACTTTCTTCCTCCGTTGGTGATGTTGTTGCTGTTCTCCCAATGGACCTGTCGGTGGCGCTGGGGCGGGTCTGGGGTTTGTAGATCTTTACATCGTGTAGGTGGTTCCAGGCACGCTTGTCCTGTAGCTTTACTGCTCTCGTTGATACCTCCTCTACCAGATGGGGGCCAGTGAATCGTGGACTATTCCACTTCCTGTTGAAATTACGAAGTAGTACGTGGTCACCTTTAGCATTTTTACACAGTCCTTCCTTTTCCAGTTCTTTATCCGCGTCTTCTTGTTGATTGCTGTTAGACCCGCCCCGTGTGCGCTCGAGCTGTTGAGACACAAACACTACACTAGTAATCAAAGAAGACACATATTGGTACATTTCATCACCAAGAACACTCGCTGTGCTTTCGTGGTCGGTAAATGCTCTTGATGTTGGCGTTAGGGGAAGGCGCATTTGACGTCCGGTAACCACCTCGTGAGGGGTGAGGTGGTGGTCGGACCCTGGTCTATTACTTAGCTCAAATAGAGCTAATGGAAGGCAATATAACCAACTCTTCTTTGTTGTTTGCTGTATATTTGCGATTGCCTCCTTTAATAGGCCATTCAGGCGTTCACATACACCGTTGGCCTGTGGGTGGTATGCACATGCAAATTTATGCTTGATGTTCAGCAAGGATGTGATGTGCTGGAACATTTCGTTTGCGAAATGTGGGCCATTGTCTGACCTTAACACCTCGCACACTCCGCACCTGGGGAAGACCTCCCTCACTAGGAATTTAGCTGCTCTAAATGCATCTGGGTGTGAACAGGGCCCTGCCTCAATCCACCTAGAGAATGGGCATACTACTACAATCATATACCTATTTCCTTGACATATGTTGATTATATCAACATAGTCAATATGGAGATGCCGGAAAGGTCCCTCTGGCCGGGGTATAGTACCTCTTATCACCTTTAGAGTATGGCCGGCCGTAAACTGTTGGCATGTGAGACAATTACTGATAAAATTTGACACATGAGAATTTAACTCGGGGCAGAACCAGTCTTCCCTAATTCGTGCTGCAATTACTTCCTTGCCTGTGTGGGCTGGATGATGTATTTGGCTCAGGGCGGTGTTCAAAAGTGCCAATGGTATTACAACCTTTCCAGTGCCACCCTGGCGCCATAGTGCGTCGGTCGGTGACATTGTACATCCTCTTTTTACCCATATTTCTTTTTCGGCCATTGGTGCAGCCGCTTGTAGCTCCATAATCTGTGTGGCTGGGAGATGGGTGTACCCTTCTCTTATCAACATCTCCTTAGCCATTCCCCTCCCTCTCCCTCTCTGTGACTCTGGGGGGTTCCATATCTCACCAAAGTATGCAGCATACTTCGCATGTGCGTCTGCTGCTGCATTCCCCTTCGAGACGTGGTCCTCACCATTGGTGTGTGCGGTGCATTTTACTAAAGCTAATTCTTGGGGGTCATTTATTACTTCAATTAGTTCAGCCAATAAGAGGGCATGTTGCACTGGAGTGCCATCAGCTCTCCTAAACCCTCTTCTTCTCCATTTCGACAGCCCTGAGTGGACAGTAGATGTAACATATGCGCTGTCGGAGTATATGGTCACCCGTTTGTCAAAGCTTTTCTTCAACGCCAAGATCAGTGCAACTAATTCCGCTGCTTGAGCGGAGTAATGCTGTGGTAATTGTACACATTTCATTGCCACACACACCGGTACCTCCATCATTTTTACCACTGCAGCCCCAGTCCTCATTACACCATCCCTTTGATCGATAGTTGATGACCCATCAATAAACAAGAGCTCACCTCCCTCTAGTGCGTTTTCTTCAACCTTTCTAGTACATGAGTACATTTCAGTTATTTGCGTACAGTCATGGGCATAATCTCCCTCCTCAATTACTTCTGCTAGGAACCTTGCAGGGTTGACCGTGCTACATCTAACAATTGATAGTTCAGCTCTGGATAAAATGATCTCATAACCTGATGCTATTTGCGTGGTTAGGGTGGATTTAGGTTTATTCAATATCGCAAATAGTGCATGTTCCACAAATAGTGTAGTCGGGCACCCCATGGTGATTGCTGATGCTTTTTCCACCGCAAAAGCAGCTGCGGCGAGACCTTGTTTGCAAGGGAAGTGGCCTAACATCACAGGATCTAAGTGGCCGCTGTAAAATGCTACTGGTTTGTAGCCCATGCTTGTTTTTTGAGCCAACACTGCTTACATTACTGCTGAATCGCAATGTGAGAATATAAAAAATTGTCGCTCATAGTCTGGGGATGCCAGTACCGGAGCAGTTGATATCGCATCTTTCAATTCATCAAAAGCCTCTTTCATTTCCATCGTCCACCCCAGCTTTTTCTCCCCTTTATTAGCTTCCCTTAACGCCTCAAGCAGGGGTCCTATGTACGAGCTGTAATCAAATACCCATGCTCTACAGTAGTTGCACAGCCCCAGGAACTGCTGCAGTTCCCTCACAGTTTGTGGCATTGGAGTGTTTGAAATGGCCTGTGCTCTTTGTGGTGCAATCTTTCTTCCATGTTGGGATATAAGTTGACCAATGTAAAGTGCCTGTTCTTGACAGTACTGTATCTTTTCCATGTCTACCTTGTAACCTTTTTCAGCCAATATTGTCAACATCTTTAAGGAGTCCTCTCTGCATGTTCTTTCGTTTGTACTGCAAATTATTATGTCATCCACATACTGCAACACTGTGCTTTCCACTTCAATGTTACCCAAATCCATCTGTATGACTCTATTGAAAATTGAGGGTGATTCGCAATACCCTTGTGGCAATCTGGTGTGCTTCCACTTTGTGTTTCTGTAAGTGAAGCTCGTCAGATCTTGTGAGTCTGGGTGTAGTGGTATTGAGAAAAAAGCATTTTTAAGGTCGATCACTGTAAATCTTGATGCTTCTGCTGGAATGCCACACAATATTGTGGCCGGGTTTGCTGCTACGGGGTATTCCGCTTCTACTATGTTGTTCAAGGGCCTGAGATCCTGTATGAAGCGCCAAGACCCCCCTTTAGCCTTGCGCACTGGGTACACAGCCATGTTACATGGTGATTCTGAAGGGACCAATATACCATTATTTATAAGGGCCGTTATGGTTTCATATATGCCCTCATCTGCCTCTTTTGATAGTGGGTACTGTTTTACTCTGGGGAGTATTGCACCTTTTTTCAATTTTATTCTTACTCCCCCTATACTTTTTATGCACCCCACGTCATAGGGGCCAGTAGTCCACAATGATTTGGGTACCTTTGACATATCCTCCTTAAAGAAGGGGACTGGGGTGCATGCGGGTGCCTCAAGTGCCATTGCAATTTTCTGTGCTACTTGTTTGTAAGCCACTCTTAGCCATATTTCCACACTCATCATAAACACCATTTCACCTTCCTCCTTTTCATCTGAGAACAGCTCCTCATCTGACACCTGGGTGAGCCTACATCCTTCTGCTAATGCTATCACGGCCCTCCATGCTCTTCCTTCTCTGTCTTGGGCATGTACAGCAATGTAATCAGCTGTTGCAATAATGCTCTCAATGTCCATTAGAACCACCTTTTCTTCTGGTTCATTAACAAGTGTTTCTGGTCTGAACAGATAGGCTGCTGGCCTCCTCCATATTTTCCCTTCTATCCCTGGCATCCATGCAATTGCCATATCTGTTCCATACTGAAATAGTCCGCCATCTACTGGCTCCGCCCTAATCGCTGTCTGTCCGCAGTATGCTTGCATAATCTGTCGTGCTGTGAGCATGTTAATCCCTGGAGTAGAGCAAATTATGCCGTCCTCAGTAAAGGAGATCGTCATATTCAACCTGTTCATTATGTCTCTCCCCAGTATATTTACTGGTGAGGCACTATAATATAGAAGTGGAACTGACAGATCATAATCTCCAATAGATAAGGGAATGTTATCAGTAAAGGGAACCAACCCTCTAGCCCCAGAGAATCCTTGGGTGTTCATGGCTTCGCCTGACATCTTGAATTTACCTTCCCTTATGCAAGACCGGGTCGCCCCGGTGTCAACAAGGAATGATAAATTTTTGTCACCTATCGTTACCTCTATGCGTGGTTCCTCCGCACTATTAGGTGTTACTGACAGGATGGGACACACCAAGGCCGTCTGTGGGCTGTCCTATTGAGGATACAACGACTGGCCATTTCCGGTATAAGGGTTGTGTCCCAAAACCGTCACCCTACCCAGTTGTGTTTGTGGTGCTTGGGGTTGTTGTGTCATCGTTACCTGTTGTTGTGGCAGTGAATATGTTTGTGGCTGTTGTTGTGTTAATTGTTGTTGTTGTTCATTTCCCTGTTGCAACGTCTGCTGTTGTGGTAGGCCCTGCTGTTCCTGTGAGGGCCTTGGTTGTCCCCGATCACTCCATGATGGCGTTCCTGGTCTAACTCTACACGTGCGTGACATGTGCCCTAATAGTCCACAGCTCCAACACACCAGTGGTTCCCCACTCTGCCATGGAAAGCTCCCTGTGTTGTCCTGGTATACTGGTTGCCCTGTGGGGTAGGAATTTCTAAGTCCTCCCACCTGCTGTTGGGTGCTATATCCATATCCTCTCCCTCTCATAATTCCTCCTCTCCCCCTGTTATAATTATAATACCCAGCTCCTGCCATTGTATGTCCTCCCCCCATGTTGGTCGTGTATGATTGAATTGGCGGCGCCTGTTGTGTTATAGCCGGTGAAGGTGGCATTTGGGAGGAATCTTGTGCAGCCACTACTTGTGTGGGGCTTTGGGTCATTGTTGTAGGTGTAGTTATTAGTGCCCCTTCCATTGTATATTTAGTAAGCTTTTTCTGTACTAGTTTAGCCTCTTCCGTTTTCCTGTCCTCTTCCTTTTGTTTCATTTTCCCTTGCCATGTCCTGCAATGATGCACTATAGTCAGTTGTATTTCTGGCCATGGTTTTGCTTCCATTCCCACTACTTTCTTTAGTTGTTTCTGAACTCCTTCTGGGAGCCCTTGTACCAGTATATGGTAAAATATTGCTGGTGTTTTATCCCATTGTTCTCTAGTTTCCATGCGCCACTTCTCTTGGATTTCCTGGATATAATCAACAGGATCTTCGTTCTCACGCATCTTGTGGGAGGTAATTGCTCCTATGTCTGATGTGTCTGGGTACTGTACCCTCAGTGCCTGCCATAGTGCATGTCTGCAGTTTGCGAATGGTGCCCCATCATGCGATGTGTTTGTTATTGTTACCCCATGGAATCCCGCTCTCTTCCAAATGTCATCCGCTCTATCCCCTAATATTGATATTAAAAGGCCCTTTACATCTCCTACTGCCAGTTTCTGTCCTGCGGTGTGTTTTTCCATTTCATATATCCATTTACCCGCACCTCCACTTAATGATGGGAGCCTGCATTTTATATTTTCTTTATCGGTATGCTTCCAAGGGACATACTGTGGTCTAACCCCTCCTCTCTCCAAAAGTGGCATTAAGTTATGTCTTGTTTCACCCTTTGTGTTCCATAATATCGAGTCCTCACACCCTTCCTCCTCTTCTCTTTCTTCTACATCTTCAACTTCGTCCATATTTCCCCTGCTCGTAACTCTTTCTTCTCCATCTTTTCCCCTTCTTCCATCATTTCCTGTATTTAATGTGGGCATGTGTATTCGTCTTTCCTCCCTGCGACTAGGGAAGTCTCTAAGCCGACATGCATAGGGTGTCAGTTCGTCTGTGAAGGGCGCGAGTTTTATTTTGCGTAATGATCGTGAGGTGGTTGAACATGTAGGGTGCGATGGGGGAGGGCGTGATGGGGATGGTGCGGCCTCATGTGCCTGTCTTTCCGCTATTCCTTGCTCTCCCTCCTCACTTCTCCCCAGCTCCTCCTTTCTCCTACTGATCCATGGTGAGTCTGTGTTGGTCCGGGTGATGTATAGTTTGTCTAAGCTTTCCCTTTCACTGTTTCTTCCTTCCTTTTCCACTCCTTCTTCTTCCTCACTACAAAAGCTAGTCATAAACGGCACCCCCCACTCGGTCTTTTTCCCCTTGATCGTTACTGTTTGTAAGTCTATTAGGTCCAGTTCTCCTTTTCCTCCTTCATCAACCGCTCCCCTTTGTGCTGATGTTGTTGCTACTTCTGTGTTTCTACATACATCCCCCCATGCTCCACTCTCCCTTCTCCTATCTTCTCTTTCTTCTTCATTTCTCTCCTCCATCTCCCTACTATTTTCCTCCCTTTTCCTTTTTAATTCCTCCATCACTTCACTTCTCATCTGTTCCAATATTCTTTCATCCTCTTTCTTCCTTTCCCATTTCACCCTTTCTCTTTCTACTATACTCTCTAGCACCCTCCCTTCTTCGTATTTCTTAGTTGTTTCTGATAGTAACCTCCTCTTCCACATTGCCATTTCTTTTTCTTTTTCTTCTTCTTCCCTTTTCTTTTCTCGCAGCACTACTCTTGATACCCTTTCTGCTGCTGCTTTTACCCTTTCAGCTTCTCTCCTTTGCTCCTCAGTTTGTTCCCTTATTTTTTCCAATTAATTCTTACCTTCTTTCCTTTTCCTCGCTCTCTCTCTCTCCTCCCTCTCGAGCTGCTTGATCAATTCATTCTGCTCATCCCTTAATTTTGCTAGTCGTTCCTCCAAAATCTCTTCCTTTTGTCTTAACAGCTCTTCCCCCCTCATTTCACTCTCCCTGGCATTATCCTCCTCTGTTTTCTTTACTACCTCCTTCTCTTCTCCTGTTAATGAACCTCGTAATTTTAATAATATCTGTGCAGCTACCCACTCATCATTTCCTATTTCCACAGTCTGGTCTTCTCCGGTCCACCCCTCCCCTGCTGGCACCTTCCTATGAGCTACATATGGTGGAGGGTTGTATGCCGGGTTCGAGTATCCCTCAGCCGCCCTTAACTGTCCTCTTTCTATTTCTCCTAATTCTCTTAAAGGGTACAACCCCCTTCCCTCTGTTTTCACTCCCTTTGCTAGGGGTATATCGTTGCTCGGTTCCTGTTTTATTTCATCTGTTGTATTATTCTTTTCTCCTCCCTCGCCTCTGTTTCCCGTGTTCTTTTGGTCCTCACTCCCCTGTTTCCCATCCTCTCCTTCCTCCTTAATCTCTTTGTCTTCCGGTATTTCCCCCATAGTGAACATTCCATTTGGTCCTGGTCGGGACCCCTGGAACATCCTCCATAAGTTAAACACCTCCACGTGGTTTGCCAACTTCTTCCCTTTATATGTATTGTGCAGATGGTTTAATAATGAATGTTGGACATATGGATCGAAGCTACCATTAGGCGGCCACGGTGTCAGCATTTTGTTATCCATCCCCTGGGTCCATTCTATGCTATACTTAATCAGTTTCTCCCTATGGGGTGGCAGTGTTGTGCATATGTGTTGTAGTGGGGTAGTGAGGGTGTTCCCCCACCCTCCCGATCTTGTCCCGTATGACATAGTAGCGCTCCACTTGCTAACCTTCCCCTATCTGGTAGCAGTTTATCTCACTAGTAGTTTACAATATACAGCCTTATATCGTTACCTGGCCCTGTAAGTTTGGGGACTTACGATAGTCCGCTAAGGAAAATTATATAAAAAATATAGTATGTTACATTTGTATATTTTCTCCTGTCTTTCTTTCTTTATACAACACCCTTACGGCCCCCTGCGGCCGAGGCGCACGTAGCCCCCTGCGGCTGCGTACCCCTTATGACGTTCTTATACAGTCGTCCTAATTTCACGTGCTCCTCCCCCTTCTACACTTGCCGTGGCCGGCGTTCTCCGTGCGCAGCCACGTTCCCTCTTTCGCCTTTCCCCGATCAACTCATTTACCGTTTATCTCCGTTTCCACTCCCTTACCACACTTCTCTTCCCCATTACTCTCAAAACGGAGATGCCTTGTGTTCGCGATATCCTATGAAAGCCCTACTGGTGACGTCACCGATCTCTTCGAGCTACTGGTAAGTTCTTCATATATTCTTTAAGTTCAAAATACACTTGCAATCTACCCCCGTTACCCTTACAGCTGTCTTCCTGTCACTCCTGGAACAAGGTAATCAAATCAATAATATAATCGGACTGCGCACCCTGCGTCGCCTCGCGTGTGATACGCCCCTCGACAGGAGGGCTTAACCAGCCAATTATCTTCCGTATTGGGCAACTAACTAGCTACCGCCTACAGGGAAACGTCATCTACCTATCGAGTGTCTTGCTCGAACAATAGGGATCCTCATCTACTCATTGATCAATAAATGCCAAATCGTAGGAAACCACACACACACACACACACCCTTACACATAGTCACGACCTAGGCCAATCAGTGTCTACGAGCGGCCGCACGTGATGTTTTCGTGCTCCGCCCCCTCCCTTCGCGTAACATAGCCGACTGCCCTCGCACTTGTTCGGCTACCATTCATTCCATTTCCAACACTAAATTGTCAAACCTTCGCCGCGCACCTGTGTAACACCTCCCACCTCCCATATTTAATTCCTCCCCCCTCCCTCACAATTTCACATTGCTTGTTGTACGTGGCATGCTCACCAAGTTCTCTTGATGCGGGGCCGCTCGACTGCGTGCACCCCTCCAAGCGGCTCGTCACCTCCCCTCGTCTGGACCATGTCTGGACACTCGCCAACCGCGGGCGGGATACTTCTCAACCGGCTCCCGAGGGCCAATATCCGGATTGCGCTGTCCGGTCTTCTCGCAGCTCCGCGATGGTCCTGTAGTCCTCAGAAGGGGGCGACGGCAGAGGGGGCCGCGCCGCCGGGCCTCCTCGCAACTGGAGTGCCTGGAAAAAGCAAAAATAAAAAAGGCGGATCTTAAACAGATCTCAGCAGTGCCTCCAACTTGTCGGGGGGGAAAATTCTGCCGGGGTCGGCCGGGCCGTCCGCAGACCTCCGGGCAGGGAGGCCCCAACTCCTCCCGTATATCCCAGAAGAGATAGAGTATGAGACACACACAAGAAGCAAGGTGACTCTGCTGTTTATTATACAAAAATGGCAGGGATGGGTCAAGGATCGTACGCGTCCGTCCTGACACACACACAATCGTGGGGCTCGCAGGCCCTTTTTACCTTAGTATGACGCGCTACTTGCGTCACCTTAGAAAGTTAGCAAAAAACCTATCGCCACTCTTAATTGGTTGCTTGAGTGGTAGGGTTAGTATAGCATACGTATAGAGAACAATATTAGTGGACAAGGGTTAGTCAGGTGATATATCTGGGTTGTCCCTACAATTAGATACATGAGAATTGTTACATGAAGGCTCCTGATGATTGGTTAATGTTAATGGCGTCAGTGATAAGAGCCCCATGTTCTGATTGGTGCGCCCGCGAGCTTCCCAGCCTGGGACCATCGCTGTTCCCAGCTCTCGGTGTACCTGTCATTTGCAACAATGTTTCACTATGAGTACGTGCAGACAATGTGAGGACTTATTCATGAGCTGGAAAGCCGACTACTCCCACTGTTGCAGATGTCCATTGAGCCTTTTAAGTGTATCTGCCTGTGTCTTGTAACGAGGGATCCAGACGCCTTCTTTCTCCTGGGCTTGGCATCCTGTCAGGTTCGGCTTGGTCACGTGAGGTGGGACCGTGTTTGAGGCACAATTCTGCACAATTAATATTGTTTTTCCACTGTGTGCCTGGTTTAATTTGCAGGTGTGACTTTAACGTTGGTGCGCGGCGTGCGAGGTTGCAACATCGTGCCCTTGATGGTCTGCTTTTGGAATGTGGGTTTGCAACATTACGACCTTGGCTGTCTGCTTTCGCCAGGCTCATTCTGCAGGATCAGCAACCTGACTCTTGTTCTTTTAACGTCCATGGGAGCTCTTGCTTGCGGCCTACTTAGGCCTGGTGTATAGGTGGAACCGTTTGGTGCACAGGCGCTTTAGGTTATAGTATCATATTGTCTTATGACCAGTATCGTGTCTTCGTTATATTTCTCATTATGGCACCTGGGTTTAGGAGAAGCGTAAGCAAGCTCTTTAGATGAGTTCATGATGCGTCTTGCGTTTCTGCATTTTGAGAGCCTATGTGGAAAATAATAAAGATGCACGTCCGTGAGTATGTCTGTCGCCTACGTCATAGCACTGAGTATAATCTTCGTGTAGATTGGTGCGGGAGTGTCCAGTGTGTATATTGGCACAGGTGTGCTGACCGTTGGCTAGGTCGTCGTGGCATCTCTAACGACGTGTAGGGTTTAGTCTAGTTGATCCGTGCCGCAGGTATCGGCATGGGCAGGGCGGGCTGCTGGGCAGGCAGATGGACACATCCGTATGTTCCTGTACCAGGGTATTTGGTCATCTGGTAGATGGGCAAACTCTTCTCGTGGCGGGTGTCTGGGCCGTGATCCTTTAGGCCAGGCGCGAGAGGGGAAGGACGGGAGCCTGTTTTTCCATTCTCCCACTTCAGGGCCATACAGAGCCGGTGACTGCCCCGATCATTTGCTGAGCCATAGCCTCGAGCTGGAAGGTTGGGGGGCTGTTAACGGCCCTGTGTCCCCCTCTAAGCGGGGGTGATTGCTACAGAATTGCCCTTATTGCTCTCTGCTCGGGTTCATAAGGTGTGCACACCTGGCTGCGTGGCCAGGCATTAAGCAGAGACATTATTTGCTTTGCAAAGACTGAGAAGAGCCTGTTAAAAATGGCCACTGAGCAACAAACACTGAACCAGGAGTAAAGGCGAAGAAGGAGCGGGCAGGGGGCAAAGAAGTACTAGCCTGAGGGGTGTGGTGCCAGAAGTGACGGTAGGTGTGCAGGCAGAGTAAAAGGGTCTGAGAGACAACAGCATTGACAATGGACTCCTGTGATCCAACAGGAAATTTGCGATGCCGAGGATTATTACCTGGTCTTGTTCCTCCTTGGCCTACAAGAATTCTAAATTCCACTTCGGGAGCCAAAGACGTTCTTTCTCAAGTCAGTGGTATTCCTTTCTTGTCCTTTTGATGGCAAAAGGCTGTATAGTCCCTAACCACATTAAACATATGATTTAAGGGTTGCCCGCAAATGTGTGCAGCAGGTCCGCTATATGAAGAGATGCTCTAACTTGTTGAACTTCAGAAGATTCGAGTTTTGCATATACTGGTTCACCCAGTCTTGCCATGGTCATATCCGTCTGATGCTTTTTACCATTCTGGCATCCCTTCCTTGCAGTGCCCTCAACCCTGCTCCTCTGCCCACTGCTCAACAAGGCCGGGCCATGCTTTTCTCTCCATGGAGCAATCTGGAAGGGCGGCCTCACGATGTCTGTTTGATGGCTTGTAAGGTGGATGGATATTGCCTCTGCTCATATGTTAAAAACAACCCACACAATAAGTAAGGTGTGAGTTGATATATAAGGCTGCGTGCCGTCAATGTCATCGGCAAATGTAGACCATGCAATGGGGGTGTGGCATAGCAGGAGGAATAAGAGCACTAGAGAAACATTGAATCACATTGGGAAACATATGGTCTGACGTCATCACAGATCATGTTTGGTTTCATGTTCATCCTTGTAGATTTGTCTTTTCATATGAATATTTTAGTTAAATGTCACTCTACAAATTCCTGTGAATTTCATACCGTATGAGTATCTTTGGTAATCTAGGCGTTCAGTCAGAGGTGACGGGCTGGTGTTCTGTAAATGCACAGTGTACTTCTCTCAATAATATGTGCACGCTCCCATGTACATTTTAGATACATCGAGGCTTCTCTCCACTTTTGCAATAGGGCGGCCTAGTTTTTTGCTCTTTCACTTTGTTTTTACATTGTGTCTCTTTTTCTTGGTTGTTTATTGTCTCATTGAGTTCGCGGTTCCTTTGGTGATTTCCCGCTGTAGGCCAAGAAAGACAGTGGGCCACATTCCGAGATTGGTGGTATTCATGGCGCTATTTGCGCACCCAGGTGTGCACACCTTATGACCCCGAGCAGACAGCAATAAGGGCAATTCTGTAGCAATCACCCCCGCTTAGAGGGGGACACAGGGCCGGTAACAATGCGGCCCTTCTTCTCCTGGAGAGAGCGGGAATGTTTTATTCACATTTGTGCATGTATGCACCTCAATAGTATTTTCTTGTAAAAGATGTCAGAATCACTGGCGGTCACTTCTTTGCCATTTTCAATGGATTGTGGTTTTCTACCGCCCCCATATCCAGAAACATCATAATTTTACAAAATCATGTTTGTAAAAAAAAGTAATAAACGAGACAACATCGGATTTTTAGTAAATGTCTTGTACAAAAGTGTTATCCATTCTGGGATAAATATCTTTCAAAGAGCAAAAAAGTTAAATGAACTTGTTTGTACAAAGCATAGGGGCACTTGTTACGTGCGTCAGTTTCTTGAGCTTCTGTTGATTTGCACATAATCGGTTTTCGTCAGTGAAAGCAGTAACAAAACAAGCTTCAAGGGGACCTTTGTGTTTTGTTCCTCGCGTTCAGACACTTAAAATGAGATGTATCCTGTCCTTCTACGACGACATTGATGTTTTACCGATATCAGCAACCGCCCCATATGTGAAGGGGCTGAAATCAGGGGGGGAGGAGGGCGGGGTGTTCAAGAGTCTTGGAGCCAGTAATGTCCGGAGGGTCCTAACAGGTAACTATGCAAAATGTGGTGCAGATTGGAGGAATGGTGTGGAATTGTATAAGGAACAAACTAACAGATTTTCTGCTTTATGTATCTAGATTTTCAATTGCTTCTGTTTCATTAGGTTTGCAAGATTGGCAAGCGCACTGTTTGCACTACACCTTTTTTTGTTTGAATTTGTATGAGCAAAACTTGTACTGGACATTTCACATTTGCAAACCCAAAAAGCACTGTTGTTTGGGTTATACATAGCTGATTACTTCCTGTAAATCATGTTATATGTTAACACAAGATGGAGTAAAAGGGGTTGAGATGAGAGATTTGTGTCCATGGAAAGCAAACATCTCACTCTAACATCTACTTTTTACAGAAAAACAGCTCTAAACCCCAATTCGTTCACCACCGGGAAACATTGTACAGTACAATGTACTGAGCAATGAATTCCCCAAACCCTTTCCCTCCTCAGCCGTCCTGCAGGCATCATGAAAATAATCCCACTGGCTTGCAAAAGCACCAATCCTTAATCCTGTGATGAGACATTTTCATGATAATGGGTCCTTACATGACGCAGCACAATGCTCGCAGCAGAACCGTGTTACAGGGACTCAATCGCTATAGTGAATTGTTGCATGTCTCACCTCAAATCTGTACGCGGAAGGGAAACACAAAATTGAAACATTATCACAAGTACAAAAAGTCACCGACCTCGGTCCTTGGCTCAGCCACTCTCCACTTGCACTGCCTCCCTGGCAACCCCTGCACTGCGGGACTGTCTCTGTATCCCTAAAGCCCCTCCTTCCCAGCACTTGTCTGCACTTACCTTGCACTTGCCACCAGCTGGCCCTATTTATTTATTTATTTTTATTCCACTTACCCTGTACTTGTTGGGTGTCCTGACCCACGTTTGAGCTATCATGCTGCAACATTTGGTGCTGTAGGCTTAGAAAATCCAAGATGGCCAAAAAGCCCACAAGTGCGCCAGAATCCAGGAGAACCACGCAGTTTGTGCGCACACCAAAATGGTTACCTCACTTGCCACCCACCAGTGTAAAGAAAGATCTTTGTTAACAAAATCCACTGTTACTGATGTCAAAAAGTTGCTGAAATCATGGCTCACCGGACCACTTTAAAGATTCAACCCTTTTGAGGGGTTCCACATAACCATTTTACTGTAAGGAGCCCCATCAAAACAATGTTAAGCAAGGATTATTTACTACCATGTAAGAACCATTCCTGTTTGGAATGCATTAATCCAAGAAAGATCCCAAAAATGGATGCAGTACCAACAAAATCCTCAAGGCGGCGCTAGCGGTCTAAACTCTGACAGGAGAACTAAGTGCAGTTGCTGACAAAGGGATTTGACTCAGCTGACTTCAAAGGCTGCATTTTAATTAAAAATTAGCCACCTGCTGTTCCCAGAAGCCTGGGAAACCCTCTCACCTCAAGAGATTCACACCACAGCCCAGGATATCACATGGTCATAATAACCAAATGCAAAGTGACCCCCTGGTCTGCTGACCTCAACCTCCTGGAGACCACACAATAGGCTATTGCACTTGAATAGAATATGTTATTTGTAGCAGAGAGGTCAACTACAAGCTAAATCCCCCTTTAGCAGGCCTCAAATCATTGCCACTATTCACAGCCAGGCGAGCTGTTTGAATTCTTTGCAAGGACTCTTGCCATTTGCCAGGGAGCAGTGTTGTATCCAGAGAGAGACCAACTGAACCGGAGACCGCTGTATCCGGACCCACAGACCTGATCAGAACCAGAGACCCAGACCAGCAGAGTAGAGCTGGCCCAGACGCTGTGCGCAGAAACCGTCCGTGGCGAGTGAAGAAAACCTGTTGACCAGATCCGTGGCGAGGCCTATTTCTAAATATATTGTGAGTACCTAGCAGAACTGTGCAGAACCAATCTCTTAGTTAAAATAATATAATTCAATCTATTTTAATCTAACCAGAACTGCCTCCTAACTGTCACCTGTCATTTGCAAAGCTGTCACTTGTCATTTTCTAGCTGCAAGCTGTAACCTGTCGCTTTGAACTTTTACAATTTCAAATCCGAAAAACTACCTTTATTTAATCGTCCGTATCTCTGGAACCGTTTGGGCTAGGAACTTGGTTTAACTTTCCTCTGAAAGCTTAGAATCTCAGCTTTTCAACAAGCTTTGCTACTTCCTATACTTTTGCCGTAATCACGATTCTCGCACTCGCGAATTTTACCGCGATTTGCGATTTGGTTAAAAATCCAGCCACGTGTGAAAACAGCAGCTTCATTGCTTTCCTTTGCCAAAAATTCGTTTAACCTGCTAGTTACTCCTAGATCCTTGCTAAAGTGAGCCTGAACTCATCCCAAGTATATTTCACTCACCCTGAACCTCCTGAAGGGAATTAAAAGCATTTTCAGCATATTTCTCACTGCATTGTCACCACATTCAAAGCATTTTGTCTGTGTTTCAAAACTCCTATCTGTTGTATAAGCTGCTGGGGGGGAATTGAACTGAATTCTATTTGATTGCATTCCTAAGAACTGTGTCATCTTCATCTCCTTACAGTGCATAAAAGGGGGGGTGAATTGTCCAAGAAAGTGATTACATTGTCTTTTGCTGAAATCCTATCAAGTTATTTTCTGTACTGCATTTCATTCCACATTGCATCCATTTGAAACCATAAAAGTATTGTTGCTATCGTATCCATCCTATAACCACTCATCATTGATTATAAAGAAGTGTGCTAGTGCCGGACTATCCATTATTGATTACTGCTCAGATTAAGTGTGATATTCAATTATTAATTTATTATAAAGTGTGATATATATATATATTGTTTAAATTATCAAATAAACCGTTTAAACTTGCAAAACAGAACTACTTCGTGGCTCAGTGGGGTCAGTGGGATTCCAAGAGAGGGGTGTTATATAGGGGTAGTCATCCAGAACGCATGAACTGGACGTAAAGATATATCAATAAGGGTTTCCATTCAGTATCCCAGACTAAGCATTGACTTAGCTGTAGTGTTGAATTGAATCCTCTTACAAATTGGGGGCTCGAGCTGGACGTTTGGGTTAGATCTATCACTTGTGCAGATTAATACAGCGTGCCAGCTGACCACATACACATATCCGGTCGGATTACCACTCTGTGTTACGCTGTAAAGCACTCCTCAAAGGAACGCTCTAAGGAAAAGGTCTGTTTTGCAAAAATAAAATATAAACTTCTGTAAGTCAGGAAGGAACTCAAATTCCAGAATGACGACCTTGGTAGATATGAAAATAGCCAGAGAACACTTCTTACATAAGCTATTTGTGAGAGGTGAGTGGAATCATCAGGACCAAACGGTCTGGTTGCAGGCAATCGCGCAACAGGTCACTGAAACAGGGTCAGATACATGGGGAGATCAGGGTCCCCTACATGTGGCCCTGAGTGAACTATACATGGCCCCGAAGGCCAAGGATGAGCACCACAAGATTGCCAGGGTAGCGGCATATTTATATTTAGATATGGGAGCCATGCAGGACAAATGTGCTGAAGGCCAAGATCTGGCGAGTAGGCAACTGCTGGCACTACAGAAGGCCCAATCTGATCTGGACTCTTCTGAGCAGAGGCTGCTCAGGAGCCAGGAGTCAGAAAATGACAGCAGACGGTACATCACTAAAATAAAGGAGGATATGGATGTGCTGCAACAGGAAAAGGCTGACCAGGATACCAGATTTCTGGCCTTGCAGAAGGAGCACCAAGAAGGTTTGGACTCCCTACTGCAGAGCCAGAAAAAGCTGGAGCAACAGTTAGACTTCAATAGGGCATGTGCTGAGCAGGTAGTCACCCTGCAAAGCCACCTATATAGGGAGAAGGCAGAGAGCAATAAACTGATTTTGAAAGACCTGGATACCCAGGCAGAGTTCGACCAGGAGCGCCAGAAAACTGGTGCCTTCCAAAGACAAAGGAATGACCTGGCGGCACAGATGCAGGCTCTTAGTCAGGAAAGGGATACCTTAGGCCAGGAAGTCTGCCACTTAAAAAGGAAAATGGAAGAAAATCACCTGGCCCTCCAGGGACTGGGTGACCTCCAAAAAGAACACCAGAACTTGTTAGAGCACACCAGGAAGGTGGAGGATGCTCTGGCAAGAAAGGAGCAGGCCAATAGGGACACAGCTCAGGAGGTAACCCTCCTGCAGCAAAGACTGGCCCAGTGCTCCAGGACCAATCAGGAAACGCAGAGAGAGAATGAGGCTCTCTGCCAGCACAATGATAGGCTCCAACAACAGGTAGCGATGCAGGAGAGACTGATAGAGTCTAGTAAGGCCTTAACTGAGGAACTGAAGGCGCAGGCTCTTGCATTGCAACAGGGAGCAGGGGCGGATAGAGACCAGGTTCGCTGGGAAAGGGAAACTCCTGAGCATAACCTCAGGAGCCCTAGTACCAGAGGCCTTTATCTCTCTCAGTCCCTGGACTCTGCCACCCCCCTGTCCTCTGGCGCACATGAGCACCGGGCCACAGGGATGACAGATTACTATCCAGCCAGAAGCATGGGGTTCATAGGCCAGTACCTCCCAGGAATGGATGGGCAGGCATCCGGGTATGGGCACCCAAGCACAGTGCAAGTTAGTGGGGAACCCCAGGAGAATAGGCCCATTAAGGGCATTCTGAAAACTTCTGCCCAGTTAGGTCAGTGGGGGGGGGGTACCCATCAAATCCTGGCAGCAAGGAGGAATCTGAAGACTCCTCTGAACGGCGCAGGACATTTGAGACCAGGTCCCCACATTCTGCCAGCCACTCCCAGGCTCGCAGAATCCGGGAAAACCTGGAAGAGCAGACAGGAACCTCTGGGAGCAGTGCCTCTGAGTCAGAGGATGAATGGACCAGGGTTACCCGAACCAAAAAGGCCAATAAGGCAAAAAGGGCCTTCCTTAAGGACCCATTGAAACAGATTAAGGCAATCAGGAGTGTCATCACGCCTTATCATAAGAACGCCAAGTACTCTGTTTGGGAACACTTGGAGCTCTATGAGCAAATGATGGAGACTTTTCATTTGAAGGACAGCCAAAGCTGTATCCAATATGTAAAGTGGACCTTCTCACCAGAATACTCCAGTTTCTTTGCGGGGCTGGAGGACCAAAATCATTTAAGATGGTCCACCTATAAGGCGGCCATCTTGAAACATTTTTCTGTTCACAGAAATCCTCAAGAGGCTCGAAAGGCAGCCTACAATTTGCAATGTGGGGAGGATCAGGCCCCACAAGAATTCGTGCAAGAACTGAAACGTGCCTTTGCGCAGACCACTAGAAGGGTGCGCACAGACAGCAGAGAATTTGTTAATACTTTTTTCCATGCCTTGCCCAAATACATAATGACCCAGCTCGTGACAGATTTTCATGAGAAAGATCTTTAGAATGGGTCATTGAACAAGCCACCCGCATCTACGAGGTGCAGAAACCGGTGAAAAACAAAAAACAGCCCAAAAACCCCAAAACCAACAGCACCCCTGCTGCTGCCAAGGTGGCAGAGGTAAAGGTTACCCTCGTTTTGGATTTGGAGATGGGGGGGCCTAAAAACCTACCTGCACCTAATAATGCTAGGCCCAGTAGGTCCTCGGGCCAGTCACAGACAGGGAGCCAAGGAGGCAGCCCCACAAATGGGGTCCCTCGCTCTCCTGATTATGTAAGTCCCCGTTACAAGGGAAATCGACCCATCCTGGGTTATGTGTGGACTCCTCCAGCCCAAGGGGGGGGGTCCAGCCAAGCACCTAACCCAGGGAACTTCCCTCCTAACTTCCCACCGGAGGGCAGAAATTCTCCAAATCCTGGGCAGAACTTTTTCCCCAGGTATCCACCCAACTTCCAACCCCAAAATCATCCATCCTTCTTTCCCCAATTCCCTGAACCCAGACAACCTAATCCGGGAGAGGGGAGGCCAAGGGTGGAGGGGTACCCAAATCTTCCCAATCCGGGATATTACCAGAGAAGGGATAGCTACCCTTCCCGGGATCAGCCCAGGGGAGAAAACAGGGCCCCGTATCAGCCTGAGCGGGTTTCCCAGTTAGAGCGCCAGGTTCAGAACATGGCACAGGAGCTGGGTCGCGTGCTAAGGGCTCAGCAGAACCCTCAGATGGGCATGCCGGCACAGAATGCACCAAACTCTGGGCCTGGTGCTCCAGAGCAATGACGGGGGCAGCACCCCGACAACCCACCGGTTCCCAGGGAGGAGGCACAAGGGGAAGGGGGGTGTAAAGCCTTGGAGGAAGCTTCCTTCCCAACTTGTAAACAGCTCCTAGAAAACCAGGAACCGGAAACAAAATCTCCTACCCCTGAAAGCCTGCCTCCCAAGGAGCAGAGGGGGGTAGGAGAAACAAAGGACCCAAACAGACCCACTTTGTGGAAGAAATACAGATCTTCCAATTTGAAGGAGAGGGATCCCCAGAGGATCCTGGGAAAAGGATCTTCTCCTTCAGAGATGGGGAACTCCTCCCAAAGAAAAATGGGTCCCAAGGGATTCCAATCCAGACTGGGGAGATATGGAGACTGAGCTACCGCCGCCCATCATCTCATCCCAGAACCCACAATACCAAAATCCCCGGGTTCAAACCCATCCTGATGACTGCCTCCAAAAAGGGGGGGCGGCCCAGAACCGGAACCAGGGGAACCCACAATGGCTCTGATCTCCAGTTGCCAACTTTTTCTTTCAGATTCCCAAGGCTCTCCACAGAATTCTGCCCAAATTTCTTCTTTGCAATGTCCAAAACCAGAAAGTTAGCCCACCTGTTGTCCAAAAATGTGCATTATCTGTGCCCCCTTGAGGAGAAGGAGGGAAGATATTATGCCCCGGTACAAGCACAGGGGCAGGGTACGATTTCAGAGCTGGTGGACACGGGATCTCAAGCTACCCTTCTGTCCAGAAGGGCCTTTGATGAACTGAATGCAGGAAGGGGAGGGAATTACCAAATTCCTCTCACCTCACTTCCTGGACAACTCCAGAACTTTGACGGGAAGGAAATTCCCGTCGAGGGGACGGCAGATTTGGACATTAAAATTGGGCGACACAAGTTGAAACACCCGGTCATAGTTGTGACTCCAGAGGGCACCCCTTGTTTACTAGGGAATTACCTCTTGAGAAGGTTGTCACCCCTAATAGATTGCGTAAACAAGGTCCTCTTGACCCAGACTAGCCGACCCATAAAATTAAAACAGAGTGTCAACCATGTTAGTTTAAACAGCACATGCCACATGGTTGAACAAAATTCTGACCAAGTAGAATTCCACTTCCAGAATAACCAAATTCCAGACGTGACAGTAATAGCAGTAGGACAACAGACTGGTGATGGGGGGTCCTCTCTATTTCTGAAAATCAACCTTCCTTCCAGTCTAAAGTGGTATTCCACGCTGGAAGGAAACACTCTGAAATTCTATACTAATCCACAATCAGAAACTCCCACTCCTATAGTCCAGAAAGATGTGAAATCAGCTCAGAGCCTGGCTGATATTCAGCAAATTGGAGAGCAGTTGTTCATCCCTGTTCAGTTAAATGATGGGAAGGACTCTGTTCTCGCTCGAGTGTGTGTGAACAACGGTAAGAGCTTCATCAGCGAAGCCATGTTCGGCCAACTCCCAAAAGATCCAGCCATTCCCACATTCAAACTGATAGACAAATGGGAAATGGACCTGGAAGCGCCTAATTCCAAACATCTCCTGCCAAGCAGGTGTATGCTCAAAATCTCCATTGGCAACAAGAGCATAGTCCATAATTGTTGGGTTGTGCGAGATGTCACTGCCGCCTTTTACTTAGGCAGTGACATTCTCAATCGCTTTGCCATTAGTTTGGACCTAATAAACTTCAAAGCTTGGTCCCGATTAGCGGATAATCCCATGGGCTTTGATGATCCAGAAAAAGCATTTAGGTCAGCTCAATTGCTACCTTATGCAGTTGAAATTCAGATTAAAGAGGAAGTCACCATCCCAGAAAGGACCCGACAATTCTCCCTGGAAGTGAAAGTTAAAAGAGGACAACATTTGAAAAAACCTGATGCTTACATACATCTAAACGCTTCTCTCCAACAGCAAGGGTTGGGGGTAAACCCAACTCCATTAGTCAACATAGAACATGAAACCATTCTAATAGAGGTGGATAACAGCGACTTAAAGAGTAATACTCTAGCCGCAGGCACCATTATTGGAATGGCGGTTGATGACCGACATTTTTCCATCGATTTAGGAAATGAACTGTTAGGACCAATCCCCAAGGACTGCTTTGACAGTGACAGTGATGACAATACAACACCAGACAGGATTTTTACCCGGCATGGGGGGAACTTCCTGGTGTACACTTCCTGCCCTTATGGTAAGGAAGATGTGACTTGTGACTTCAGGAGGGATGAGGTGATTTTCCAGGTCCATGAGGGTTGCCTTTCCCACCTGAAGCCTCCAGTCCAAATCAGCACTCTGACCAGGGACTTCTCCACCCAGCTGGAGGAGGCCGCTGAGATAGCCAAACCAGACGTCTTTCCAGGCTTCAGGCAGATGGTGGAAGAGAGAGTCAGCCTAGCTGATGCCTGTGTGACTCTGGAACAAAAGCAAAAGTTGAAACAAGTTTTCTTGGATTTCCAAGATCTCTTTGCGGTAGACTCATATGACTGTGGTCGCACTGACATCCACACAACAACAATCCCCACGGACCCTGGCATGACTCCAGTGTTTGTGATGCAATATCGCTTGCCTCTCGCATCAATGGAGTCCTTTACTGAAATAATTAAGAACCTTGAGTCCAGGGGAATAATCCGTCCCGTCCACAGCACCTTCAATAATCCGGTGCTGGGAATATTGAAGCCAAACGGCCAGTGGAGACTCTGCGCCGACCTCAGGGAGCTCAACAAACGGGTCCATACTTCCCGATGGCCTCTGCCCTACATTGACCAAGGGCAGGCCCAGATCCAGGGGTCACAGGTATTCACTGCAATAGACCTGACCAATGGATACTGGACCGTGCCGGTCAGTAGGGAGGACCAATACAAGCTGGCTTTTACCTTTGGGGGCCAGCAGTATACATGGACCCGGACTCCCTTCGGATACCTCAACTCCGGCAATGAATTCAACATTTTCCTACATAAGGCCATGCCCAACCTGGGTGCGAGGAGTAACCTGGCTTATGTAGATGATGTCCTCATCAAAAGTTCATCTGTGGAGGAACACATAGCGGAGATCCGTTATGTTCTGACCCAGTTGAGGGCCGCCGGAGCAAAACTTTCCTTTCAGAAAGCACAGTGGTGTAGAACCCGTGTTAATTTCTTGGGGCATGAGATTACTCCTCAGGGTCTCTGTCCCCAGGAAAAGAAAGTGGAAGCACTTCAGAAACTGAAAGAACCCACAACTCTGCGGGAACTAAGGAGCCTCCTTGGACTGACTAATTACAGCAGAAAGTTCATTGAGGGCTACGCAGAGATCACCAGACCCCTGATTCATCTCCTGAAGGGGAGGGTCAAGTGGGAATGGGGTCCAGAACAAGCCGAGGAGGTAAAACAACTCAAGAGAAGCCTCTCACAAGCGCCTTGCCTAGCTTACCCTGTCAGAAACAAGGAGTTCTTCCTGGAGACGGGGTTCTCTAATACGTGCTTGACGGCAGTATTATACCAAAAGCATGACAAGGTCAATAAAGTAATCTCCTATGCGAGTAAAACTTTATCCTCTGTGGAGGAAAAATTCAACGATTGTGAGAAGGCACTCCTGGCAACGGTGTGGGCATTGAAGAATTACCGCCCGTTTATCCATGGGGAACACATCATAGTGGAGACTCCACACCAGCCTCTGCAATATCTCCAAAGTGACAGAATCCGGGCCGGAAATGTGAGTAATTCCCGAATTACTTCCTGGATTCTGTCAATGCAAGGCTTTCCTGTGGAGGTCAGATATGGCCAAAACAAGAAGAGTCCCCTCGCGCAAGGTCTGACTGACTTGCATGATTTTTCCAGAGAAAACTGTCTCGAGGACGAAAGTCTAAAAATCAAGGACAACACGGAGGCATACCTTAATTCCCCACACAAAGTCTTTGAAGAGGACAAGTGTGAGGGAATGCCCACTGTCTATGTGGATGGATGCTCGTACCATGTTGACAACGACGGGGAGAAAGAACTGGTGGCTGGCGTAGGGAATGCATGGGTGAAGGAGTTCCCAGAACCCTCCGCTGGATACAAAATTGGTCCCCGAAGTAGTCAGGTGGCAGAATTGATGGCTGTGCATCAGGGCATCCTCACTGCTGTCCAGCATCAACTCCACAAACTGGTCATAATCACATATTCAGATTATGTACGGAACGGGTTCGTGGAGCACCTGGTTAATTGGAAAACCAGAGGCATGTTATGTGCTAATAACAAACCCTTGAAACATGGGAAGTTGATCCAAAACATTGATGATCTGGTCACCTCGAATGAGATGACCATCTATTGGAAAAAGATCAAGGGTCATTCCAAAGTAGAGGGACCAGACAAAACTGGAAATGACTTAGCTGATCAGCTGGCCAAAACCAGGGCCATCCAAGGGGATCTAATTGAGATTGAGTCCCTGTTGGGGGAAATCCAGGTCACTGCTATCACTAGGTCCCAGACAAATGCTCACAATGACCTTTCAATTGCACAATGGAGTAAGGAGACCCCTGATGCTGATTTGATTACCGCTCAGAAGGGGGATCCAATAATTGGTAAATTTTACCAACACATTGAGGACCCTGAGAACTTTCCCCTGACAGATACCGATTACATCAGGAAAGAGGACCTTAGAGTGTTGATGAAATGTCCAAAAATGTTCCGGATCCAAGACGGTTTGTTGGTAAGGAAATCCAAAGCTGGCCACAATCAGTGGGTGGTTCCAACCTCATTCCGAAGCCTGATGTTAAGTCACGCCCATGATGCGGCCACCGCCGGTCATAGGGGGTTTCACACAACACTGGAAATCTTAAGAGAGGTTGCATACTGGCCACACATGGGCCAGGACATCAACCAATACTTGAAGGGTTGTCTTGTGTGTGCACAATTTCAGCCAACATCCCTCACACACCGGGCGCCTCTTCAAAAGAGGGGGATGACACTGCCATGGTCAGATTTACAAATCGACTTCGTAGGCCCTGTGATTCGCTTGTCTAGAGGAAATAAGTACATGTTGACTGTGACATGCTTGTTTACCAAGTGGGTGGAATGTCTCCCAGCCCCAAATTGCAAGGCAGAAACAGCAGCTGCCCTGATGATTAACCACTTCTTTTCCCGTTTTGGTCAACCTCAAAGGATTGAGTCAGACAGAGGTAGCCACTTCACCAGTGAAGTAATGACAAATATGTGGGAGATACTGGGGGTCCAGAGAAAGCTACACATTGCTTACAGGCCAGCTTCTTCTGGAGCAGTGGAACGCTATAACCGGACAATTGTGAGCATATTAAAGAAGTTTGTGGCAGATTCTGGGCCAAGTTGGGATATCCGATTACCTCTGGTCCTAATGGCCATCAGATCTACCCCTTCATCTGCAACCAAAATGTCACCATTTGAGTTGATGACTGGACGCAAGATGGTGCTTCCTCAGCATTTGCTCTACAGAACCCAAGAGCAAACGTTGATAAATGCCTCCACAACTCATGAGTATGTGGAGAATTTAAGGAAACACCTTCAGCATGCTTTTGCCTATGCTCAGCGGAATCTAGAAAGATCAGCTGAGAGTATGAAGACCCACTATGACCTGAAAACTTCCAGGAAGGAATATCAGGTGGGGTACCGGGTCTATCTATACAATTTCCAAAGGAACCAGGCCAAGCAGCGAAAATGTTTGCCTACATGGAAGGGATACTATGAGATTATAGACAAGATCTCCCCTGTGGCCTACAAGATCCGCATCCCCAAAGGCGGTTTGGCAGAGGGGGAAGACAAGTGGCTACATATAAATCAGCTAAAGTGTTGCCATCCCAGGCACACTCTGCAACAACTGGAGGAATCCTCTGGAATCCTAGAGGGTACTGTCTCAGATTAATTCAGTTCTAACTAAAAATATCCTACATATCGCCTATCAAATTCTGAGTTTCTCAATGTGGGTGTTTTCGTTTTTGAATGCAAAAAGAAATGTGCATGCTCATATGTTTTGACTATAAATTTATATGCCACCCCACTATATCAATCGTGGGGGAAAAATGTCTATGAATAGGTATTGCCGCTCTTCCTTTGTCGTCCTAGGAGAAAGAAAACCTTGAGACTGGCCAGGGAGGACGATCCGGAGACCGGGAGCAGAGACGCGAGGGGCCCAGGGTACTGCCCAATATTCCCATCAGGACCGGCGAGGAGAACCGATCGATCAGTACCGGATGGAGGAAAAGATGCTGAACTGTGCCATTTGCAGAATTGGAAGAAGATTATGCGGACAGACCAGTGCGTGGGTCAAAACCCTTGTGCACCCGACTCCCCATCGACTCAAATTCAAAGGGCAGTCACGTGGGGGGATTTGTTGGGTGTCCTGACCCACGTTTGAGCTATCATGCTGCAACATTTGGTGCTGTGGGCTTAGAAAATCCAAGATGGCCAAAAAGCCCACAAGTGCTCCAGAATCCAGGAGAACCACGCAGTTTGTGCGCACACCAAAATGGTTACCTCACTTGCCACCCACCAGTGTAAAGAAAGATCTTTGTTAACAAAATCCACTGTTACTGATGTCAAAAAGTTGCTGAAATCGTGGCTCACCGGACCACTTTAAAGATTCAACCCTTTTGTGGGGTTCCACATAACCATTTTACTGTAAGGAGCCCCATCAAAACAATGTTAAGCAAGGATTATTTACTACCATGTAAGAACCATTCCTGTTTGGAATGCATTAATCCAAGAAAGATCCCAAAAATGGATGCAGTACCAACAAAATCCTCAAGGCGGCGCTAGCGGTCTAAACTCTGACAGGAGAACTAAGTGCAGTTGCTGACAAAGGGATTTGACTCAGCTGACTTCAAAGGCTGCATTTTAATTAAAAATTAGCCACCTGCTGTTCCCAGAGGCCAGAAGCCTGGGAAACCCTCTCACCTCAAGAGATTCACACCACAGCCCAGGATATCACATGGTCATAATAACCAAATGCAAAGTGACCCCCTGGTCTGCTGACCTCAACCTCCTGGAGACCACACAATAGGCTATTGCACTTGAATAGAATATGTTGATTTTGACTGTTTCCTGTCAACAAAGGCCTGCCTGCCAGAAGACACATGTGATCACTGACCCACCCAAGTCTTGGAGGCGGACTCCAACACTCTGAAAACTGAATTGAAAGCAAAATATATATTTACAGAAACACTGATAACTCTTTGTAATCAAATGACAGGAATGTATAACTTTGAGAGCCTTCATTTAAAAAATGTACCTTCGATTCAAGCCCAAACTCCAATTTGTGTGATGTTCTGGGGCAAAACCCTGCTATTTATGTATACTACAGACTCTGTGTTTAAGCTAGAGACATGGTAATTTACTGGAGTATGTATGGACAGGCCGTGTACATGTGTATAAATCTGGAGAAAAATCTGATGTTGCAAAACCCACTAAAAAGCACCAAAGGTTGCCATTTCTGAATGCAAGCCCCCAGGAAGAGCAGAGTTTGAACAGGGTATATCTCATGTGATATGTGATGGGTGCATGTAATTTCAAACCACTGTGTATCTATGAAATATGTCTTTTTGATCAAATATAGATTTGTGCGCAATTTGACAAGGGAGTGTCCTTTCTACAGGCCATATAATGACATCGCTCTGACACTCCACTTCTTTTCCCCAATCAAGAGAGAAAGGAAAGCTTGACCAATGGGCAGTTGAGAGAGGGGCTGGCTAGTGATGCTGCACACACACCCACTTTCAAAACACATAAAAGCAGACAGTCAGGACAGATAGGGAGATTCTATTCCATCTGCTGCGGGACGCTCTGCCGGGAAAATCCATACTTTACCTCCATCAACCTCCAGAGAGCCAACATAGAGACTTCAATCTATCCACCTTCAGAGACCAAGACTTTACTTCAGAATTTGTAGCAGAGAGGTCAACTACAAGCTAAATCCCTCTTTAGCAGGCCTCAATTCATTGGCACTATTCACAGCCAGGCAAGCTGTTTGAATTCTTTGCAAGAACTCTTGCCATTTGCCAGGGAGCAGTGTTGTATCCAGAGAGAGACCAGCTGAACCGGAGACTGCTGTATCCGGACCCACAGACCTGATCAGAACGAGAGACCCAGACCACCAGAGTAGAGCTGGCCCAGACGCTGTGCGCAGAAACCGTCCATGGCGAGTGCAGAAAACCTGTTGACCAGATCCGTGGCGAGGCATATTTCTAAATATATCGTGAGTACCTAGCAGAACTGTGCAGAACCAATCTCTTAGTTAAAATAATATAATTCAATCTATTTTAATCTACCCAGAACTGCCTCCTAACTGTCACCTGTCATTTGCAAAGCTGTCACTTGTCATTTTCTAGCTGCAATCTGTAACCTGTCGCTTTGAACTTTTAAAATTTCAAATCCGAAAAACTACCTTTATTTAATCGTCCGTATCTCTGGAACCGTTTGGGCTAGGAACTTGGTATAACTTTCCTCTGAAATCTTAGAATCTGAGCTTCTCAACAAGCCTAGAACCCACTTGCTACTCCGTATACTTTTGCCGTAATCACGATTCTCGCACTCGCGAATTTTACCACGATTTGCGATTTCGTTAAAAATCCAGCCACGTGTGAAAACAGCAGCCTCATTGCTTTCCTTTGCCAAAAATTCGTTTAACCTGCTAGTTACTCCTAGATCCTTGCTAAAGTGAGCCTGAACTCATCCCAAGTATATTTCACTCACCCTGAACCTCCTGAAGGGAATTAAAAGCATTTTCAGCATATTTCTCACTGCATTGTCACCACATTCAAAGCATTTTGTCTGTGTTTCAAAACTCCTATCTGTTGTATAAGCTGCTGGGGGGGAATTGAACTGAATTCTATTTGATTGCATTCCTAAGAACTGTGTCATCTTCATCTCCTTACAGTGCATAAAAGGGGGGGTGAATTGTCCAAGAAAGTGATTACATTGTCTTTTGCTGAAATCCTATCAAGTTATTTTCTGTACTGCATTTCATTCCACATTGCATCCATTTGAAACCATAAAAGTATTGTTGCTATCGTATCCATCCTATAACCACTCATCATTGATTATAAAGAAGTGTGCTAGTGCCGGACTATCCATTATTGATTACTGCTCAGATTAAGTGTGATATTCAATTATTAATTTATTATAAAGTGTGATATATATATATATATTGTTTAAATGATCAAATAAACCGTTTAAACTTGCAAAACAGAACTACTTCGTGGCTCAGTGGGGTCAGGGGGATTCCAAGAGAGGGATGTTATATAGGGGTAGTCATCCAGAACGCATGAACTGGACGTAAAGATATATCAATAATGGTTTCCATTCAGTATCCCAGACTAGGCATTGACTTAGCTGTAGTGTTGAATTGAATCCTCTTACATACTGCACTTCCCCCCTCCCCTCCCCCTTGCACTTTTTCCCTTCCCTCTAACCCTGCACTTGCACGATCTAAATGATACCTGGCCTAGTAGGATCATTGTCTGTCTTCCCTTTGTTCCCCCCTTCCTGCCTCGTCGCGCCTTGAAACACTTGTGTATAGGCGCGTTACAAATGCCATATCATATCATATCATATCACATCACAAAGTTGATACAGCAGTGGTCAGCACGCCACAGCAGTCCAAGATGGCGCCCCTGAGAATACTGCTTTAGTTAAGATGTCATGGACCAATGACAGTATGGATGACATTTTAATTGTATGATAACATACTGGCAAAGTCACAGTACATCCCTGTTAGGAACTGCTGCCTCTCGGTGTGTTATGCAGAAGTAACACAAACACAACCACCCCATTATATTGCCATGGGTTTAGAGTAAAAGTAGGCCCCTTGACTCCATTGTTGTCTTTGTTGTGGAGCTACGTTTCATCGGTCTCACACTCATAGACAATGTTAAACTGCACGCTATGTATTCAATGTGTGAGATCATTAGTTTGATTGGCAACCGTTGCCATGCACTAATAGTGATCATGGAGAACTAATACTTAGCAGAGGCAATCCATTCATTATCGACTATGAATCAGTCAGCATGTATGATTTCTCTTAATATGAATGTAACACTGTTCCTTGGGCGTCCAGAGTTTTATGTTAAGATGTCCGGTGGGAAGAAAATAAATACACTGAACCTTTTGCCTCGTTGGATTTCTCCAGTTCAAATATAAAGTATTAAAATGCATGATAATATCCCTAGAACCGTTTCAAGTATGGATGAATATCCTTTGCACTATTTCCTAGAATGTATTCAAATTGTATTGGACTTTTCTCTGTCGTGTCCTCTTGAAATGCTCTAGAAGTTCTGGAATGCACCAGGCCCTGCTCCCCCAGGCCCTTTTTTCACACAAGGTTCGCTAGTGAAAATGCACTGAGCTCTGCTGGCTGCAGCCTGCGCCTGTGTTTGGCATCTCAAATCTCAATCTCACGACTTTGCTGCTCCAAGAAACGCTCAGCACGTGCTAAAAGAGTAGCGCGCGTCAAGTAGGATTACAGATGACGAAATTCCACATTTTGGTTTGCCAATTTTTTGAATGTGTGCATTGCATGTTGCCAATTTCATTAAAAAAAAAAAAAAAAGGAATCTGTACATTTGCAGTAAATTCATGCTACAAAAAGTCAGCAAATGGACTGTTTCGGGACATTTTCTCAGCGAAATAAGTGAACAGTTTTCCCTGATAGTTTTAAACTAGAATGTTCCTATTATTTTGCTGATAACAAATCCTGCCCACTGGTTTTGTATAGGAATATTTTATCAGCAATTTGACTTTTAAAGGCATACTTATAAAATAAAATCATACCATTCCAAATTGTATTAAGTGAAAAATGATACGTTTTCCTTAATTATGATGTTGGAATGTAAATTTGGCATGGTTCAAATTTGGAAGTCTCGTTGGCAGGAATGAATTAACTATCAAACCAACAAAACATTATTGATGTCACTTTCTTTTCATCACTCACTCTGTCTTGCAGCTTGAAGAAATTTAAATGACAGCTGTTCCTGTAATATAACTGACTTTAACTCATTGCATTCACCTCAGGACACTCTAGAAAGTTAAGAGCACATGTTCATAGCTTTCTTTAATACATTCTGGGCCACGTTCACAAATTGGTCACATGGAGTAACTCTGACTTACACCTGATGACACCTTCACTGGCTCACACTGCACGCACAAATCACCTCTTGCTTCAAGTCTTAATGCATCATCTATAAGTTAGTCGCCCTCAAGTCACCCAGCTGCCCCACTGAGAAACTCAGCATCTCCAGCGTACAATGCGCCATCATAAGCCAGGACATGTGCAGACTTGAACTCCGCTGCTGCAAAAGGGAAAGGAGCGGAAAACAAACCTTCTCTGCCTATGCCCCAAGACTATGGGACCTACTCCCATTCAGCATCAGACTCGCACCCATGCTTCGAAACTCAGAAAATCCCTCAAAACCCACCCCTTCAAGGAGTATCTCCTACTCAACACCTAGGCCATCACATCTCCCCTGCGCCACCCGACTCGCTAGATGCCGTCTGCCTCTCTCCGCCACCCTGTACAGCTGTACCCCTCCTCTGTGCCTCTCTGTATCCCACCCGCCGCTGTATAACTGTTCTGCTGTTACCCCTGAAAAGCACTCCGTTATGCATCTGTACTGTTCTACACCTCTGTCAAGCACTCTGTTATGCATCTGTAATGTTGGATACCTCTGTATAGCGCTCCGTTGCTTCTTAAAGCTAGGTCCACGCTCAATAAATACCATAATAATGATAGAAATAATAATAATAAAAATAATACAGTATTTGCAAACGAGGTAGCACTGAGTAACTTGGACTTAGACCTGCCTTATTCGACGATATTCGGCGTTAGTCAAACTTACTTGGCGTAACTTGTTTTGTGAATAGCGTAGCCCTCAGCAGCTATTAGTCAGAGTTTCCACGTGCACCTTCTTTGTGAATTTGGCCGAATATTTTTGTCTTTGGCATAAACACAAGCAGGTGAAGGGTCCATGCCTATTCATCCTATACTTTTTACATGCATGTTTGGGCCAGGGCGTGGAACATTCAGTTTGTACCTGCGGACAGCAGAGGGCTGCTAATTTGACTTAATATTTGAGGGATAAAGACTATTCATTTGTAAAACAGCTTTGCTCGGGTTTCTCGTTAAAAATTAAGAAATATGTGTAATCATGATTATAGGAGAAAGCACTACATCAGATAAAGCCTTGAATTTAGGGCTGGCAAATACCTGTCTGCAAGCCCACAATTCCATTTGGCCAGTGTGCAAAACAGAAAGGTCACAGGCACTTCTCGGTTTTCTCCCTTAATTTAGGGAGTAAGGAAGGGAAAAACAGAAATCTACTAGAGTGACTTCTATACGCTTTTTCAAGGCCACTTCAAGCTGAAATTACAAGCTTTTGCAGGACTTTCGGTTACATTTATTTCGTTTTCAAACAAAACCAGCACATTTTCTATAAAAAATAAAAGTGAAGAGGAAAAAAGAAGGCAATCTACCATTTGGTGTATGGGGCTGGTATTAAAGCAGGCGTTATGTTCTCCAAATCCATATCAGCTGAGTTATAGGTCACCCCCCAGGCCAACTATTTACAATATACAAATGAAAGGAAGAAGGCGCATGGACTGGCTAGAGGAGACGCTTGTTTGTCATTTAGTTGGTTTTAAATCACGATATCAGTCTGGCATATGACTGTAGGTGAATGGTGCATTGCTCTGCCGAGCAATGCACTTATATAGAAGAGCTGATAATCCATAATACTTGCCTAGGATCATCCTGATCCACTGCAATGAATTCATGGGAGCATTGCCAATTGTTCTACTCCAGAGCTTTTTGTCCAAAATCGTCTTTCGTAGGTTTTCCTACAAGAAGAGTAGATTATCAGGGTTTCCTGCAAATGTGGTTCTTCCATTGTCACACTTCACTACTAACGAATCCTTCAAGCAGTATTTAAAATAAGGAAGGCCTGAGCGTGCCTATTTTGTAGCTTTTTTCTTCCACCTGACGGAGATTGGGAACTCTCTCTTCCCCTCCCTTTTTCTGAGACTCAGTTTGTCTTTTAAGTCTGGATAAAAGAACCACACCCTCTCTAAGTACACCATTCTAAGGTGCTTCCCACCGATTGGTAAAGCAAATGGCTGACACCTTGGATTCCAGAGCCCCTAGTGTACATCAGGTCTAGTATCAAAATGAGCTTCTTTCTGCTAATGTAATGTACAGTGGTCTTGTATAGCCCAACCTATGCCGTTGCCATGGCTTCTTGGCCATAAGTTCTGTGAGAGTGGGGGGTAGCCATCTTAAAGCTCAATCTAACTTGCTAAGGTTCTGTACACAATGGGGCCATAAGGATGCTTTGCCCACTAGGTCAATGCCCTTTGGTCAAAGAACAACATTTATGAGGCTTTTGAGGCAGGGGACAGAATGCCAGGTGATTTCTCCCTGAAGTCTACCACAGTGTCTCCAACAGGTTTCAGAACTCCCACTCTGACACCACACCAAGACACAGGCTCACAACGACCACCCACTCAACCAATGATGAGGCCCCTCATAGCTCTGGTTCCAGAATATTGCTGAAAACCTGCAGGGTGTTCTTAACAGGAAGGTTGATGGAATGAGGGGCAGGGAAGATAAAAGGTGAGTGAGGATCCACTCAGAAGGGTACACCATTTCTTGACCTTGAGCGGTTGTCATGGCTGCAGGAAGGTTAAGTGAAGCATGCTGAGAGGTAAAGAGGGAGCAATCCAACAACACTGTGGTCTCAAGTTTTTGGTATGTCTGGCCCCTTACCAGGTGTTGACTTCATTGAACAGTTCTACTCATTAGCAAAAGCAAAAACCTGGCACATAATGCAAGGAAAGACTGGGCCATAATCCCAAACTGCTTATGGATTTAGTTGGCAGAACCTTTATACTAGGTTCCAGGATACAACTAAAGCTACGGCAGAGGATCTTCAATGTGTCTCAAGGAGCGGGGTGCATCGCCGCTGGTCCTTGTGTTATCTTAACTCTCAAAACCAACATGCATTGTCACACAGGTGTGCATTATGTCTATAATTGGAAAGGGCTCTTAGTTCTATGGAATGACGGGCGCATTCAAACGATGTGCCAGCATCTTGAGATCTGGATGCTCTAATCTTAAAGTCAGGTGAGTGCCAGGGACCAGGGAACCAACTGCAATCGGTATACAGTGATGTTACCGAATTAAAAATAACAAACATCATTTTAACCTAAACATTTTGGGTGAAAAAAATACAGATTTTTTAAAATATATATATGGGGTGGGTAAGGGGTTGGGATGGGGTTGGGGTGGGATTATAAACTAAGGGAAATGGAGGGACTGGGAGGGGACTATATATATAAAATATAAAAATATTTGTTCTTTTTTTGGGAATGTTTAGTTAAAAAAGTTTTCGTTAATTTTTAATTCGGTAAAATCACACGCAACCAATGAAATCAAGGCCACCCCGCATTTAATCCTGCCCACGCTGCACCCAGCATCACGAAACTGGGCCTTTCTTCCATTTAGTTTTCTCCGAGGGCAGTAGTTTGTGCTTTATCAGTGGGGGGGGGTGCAGCAAGGTGGGCAACAGTGGGCTCCTTGGGCGGCACAGTATGTGTGGGCAGCAAGGAACTCACAGGCACCTCGAGATGCAGAGTCATTGCGGGTCCTGAGGGCAATGCAGATGGCCGCTGCCGCCGTGAGGATGGGCCTACGAGCATGCCTGCTCTCAGAGGCCTCTATCACGCTCACCACACCAACAAGTTCGATGTGCTAGTTACTCGACAAGCAGAGGCGTTGCTAGGGATTAGGGTGGGCTATAGCCCTGGGTCTTTTGGTTGTAGCCCCGGATAGAAGCTCCGGCACTGTCCTGACATCACCCTAGCCCCAGATCTTTTCCAAACCTCGCAACACCCCTGTCGACAAGTGTTGTAAAATAAACGCCAAAATACAAGCCGTCCATTCAGTCTGGGTTTGTGCTTGTGGTTTTGCATTGGCTCAAGCTTGTAATTTCAGCTTGAAGTGGCCTTTCCATTGGCCCACTGGGATCCAGCAGAAAGACAAGTCCGTTGGCAAGCGCTGAGGCGGGCAATTTCAGCAATCAAAATCGAGGCGCACAGGCTTTTAGTTTCAGACAGCGAAATAGGACACGGTTCCGTTCAGCCAGGTTTGAGATATGCCTTACCTCACGTGGCAATGTACATTCGCAAGGTCATTTCATTTCAACTAGAACTGTCCCAGCGGTGCCGGCAGTGCCCCCCGCATGTCTGGGTGAACGTTGGCACCGACCGGTTTATTTTGGACTTTGCTTGAAACGGCTCCACAGGCCCTGATGTATTTTTAATCATGTGTTGCAAGGAGCCTGGTTATTTCATTTCAGCAGAAATTCACCATTGCCGTGCATGCATTCGAACTTTCATGAAAAACAGTTTTCAGTGCGAGTATAACTCACCAACTCACTCAGGCATTAATATATTAATGTTTTCTTTAAAAGTACCCACTAAATTAAATTAACTGCACGCAGCGACAAACGGTAGCTTAAAACCACCCAGTTTGCACCACTGGGAATACAGCAAGGGTCACAGTGTCTGCGTGGGGGGGGGGGGTAAGCAGGTTGAATTGGAGAGATTTGGGGCAGTTTTACAGAAACTTTGCACCCGTGCAACTGCAATTAGCACTACAGAAAATCCTGCCCTAGTGAAAAAAACCGGGAGGTACACTTTCAATGCATTTTGGCAATTGTTAGCTCTACTACTGGTGCTAGTGAAAAATGTTGCCTGGTGCAAAAATAATTGAACGAATATGTTTTTTGCATTAGGGTATTTCTGCCCTAATGCCAATTGCACTTGCACCAGTGAAAACCTGCTGCACCCATAGTGCTTTGACTTATTGGGCTTGCTTTGCAAACGCCTTTTTACAATGGGAAAATACCATTGAAAAACTTTTGCAAATCAAGCCCATTGGCTGTATGCCAGGAGTAGCCAATGATGTAATAGCTTGCATGTAGGGGAAGGTGAAGGAAGTGGGACCAGGCTACAGATGGTGTGTGAGGTTGGGGGCTAGTAGAATACTGATTCTGTATGGCAAGTCTATTCAGGTCTCGATTTACAGGGCATGGTCGGATGCAAGACACCAAACAGGCAGGTGGAGTAGCCACTTCATTCAATTGTCAGACTTCCCAGGATAGCGATGTCCAAGAGGAAAGTTTTCTGCCAGGCAGATGCCGCACACCGCTAGGGCATCGAGCAATCTTGCCCAGCTCTGAACTCAGCGGCGCACTAGGCCACGGGCAGCTCCCCTCACCTTCATCCCTGGTTGGACAGTAGTCCCCAGCGGCGGCTCATCCATAATGGGCGAGGGAGCCAACCCCAGAGGTCTTGACCCCCATCTCACCCATTATGCCCAGTGAAATACAGCACTCCCTGAGCTGTTTTATTCAGCTGAGGGAGCATTCTGAAGAGTCAAAAAACTGACAAAACACTGTTTCTCTTTGACAGTTCCAGTTGCCTAGCCCTGCAAGCTTAATGAGCCATACCATAACATAGATGTTAATTGCATGCAGGAGTTGCAGGAGATGATCCACGTTAGAACTTACATGCTGTGGGGTCCCCTGCATGCAATTTCAAAACATCACGTGGCAGAGGGACGAAGGAAAGAGCATTTACCTCTCCTCTTGATAAAGAAAACGCCAGATGGAAATGCTGTTTAACAATGGACTCCTAAGAAATCTCCCTGTTTCACCAGGTGCAGAACAGAAGCGGATTCCATAGGAATCCATTTGTGTTACGGCTGCATGAAAACATCAATCTGGTGTAAAACGAACTGCTCGTGCAAGCCAGAGAGCCCGGTGGCGAGTGTATCTCCGCTCCGTGCCCCTCCTCCGCCCTGCGTCAACATGAAAACAGGGCAGAGCAGGAAAATGAGGCACCAATGCATTGCGTCTAAAATTTGTGTCACAGTTTTACGCTCCACCCCATTTAAAATGAAGGTGGTGCTTGTTATGAATCTGTGATTCATAATAACGATGTGCACCTTATAAGTTCAAAATGGCGCCAATCTTTGCTGAACCTGTGCCCGGCACCTGCACTCGGACGATGCCCAAAGGCGTGCAGGTGCTCCGGCTTGAGAATTGTTAGTTAAGGTGCAGTGCGTTGAGCTATCTAACAGCTCTCCGATGGTAGTTACTCTACATAATAAAGACACGTTACACCAACTTAAAGGTCTCGTTTAATAATTTCTTTCCTAGATCAAGAAAGATGGAGCAATTTGCTTCCCTACACTTTTTTGAATCACTTAAGATTATGATAAATTATTCATTGACGATGTGTTTGAAATGACCATTTATCACAATGAACACAACCGTTTCCATTACCTAATGCACTGAGACATTGATTAAAGCATGCACACTTTCCATTTAAGATAATTGCACATACTGAGGCCCACAGGTAACACGCATAGGGCTTAAACTGAAAGAGAGGAGTTACAGACTCAAGAGGAAACCTTGAGTGTTTCCGTATGTACACCAAGGAGAGGCTATTTATTTAAACAAATAAGTACCTACTCTGCCTCATGTAGTAATTAACCTATAGCAATAATGCCTAACTGACTTACGGAAGAAGATACCATTACATTATAAACTATTATGCAATCAAGATTTTCTTAATCATTCTTCACATTAAAGTCCTTTTATAAAAAAAAACACTTGTCTTTCACATAAATATTTCCTCTGAACACCACAAAAGTTTTCTGATTGTTCATGACAATGGTAGCATACGCCCACCACCTCGCATTTATGGGGTGTGTGGTGTTCCTATTTTCCCTATACCACTATTTGTACAGTGCTTCCATCATTCTGTCAGTACATTGTCAATTTCCATGAACAGTACCCAACATGGTCATGCTGGTGTCCTATGAAAAGTTACCACGAACGTAAAAGCTATGTGTTGAAATGGGTGTGCAGTCAAAATATCGAAAAAAAATGTCGAAAGACAAAATCGAAAACATAACGCCGAAAAATAAAAAGTAGAATATTTATGTATTTATTTATTTTGGCTCTCGCATGTAAAAAAAAAAGGTAAAAACCAAAATAAAATTTTAAAAAGAGGGGTAGGGGGGAACCCCCCATTTCGAATAAATATTTTCGACTTTTTTTCTCGATATTTTGACATGTAAATGTAAATGTATTGAAATGTTTGTGAATATTGATCATCTGAGCCCTATTGATTTTCGCATTCCCGCCCATGACGTTGAGGATTAAACTTCTTCCATGCAGTGCGTAAGAAGCGGAGGGAGACTAGTTCCTCCGCAACGTGTTCTGCTGTTGTATGCAGGAAACAGATCATCATCTCACTCATATTTCAAGGTTTCAGTGCATGCAAATGGTTGCTGTCAAAGATTTGCCAAAGTGGGAGATTCTTCAAGCGTTCTCCATGTATCTTAAAACCTGCCCTAAGGATATAGCAACACATTTCAAATAATGTTTGGATTTCTATGTAGGCTTATGCGCAGTGTACCATTCTGAGTCCCATGTCACATGATATTCAAGCAGCAGTGTGACCTACCTGCACCTCTAGTTAGGGGGCGCTATCTGCTTCAGTGTGATGAATTGCCAGAGGTGTCCTTCTGTGTGGCTTCATGGGACCTCTGGGTGCGGCAAAGTTGATAACTGCATGTTAATGCCTGGAACATTGGACCGGGGGCATTGTTCAGTAACTAGGCAACGATGTTCCGGAAGGTGACCGTGCCACTAGCAGGACTATATGTTGTCTGAGTATATCATTACCCAGTGGTAACTATCTTTGCATGAGTGCGAAATCTCACCCACATATATATCTATTTATGTTTCAGGACTCTCAATTTAAGAAGCTAAGAATCTGTGTGTCTGAAAGATGTACTAATAGATACCGGTAAACTCAACCGAGACCCATGTCTTCCCTTCTTGGGAAATAGTAAAACAATGGGCCTCATTACGACCCTGCCGGCCCGGTAGCAACGGTGCCGGTAGGCTCACCGGCACTGTTGTTCCCGGACCCGGAGAGTACAAGCCTGCGAGTCGGATGACTTTCGGCCCGCCAGGTCTGACCTGGTGGGCAGAACGGCACCTGCTCGCAGACCTTTATGGAAGCACCAGTACTGTTGCTCACAGTGCCGGTGCTTCTGTCCCCCCCATTCCCATTGAGTCTTTTTGGACTCAATGCGGAGTTACTTTTTCCAGTGCCTGGTTTCCGGGACCGCTGGGGCTGTAATGCCCCGGGAATTCCCCAAAGCCAGGCGCCGGAAAAAAACACAACTCCCGCGGCAGCCGTGCTATTTTTACCGGCACGGCTACCGCCGGGTTCGTAAAGAGGCCCAATGAGTGCCTTGAATCTGTTACATGTTCAGGCTTTCATGTCGCTTCTTTTGGAGTGGTAGTCTCGCCTCTCCATTTAACCTGCATGCTAGCTTACCCCGGCTGAGTGATTACCCCTCTCACGAACCCTGTCGCTTCTACTGCGACATCAGAGCTTTGATGAAAATCTGGAAGCGTTAGTTTAATCAATCTTTATTTTGTTTAAGCGTCCCCACATTGAAAACAATCAAAAAGTAGATTTCATGTCATACACACATTCAAACCAATAAACAAAGCCGTCAAACTGAAGACAACTGAGATCTATTATGAAAAAAACACTGCTTATACTATATAAACAACGTTCCTTTCCTTGATTTAGCCTGGAATAATCTGAAGGACACAATCTCTTCCTCTCAGCACTTACCCTGAGCTTTCTCTCAGCACTTACCCTTAGCACTTCTCTATGAGCACCAAAGCACCTTACCCCTGCTCCCCCTCTGCCCTTGCATGTTCCGAACACTCAAAAGGCATAGTAGGTCCGTCTCCCCTTCCCTCTATTCTCAATATTTGTTTGTACTATTAATGCAATTAATGTATCCTTGCTGTAATTCATTGTCTACTTTGCCCTGTCCCCACCCTGTTTTCCCTGTGGGCGCTTTGAAACAGTTTTGCTAATTGTATAAGCCCCTAATAAGTGACCAATAAATAAATAAATATGTTGGTGCAGTAGCGAAGTTGGGAATAAATTGAAGGAACATGAGAGTGTATATATTTATAAAACCACGAGATCTACAGATGGATATAAAAGTACGATGGTGAATTATGCAAAACCTACGGCAAAGAAACAGAAAGTGAATTTTTGTTTCTTTGTAATTAAGGTAAAAAGGGCATAAGCGCAGTGGTGGCTGGGGACTGTTTTAAATAAAGCTTTCAAAGGGTGCATTTTACAGCACTTTCCATAAAACAATGGGTAACAAGCCACCGAGTGTGCAGTTTTGTATGGTAGCACATGAAAAAACCAACAGTGCAAAGGACTATTTTCCAATGTATTGTCATATTGCCTTTGACCACAACATAGGGCAGTATATAAAACATTTTAATTCTTGTGGTGCACATACATGTCCATGCAGGCTGCATTACTGTATGCCAGTATTGCCATAGAAGGACTCCTAGCCTGTAAAAAAAGGCATGCAACAGAAAGAAAGCATATACAGACTAGCTTTCCCAACATCGGCCAGTGACCCAGTAATCACACTTATGTTTACTTTTACCCTTAATGCATAGTACAAAAATGCCATGACACACAAAGACACAAAGAATATCTAGCCAGACAGGAACCACCAATGTAAGCCGGTCTAGTCCTGTCATCATGTTTGTGTTACCCTTGATGCCAAGTAAAAAGTAACAAATGCCACGCCACAGTAAGGAAGTACATGAAAATTGACACCAGAATCCAGGCTAGCCACGTAATAACACGTACTACATTTGATTTACCCTTGATGCTAAGTGAAAAGTGCCACAGTTGGAAAGTATATGGAGACTAGCACCACTAATGTAGGGCAGTCTCACCACAAAATAACACTTACAGTTACTGGCCATCAAGGGTAAAGCAAGAAAGTTGAGTGTTATTATGTGGCTAGAACGTCTAGGTGCATAATACCACTCATTATGTTTGCTTTACCCTTAATATAAATCTATTGTGCAAACATAATAAGTGTTATTACAGTGCTATACTGGCCTACAGTCAATTTAGTCTAGCCACGTAATATCACTTCTGTTTGCTTAATCCTTGATACAGAGCTACTGTGCATCAAGGGTAAAGCAAACATTATAAGTATTATTATGTGGCTAGACTGGTCTACATTAAATGTAGGCCAAAATAGCCACATAATAACACTCATGTTGGTGCTTTTTTCTTTGGCGGTGTAAGCTCTGGCCATAAGCAAGATTATCCTGTAGGGATGTTGGATGGAACAAATATTACTTCAATAATGATTTTTTATCTGTGGGTTTCCTATGGGCTTTAACACTTATTGAGCCTTCTTGGGGAAGGTGGTCAAATCCAGGAAGTTGCGGGTATAGTTTTTTGCCTTTTTCTTTTAGGTCAGCACATCCCAGTGACATGTACTATTCCTCCATTTATGTCAAGTGCTCCAATGTAATTTAAAGTATATTAATTATACGCATCTGGGGAAAGGTACTGGAACATCGTTGAGAATAGATATTCTCATCCCGCTGCTTCCAGCCAGCCAAGGCCCTTCCCCAGGTGGTGCCTTTTTTAACGTGTGGAGGCAACAGGTAGACTCTAACTGTTGCCACCCCAACCCTGCAAAATAATCCTTACCCCTTACCCCCACTTACCTGCTGGACCGGTGCTTTGTGCTCCAGTCCAAGCACTCCTCTGTTCTCATGGAAACCATTGAAATGGAAAAGGGACTTATTGCCTTTTCCCTACGGTGATGGCTATCTTTTTTTCTTTCGGTTATTGGCTGTGCAAACGACGACAATCTCTCGAGGGAAAAAAAACAACATTTGTAACCCGGATAATCCCTAGGGTGCCAATGGCCTTGAATGGCCCACATCCCAAATCAAGGCCCTCACGATTACCATTACATAATTGTATAGCATAAAGCAACGGAGCCAACACTACCACAAACCTTCAGCAGATAGAAGCTAAAATGATAGCAGTTAGTAATTGTGATGATGGTTCTAGTGTGTTAACCTAATGCGTATCCAGGACCTTGGATGGAATATAGTTACAGAGCAGCTCTGCTGAGCAAAGTCATGAAGCACTGTAAGAATAGAAGTGAGGGCGTTATTGTGAAAGTGGGACCTGTAGATGAAAATCCTGAGTCTAGAGTGCCGGTGTTATTCTAGCTCAGTATTAGCCCAGAAAGCCTTGCCATTTCGGTATCATACAGATGGGCGATCAGTTAGTGGAAGCTCTGTGAGGACCCCTTATCCGCTGGTCTTTGTGTGTGGGTGGGGGGACGATGTGATAGTGCAAGAGAAGTGAGCATTGAAGTTTATCGTTTAGTGTCTTGTGTTTGCATAGAGGGAAGGTAGGGGTGAGGGGGATATTTTGGTTCATGCGCTGTTGGTCCGGTGTTGGTGAAAGGTATTCTATTTATCCAAACAGTTGACCACTGTGGCTATGCCGGTTTAATTTAGGGCGTGAGAGAAGACTGACCTAAATGAGTACTCTTTGACTGGCAGCATGTGTCGTGGTCCATTTCATGTTTGTGAGAGAGTCTGTCCAATTCTTTTTGGCAGAGGTCAAAGTGGACGGGATCGGTCGGGAACAGTTCTCCTATACTTTTTATTTTTAAGTTTCACCGTCCCTATACTTTTATTTAAAAAAGAAACCGTTCTGCAATGGTTTCGTTTTAAAATAAAAGTAAAGAAAGAGGTTGACGCTTGCACTTCAGTCCACTGCACTGAACATTCCCATAAAGAGCAGGTGTGTTTGTTTGGGGGGTTGGATTGTGTGTTTGAGGGGGTGTGGCGATGGTGTTTGTGGAGAGCGGGGGCAGGCCAGCACGGTACATAGTTCCACTACTTCTTTTCGTACACGTCGAGCATTGCTTTTTGGAAGTGTCGGCTGAGGATCTGTTCTGTACTCATGCTGGCACTATGTGAATACTGAGATTTTCTGGGATTTCCTGAAGGTCAGGTGTTTTCCTCCATGTCCATATGCTTGACCATTGAATTCTAAAGCTTGCTTGATAGGCTAGAGAAGGAAGGTCCCCTGCTTCCGGTTGAAGCTGGGCATCATTAGCATTGCTGGACTGGGGCATCCTCAATAGTCTGTAGAGAATGAATTTCCATGTCGCGGATTCCGGGCCCCTGCTGTCGAAGGCGCGATGGTCAATGCACATGGTTTTGTATTGTGTTGTCCATTTGATCGGGAGCCAGTGGATTGTCAAAGCGGCATTGTCTAGCATCGGGGGGTGCTTCAAGATACTGCAGGGGCTGAGTGCACAACAATAATTCACCTTGAAGTTTGGTAATAACAGCACCTAATGTTCACTTACAGATCACAGGTGGCAGGAAGGGCATGAACGTCTCAGCCTTCAACCCTCTGGAATGACCTAATGAGTTCTATTAGAGATCATTAATTGCTGATTGATGGATTGTTCACAGTTATATAGCCTTTTTGCCTTAGGTTTTGTTTCTAGACGCTGTTTCTATCTACTAGCTCTCCTCATCATTAGTTTACACATGCCTGAAGCTTTGGTAAAACAGCAGTTGCTTGAAGTATCTTAAAAGTTAGAGGAACCTAAATCACCTTCAATACTAATATCTGTCCTAAAAGTGCAAGTCCCTGGTGTGAATCTGTACAGAGACCTGCTCAGCCTTATGTATGTCTGTAGTGGATGAAAGGAGTACTATGAGAGTAGCAGACAAGACGCAGTGACGCATTGGTAAGTATCTGGGCACTGACCACTTATCCTTCATAGTTCAACATTAGAACTCAGTGCTGAAGACCTGGGTCTATATATGTCATTCACTGAAGGAATACGTGAAAATGGCAGCATCTGTACATGAATTAAAAAAGTAAAGTTGGCCTCTGTTGTACCAATGGGTGGACCATGATGGAGTCAGTGGGGCTGATTCAGAGATCATCTCTGTTTTGGTGTAAATTAGGACAGTTGTGAGTGTTTCATTAATGGGGCCTTAACTTGGAGTAATTCAATACAAAGTTGAACATTATTTTGTGAATATGGCTTTTACCCCTGCAGTGGGGGCGGACATGGCCTTTAACGACCATCCAGGTAGGACCGAGCAAAGTGAGGGCCTCCGTGAGGGCTTTAGAGCATTAAAGGATATGTCTTCCCCCAACAGTAGGGGTGAAAGCCATTTGTACCCCTGGGTTTATCCAGGGTGCAAATGTCTTTTTTTCCCCTTTTGGGTGATTGGCTGCACAAGCAATGCAAATTTCCAGAGTAAAAAGAAAAAAGAAATGAAAAAAGATGTCCGCAACCACAGGGAAAAGGGATTAAGACCCTTTTCCACTTCTATGGTGGTCCGGAGATGAGAGAAGTGCCTGGGACAGGAGCACAAAGCTCCAGTCCTGCAGGTAAGTGGGGAGGAGGTGGGAAAGTGGTATGGATTGTTTTGGGGGAGTGGGGAGGGAACAGGGACAAGCTCCCTGTCTCCTGAGTTGCTATGGGATTGGGTGGTGAATATTGATTTGCGCCTGGGAAAGACAGTTTCTGATTGGATGAACGGTCTTCCCCGGGGTGCAAATCACAAGTGGATCCTTGGGTGATTTGTAGTATCTAGTTTTTCCAGGAGTGACTCAAACTTACATCTGTATACATCTTTTTAAATCAGCCCATGCGTGCCTTGCTAGAGGTTGAACCATATACAAGGTAATGTGTTACTCGATTGTACAACAACAATAATCTCTGTACTTTCACGCCTTTTACTGTTCAGTGAGTGCTTCTTAGTCATTTCTTTGTGTTCATTGTGACTCTGCCAAACATTTTTCTATTTTCCCACCATGGAAACAGTGCGCTGTTTCTCCTCAAGCACCGGGCAGTATCAGCTGGCCGATAAGCTTGCTGAGTGTTTTTACAACCTGCCTCCCAACACTGCAAATGATATGCTATGCCATATATAATGCGCGAACATTTGCATCTCAGGGCTGTACTGGGTATGATATGATATGATATGATAGGTTATTTATAACGCGCTTAATACCCAGAGATTTCAAAGCACGGACCCAGGGATCGAACCTGTGTTGTTCTGTGTGGTTTGGCTTCCAAAGTAAGCACGTTGCCACTAGGCTATCCTCCCGATGGCATGCAGAAATTGTAAATTGCATGTGTGGTCTTTCCAAAGAAGTTCATATAAATTATTTGCGTACACATTTTTATCAAATTTATTTTTTTGTATAGTACGTGGACAAATAAATGGTGGTGCATAGAGTTAATACTTGCCGCCCACTACGGACCATGATAGAAACGGCACCATGCTGATGGGCTCCAATGATATTACAATGATTCTGTGCTTTGCTTCTGGAACAATGGCTAGCATTGTGAGTATTGCTGCTCCACTTGAAATCAGTGGAAATCAGTGTGTTCTGATTTGATTAAGGTTGGTGCAGGCTCAGACTTGGCTACGGGTAAATTGGGCACTGCCCAAGGTGCAGCCCGAACATGGTTGTGGGGGCCAGGCGCTTCGGAAATTGGGCTAGTTTACTGGCCAGAGTGGGACAGTTTGAGGAGTTATTTCACTGGGCAGATAGTAGTTTTGACCAATGGTACTGAACAAAGATTCTACAAATGAACAATTTGCAACACATTTTACCAAACACCCTCCTACAGCTGCTACTCAAACAGTCTGTCATGCAAGGAATGAATTGCCATTTGCGACTTGAGCCACTTTGTCTTCGGTTTCTGGGCCAATTTACTGCCCCAGTCTACCATTGGGTTGGTACCGTCCTGTGTTGGCACAGGGAAGGTAAGAATGATGGTAAATGGTGCAGCCATGAGTCCCCAGGGGTTTAGAAGTATGCTTAAATAAGGCAATTGAAGGCAGCTGTCTTGTGCACCATCAGAAGAGGAGCTTGAATGGGGCGCCATTTTGGCTCTGAAAACATCTAATCCTGCCCCATTTTGATAGAGAGGCAGTGCACAAAGCCAAACAAAAGAGGTGTTTTCTGGAAGGTTTAGAATGAATCTTGACCTCTGGCACTGCTCTGGGCAAACCCCCCAGACCCTAGGGTTTGAGCCTGCCAAGCCAGTACAGAAAGGGGAAAGACTAACAGGCTTGGTCCTGGGGCAGCATAACTCCTTGCACAGGGCATCACAGTTCTCCTCTGTTGAGTCTCCCTATGGGGCAAAGTCAAGTGGTTATATATAGGCAGGTCCCCCAGCCTGGCTGTGTTCAGAGACCCAGTGGCACATCTCTGCTGAGGTCCTCTGTGGCTGGCCCACATCTGGGGTGGTTTGACGTCTCATGCCGCAGTGGCATGGCATAGTAGTTTGACAGACTGCTCCTTTTAGCTTGTTCATCTGCTTAAGGTTGTCTCTTTGTACACTGGCAAAGACACATATTGCCACTAGTGTAAACGTTAACGTAGGCCTTAAACATTTGCAACATGTTTCTTTCAGCATGTAAATGATGCTTGGAATGACAAACAACATTTTGATTGACCGCCAACATGTGCGCTTATATTCTTTTTAGACTCCGGCATGACATGTTCCATGTTCACTAAACAGAGTGGTAAACTAGGTGCAGACAGCTTTACTCTTTCATTTTACTCTCCGTTTTGTGAAAGATGCAAATGTTGCCTGCAAGCTATAATTTGCAGATGGTACTTACAACAGCCTCCTGTGGCTTGTGCCTGCTTTTAGCAGGTGCAAAATGCAGCGGGATTCCATAGAAATCCACTTGTTATTATACCTGCATGAAAACGTCATGCATGCATGCGAAACACAAGGCAGACAGAGCGGCATTGAGGAGGTGGAAACATTGCACTCCCGTCTCTCGTCCCACCTGCAAACGATTTTTAAAATGCCCCACTCTTGTAAGACAAGTGGAATAACTGCTGCAAGCATTTAACGCCCCGTTTTTACACTTATTTTAACACCTCGTTTTTACACTTATTTTAACACCTCGTTTTTACACATATTTTAACGCGCCATGGAGTTTAACATGGCCGGCTTGATTCTTGTCTGTTGTACTTCTTGGCATGATATGATAGGTTATTCATAACGCGCTTAATACCCAGAGGTTTCAAAGCGCAGACCCGGGGATCGAACCTGTGGTGCTCTGTGACGTACTGAGACCCGTCTAACATGTTTTTTCCAATGCCATGCTATTATGCCAGTCTATGCAAAAAGGACAAGCATACTCGTCCTTGGCACCTAAGGGGTTAAAGCGTTCCTAATATTTTGGTACTTTATAACTTGCGACACCGAAAGAACACGTCGACGGTGTCCTAGCGCACCTTAGCTGTGTTGACCAGACATGCGCTTTCCTATCGATAGTGCCGAATGCTCTGGAAATAAATATTTGTGGGCTTTCCATTTCTAGGCTGTCTGAAATGTCAGCAGCCAAAATGACCTGCTCTTTCCTTCTCAAGCCTGCAAAGAAAAGGGAGCTTGTTTAAGCGGTCCTGTGGCAGAGGCGTATATTAATGAGCGTGTTCGAACGCTACACTGCGGCTATTTAGCACCACAACTGTGAAGGCTCAGTCATAATTCTCTCAGTCATATCTCCCTCAGTCATAACTCATTTCCCAAGAAAATAGCACTCACTTTACCTCATGCTCGGTTTCTGCACTGAAAGGCACTGGAGACGCAACTGTGATGAAGTGCTCCCCGAAAAGCTATAAATCAGATGCAACACAAGACCCGAGCTGGGGCACAGCTTCACTTGTGCAGAGCAACGCCTATTAGGGCATTGACGAGGCAACATGGATGCAGAGCAGAAGAGCGCAAGCGCTATGTGTGTATGTATTTACGTGTGGGAATCATGCAGCAACCGCTTGCTGCACACATAAGGGGCTCACGCAGGGGGGTAGCAAGTATGGGTGTGCAGGTAGCAGAGGGGCTCGGATGGTAGGGGAAACAGGGGAATGGCCGCGCGGCGGCGCAACAGTATTCAGTGATTGGCCAGATGTCTTTGAAGAGTAGGGTCTTCAGGCTTGTAGGATGGTGGGGGACAGTGTTGCTTGTTCCAGGACAGGGTGTGCAGCAGGAAATGGGCTCTTCCTATTGTCTTCACTCTTGCAGTTCTTTGTTTCCAGTCTGGCGATGTCAGCGGCCACTGGTGGTCCGCTGGCCTCTGGAGATGTTGAGTTTCTCATCCAGGTAGAGCGGTGCTTTGGTTGTGACAGCTGTGTGTGTAATGCAGGCTGCTTGGAACATGTTCAGAAATACATTCCTTTATTATTGACTACCTGGGAACTCCAGTGCAGAAGGATAACTGTAGGAAGCCAATATTGCTGCTCTACTTCCAATGTATTTGACCACATTTCATGTTCCCATTAAACATTTGTAGGGGCACACCATTCATCCGTTTATTTTCTCGTTTGAACACTCTACACAAGAGGGTTGAGAAAAAGAGCATACTGTGCAAGCTGAATGCATAGCAGGATTTGCCTCTGCATAAGATATGCTTTGTATATTGTGGAGTCTTGCAATGGTGTTAGAAGACGCGTGCTAATGGTGGTGGCTGCCACATGCGGAAGAGAATAACTCATTTTCAAAGTGGTGTGCCACCATATGCACACGACAGAGGCTGCAGTGGCTGCGCCCTACGTGGGACCAAGCAAAGTGGAAGTTGCAATTCACATGGGGGGATTTCTGCCTGCATGGGTGAGACTCACACTGCCCCTAGGACCGAATGTAATGCTTTTTGAAAGAGCATTGTTTTGAAGTATGATTAGGCAGAAACACATTATGGACACATGTTTTCGAACCAAACCTTTTTCAAGGTCCACACAATATATCCAATGTTCAGTATTCAACTAGACATTTTCTTAAGATCTATCACTATACCCAATACACATCCAATAGCTGAACAATACAAACATAAAACAGACAACATATATATAATTAAGTCTGTTCTATGATTACTAGTTATAATCAAACAGGACGGAAATTCGTAAAGGTGATTTAGGTAAACTCTACATCTTGTATAAGGATGATTTATCACTACCACCTTATAATGGATGAATAAGTGAGTAACTATTCAGAAATAACCCACCTCTACAGCTTAGTATGGGATGTTCTGCTTTTAGAGCACTTGACAATGGGCCTCATTACACGGATGGCGGAGAACCATGGCGCTATTAGTGCCATGGTTCATGCCGGTAAAATACCGGCACCGCCTTGGCGGAAAGGGGAATTACCGCCCCATTCCAAGGTTGGCGGGGCGGTAATTCCCCCTTCCACCATTGCCCTTCCCCATTCCCATTTTTGCCCCATAGGTCATAATGGGAATGGGGAAGGCGCTAATTACGGTACCGCAAATTGAGGTACCGTAATTAGCTCCCTGGGTCCCTTTGCGGGTTGGTTTTTAACACCTGCAAAAAGCAGGCGTTAAATCCCCCAACCCGCAAAGGGACCTCGTAGTAAGGCGGTAAGGATTTACCGGTACCGGTATTTTACCAGTACCGGTAAATCCTTACCGCGAACCGTGTAATGAGGCCCAATGTCTTGTGCTAAATTTGGTTTTGCTCAGTATGTATAATATACTTGGGAGCCTTCACTGGTTATTTAAACTATAAAATGCTGTCTAGTGCTTGCCCGTTTTTCCCACCATAGCTCTCTCTTCTTGTTTGTTAAGTATATATCGTTCTTAGACTTAATGGAGGCACGATGGTTATGCTGCTTGTATGTAATAAGCAGCCGATATTGGGCCTCATTATGAGTAAGGAGGTAGCCATGGTGCTATCAGTGCCGTGGCTGCCTCCATACTGGGCTCCAATACCGGGGTCTGTGAATGAGGAATCCTAGGTCATTCCGACCTTGGAGAACCCGGTAATTCCTCATGCACAAAACCATTCCCCATTCCCATTTGAGCCCACATAGGGCTCAATGGGAATGGGGATGGAGCTAATAACGGGCCTGTTAATAGCGGCCCGTTATTAGCTCCTTGGTCCCCTTTGCGGGACCCGGAAAGGACGTCTGGTTTTATCAGACGTCTGCTCCGGGTCCCGCTAGGGGAACTCGTAATCAGGCATCCCGTAATAAATGGTGCCGGTTCCGTACCGGCACTGTTCATTATGGGACCGCCAGCCTTGTAATGAGGCCTAGTGGATGTATTTGGGATACAAAGAAAAATCTTCAAAACACGTGACGTTCCTGTGATTTTTGGAAAGACAGCTCTTTTAAAATACTTTTCTTACAAAAACTATTACATGTAGCCTCAGAAACAGAGGCAAACTAGCAATTGTTCATGAAAATATTCAAAACTTTGGAAACTCACTTCAATTAATAAAGTATTCTGTGTGCCAAGTGCGCCAGAGTCTCCTTGTTTCTTGTATTCGAGTATTTGGTGGCAGACCAGTTTTCTCATCTAGGTGGCAGCACTAGAATACCCGGCTTAGGGACACAAGTGCTGGCTCCACCTTTCTGCCGTCCTGGTTCCATGGGCTGAATGAACTGAATGGCCCTATTGTTTGTGGGGTACAGTGCTAAACCTGGCAGGCAATAGTAATAGCATGATATGGTAAGATAAGGCGGCATGTGTCGTTTGGCAAAGGAGCGGTGATGTATTATGCAATTATTTTAATGCAGTATAACATTTCTGTCAAGGCTGGCAATTTCAGACGTTTACCAGGATCATTATTACAGGGCCTAGGGTCTTCACCCCTAATCTCCCTTTTTCTTGATTTTATCTTTCTTTTTGTCATTTGTTTCTTATAAAACTAAAACAGTAACTAACAGGTAATGGCCATCATATTTTCTTGCAAAACATTTTCTGCCTTAAATCTAGCATTTAATTGACAACCCCTTGTATGTCCCTAATAATGCAGTTTTCTGGGGGGACAATCCCAGGTAACTAAATTGAACCCACAAATATGTATTAAAGTGGCCATTTAAAATTATGACCGCATAACCCTATCCCTTGCTGCTGTTGAGTTGTAACATGTACACCCATATACCATCAACCCTTTCTAGTGAATGGATCTCCTCTGACACTGAATCCCATTGCTCCCCCACTAGGGGCGCTATCCCTGAGTCTTGCACCTTCATTTGCTCATCCTTAATAATGCGACACCATCAGAAGACTTTCCATTTTAATGCCTGACTGTCCTCCCACATTTTTAATGCAAAGTCTTTACTAAACCTTTGGGATGACAATAATTGATGTGTGGCCCTTTGATTTTTCGAAATTCATAATGGATGGTTTGATGTATCATGAGAGTGAGGTAAACTCTAAATATTATTTGGACATTGGCAAACATTAAAATCAAAAGATTGATCTTGGTTAATGTTGGAAAGCCTTTTGATCAGGTAGAGTGGCGCTTTTCTCATGGCCCATGAGCCATTTGACATTCCGACTAACCTTGGTCAAATCCTTCATTTGTTAGTCACAACACTGGTTCTTTTTAATAACACAGAGCCTCTGTACATTTGAATTCCAGAACTGTTCTTCTAGAGTATGCAGCTGATGTGCTTCTGGCGAGCTGCAGGAGGCGCTCACGAGCGTTCCAAAGGATATAATCACTCATACAAATAGGCTGCATGTCAATTTAATGGAAGAATGACTCTCAGACCTGAGGGCATTATGTGGCTATTATTGGAAAAACAAATGAATGCAATTTTGACCAACCTAGAAAATACATGACTCTTTGATATACTTTAAGAAGGTGACACAGTTTTAACCTAGTTTCACAGACAACTAAAGCACATTTAAAGGATGGTACATTTCAATATTTTACATTAAATATATCCTTCACAGGATACTTCAAAGTACTTGCAACTGTTTACCTAAAAAAATTACCATCACAGTGAAACACATGCTAGCCAGTTGAATGACAGGAGTGAGTTAGGATATTAAGCCAAGGAGGTGAGTGGGGGTAGAGGTCAGCTGCATGAGTTTCTGGTCTTCTTGAACATCCATAGACCCGTAGGACATGTTAGCTGTTTTTATGAGAATAGTTTCTAATTAGTACCTGACGTGGGACAATCAGATTGTTACAAACGATCTGATTAGACCTCGCCAAGTCGTTACATGGCTGTGAAAGAATCACTTGAAGTGCTCATTTGGAGCGCCAAGACCCGCAGAGTTCCTTTCCTTTCTCCCCAGGCTGCCACGGACAGAGGGAAGGGACTATGTGTAGTCCCTTCTCCGTTCCATGGTGGCCATTTTGTTTGTTTACTTTTCTTCTATTTTTTTTAATATACCTGGCAGACACTTTTTTTTCTCGATTTGAGAAACTTAGATAAACTTGTCTGGTAATGCCCCCTCCTAGGGTTCTATTACTTTAGTAAGACGTGCCGTCTTTTTCAAACATACTTAACTATGATCAACCATGATTTTCAGACTCACCAGATGGTGGTCATGGGAGTGGGTGGTGCCAGACCAGAGAAATAGTTTAGTCCCAGGAAGCGGCAAGTGGTCCTGTGGCCTTAAAGTGGGTAGAACTGGTTTCTAAGCACTACTATATGCAGGAGGTGGTGCTTTTAGGCGGTGCTGTGCACTTTACTGCAGGATCCTGAAGACCCAGGCTGCTGTTCCTCCTTACTCTGAGTGTGCATTCTGAGTTCCTGCATGGGTTGAACCTCAGTACAGATGTTGCTGTGATTTTTGGCACCTAAGCAACATGGTCATCAAGGCATAGAAGGCACTCTTACACAGCACTGTGGTAAGGGCTTTGACAGACTGCTTGTCTTTGACAACAAGAGGGATTGGGTTCTGGGTAGAAGGTTTTAGTCTGCACAGGAACTCCAGCAGGCACGACAGAGTGCCTAAAGGCCAGCTTCTAGGACGACAGCTCTGTTCCTGAACCCTCAGAGGAGAAGGTCCTGAGCAGGCACACTGAGTTTCCTAAGACGTTTGGCACAGCCCTAGGCCACAGTGTAGATATGTGCTTGTATGCAGATAACCGACGTGGACTCCTGGACAAAGGTTTCACCCAGGTGTCAATGTTTGCAATTAAGGAAGAACTGGTACAAAGGACTCTCTCTGTAAAACAACTATCTTTCCAGCTGGGCTTTACAAAGCTTGTGTTTCCTTACGCATGAATGTTAGTGAAATGCACTCTCTCCCAACCACATGTACAATTGAGAAATGCTAAGGGATTCCATTTTAACAGGGACACAGTTGAAGCTTCCTGGGACCAGATTGTCAAAACCTTGCCCGTGGGAAAAAAAAAATGCAGCAAATTCGTGTTGCACCAATTTTGCTCCAGTACTAATCAGTATTTTCCTAAAAATGACTTCACTAGGACCAAAATGAACCACACTGTTCTATTTGCCATGTTTACTGACAAACATGACAAGAAACGTAATACAACATGTATTTGTCATACAGTAAACATAGTATAAGAGTCTGATTCTTGTTTATTCTTTTTGCTCTGTGGAGTCTAGTGCAAATGTTCTTAGATAATGAGTATTCTGTAATGTAATGCAATTGTCATTTGTATAGCGCCTTTCACCATTGGTACAACCCCAAAGCGCTGTATGTTGAACACTCCTGACAGACCGAAGTCCAGGTATGGGAAATTCATCAGAGGAGTTTAGAATGCATGTGTGCGTTATGCTATATTCTGCAATATCAAAGGATTTGTAATTTCTTTTTTTTTTTTTTTTTTTAGCACTGGTGCAGATGGTAGATAATCTGGCCCCAGGGGAGAATGACACACCTATATATTTGTAGTTCTAGAGAAACAAACACCAGAGGTACCTTTCTACCACTCTAATAAACCAATTCAAAAATTAGAGTATTTTGCTGAGTAGAAAACAGTGCCTCAATAATACTCTCTTAGCCTGATTCATGGAATTATTTGCGTGAAAAACACAGATTTGCGTGTCTTTCTGCCCGAAAATCCCTGTTTGAAGTATGGGGATTTTCGGGTAGAAAGGCACGCAAATCTGGGTTTTTCACGCAAATAATTCCATGAATCAAGCAGTTTTTGATTTGTAAATGACAGTTTCTTACTTATTGTTTTATTGTTCAATTTCAAATTTGTTTAACAACTTTAAGTTTGTCTTAACATGTGTGGTTTTTGTTCTTCACACTTTTTTATTAAGAATATTTCTTCTCATTTTAGGAAATTTTGTTTTGAATCGATAATTATCACATTTATAAAAAATAAAAACCTTGAGTTCTCATGCTAAGACTATTTTGATTGCATGCAGAACATAGTACGGCCTAAATCATTTTTGAAGTGATATTGGTAAGGAAACACTCAACATTTAAATCATTCTAAAAATAATTCCTAACTAAACTCATAGCAGCATGGATCCTAATGTTAACTCTTAGTTCAATGTCCCATTCCATTGCTGCATCTGGGACTCTCCCCATTACCACTCCTCAAGCATTATAAAATCTTAGCTCCGAGTCAGCCAGATAGACCAAGAGAATAGAACAGTAGGCTGCTTTGCTGTGCACATTAAAAATAGCTCGCAACCACAACTTCGCATATAAACCAACCCCCACTTTACGCAAAATACAATTAGGCGTTTCAGCTTCATACACGTGGGTGTAGGATGATGGGAGAAAATGAGTCCTTTTACCCAAAAAGCCTCGCTCGGAACAAATAGAAGTGGAAGGCAAAACAAAAACGTCACCTCGCGCAACCTGCATTTGCAAACGTAAAGCCAAACCATTGAACTGAAAAAGTGCACTGTGCATTCCTCACACACGACGACGTGCATAGAGAGCCTGTAAGGTGTCACTCAGCCTGTCCTGCAGCATTCCTAGCGCCCAGCGTGCAGGTCGAGCCTGCCTCTCTTCCGGTCAAGGCATACTTTACAGTACATTCACACACAGCAAATGGGAAGAGCACTCGGTTCATTTTTCCAGTTTAGTTGGGCTCTAGTGAACCTTTATACTTGTGCATTATTGAATCTTGCTGTAGAGCCGGCCCATTGGAACACTTCTGTGAGGATAGTGAGTACTTTTATTTCTGGAGTAAACATAGGAATGCCCTCTACCCAGAATCCTCGTTTTGATAGTTGTCAGTTTCTGCACATTCTTTCTATTTGACTGTAGCAGGGTGATATCACTGCAGGAGTTGGGCACGTGCATTCTTGGTGCCAGACTCACTCTGATCTGCCATGGCCAATACTGGACCTCTCAGTTAGTTCCACTGGCCCCACTCCCCATGTTTCAAATCCTCCCTTCTCATCAGTCACCTCATCCAATTTTTTGTTGTTGCTTCCCAGCTCTGTGCTTTCGGGCCTGTGTCCTCCTGGGGGTCTATCCACTGTGCTTGTTAAGCAGGGGGAACCTCTGTGTCCCCCTTTTGCGTCACTTGTGTCGAGCGTCTGCAGAGTTATTTGACAGGGGGTGCCCTTGTGACACTTCGTTACCAATTCTAGGATGTGATAAGGCTATCCCGCTGTTTCACGGCTGTGACAACTTGACCCACTCCCATTTCAACATCTTTGCTCTGTTTTGGTTTTGTAGGAGGTCATCTGTAGGTGACACTGCTGCACTTCTGAACTCAGGTTTCAAGCTCTGCATCTCAGGAGATGCTGAATGGGTAATATAGAAAACTCAAGTACTTCTTTGACATATTGGTGTTGGTTATTGTGAATTCACCCCAATATATTAGCTGAGTCACAGGGTTACGGGTCAAAGGATCGACAGTAAAAGGATCGAATGGTCAAAGGGTCGACACCAAAGGACCGAAAACCAAAGGATCTAATTTTTTTTTTTTTTACTTTTTTTTGGGGGGGGGGGTCCCCCCAAAACCATTTTTTTTACCTATACGAAAACCAAAAAAATATATATAATTTAAAAAAAAAAATTCGATCCTTTGGTTTTCGGTCCTTTGGAGTCGATCCTTTGACCATTCAACCCTTTTTTTTCGATCCTTTGACCAGACACCGAGTCACAGGACACATTGGGGGAGCAGTTCTACTACCACAGAACTATCAACTAAACATGTCTTTTATCCTCCATCTTTTGTAACAAAACAATGGATTTTAATCCAACAAAATGAAACAGATATTTAAGACACCATACATATGAAAATTTTGGTCTCTCCATGGGAGCTACAACATTTGTGCTTTATATGTCTGAAGTCCTTTTGTATGGTTGCATTCACAATACAATATCCAACGTATTGTGCATGATCACACCAACATTAATACATACATACATAAATATTACAGGGCCATCAGATTGATTTTATTAAGTTTGGTGAGGTTTCGTCCAGGTGGGCAAAGTTATATGGGGGTCCCAAAATGTGTGGTATTCCACATAGACGCAATGGAGAACATTTTTTGCTCACGCCTACAGCCCAAACCGCTGGGTGGATTTTCACCAAATCTGTGGCGGGAGCAGCGGCTTGGTCCCGAAAGCGTGCTTTTGTAAATTTGGTGTAATTCTGTCCAGTAGCTTTGTTTAAAAGGGCCAAAAAGTAGGTAAATAAGTATAAAGTGATATATGAGTTAAGTCCGCGGACTCACTTCCCTGTTTGGTCCGCGGACGAGACTCCGATGGGCCCACAGGAAAGCCTGATGTCTGCGGACATCGTACGCGGCCGCTGATTGGATGGTGAAAAATGTGAGCTACATAAGGTATTTTGAAATGGTCGCCATGTTGGATTCACGGACAGCACCCATTGTCCATGAACGGTGCGTTAAAAACAAAAAAAAAAAAACAACTTTTCACTTGTCAAACTAATGAAACAATCTATGGGGAGTTGAGGGTGGGATGGGATATGGCCATAAAAAGCCAAGTAATTGGTGGTTTTTCATCTCTGAAGTCCGCAAACAGTTCCGGACAGCCCTATGATGTTCAAGAACATCTTAGATGTTCGGGGGCATCCATACATATTTTTGCATTACGCAGTTCGTAAAATCAACTTTTTGTATGGCAAATAACTGGCGCCACTCAATGAAACTGCATGAAATTTGTGATATCATTCTAGATGTGACCTTGAATGGTTCTACAAAGTTTGGTGCTGTTTTGCCAAGAGGGAACAAAATTAGAGGGGGGAGTCCCAAAATATATGAAAGGATTATGCATTTGGTGTGGTTTTTCAAAAAGTTTAAAGAGCCAGATTTGAATGTTCTTGCTAAGTTTGATATGATTTTGTGAAGAGGGGCAACATTAGTGGGGGTTACAAAAATAATAAAAAGGCTTTTAAATTTGGTGCCGTTTCACGAAACTGCACAAAGGTTTGCAAAAAGATTTAAGACAAAGGGCCTCATTACGACTCAGGCGGTAAGGGGTTTACGGCGGCGTAAACAGCGCCGACCCTTACCGCCTGATTCCGAGGTCCCTTAGCGCCATGGAGGTTTTAACACCTGCTTTTAGCAGGTGTTAAAATCCATGGCACTAAGGGACCTTGATGTTAATTACGCCACCGTAATTTACGGTGGCGTAATTAACGCCTTCCCCACTCCCATTATGCCCTATGGGGCAAAAATGGGAATGGGGAAGGGTAAATGGGGATTGGGGACTTACCGCCCCGCCAACCTCGGAATGGGGCGGTAAGTCCGCCAACCACCATGGCGTAAATGTAGTTTACGCCATGGTGGTAAAGGTACGACCCAGGCGGTAACTTACCGCCTGGGTCGGAATGAGGCCCAAAGATGTGAATGTTTCTGCAAAGTTTGGTGGGATTTTGTGAAGAAGGTGCAAAATTAGAGGGGGGTTTCCACATTTTTTTAACAAATGTGCACAAAAGAATTTAGAAAGATTATAGATCCAAACTTGAATTTTTCTGGCAAGTTCTTTTTGAATATTCTGTTTTATGAAGTATTTGCAAAGCATGAAACAGACAACAGTACGCCCATCAAAGTCAAGGTCACCGGTGGGGCATTAAAAAGGATCGCTTCCAAAATCCCATCCTCTCCCCTCCCTCCCACCCTCATATATTTCCCAACAAACACCTTCAAACATTGTGTTCCCACCGACACCCCGTAACTCACACATATACATGATTGCACAGTGTTCCGTGCGTTCTCTGAGCTCAACAGTTATTAGTTTGCGTCCACTATAACATGAGATTCCAATGGGTAACATGAGTGTCCTCACATATTTGCCATGATGGCTCTTTCATAATATAGGCCACTCTATCTACTATGGTCCCATTCCGTATCCCAACAGTTACATCCAATCAGATTTATACGTCCATTAATGCCCTTAAAAGGTCTGCTTGCATATGCTTGCCCCGACATCTAAGAACGGAGCATTCTAGTGAGCAGATTTTGGTGAGCAGGATTAGCCAGACTTATTTGGTGGGGGCCGTGTCCACCTTCCAGTGAATTATCAGGAGCTTGCAAGCCGAGAGGAGTATTATGATGTCCAGTTTCCTAACCATATTCCATATGGTTGGTATGCCAGTCCTCCCGACTAGAGCCAAATAACATTGGGCCAGGAGCCAGTTCTACAATGACTCCGGGCAGTGTGTTTGTGGACCATTTTCCAGTATGCCCTGATCCTCAGGCATGTCCACAGGATATGGCCCATTATGCCTAATTCTCTGCAGTGTCGCCAGCATGTGAATGATTGCGTGAGACCAATCCTATAGAGCTTGCTAGGTGTAAAATACAGTCTTTTGACCAGTGTAAATTGAATCTCCCTATTACGAATGTTGTGTAATGTTGTAGGTATATTGTTGAAAAAGTCGTATATATTTCCTACATCTTCAGGTACCTTTGCACATCCCTACAAAGCCATGAGGCTTTGTAGGGATGTGCGTTTGCATGGGGTCGAGGATTGTGATAGGGATGTGCCCTGTCTGCCCAGCATTGGATCAATTGTTGTGTTCCAATCGCCCCCAATGAGGTCAGATTTCCCATGAGGTGTGCGAATTTTACAAATGTGTATGTAAAGATGGAGGGTGTGCTGTCGTAGGCACATTCATATTTAAGAGGGTCAGGGGTTGTTGTTGGATGTTGCTGTGAAGCAGGACGTATCTCCCTATCTGCCATGGAGTGGAGGGTATGGAATGGGATGTGTTCATGGATTAAGATCGACAACCCTCTTTTTCTCTGATGTGGAGAGTGTGTCGCTGCCCCGACCCATCCGGGGCATAATTTCCCTGAATCATGTGTGTCATGGTGCATTTCCTGGACGAATGTGATGTTGCTGTGCAAATCCCATAGGTGATTGAGCACTCGCCGACTTTTAATAGGGTGTCCAATAAAATTGTACATTAAAGGTCACTAAGCTTTCAGCCATAGTATGTTAGTGGGTAGGCCTTGATGTCAGGTAGTGTGGTTATACTGGAGCCTTTTACTTTGGTTGTGCGGTGCATACAGGTGTGTAAAAAGAATCCCCAACACTCAAACAAAACTTCAAACATGAAAACCATAGAAAAAGCATTGGGATAATCAAACGGTATTCCCAATACTACAGTGTGTAAACCCATGCTCAGGGAGGGGCAGGAGAGATAATGGGTATCTCACCCAAGCCCCTAGCATGCTGGTGAGCCTACAAGAGGTTGCCTGTACCTCAGATAACTCAAATGAGGGGGTTTATGATGGCCCAGTGTGGTGGGCGGGGTAATGCAGCATTGTCCACGTGAATAGTACTTGTTCGGTTCATAGCAGTATGGTCGACAGCATACTCACCCTCTGAGGTCGTTAGTAAGACTGTTGCTATGTCATATGACATAATCGGAGTCAAGGGGGAGCTGGACATAGTATTAGAGGGATCATTGTATAGTGAGGTCGCTAATAGAAAATATTGTGGGGCAAGGTCTTTCAGGTCGGAGGTCGAGTGTCTTTACGGCCGGGTCCGGTCGGCCGCCTGCCGGATCGTAGCCTTTTGCCCTTCGATCATTGTTGCTGGTGCCATTGTGAAGATTCCACATGGTTGGTTAATCCTTCGTCCTCCGATTCGGTGGGGAAGACAGTGGAAACAACCTTGTTCTGTCGTAGAAGATGACATGCTTCCTCCGGGTCATCGAAGGAGTGCCATCGTTTGTCCAAATGGATGCACCGGACGCCCAGGAATCTTAGATAGTATTTATGATTCAAGCCTTGCAGTGCCTCGAATAAAGGGCTCAATCTTTTTTCTCTGTTGGGACACTTCAGCAGAGTAATCATTCAATATACAAACATATACCCCCTCAGAGCGGATTGTAGCTGCTGTGCGGTAGGCGCGCATGATGGCCACCTTATGCTGGAAATTGATGCACATGGTGATGAGACATGGTCGCTCTGCTGCTGCCGGACTTGGAACGGGGGCTCTGTGTATTCTTTTGATCATATAGTTCCTTGGTTCTTGAATGTGCAGATGTTCATGGAAGAAGCGATATATGTATGCCTCGAGGTTCGATCCCTACACCTGCTTAGGTAAACTGATGAGGCGGAGGTTGTTGCGCCGAGAGCGATTCTCCTGCTCCTCGACTTTAGATCCGAGGCTCTGGACCTCTCTCATCAGACCGTCAAGTTCTGTGGTGGCCACTGCGCTATCATCCTTGAGTGTACTGATACATTGTTCATTGTCGTATTGCGTTCTGCTTGTACATTCAGAAAAGTCTGTACATCCTGGAGATCACATTTGATTTCTTGGACTGTGGTATTTGTCTCTTGGGTTCTTCGGCCAGTAACCCTAATTTCTGTCAGAATAGCTTGCCGTTGATTTTGGACATCCATCTTGGGTTGTTGGCGTGAAGAGCGGCGCAAGGTTGTCTCTGTTGAGCACAGGTCGTTGCCCCTACTAGTGTTGCCCTCTGTTGCAGATTTTGCCATTCCCACTGGGTGGGTGGTTGATAGGGGGTTGGTGTTTACAGCACACTATGGTTGGTCTCAATTGACTAGATGTCGCCAAGTATTAGTTGCAGGTGTTTAGCAGGTGTGCCTTCTGTCTTCGGGCTTGCAAAGGTCACTGTGGGCAGGTAAGCACTTACGCAGCTTGTCCCATTACAGTGATATATCCAATGTTTACCTAGGTTGCCAGTGTTCAGGATGGGCAGTTTGCCCTGTTTCTGTTGTATGTATTATGGGTGATCCTTTTGCTACAGCCATCCATGGAAGACGGTAGGAATCTCACTCACTGTTTTTTGGGCGGTCTGCCTTTACCCAGAGGTCGGCGCATTCCCATGTTCTGCCATTGTGAGTTCTTCCCTTCCGCTTTATTTAGTTGGGCTCTTTGCAGGGAGTTTGCATCGCATAGCCGAGACTGGGACCTGTGGGTGAGCATAAGAGACTTGTATCATCCAGAGCAGTAGGGCGGTATGGGCCGGGTTGTTGGCCATCTATTGAGGTTGCATTCTGGGGGCCATATCGGCAGTTGTGCAGTGAACCGTTGTGGAGGCGGGTAGACTTACCACTGGTCTTTATTGCAACGTGGGTCCTTCCAGCGCCTCATATGTGTCGCCTTCCTGGTGAGTGGTGCAGCAGAAGCATGTAGCCTGCGGTGACTGACGGTTGAATCAGCAGGTAGGAGCATTTCCCTTGGTCGGCGGCTTTGTAGTCTCGCCCCCCTTTCTTGCTGCCATCCGAACTGCAACAGGCTGCGGCAATAAGCACTAGGTGGTCGTGATCATTTTATTCCACAGCAGTCATCATTATGTTGCATAGTGGCGTTCACTGGTCATGCGCTGATGGCACTGGGACATGCTCTTGTCCCGGTGCGCCCTCTAGCTTATGAGCTCGGTCTGTCTCTGTCACCACAGCGCGCTCAGGAGATTCAAGTCTGTCTCAGTCAGTGTAGGCCGCCATGTCGCGGCCGTGTCGTCCAACCTCTCCGATCAGTATTTCAGAAGGAAAAGTAAGTTTACTGTTCCTCACATCGCGGCCATGCTATGCATAGCTGAGGTTTTCCGATCAGTGTGGGTAGTGCAGTCTTTTTTTATGTTAGTTTGTCTGCCTTCACTGGAGCTCGATCACCCTGCAGCCATCTTGGTGGGGATCTCATGCGCCCCCCAATTTTTCTGAAAAGTTTGAATGGATTTTGTCAACTGGGAGCTAAGCTATATGACTATTTTATATACGTACATTTTGATAATATTTAAAAAATAAAACATGGATGGATTTGCAGGAAAGTTGTGCAAGGAGCATTGGCAAGGACCCAAAAGCATGGTTTTGCAAATGTGTCTGTGTTTTGTTTTTTGAAAAGTTTCATAATGAAGGTACAAAAATAGTGATATACCTTTGGTGACTGAGGTATAGCCGGTGGCCATGGGCAGTTGCCAGATTGTCAGAGTCATGACCAAAGGCCATAACTCATATAATCTGGCTACTGGCCATAACCACAAAGAACTGGCAATGGGATTAAAACGGGCATGGCTACCAGGGACTGGCTATGTGGTGAAGTTTTTCAAAATCGTGATAGGTTTGAATGGGAAAACAATTCTGCTTGTGGCTAAAATTCTGTCTGTGGCTACACAGGTGCTGCACAGGATTGCATCAACAGATTGCTGTGACTATCGCTGCATACACTCCGAGACAATCATAATAAGCAGATAATTACCAAGTACAACAAAAACGGTGCCCACGTGGTGAGTAGGCCACCCCTTGAAATCATTAACCACCCTTATTTGCGACCATTTTGAGACAAGATATTGGGATTGAATGCCGGACTAATTTACACAATGACGCAGCAATGCCTGGACCACCATTCACATGCCTTGGGAAAGACACTAGAGAGTCGAATCACATGTCAGCTGACTTCTAACAATATATATTGCGTCAATAATGGTTTTGAAGACTGCTTCATTAAGACAACAGTTACTTATTTAATAACCCAGCGCTGAGGTGTGCAGGGCACACCCTCCTATTCGAAACCTAACATTTGAAGAAGGAATGGCACCTTCACAAAAGAACCCCATGACCAGCAGCAGGGTAATCTGTTTAAAGTACTAGTTGAAATGCAGTGATCTACCCATTCTACTGTCATGCAATTACTTGATAATCGTGTACTCTAATTTGAGTATTGCGGCATGCAGCATGGCTGACTCCTAGGTTTGAATGGGAAGAAATATTCTGCTTGTGGCTACAGCCTGAAGTGCGGTACTGAATTACAACATACCTGAGCAAGGAGCATGAGCAAGGACCTGAAAGCATGGTTTTGCAAATTTGTTTTGTATTTTATTTTTCCAATGTGTCCAAATGTAAGTACAAAAAATAGTGATATAAGTTTGATGAATGGACAATGGGCCTGGCCCTCGGCAAGGACAAATGCCTACTCTGAGTTACTCATTGGGAAATGCAGCATGGCTGAAGTTCTGTGTTGCAATGGGAAACAAAATTCTGCTTGCGGCTGCAGCCAGGAGTGCTGGATGGAATTGCAGCCAACGTGCGCGAGGAGCATTACTAAGCACATGAAAGGATGCTTTTGCAAATCTGTCCTGTGTTTTATTTTTTTGAAAGTGTCAAAACATAAGTACAAAATATAGTGATATAACTTTTCTGCTGTGGGCAGAGGCGCAAAAAATAGTGCAATAATTTGGTGCATGGACAATGGACCTGGTCCTCCGCAAGGACGAATGCCTACTCTAATTTACTTATTGGGGCCAAAGCTGTAGGTTTAAATGGGAACTGAAATATGCTTGCGGCTGCAGCCCAGATTGCTGGAAGGGATTGCAGCAAAGTTGTGCGAGGAAATCTGTCCTGTGTTTTACTTTTTTGAAATTGTCGAAAATCAGTTACAAAAAATAGTGGGCAGAGGGCTTGGCCTTCGACAAGGACAAATGTCTACTCTGATTTGCCTATTGGGGTATGCCCTCTGATAATGATTCACATAAGTATGCATTGCAAAAAATATGTTTGTTAAAGGAGGTTTATAGTTCTTTTATATATGTTAAAAGAGGAATTATTAATAACTTATATGCATTGATGTAATATTATGAAACATTTTCATTTATGAAAACGTATTCAAGTGACAGAAAAAACTCTGTTAAAGGGAAGTTACAGTTTAGATGGACCCCATCCTTGGGACTCCTCTGACCCAGAAGTTATTTAGTGGCCATGAGCACTTGTCCATCCATACTGCCCCTTTTATCTATGCACTTCTGTCACTGCACAATGGATATATGCATTTATACAAGTACTAAGTATGGGAAATGTAGATGCAAAAGATTTGTAGAACATCATTAGTGGCAGTTGCTGAGTGGAGGTTCAATATGTTGATAGGCTATATGTAGAGTTTTTTAAGTGATTGGTGTATGTATGTGTGAATGGTTTAATGCAGGCAATGAGGGAGTGTTACAAACATAACAGTAAAACGAGTAGAAGGGCTGTTTTGTGTAATGGTGTGTATGTGCAATCCGGGTTTGCTAATAAGGCATGGGTTAGACAGGGGAATGCAGAGACTGTGGATAGTTATAAATGGCAATGGATTATGGTCTTTATTGTATACTAGAGAGAAGAATTTTAGACAGAAATGGGTTTCTGTGCTTTTTTCTTTTTCTCTACTATACAATTGTCCATTATTTCTACTATCATTGTAGAATGGAGAATCTTATGGAATCTAACTGCTTTACTGAAAAATGTTAAGTAGATGGACTCTATATGCTTATTTTTTAGTTCTAAAGAAACCATTACTAATTTTGTTTTTATTTTGTATTTATTTATTTTTGCAGGAGAGGCCAGAAAGTAAGGTGGGGAGGGAAATGAGGGAAGGGGCACCAACCACAGTGTTAGGGTGAACTCCCGGGCAGGTAGAGATGTTTGCTAGGAGTCCGCGGATGCCGAACTCATGGAAGGCTTAACTGGTTCCCAGCCCAAAGGAAAGCAAGATCCAGACAAGTATCAAGGTACAACAGAGGTTTATTACAGCCAACAAACCGCAAGGATCATATGCATGGAGGGAAGTCCAGGGACATCTCAAACAACTCTGGCTCACAGGGCAGTTTTGGTGACGAATGGCATCACAATTTATGTCACATTCTGGCCCCTTCTCCAGAAACCTAACTCCACTCTGGATAGGCCATTGAGCAAATGTTCCCCTATAGGAGCCTATATAAAGATTAGTGGATTGGACAAGGCTGCGTCAGGTGTCAGGCTTCGACCCTCCCCCAAAAACTGCTACTTACTAATTGTTACAGTATGTGGACCTAATGATTGGCCAGTGGCCTTAGTTACCCACCCCTAGGGTCATGAATGGTGATCGGTTGAGCCGCGAGCCCCCAAACCTGGGACAAAATCAGTTCCCAGCCCGCAAGGCACCTGTTCAAGGTGCATGTGCAATTATGTGTCCATGATGTGCAACTATGTGTCTGTGTCACAGCCGTGTGTAAATCATTATTGCCATGAGCATGTTCCTTTCCCAGCGCACAACTGTAGCTGAGTGTAACACTTTTTGTTGCAACCATTGCTGCTCTTCCCAGCTGCCAGATCTTGGCCCAGTAACAGCTTGGCCGAGTCACGTGCTTGGAGACCACGTTTGTGAACTCCAGAGCTCTGAATTATTCTGCATTTTACAAGGAATGGCCTCTTCTGCAGCTGGTGTTACTTTGGTTCAGGGTGAAGAATGTCACTTGCAACATGGCTTTGTTCTTGACATGGTATTTCTGCTTGCACAGCATTCTGCATTGCTTCAGGTTTCTCTAAGATGATCATGGCCTACTATGATTTCCTAAGCCATCGTCTGGCTTCTACTGTATATGTCCTCCCATAGTATCTATAGGTTAGTGCGTTATGGCTTGTCAGGTCCCTTGAGTGCTCCTGTCATTCCATTGGGTTATTTGCATGTAAGCATCTGCAAGCTGTGCTCTTCTTGCTTCTTGTGTTCCTGCTTTGCTGCGGCAAGCTAATGGCAAAATAATAAATGTGCAGACAGTATGTGCATGTCACTGTCCTTTAGCTCATAGAACCGTACGCATGCGTTCTTCATGTAGTTGGATGTGTGAGTGTCCCGAATGTGTGGATGGCATGTATGCTTCATGTCTGATGCTGCTATGTCGTGGTGGTGTCTCTAACAACTTGAGACATGGCTTCTCATCGATTTAGTCAATTCTGTCCATGTAGCTGTCTCCAGCTCCCTCTTGTGCGTCTTTGTCCACTTTGGGTAGTGTCCGTACTGCTCCAGGGTTGTAGGGTCTGCTGAGAGGGTATTTCTCGTGGTAGTTGTCAATCGTGGGAGCAGTTCATATGACTAGGGGCCATGTTGTCTTGGGTGCTTCTTCCGGGTTGAGGGTCCTCCGGGACGAGGGGCATATTCCGACCTTCTCTCTTCAATAGATATGGAGGACAGGGAAAGTTGTTGCGCGTGTGTTAAATCTAAGGTAGAGGGCTGTGTTTCTCATGCTCCTTCATTACAGCTTCAAAAGCACTTTGAGATTGCTTCCCCTTGCAGAGTGGTGTGTTGCAGTATGTACAGAGTACTGTTGTTTTTGAAAGATATGGATCAACAGCCTCTTTTATCGCTTGGAAGGTAGCTGGTGGGATTTTGTGTCCCACAGAAATAGGCTGTGTGGTTTCAGCATTGGTTGAGGAAGATGAGGTAGAGGAAGACAGCCTACTGCTTCCTAAGAAAGGAACAGCCTTTCTGAGAGCATTGCAGTGGTTGGATTTGGTGTGGCGGTGCATGGAGGTGGTCCCGTAGGAGTACTGGCCGGTTTGTCTGCGACTGAGTACAACATTGCACTCACTTTGGTAGCTTTAGCCTTTGGTACATTTCCAACAGTGGTAGAGAACTGCCACACCCAAGATTCTCTCTGGGTGCTAGAGGTAGGCACTTCCTTTACCTCATCTTCTTGGTCCTCTTCATTGTCTTTTAAAGTATTGAGCTTCCTGTGTGTTGTAGGTCCTCCAGTTGGTGGTGTTGGTGGCTCTTGGGGAGGTTGGATGGCAATAGCTGATGCCATTTTTAAGATAAATAGTAGTTTTCCAAGTATGTGCTGTGGGCTAGATTGTTAATGGATAATGGTGCTATTAGCACCATGGTCGATGGCGGAGTCCGCCATGGCGGAATGGGGAATTACCACCCCATTCCAAGGCTGGCGGAGTGGTAATTCCCCATGCCACCATGGCCCTTACCCATTCCCATTTTTGCCGAATAGGGCATAATGGGAATGGGGAAGGCGGTAAGTACGGTACCGCAAATTGCAGTACCGTACTTACCTCGAGAGTCCCTTTGCGGGCCCCTACTTTAACGGCTGGTATAGACCAGCCATTAAGGTCGGGTCCCGTAAAGAGACCTCGTAGTAAGGCGTTAAGGGTTTAACGGCGCCAACACCTTTTACTGCGCCGTTAACCCCTTAACGCCTGGGTCCTAATGAGGCCCAATGACTAAGAATAGGTGTAGGAGCTGTGCGAGGGTACATTTTGAGCTTTAAAGTTTCTAGATGAGCTGAAAAATGCAGTTCCGAAGGGTTTGGGAAACACGGACCCATTCGCAAAGTGCTGGACACAGCATCATCTACCACTTAAACACTTAATTGAAGGGAATCCTGGCTATTCAGATTCCTTTCCTTTGAAGCATTGTTTCTCACATGTCAAAGTGATAAGTCGATCAGGATATATTTATAGTTGTATGTTTATTGGCTGATCTCCTGTAGTTTAAACTACAGGCACAGTGATCTATTTGCTGGTTACTATTCATATGAAAACATAAAAGCCAGCTTTAAAAGAAAAAGTAATAACACTTTTAATAATAGTACTTTGTAACACATTACAAGCTGCAAGTTGGTATTTTGTAATTCGCCAGTTCATATTCTTCATGCGTTCTACATACCCACAACTGAAGTATATATTTTAGCAGAGGATGCAAGAGACCTAGTATTAAAGTGGTTGATGATGTGGTATTCTATTATAAGGAAAAAGGTTCCACCAACTCTAGCTGCAAAGGAGAAGGGAAATCACCTAGAAGTTTTGTGACCTTACTAGAGGCACTACTCGATGAGCGTAATTGCCTCTGTATGGTCGTATAACTCTTAAGGGGCATGCATTCACCTCATAGTGGCCAGCATGGGTGTACTTCATCCCACATTTTATCCCTATTAATGTTAGCAGCATTCATATAACAGTACACACATTAATGAGGCATGTTTTATATATATATCACATTCACCCTTATTTACTTATGAAAGCACATTTCAAAGGCAATCTACATGCATACATTTCTTTTCTGGCACTACTTCTCCTAGGAAAACTGCCAAGGGTTTCTGCTAAACAGGCTCTCCAGTTTCACTCCCTCCCCGCCACTGTCATTTCTTTGGACCGGGGCATCTGCTGTGGTTCTGTTATTCCCTTCCCCATCATTAGGGCAGGGATTCAGCCAGCAGCTGAGGGAGGACGATTGATTATTATTGCAAGATCAACTTGGGGAGGTGTTGAGACGGTGGGAAAAGGCTCGCAGTCCTAAGTGAGACATATGGGCTTGTCTTAGTTAAGTGTGTTTGCTGTGAGACACTCAACAGCTGGGTTTGGGCCAGGACGACCATCATATCAATTCGTCCTCTCAGTCCTGCCATTAATAACGAAAATACTGGAGCCGGACCAGCAGAATGTATAATGGAAGCGTGCGGGATACATCCGAGCGAGAGACGCAGGGCGCAAGGGCAAGCCTTGCCATCATTGCCCATAGCTACCAGCTGAGTGATATGTGTGCTTGATTACACTGCCACCAAAGCATCATGCAGCACGTGCCGCAACACCCAGATGTGAATCCCCCTTCACTTGTGCCCATCCGAGCTGCCAGATGTGTCCCTTTGCGGCCACTCCGAGTTGCATTCTGGACGTGGAATGTAGCATTGGGGAGCACTGGTGAGCACTCACTTAACAGGACGTGTTTAATCTCCAATGCACTCCTGTATTTGTGGTACCCTTGTGTACTCTTCAATTGTTCAACCACAGCCTATCCACAGTCTGATTAACATGCTCAAAAGCAGTCTTCAGTGAATGGTCTGAATTCACAGCTAATTTATAAACCACATCCAACACAGCCTCATTCCGACTTTGGAGGTAACCACGCCACTATTGGCGGCATGGCTGCCTCCAAAATCGTTCCGACTCCGCCCTGGTGAATGGAGTAATTACCGGTCCATTCCAAAGTTGGAGGGACCGGTAATTCCCCAATCACCAGGGCCCATAGGGCTCAATGGGAATGGGGAAGGCGCTAATAATGGTACCGTAAATTACGGTACTGTTATTAGCACTAAAGTCCCTTTGTGGGTCCCGCTAAAAGAAGGCGTTAAGGAAGGACACGCAAAGGGAACTCGTAGTAGGGCAGTAAGGGTCTTGTTACCAGTGACCGTTAACCCTTACCGCCCTACTCGGAATGAGGCCCATTACCTGAACACACTTCCACCACCCTTGTTATGAACCTTTGTCATGTCTTGGAAATCTCCATCTTGCCATTTATTTATTTATTTATTTATAACGCACTGCAGCCCGAGGGCACCAGGGCGCACATATACACACAAGACAACCAAAAGTTCACATGATAAGGCAGGCAAGAAGGAGTAGAAGCGGAGTGAGGAGTCCAGGATTATCCGAAGAGGAATGTCTTCAGTTTTTTTTAAGGTTCTGATGTTCGCTTCTGAGTTACAGGAAGGCTGTTCCAGATTTTGGCTGAGCAGTTTGTGAAGGACCTTCCAAGTCCTTTTGATCCTTTGAAAGTGGGACAGACGTCGAGCTTGGTGTTCAACGATCTACGATCTAAGAGATAGTAAGGGCTCATACCAAGAGGTCATTGATTTCAAGTAGCTTGGGCATTTCCCATAGAGGCCGCTATGAATTTACACCTGGCCGTGACAGGGAGCCAGTGCAGTCCCTGACGTAGTTTGAGATATGGCTCCTTCTCTGGACCATTTTAACAATACATACAGCATCTTTCTTGATAATTTGCAGTCTCTGGATGCTTATTTTATCAGCGCCCCCCAATAACGCACTGCAGTAATCTATTCTAGAAAGAATGGTTGCCTGTACGATTGTGGCAGAGTTATCCTCAGTGAGGTACGGGCAAATGTTCCTGAGCAATTTTAGGTAGTATGGACAGTTTTTAGTGACCAGGCTCACATAGGATTCTGCACTCAAAGCACAATCAGTTTGCACGCTGTGTGTTTGATTTGTACTTTTACTTGGATGTTGCAGTCCTGGATGCAGAAAGACTGATTGCAGGCATTGAGTTTGGCTCTTGAGTGTGGGGAGCCAAAGATGAGTAGCTCGGTTTTGCCCTTATTGAGGCACATCCAGTTGTCTACCATCCATTAGGTTGTAGATGTTATGAAGGTTCCGACTGTCCATAACATAGTCCCCAGTTACCACCAGGACCATCAGCTCCATCACATTCAGGGGTCTATAACCTGGAAGCCTGTCTTTCATGGGGGTGGAATTACTATTGCTCAACATCACTGTAAAGCTTTTGCTTTGGTTGAACCATCACGTTTTCACTCTCAGGCTTGCCAGATATGGGAAACTCCCTGTACCGGTTACAGACCAACACATTCTTCCAAACCAGACCCATGAGTCATGTGCTCACTACCCACTTCACTGAACTCCTTGATGGCACTTCCATCTCTTCAGGGCTTCCGGATGATGTCTTGCCTAAGCAATGGTATCACAAGCACCCTTGGGCTCTGAGATCCCACCATCAGGATGAGGACAAAACACCATATAAATGGGATAACTGATATGATACAGGGCTCCCTGTCATGAGAAGAAAATAATCAGGCATGTGAACGAGTACAGGAGGATAATCCGACCCATCCGAGGCATGCTATAGGCTACTACAGCAAAACAACACTAAAGGAGAAAGCTTTGCGGGACAATCACCTCATGCAGGGACTAAAAATTTAGCTGAAGTGTTCAGTACTGTCCTTCCCACCAGCGAGTGCCTTGGTCTCTTCTGCCTCCCAGGATTTGGCTGACAATCTTTCCTCCTTTTTGAAGAGAAATTAAAGTCATTATAATCTACTATAACCTACCACATAAGCTCTGCCACCAATCACCATTTAACCCCTACACCTGGCTCTGAATTTGTCTGCTTTGAACGCAGTTAAGCCCTGCAGAGATCATTAAATCTGCCAGTAAATTAGGCATTCTTCTTCACAGTTTACCCTTGCCCATCAACTACGATTAAAGAACACATAGGGCCTCATTTCGAGTATGGAGGCAGCCATGCTCTTAATAAGGGCATGGCTGCCTCCATACCGGGCTCCAATACCGGGTTCCTTCAATGAGGAATAACCGGGTCATTCCAACATTGGAGGACCCGGTAATTCCTCCTTGAAGGAACCGATCCCCATTCCCATTTGCGCCCCCATAGGGCTCAATTGGAATGGGGATAGAGCTAATAACGGGTCCGTTTATAACGGGTCCGTTATTAGCTCCTTGGCCCCCTCGCGGGACCCAGAAAGGGAACCTCGTAATTGCGCATCCCGTAATGAACGGTGCCGGTCCCGTACCGGCACACTTCATTACGGGAGCACAAGCCTCGTAATGAGGCCCTTTGAGTCGCTGGCACCTATCTTGACTATGATAGTGAGTTTCTCGTTCAGCTCTGACTGGTTCCTGCAGGCCTTAAAGAAAAAAATCCCGACTCAGCCATTGGACATCCCAGTTATCCTGGCCAACTAGCAGCCACTAGCCAACACCCATATACTTGGGAAAAATGAAATGGCTACCGAGCAGCTCTTGTACTACAGTTAGTCTAATAACGTGTTGCATGGGTCATCAATCGCCATTCCAGTTGACCAGATGGACTGAAAAATCCCACCTAATCATGAAGGATGAGATGCTACACTCACTTGAAACCTCCTTGACCTGTTGACCACATTTGACACAATGAACCATAGTACCATTTTCAATACCTTCACAGACTCGCTTGGCATGAAAGGAAGGGCTCTTAAGTGGGTTGCCTGCTTCCTCCACAACAGGGAGCTGCACATGACATCTGGAATGTTCATCTCCGGACCTGTTTTGAACCTCAAGTCTCTCCCGGTGGCTTTTGTGTGCCTATCCCAAAACACCTGCATGCCATATTTCTCCATTCTCTGCTTCCACCCAGACATGTGCTGGTGATAGGTAGGTTGCTTTCAATCTAGTCAATCCTAGTCAAAGTCTAGCTTTCATGCCTTCTTTCTTGTCTAGGATCAATGAATGGATGTTCGACAGTTCTGTATAGCTCAATACGTCCGAAACAGAGATTATCAACCTTGGCTCTCCCATCGCTCCTTCGTTGCCTTTCACCTGGTCTAGTGCCATAGGCATCACCCCCACCCTCCCTTCGACCAGCAGTAAAAGACATTGGCATTACTTACAAAGGTTTGATTTCCATTGCCCTCAAATACGTGATAGCACTAGGATATCAAACTGCTACCACTCATGAAGTGGAGGTGCCCAGGCCTTTGGTCCTCTCCCACGTCGACCTCTGCAACAGTTTGTACCTGGGACTCCCTAATGGCTTGAAGATCCTGTTGGAAACAATACAAAACAAGGCAGACAGCCTGATCCTGGTCCTGAAACCTATAGTAGAACAATGTTCAGGCTGGTGCCTGTGGAGAGGTGGATATCTGATACAACCCATGTCTGTCGCGCCTACTAGTGGGCCAGCCCAGCCTACATCCACCAGAAGATCCTCACGCATTACCCTTCCAAGGTATTACTATCCGATAACTCTCCCCTCTTTCTGGCTTGTGCAAGGAAAAAGAATAATGAGGGCGGCTGCAGAATCATCTCCACATCACTCTGAGATTGCTTGATAACCATCTCCTGTTCAGGAAGCAGCGGAAGACACTCCTTTGCATGGCCTCCTTTGCCCGGTGATACTGATGCTGGCATCATGGCCTTGTGGATGCTTGAAAATGCTAAGGATGTGTCCTTCCTGCTTCTGCACAAATGCTCAGTGGCATGGCATACTGAACATGAAAGTGTCCTGTTTTAAGATGTGTTATAAATAGAAAAGTAAAACTATGTGGATAAACATAGATATGTGTGATTCATTACTTGATAAGACTCAAAGGTGCTCATTACAAAGATGGCGGTGCAGGAACAAATTGGCTGTAACAGAATTATCACCACTTTTCCCGCACCATCATACTACATCATGCTGGAGGTAAATCC